>NW_028227266.1:84418026-85018026 GCF_978045245.1 Mus caroli
CTTCATTGACCTCTGACCGTCACATACCCATATCCACCATGATACATAAGCATCCCTGCATACATTTGCACACAAAATACATACATACATACATACACACATACATACATATGTAAATTTATATGCAACAAAAAAAATTAAAGAACCACTCTATGGACTAAATATACAATAAGCAAAAAACAAAACAAACAAAAACAAAGCCAAGCGTTAGAGTCAGTGACTAAAGATTAATTATTGTAGTTTCTTACTGTAAAAAGAAATTTAAAATGCAGTATGTCTGGAGGCAGCAAGAAAAATCAAAAACTATTTTTGGTAAGTTACATAGATAAGGGCACTTCTCCCAAGAGAGAAGGGGAAATGACGCTGATGAAAAGGAACGAGAAGGGTAGCTTTCTGCAGCGATGCCTTCACTTAGCAAAGGTGACAAGATTAGGACAGAATGACTATCTGCACTGACCGCTGTGCTAGGAAGGAGATGTGGTGGGCACAGCTGTGAGTGAGCAGCTGTCATACTAGGGACTTTCCAGGATGTCACTATTCTCCCATTGCCATCTACTTTATAATGAGGCTGGAAGAGAGTGTGGAAGAAAGAGTGGAAGCTGTGTATATAGGTTCAAAGAAAACCAAAGGCAGAAATGAGCTCAATCAAACCTGTAGGCCTAAAGTCCCTTGACGGGCTCTGTTGAGAGGATGTCATTGGCTTGAAATGTTAGATTTCCATTTCTGTGTGATTAGTAACATTGCTTCCCTAGGACTGCTATTCACGTATGTTAAGATCAAATATATAAAAGAAAATATATGTAATTTAATATGTATTAAATGCTATTCATTACTTTCAGCCTTTGGATGCCACATACTTTTTAAAAGTTAAGTTAACCTGGACCCTTAGGGGCTACCAGAGACTGAACCACCAACCAAAGAGCATATATGGGCTGGACCTAGCCCCAGCCCCTGCAAATATGTAGTGGGTGTGCACCTTGGTCTTCATGGGGGTCTCCCAGCAACTGGAGCAGGGAATGCTGTCCCTGAATGTGTGTTCAGTCCGTGGATCCTGTTCACCTAACTGGTCTACCTTGTCTGGCCTCAATGGGAGAGGATGCACATAGTCCTGTAGGAACTTGCTATGTCAGGGTGCGGGGATAACCAAGGAAGTTCTCCCTTCTCAGAGGAGAAGTGGACCTATGTGAGGGGGGGACTGGGAGGAGGGGGTGGTGATATTGGGATGTAAAGTGAGTAAATAATGAAAAAAATTAAATTTTTTTAAAAGTTAAGTTTAATGTGATCAGTGGCTATGATGGAAATGTAAGCATAGACAGCAAAAATGCCAATCTAAAGGAGAATTTACTGAGAGTGAGTGGGAATGGATGTCCCTTTTGCCAGAAGCTGTCCCCACAAGAGGACAATAGAGTGTTTCTGATTGAGGTAAAGAGACAGAACACATTTTAGGTTTGTGTCAGCAGCAGGAACTGCGACAATATTCCTGCCTCTGACTGGCCTACTATTTGAAAATTTTAAATATATTTACTTGGAAATATCCGAGTGAAAGCTGGCCATCTTAATGTCTCCCCTCTCTCACTCTTGTCTTTGGAGGTAAGCATGCCTGGCCCACACTGTCTGTCTCTGCCAGCGTGAGTTGTGCACTTCATCTGTAAGCTCTGTTTCCGTGGTGACAGCTTACCTTTCAAGCTTCATCAGTTATATAGAACAGAAAGAAGATGTCTGGCAGGACAAAGAGTGATCAACAACGTGAAGACACCATGGAATGCTGCAAAGATGTTTTATACTACATGAAAATTGTCACAATTCTCTGTGAGCTCTCCTCTGAGTCAGATCCAGTTACAAGTTAGAGACACTTTGCTCATGCCTGCTGCATTGAAGCAAGTTGCCGTAATGACCCAATACTTACAACCCCTGGTACTATGTAGACTCCTCTACTTGGATACATTACTATGTAGAGTAATCTCTTTGTGGGAAGGAGGCAGAGGGCAGGGGCTTGTGGAGATCAGAGGACAGAGATCTTCCTCGCTTGCTCTCCACCTTTGTTTTTGAGACAGGGTCCCTTCTCTATCACTGAAGCTCACCATTTGGCTGGGCTTCTTGGCCAGCAGCTTCTGGGATCTGCTTGTCTTTGCTACCCACATCTTGGCTTACAACATTTGCTGCCATGTACTCTTTACATAGGTTCTAGGAATCTGAACTCAATCAAGTCCTCATGCTTAAATTCAAGCCAATTACTCACTGAGCTATCTTTCCAATGCCAGTCTTTGCTTGTCTTTCTGTTGTAGGAGCCACACTGAGCAAGGCAGGCATGGTTACTCAGCATTATAGGCCAGCGTTTCTTCTGAGGTTTTTAATAAGTTGGGAAGACTCATGCAAGAAACTTCACAGAAGGATTCAAATCATCTTCTAAAAATCACACAGAGCAATGCTATATAAGGTCATAGAACATCATGACTAGACAGACCACCAGGGACTGAGTGACTCATCAGACCGTAAGAGCTATGGGTGCCTGATGCCACATATCCATTCAACTTAATAGCAGCCTTGACCTTTGGTAAGGACGTGGGACACCAAGCAAGACAGAGTTCTGGGCTCAGGCTCAGTGAAGGAAAGAGACCAAGGAGTGCCCGGCCAAACTTAAGCATACCTCCACCTGTATTCAAAAGACAATAATACCATTTCCATCTGCCCTTATGATTTTTCTGTTTCCTTTCCATTTTCTTTTTTGGTTTTTCGAGACAAGGTTTCTCTGTGTAGACCTGGCTGTCCTGGAACTCACTCTGTAGACCAGGCTGTCCTGGAACTCAGAAATCTGTCTGCCTCTGCCTCCCAAGTGCTGGGATTAAAGGCATGCGTCACCATACCCAGCTTTCCATTTTCCGTTTATCTGTTGAAAATTTTCATGGTTTAAAATATTCAAAACTTACAAATGTTATATAAATGATAAATTAGAAAAGGGCATAAAATCCACTTAGTAAAAGGATTCTTGCTATCTCAAAAGAAAAGGTCAAAGCATTTTTTAAATGTGGGTATATGACTTTATAAGCCTACCTGGACTGTAACTGTCATTTTTGTCTTGGGGATCCTAACAAGAATGCTACAATGAGTTACGGAAAATCTCCGGCCCCATGGTAGGTGGTTATCTAAAGTCTTTACTAGAATATCCTTAGTCGTGCTCTGGGCTCTGGGAGGGCTCCAGAAGCGTATGCATTCCTTTCCTTCTGAAGTTCAGAGTTCAGTGAAGGTTAAAGTCCTGTTGGGAAAACAAGGCATGAACAGAAAGTCGCTAGGAGCAGTAGTAGCATAGCCTGTCTTAAGTCTCAGCATGTGTTCCACAAGAGCTTTAGGACACTACACAATCAAGGAAATCTCCAGTTGTCTGGAGAGGCTCCCCCGGGGGCAGGGGGGAGGGGATGGGCGGGGAGAACTCAGCCAACAGGACCACACAGTTCTCCAACACAGACAGAAGCAATGGAAGGTATGCAAATTGGGAACAGGTATAGAAAATAACAAGCAAACTGAAAAAGTCACTTCCAGAATACAGCGAGTGTGCTTCTTTTTAAACAGTGAGTCATATTTTATACTCTAAATAGACTTAAGCCTTTTTTGGCATTCCCTTTTGTCTCTGCTTCCTCCAGCAGTTCTGAAGACATACTAAGGAAACCGAGCTCCAGGAGCCAGGAATTGACCCCTAACAATTGCTACTGCTACTGGCCACACAGGTACAGGAATTTAGCTCACTTTTCACCGATGACATTACTGAGGTCTTTCCCTTCCAGCATCTGAAGCCATCCACAGCAAGTTCCCTAGTACAGTTCACAATGACCAGATTGAGAGTGTTGGGTTTGGAGTTTTCTTTGGGGTGGGAGATTTTTTGTTTGTTTGTTTGGTTTGGGGTTTTTGGTTGGTTGGTTAGTTGGTTTTTATAGTATGGGTTTAAAAGACACTGGGTTTAAAAATCCAGAAAGCTGTCTTCCCATCACCTATGACAAAGAACATAAGGTTTCTGGTAGGTCTCAGCCTTTGGTGTTCTGGATTACAAGAGGTATGGAGGACAGGGTGAGCCCAAACTCAGGAGTATAAAAGCCAGTTCCATATTCAACAAGGGACAGGGAGTCGCAAAATAACTTCACTTTCTCTCTCTGCCTCTCCTCTTCCCACCCTTGCTCCTGCCCTCACTCCTCCGCCTGTTAATTAAGTGGCCTTGTTACTGCTAAGAAGACAAAGATCACGTTGATGTCTCTCGGTGGAGTTCTCAGTCACTGACCTCTGAGAGGGGGTGGAAAGAACACCACAAAATCCTCACAAAAGTGTGTCATCCTAACAGTGTTTAGTTGTCCCCAGAAGCAGCCTGAATGACTCACTGACTTCAAACCTCCATTTCTGCACTCAATTTTGGAACTGTGCACCCATGTAGGACAGAGATGGGATCTTGACAGTTAGAGACTCTTTAAACTATTGCTTCTTTTCTGGAATATCTGCCCTCTTGATTCTTACAGATCTCAGTTGAGACATTCAAAAGAAACAAGTGGGAAGCTTAAAAAAAAAATGACCAAGACTGTGTGTACCCCATGCCAGAACATTTAAACCCAAAGCTGAGTGGGACCAGGCACTGTGAAACACTGCCCCCTGATGGCGATTTCCAGGTCCAACCAGTGTTGGTTATCAGCAGTCAGTGTGCCCAAGTGGCTTTGGGTTGGTTAAAGTGAATTTAGAGTGTGCTTGTTTTGTGATTGAATGGGAGGTTGGCATAGATGGGACAGTAAGGGAATGGCACTGAGTGGTCCTGATGGAATGTAGAGACTCATTACAATCCAATCATCTTCCTGGAACATGTGCTTGGGGCTGACGGCACTGCTGGTATTTCTACAGCAGACATTACAGAGTTGCCCTTTCCTGCCAATTTATCCATCCAGCTGTTCTCAATATGAACTGCTAGAGCCTTACTTCATTTCATGAGATATAATCTGCTGGCATCTCCATTGTCCAGGGTTTGCCTCCAGCTGGCTCCTGGGTCTTTTTAAATTAACTCCATTTTTAAATCCTAGCATTGTCCTACTTGGGTCCTACAGGTAGACGATCTAGACTCTAGAACATCTAGACTCTGATTGATCAACTTCCCTAGAGATATATTTAATCATATAAAGTCTGGCATGTTTCTCTCTTCTTTGAAGCAGCTAGCTGATAAAATAAGTTGTCAACTTTACAATGAGCTAAGGAAGAGACACAGGATTATACTGGTACTGTCCAAAGCCCTGCCTGAGTTGTGTAAGAAGGCACAATTATGAGCAATTAATGGCATTTCTGTAATTGAACTCTGCACTGCTAACACAATTAAGAATAGAAGGAACTTTCCTCCTGACCCCGGAGGGGAGGGGTCAACTCTCTGCTGTCTTGGGATTACAAATAAGTGAATAAAAATAGCCTGGTGTATACTAAGTAGTAGATTATTTTATTGATAAGATTAAATATTATATATATATATGTATCATTTCTGTAAGTTGACTACTTAAAAGAATATTTAAATAGAAAAAATATATAAAACGTTCCTTAGAAACAGAGATCAAAAAACTCTCACTATTCCTCTGACCCTGCAAGGTTAGAAAGAGAAGGTTTGGAGGTAGTTGAGTGTTTATGATTAGATGATGATGACAAGGATAATGATTACCCTCCTTGTATCTTTATTCTTTTTGAAACACAGCTTAAGCCTACTTCAAGTTTAAGTTCAATTAAAGTAAGCGTGTAATTTTACATAACTTAAAAACTTGTAATACCAACACAGTACCTTTGTGTTGATGTTCTATTTGTATGATTGAAAAAGAGAACAGGGCTGGTGGGATGGTTCGTTGGGTGAAAAAGCTTGCCACAAAAGCATGAGGATGTGAGCTTGGATCCCCATGTAAAGCCAGATGATGTAGTTCACCTCTGTGGTTCCAACCCTCCTGTGTTGAACTAGGAGGTGGAGACAGGAGACTCACTGGAAGCTAACAGATCAGCTAGCTCCGCATAAGCAGCAGGAAATGAGAGACTTTGAAGGCAAGGACCACCACCTTCATTGTGCATGTTGTGGTATACATCATACACACACACACACACACACACACACACCACAGGACATGAAGAGGGTCAAAAATAAGTTTAAAGCTAAAATATTATAATCACTGTCAGTAACTTACAGTGTGCCTTTTCAAAGCAAGTGTGTGTGTGTGTGTGTGTGTGTGTGTGTGTGTGTGTGTGTGTGTGTGTTTTCAGGTGTCCTTGCTAGTGTTTTTGGTAACTATGCTGGCTATTCTTGTATCAACTTGATACAAACTAGAGTTATATGATAGGAGGAAACCTCAATTGAGAAAATGCCCGCATAAGATTCAGCTGTAAAGCATTTTCTTAATTAGTTAGTGATGGGGAGAGTCCAGACCATTGTTGGTGATGTTGGTTGAGGTTGGTTGATGACAACCCTGGGCTTCTTGTCCTGGATTCTATTTAAAAAAATAAAAAACAAAAAAACAAAACAAAAAAAAAAACCAAAAAACAAAAAACAGGATGAGCAAGCCATGTGAAATAAACCAGAAAAGAGGAGCCCTCCATAACCTCTCCAGCAGCTCCTGCCTTCAGAATCCTGCCCTGTTTGAGTTCCTGTCCTGACTTCCTTCATGATGAACAGTAATGTGGAAGTGTGAGCCTTCCCTTTCCTCCCCAGCTTGCTTTTTGTTCATGATGTTTTATTGCAGCAACAGAAACCCCAAATAAGACAGTTCCTATAAGCCCCAGTCACTTCTTGACTCCTCTGTGACAAAATAATAAAGCAACATGCACACTACCAAGAGCTGCTAAGGGTTCAAACTCGACTTTATCTGTGGTTAACTGAAGATGAAGAGGAATGCAGAGTTCCTGTGAGCTTCTTGAACTACGGCCTTCTGAGCCACATTATATTCCTATAACTCATAAGACTGGGAACGTGCCTCGGTTTTCTGACTACCTTTTTCCCATCCAAGATCTGAAACCTATAAGTCCCTTAGCTCGTACCAAAAACCAAGAGTAGTTCTTCTATCCAATGGGACCTCGTTTGTGAGACACTAACCTCTGTGGCCTAATTCTCTGGACACTGTACCCATCTGCTTCTGAACATTTCCTAGGGGTCACAAGTGCAACCACATCAAAGCCCCCTTCCCCTTCCCGTTTCTGAAATCTCCAAGCTCCTTTAATACTGGCTTTAGATCACATTTACTTAGAATCAACTACCACAGAGATCTCCCTAACTTACATGTGCAGTGGGCTAGCAACCAGTCCTCTGTAGGCTCCCCCAGCAGTGTTACTCCTTATGTCTTCATTTTGTTGTTGTTGTTGTTGTTTGTCCAGTGTTCTCAGCTATGTTTCCTTTTAATTTAGAACTTGATAGCCTCTGTGGAGTACTGGGCTATTTAGACTGCAGTGGAGGGAGATATCAGTGGGAGCATTTTAATGAACTGCACAACAGTACTTCAAATAATCCTTTCGTGATAACAGAAGAGGGAAGCCTGCGGTGCAGCTTTACCAACAGAGACATATGGGGTGGATTATTTTTAAAGTGAAAGGACTCATTTGCCTAATAGAGAAGTTTGGACAAGTTCAAGTGGCAGACTTGTCTTTCACAAAAGGAATATCCATGGGAAGGTGTCTTGTGGCATGCTGAGCCATGCTGAGCCATTGTTGCCCTAATGGTCTGTTTTTCCTCAAAGAGAAATAATTCCATGTTTGTGGTTTTGGGTTTTTTGTTTGTTTTTAGGGTGTTTGTTTGTTTGGTTGGTTTGGTTTGGTTTTTGTTGGTTTTTTTTGTTTTGGGGGTTTGTTTTGTTTTGTTTTGTTTTTGCTAAGGACCATATTGTGTTGAGGCAGCCAAAGAGAATTTGCAAACCTTGCTTCAATAATACCTATTAACTCATCACTGGGAGGAAACCTTTTATTTATGCACAGGCTGGATCCTAGAGGCAAAGAGTAATATTGCTCTTCGATGAGAATGAAACATTATTATCTAGTCACCTCTTTCCAGCAGCTTCCACAGAATGGAATGCTCACTGAAGACCTGAGGGTGGCGAAACGGCATCCTCAAAGCAGGACCTACAAACTCAGCCATCCCAGGGCCCTGAGCAAGAGGGAAGTGACCAGGGAAAGGAGCCAAGTGGGACCCTGGAGGTCTAAACAGGTAAATGTGTCAGGTGTATCTCATAGGCCAGTTCTCCATCAGCCCTGGTGTATCTAGGCTGCATGGACGTGTTATAGTCACAGATACTCTGAAGTTTTGCAAGAGAAGGTAGAAGGAAATTTAGATATGTATGATAATTCTCAAGATTGTTCAGTGTTGATATTTGGCTTAAAGTATTTTCTAAACCTCAGGCAAGGCCAACAATACACATGTGTGAGCCAGATGCAAACCCAGGACTTCTAATTTGTCAGATATAGCCTAGAGGATGATGAGAAGGGAGACACATATGAAGGCTGGTGGAAGACTTACAGAAGGGAAGTGTGAGTTCAGAGCAGATCAACTGTGAAAAAGCAGGAGGCTCAGATGGATATGATCACTCTGTGGTCATATGAAAGCGTGGTCAACTTGTCCATACCTCTTTGTGATAGATAGATGAGATAGATAGATGATAGATAGATAGATAGATAGATAGATAGATAGATAGATGATAAATGAATGGATGGATGGATAGATGAACAGATAAATTGGTATGAGATTTTTTTATGTAAACAAACTGATAAGCCTATCATAAGAAATTTGGTAAGTGTTTAATATCTCATGAAAATGTCTAGGAGTGTCACTCTGCCCAGGACCAAAAAAAAATGGTATTGATTTATCACAAAATATCAAAATGTAATCTTAACTAATTATTTTTACCCAAATGTTAGTTTCAATCATCATAAAATCAAACCATCATTAAGTTGGGGAACCATGTGTGTATATATATATTTTAATATTTACTATTAGTAGTATTTTATATTAACTATGTAAGCCTTTTGTACCAATAAATACACAAATGTTCCTATACAGTCACAGAAATCTCATTCAAAATTCCAATATAAAACACTACTCATGTTCATAGAGGAAACCATTATCATCTGAAAGAATAGTTATTGAACAAATACTTCACAGAAGATGTCATGGGATCCTAGGACAAATTAGTAAACGAAGCAAAGACCTTAGTCTTCAAGGAAATAGATCTCAACTAGTAAGATAATTAGTAGTAAACCTAACTGGATAAAATAAACATAATGAATAAATTAAATATAGTGGTAAGAAGCACTACATTTTACACAAATATATTGTATTGTATATATACCTATTGAGAGAGAGAGGGAGAGAGACCTTGAAACACACAGCTCTAAATAATAGATCTCCATCAAACCTTTCACCTCAGAGCTCAGGGAACCCCACAGAAGAGAAAGTGGAAAAAGTATAAAAGCCAGAGGGAAATGGAGGACACTAGAACAAGTCTCTCTAAATCAACTGAACAAAGCTCATATGAACTCACAGAAACTGAAGCAGCAAGCACAGATCCTGCAGAGGTCTACACCAGGTCCTCTATGTATGTATTATAGCTTTAGGTTTAGTATTTTATGGAACTCCTAAGTTTGTGAATGAGTGGGTCTCTGATCCGTGTGCCTTCTCTTGGGCTCTTTTCCTTCTTTTGATTTGCCTTGTCCAATGTCAGTGTGGTAGTTTTTGTTTCATCCTATTATATTTTATTCTATTTAAAAGTTTTGCTCCATCTTTATTCCTGCACATCTTGTAAGCAGGACAAATTTTAAGTTGAAGGTTTTGTGGGCATGTTGGTATCCCCATCAGTCCATTGGAAGTCTTGCCTGGTTGCATATCCAGGCAAGAGGTGGCCATATCCCCTGTTGCCAGGAGTCTTAGTTAGAGTCACCCTCATAGATTTCTGGGAGTTTCCCTTGTCCTAGGTTTCTGGCTTGTCTCAGAGATGCCTTATCCCATACCCATTTCAGTTCTCTTTCTCAGTTCTTCCTCCATTCTCCCCATCCTTTGAGGGAACAGCCAACCAATGACTGGCCTAACTTGAGACCCATCTCATGAATTAGAACCAACCCCTGACACTACTAGTGGTATTCTGCTACACTTGCAGGACAGGAGACTAGCATAACTATCTTCTGATAGGCTTCACCCAGCAGCTGATGGAAACAGATATAGAAACATACAGCCAGATTTTATGCAGAACTCTAGGAATCTTATGAAAGAAGGGGAGGAAGGATTGAAGAATCTAGAGTGATCAAGGTCAAGGACTAAGACTGAACCACCAACCAAAGAGAATGCGTGGGGTGGATCTAGGCCCCCAATACATATGTAGCAGATGTGCAGCTTGGCCTTCATGTAGGGTCCCCTAACAACTGGAGCAGGATCTGTCTCTGACTCTGTTGCCTGTCTTTAGATCCTTTTCCCATAACTAGGCTGCCTTGTTTAGCCTCAGTAGGAGAAGATGTTCTTAGTCCTACTACAACTTGATATGTCAAGGCAGGTTGATATTCATGGGAGGCCTCTCCTTCACTGAGGAAAAAGGAAGAGAGGAATGGAGAGAGGGAGGTACTGGGAGGAAAAAGAGGGAGGGAGAGCTTCAATAGAGATGAATAGTAAATTAATTAATTTATAAAATGTTTTACAGCAATAAAAGTAAAGAAGTTTTCCTTAGAGAAGTAAAATTTCCAATGTTAAATTGAAAGAACTGTTATTTTTAAAGCCAACTATATTACTAGCTTAATTTGAATCAATAGCTAAAATAGCTAAATTGACTTTTAATTTCACAATGTATTTTAAATTTGGGTACTTACATGCTAGCAGGCAATCAAACAAAGTTTCTTTGTTCATTCATCCAGTTGTTTTTTTAATGGGCACATGATAAATGTAAAACCCCAGAGTCAGACATCAGGTACAGGAAAAAACATGATAGGGACAGAGAAGCTATGGTAACAAAACTTCAAAAGTATAAATTGATGTATAGAGACACTGGCCTTTTCTCTGCCCTATGCCTCAGGGATAAGATTTTAATGACTAGCATGTCTTCATCATTTTTGGTTTTCCATTGTGTTATTATGAGATTCCAACCCAAGGCTTTATACATTCAAAATGAATGCTTTTCCAGAGAGCTATATGCTCAGCCTACCATCATTCTTGAGAGTAGCTGGACTTAAATAGCAAAGTAACCACAAATCAAAACCAGTGCTGGTCAGTTTTTATTGTGAACTTAAAACAACTTAGAGTCACCTGGAATCAAGAACCTCAATTGAGGAATTATCTATATTGTACTAGCCTGTGTCCACGTCAGTGGAGCATTTTATTGGTGGCATATTGATGAATGACTGTCCTACCCACAGTTGACAGCACCATTCTCAGAAACGTGGTTCTGGGCTGTATAAAAAAGCCGGCTAACCATGAATCTGTGAGCTAGGTAGAAAGCAGCATTCCTCCATGATGTCTACCTCAGGTTCCTGCTTTATTTCCTGTCCTGTCTTCCTTCAGTGATGGACAGTGACTTGGAAGTGTAAGGCGCATGAATCCTTTCCTCCTTTAAGTTAATTTTGTTCAGAATGCTTTTCAAAGCAACAGAATGTAACTAGGACACAGCCTGTCTTCCTACAACTCTCTGAACAGAAACAGTGTCCAAATCTATGTACCCATGGGGACCTGGACTCACTCCTCTGTAGTACACATCATTACTTCCATTTCCCCATCTATTCAGATACAAAGCCATGACACAAAGTTCAGGCTATGTGAGAACATAGTGCTTCAAGGTCTTTGTGATTCTCTTTCATAACATAATAACTTTAAATTTATGTATCTTTTAAATTCATTCTTCAGTGACTATTAATGGTCAGAGTAATGATAAGACTTATATTTTAAAAATTGGATCTGGGCAATTGCCACTCTTAATTATGTCCCTGATCCCTCCAATTATACGCTGAAATAAAGACGTACACCATGAACAGTGTATAGGATTCATATGAGAATCAAGCAAATGGCTGCCCGGAAGAGCTCTCCAATAACTACAAAGAATGAATGTAATTTGGGGGGAAAGGCTAATGCCGTGTTCTCACAATATGTCAAGTAAGGTTCTATTTTACATGCGTCAACCCAGCCGCTGTTCAGAACGGTCTGTGATGGAGATGGAAGTTTACCAGCATTTTTTAATATAAGGAGCCCCAGCCACAAGAAAACTCAATGACTGCTAGCTGCCAAGTAACAAAGGCAAAGAATAGCCAATCAATCAGGCTCTAGATTGGGTTGGATCCCACCTATAAGCACTGCGACGTGACTTGCACGAGCACAATCCATTCCTCTTTGTTCATCATGTCCGATGTGCAAATCATCATGATTAAAGGCATAAAAAATATGCAGATTAAAAGACTCACAAGACTAGCCAAGTACTAGAAGAACACAAAAGTCATTAAAAGCATGTGTATGCCACATCCCGACTCTGTGTTCTTTTTCCAGTCACACTTCTTACTGTCAGTAAGACATACATGAGAACTCCTAGGTCAGAATAAGGAAAGCCACAAGTAAGAGGGAATCATTGATCTCTGTAGACTGGGGTCTTCAGGAACATAAGAGTGCTGTGGATGTTGGGTAGGTAGCCACCACAAACCTCTCTAGAAATGGACTTTGAATTGAAGGCTAATGTGAATGGAGCCTTTATTGAATGTCATGTTTTAAATTAGATCAATGTCACATATCTCAAATGATGCCAAAAAATAAGAAATATCTAAAAGACTCCATGTCTTGTGAAGAAGATATTTAAAAACCCTTACAAATACCTGTTTCCATCAACAATGCAATAGTTCTTCACCCAACGCCCCAACACCCTTCTAAGCTGCCTTAGACCCTTCACTGTTCTTAGGACATGGAAGCAGATGCTAACTGCAGGGAGACCCCCAGGGATCCACTTAAAGTTTATTTCCAGAAAACAATCAAGATCTATACTTTTCAAATGCATTTAACCATAAAAGGCATTTGGTTACTCAGGCTATTATATTTCTTAGCACTGTTATGCTTTGTGTCCCTCGGTGATCCACTGATTGATGCCCCTCACAACCCAATCGTTTAAATTATAAATCCTGGTGTTTGTTTCTAGCCATACATCATGATAAAGAGCAAAAATAATCAATGGTCTGCTATAATTGTATAGGCACCTGAGGAGACTCTAACAGGTTATTAGGAGAATGGCTGTAACGTATGTCTACAACTCAGATTTGCATCTTTACCAAGCTCTGTGGGGAAGCTCTCAAGAACTTATTCCATTTGCTGGGAAAAAAATATTATCCCATCTTCATCACCCATGTGTTTTTATTAGCCAAAAATACAAAATGCAATGGATCAATTCTAGATGCTGGAATATATGTGTGCTTTGACTGCCTTATATGAGACAAAAAAAAAAATCAAAACAAAACGAAAACAAAAAAATCCTATTGCCCTAGCCCTCAGCCCCTCAAGATGGTCATTGGGGGTAGGGTGTAAGAAGGCATGCAATCAATGATTCAGATTCTGGGAGCCAGATGCAGAAGCAGACTCATTTCATGTAATAGTGGGGAGTGCCTTTATACCCCATCAGGAACTGCTCTTCCAACACCAGGCACAAGCTGATTGGCTTCCCATCACACACTCTGTCTTTGTTCATCTCTGGGTGTCAGTCAGGTTCCTGGGCTAGTAACTGCAGAAGCTTCTGCTGCGCATGTGTGGGCCACCTATCGGAACATGATCACATCTCCTAAGTCTGTCCTTAAAGCGAAATGGCTTCACTAGGCCATGGGAAATTTATGAAGATGTTCCTATCTGGGGTTAAAGACTATCTGACATCTACACATGTGATATTAAAAGTGTAGAGAAGGCATAATGGAGGGCAAAAGTTTTAATCCACAATGAGGAAAAGGGAGGTGAAGAAGAGGCAGTGGGGTAAAGGCAATAGTGAAAAAGAGGCAGTTAGGAAAGGGTTAACCAAAATTAACGCTAGAAATCTACTACTTTGTAAACTTACTGAAAAAAAAAATTTTTTTAAAGAATTTGAATAGAAGTACCCTTCACAAGTGGATAATGTGGTTCCCAGAATCCACAAATTCTTAAATTAAAATCTCAGTACCGAGTGTGTGATACTTCTGTATGGATACTTGCCCAAGGAGGCTCCCAGAGATCCTAACAATATAAAGTGGTGTCAATGTTCTGGGTTATCAATCAGAACTAAATGATAAGGCTCTACTGCTGAGGACACCACACATTTGGTATCAGGACATACTGATATTAAGCTGGAACAGAGCTGGGAGCATCCTTTCTGCTGGCTAACTTCTGTAGTACCAGAAGATGCTGTTCAAACTATGCTGTTGAGAAGTCATTGTCTGTCCTCTGTCTCATCCAGTGGTACACATGCATGCTACAATACCGACCTGCCAGGCAATCACTAGTGCAATAGTGGCATGACTGATGTAGGGGCAACCAGCTGCTTTATGACTGGCTTTGAGTACCATCCCATTGGAGGGAAACAATGTCTGGCTGTTCAAACTGTAAACCTGTTCAAAATCCCACACCTGAGGAAGCCATAGGTCCAGAAGTAAACCTACTACTAACACTTTACTAAATGAACGTGTTGTCAAACAGAAACTCTATATATGTATGTTTATATCCGTAAGTGGTGGTCTCAGCCTCAGTCTCAGCCAGAGAAGCTTCCTTTATACAGTAGTTAATGCGGAGACTCACAACTGTTCACAGCCATGTGAACTAATGACTATTGAATGGCCAGGCCTGCATGTGACATCTCTATCACCCTCTCCAAGGCTCAGGGAACATGGTAGAACAGGAGGAGGAAAGACTATAAGAGCCTGGGAATAGGGAGGAATACTATGAGACAGTCTTCTGGACATGGCATGGCTGTTACAACCATGTGACAACCTGAACGAATTCTACACCAGACTGGACTATCAGCATTCCATGGAGCTGACGGCCATGCGCATCACGGCCACTGCTTAGTCATCTCCCAGGAACTACATTTGCTTAACCGCTGGGGATGTTTTTCCTTTCTCTGCTTTTTACCCTTGATATAGATTTCCAGCTATCAATATCTTCAAAACTATAAACTAGGCAATGAACTACTTATTTTAAAAGCACAGAGTATAAGAAAAATGATGAATTTCAATATCCTACAATAAGAATTTGTGTTGTCCAAATGGGAAAATATTGTCATGAACAGGAAGCCTCCGGTGCTGGAAGAGGCTTTCAAGGCTTTGGGAAGAATGTCTTCACATTTTTTAGATGATATGTTTTACTTATTTTGTTAAATGTATATACATGTGCACAATGCCTTCTTAATAACACCCACTCTCCACTACCCCATTCCAGCTCCACCCAGAAACCCCCAGTTCATTTCCCATAAGACTCATGTTCCTCTTGGTTTTTAATTATTTCCATTATGGATAACTTCCTGAGCCCAATTAATGATGACCGAATGTACATAGATATGGGACCATCCCCTGGAGCATGACAACCTTTACCATTGGCCACATCCCCAAAGAAAAATGGCAGTCCCGTTCTTTACAGCCATCAGCTGGCAATAGCTCTTCTTCTAGGGATAGGGCTCCTGGAACTCCTCCTCCATCCATATGATAAGTGCTTGCTGGAACAAGACCTATACAATTTTTACAAATTTTGAAGAAGGCAACCAAGTGGAAAACTGAACAAAACCTTAATGAGATAGATATTGCATTCGATGGAATATGCAAATGAGCAAGAATGAGTAAATGATTGCTTATCCTCATTAGTCATCAGCGGAACACAGAAAACTCCTGCAATGCTATGCAACTGGGGAAAAAAGGAAGAGTGGGTGACTGAAACAATGAGAAAGGAAGGTGGCAGATGCTGAGGAAAAGCAGAACCCTGGGCACGCGCAGACCCTGTTGGAGAGATGTTAATTGGCTAAAAGGCTTTTGGGGGGCAGTGTCTGCCAAACTGAACATATGCGTGCCTTATGATCAAAAGACGTGAACATATGTTAAACACTAACAGTACTGGAATGCTCATAGGAGCCCCACTGTTAATAGTTCCCTTGGGGAAACTAGCCAAATGCTTATCCACAGTAGACAGAATAAATATGGCATATTCACACAACAAGGAGAATCACTCTGTAGCTGTACAAACATGTGAATGACACAACACAAAGTTAAGTACACACACACACACACACACACACAATCTATTCTTTTTTATTCCTTAAAGTATAAAAACTGGCAAAAAATGTCATATGCTTTTTACAAGACTCGGTTACTGGCAGCAGTGAGAAGGTAAGCGAGTGGGGACTTCTTTTGCTTTTCAATACAGAGGTTGTTTACAGAGAGTGTTCATTTAATAGGAAAACTGTCAAGTAGTATAATTAGCATGCTTTCGGGGTATTATGCTATTCTTCAATATAATTACCAAACAACAAAGAAATGAAAATGAAAACATTTTATTCCATTGAGAACACTGCACAGTTTAATAAATAGTAATTGCATTTTGTCTACCTTCTTTGTAATCAAAGGAAGGTATTCTTTGAATCCCTTTTCTACAAGGAAAGAAAAGCCAAACATTTATAATATATTCTTTTCTTGAACTGACACAATAATTTTTACACTAAGTTAAACAAAAAAAAAATTAAGAAATCTTGCGTGATTAAATGTTTTGGTGTGCCATGCACCTTGTATTTGACAGAGTACGTCAGTACATGGTCTATCTCCCATGAGTCGCACGTGTGAAAGAGTAAGCATCAACATTATTGCTCCATTTTATGGATGACCAATAAAGCCCAGGCTGCAATGTGGGGCCAAAGAGATGGCTCAGTGGGTAAAGGGTCAAGAGCCACAAAGATGTGACAACCTGAGTGTGATCCTTTTATATTGTAACTATGGAAGGAAAGAACTGACCCACGCCATCCTGTGACCTCCACATGTGCACTGTGGCATGCCAATACACACACATACATGCACAGTCATAAATGTTTAAAAAGATGCAACATATCCAAAATCACAAGGGTAGCTTACATCCACTAGATTTCAGACTTTTCCTGATGAGAAACTAATTATGAATGTGTAGCAAATGTTATTTTAATTTGTCATGTATTACTAGCAATGTGCCTTAGGTAGAAAAACGATCTAGCTTGACTTCTCTTTCCTTGTTCAAAAGCAGAAAGATTTCTTGATGAAGCACAGATTTCACAATGAAGTATTAATTACAAGATCTTTTTGCTAGGATATGTTTTATGCCTCATGTCATTTTTCACTTTGTTTTGAATTTGGAAAAATACGTGAGAGCTGCACATTGTGTTAAAATGAGTTCACTCCATGTAGCTTGTCTTTGCTCGCAGGTGATTGAAACAATGGTACAATATTTGGGCTAGCTTTGGGTTGTACCTGGTGCCTTCATCACGAAGAGAATGTGAAAAGAGGGTAAAAGAAAGATGAACACATATAAAAATAATTTATAATTATATTTTAAAACTATATCACTGCTTTCCTTGATAAGCAATGTTGTTGCTGAAGACCTATGGGATTGCATTCCCATGTGTTTGATTAGTCAAGAACATCAATTCAATGGGTTGTTGAATATGACCCATCTGGTTTCCCAATCCATCATTTCATCAAAATATCTCCTGAGAAGCCATACCCCATCAGCATAATGTAATTGTTTCTCAAGACCATTGCACCTCAGTGGGTCTAAAATGCCTTTGGTTATTTTTAAATGGATGTTGAAATAGAGTTTATCCTTGACTCAAAGTAAAGAATTTTGCTGTGTTTGGGTGATACTTAGAATTTAGAGACTATGATCATTAGTTTACAACACAATGTACCATTTAATTATGTGTCACAAAACATGAATAGGGTTGAGTCCACCTGGATGCATTAGGATCATGTCACTGCTCAAGCACTCTACATTTAATCATATCTGCAAACTCTTCATGCCTTATTACGAAAAGGCACAAATTCAGAGGCCAGCAGATGCCTATCTTGAAAAAAGGCCATCTCTAGTTCTGCTTTTTACTCTCATTGCATGAAAACACAATTGCTTTATTTTTTTAGTCATTGAAAGTCACCTTATGGCATTATATTCATGACATATCAGAGATATTTATTTATTTAACTGCAGATTCCATATACTAAGATAAATGTAAATTATTCTGTCTTTCTTCTCCCCAATATCCTCTCCTTTTCTTTAAATGTCTTCCTCTAGGCTCCCCATCTCTGTTCCCATAAGGAGAGAAAACATGAGATATTTGTTTATCTTTCTGAGCATGGCTTATTTCACTTAATGTGATAGTTGTCCTACTCTATCCAATTTCTAGCAAATGACATAATTCTGTTCTCCTTTATGCCTCAATAGAACTCCATCCTGGATGTACATCCCATTTTTTTTGCACCATTCATCTGTAGCTGGACACATACACTGCTTTCATTTGCTGGACTACTCTGATTAGAACAGCAAAACACCATGCTGGGATCTCTGTGCTGTGTCCATAGAGACCTTTCATACACAGCCAGGAACAACCCAGCTAGAGGACACTGTAACTTAATTTTCTGTCTTTCAGGAACATCCATGCCGACTTCCCCGTGGCTGCCCCAGTTTACATTCTCACCATCAGTGGAAAGGGCTCTTCCTCCCCACACTCCCTACAGTATTGCTTGCCATTCATTATCCTTACTTCCTTTGCTGTTTACGAGTGCTGTAACACTCAGGTAATGGCTTTTTTTTTTCTCAGTTAACACAGCCATCCCACAGCACATCATGCAAAAATCACAAAGTACAAATTCAAATAAGGCAATGCTTTTACTAAGTTACAAAACTTTTGCAAATCAATGCAGTACTCGTTACCACAATAAAATACTATTTTTGTTGGATCCATATATTAACTTAGTGCTATTTTTTTACTCCAAATGTATCATTTAAGTGCCGAATCAAAGCACTGTTTTTCAGAAGTGTTTTTTTATTATATATATATGTGTGTATATGTATATCTATATTTTTAATGTCATTTGAAATTACATGATTTCTCCTTTGAAAGTGAGTTTCTCATGTAGCCATTCCAGTTCACCACAGTAGCAGCTATGTGGCCGTGGGGGTGGCTGGGCTCTAGTAGGTTGGTCCACAGAATGGTAGTGTTATTAGAGTATCTGAAAGACTTTAAGATTCTACCTTACAGAGATGAAATCAATAGCAACTTCTTTTAAGTACTTCAAGCAAACAAATATACCCTGTTAATTGTTCACATGAACACAAGACTCTCCTAGCCCATCATCTCAAGCCTTTCTAAGGTCAAATGAATAATTTGATATAGAGCTTTGGTCCTTTGTTTCCATCAAAGGTCACAGCCTTACCTCACCTCATTAAAAAATAATAATAATAAAAGCTATCTATGGTAGCCATTCTAATTGGCAAGAATTAAAATCTCAGTGTGCTTAAATTACATTTCCTTAATGTGTACACTGCCAATCTTATATATCTCTGGATGGGTGATAATTTCTCCTACAGAAGGAAATACCAGGATGTTTGAAATAAAATTTGTTGGTTCACATGAATTTTACAGGATTTAAAATATTTAAATGATTAATGTTTGCTTGATTCTTGTATTTTGTTCCTACTTATAACCAATGGAGTCTGCGTGGAGAGATAGGGAAATAAGATAATGGTATAGAATATTGTATATATTGAAGTTCTTAACTCCAAGACCTGGAAACCAGACATTGTAAAATAATAATAGTTAGATGAAGATACAGGAGTGGGACCATGAAAAAGGATCTGTCCTCTTATATAGGACCACCAGAAGACATCCTCTCACTTGGGTGTGTGCACACACTCTTGTATTCTTTTTCTCATACAGAGATACAAAGTTCAATAATTCTCATTTTCAAGGAACTGAACATTCAGAAAAGAAGATGTGGCCATGTGGTTGTGGCATTTTGGGTGATTTGCATATTGCTGATAACGTTTGGGAACCTACTGTGTTTATTCACGGTTTTGATTATATTTCAGTGAGCAGGAAACATACTTTCTATTTCACATGGAAAGAGAAATCTTTTACTTCTGCAGAGTAAGGTACTTTAAGATCAGATGAGAACAGCTGCTGGCTCTGTCTGTTATCCACAGGGGCAGTGGGCACTTCCACAACTGCTGAGAAAACTCATGGGCTTAACCTCAATGATATGAACTCTCTATAACCATAATAAGAGAGTAGGGAATTCAAAAATAGACCTTATTTAGACTCCAAAGAAGCTTAAGTATTGTCTTTGTTCCTAAGGGTGACCTTCTCTGCTACTTTGATGTGACAAACTTTGATTGCTTCATGTGGGAAAGGAGGACATGTGTGTCACTAAGTTCTTAGGCTTCTTTTATTTATTTTTTTTTATTAGGTATTTTCCTCGTTTACATTTTCAATGCTATCCCAAATGTCCCCCATACCCACCCCCCCAATCCCCTACCCACCTACTCCCCCTTTTTGGCCCTGGGGTTCCCCTGTACTGGGGCATATAAAGTTTGCAAGTCCAATGGGCCTCTCTTTGCAGTGATGGCCGACTAGGCCATCTTTTGATACATATGCAGCTAGAGACAAGAGCTCCAGGGTACTGGTTAGTTCATATTGTTGTTCCACCTATAGGGTTGCAGTTCCCTTTAGCTCCTTGGGTAATTTCTCTAATGATCTAAACAGTCCTATATCCCCCTAAAGAAATAGAAGCAGTCATTAATAGTCTCCCAACCAAAAAAAGCCCAGGACCAGATGGGTTTAGTGCAGAGTTCTATGAGACCTTCAAAGAAGACCTAATCCCAGTTCTTCACAAACTATTCCACAAAATAGAAACAGAAGGTACTCTACCCAACTCATTCTATGAAGCCACAATTACTCTGATACCTAAACCACAGAAAGATCCAACAAAGAGAACTTCAGACCAATTTCCCTTATGAATATCGATGCAAAAATCCTCAATAAAGTTCTTGCTAACTGAATCCAAGAAGACATCAAAACAATCATCCATCATGACCAAGTAGGTTTCATCCCAGGGATGCAAGGATGGTTCAATATACGGAAATCCATCAACGTAATCCAGTATATAAACAAACTCAAAGACAAAAACCACATGATCATCTCGTTAGATGCTGAGAAAGCATTTGACAAAATCCAACACCCATTCATGATAAAAGTCTTGGAAAGATCAGGAATTCAAGGCCCATACCTAAACATGATAAAAGCAATCTACAGCAAACCAGTAGCCAACATCAAAGTAAATGGTGAGAAGCTGGAAGCAATCCCACTAAAATCAGGGACTAGACAAGGCTGTCCACTCTCGCCCTACCTATTCAACATTGTACTTGAAGTCCTAGCCAGAGCAATTAGACAACAAAAGGAGATCAAGGGGATACAAATTGGAAAGGAAGAAGTCAAAATATCACTTTTTGCAGATGATATGATAGTATATATAAGTGACCCTAAAAATTCCACCAGAGAACTCCTAAGCCTGATAAACAGCTTCAGTGAAGTACCTGGATATAAAATTAACTCAAACAAGTCAATGGTCTTTCTCTACACAAAGGATAAACAGGCTGAGAAAGAAATTAGGGAAACAACACCCTTCTCAATAGTCACAAATAATATAAAATACCTTGGCGTGACTCTAACTAAGGAAGTGAAAGATCTGTATGATAAGAACTTCAAGTCTCTGAAGAAAGAAATTAAGAAGATCTCAGAAGATGGAAAGATCTCCCATGCTCATGGATTGGCAGGATCAACATTGTAAAAATGGCTATCTTGCCAAAAGCAATCTACAGATTCAATGCAATCCCCATCAAAATTCCAACTCAATTCTTCAACGAATTAGAAAGGGCAATCAGCAGATTCATCTGGAATAACAAAAAACCTAGGATAGCAAAAACTCTTCTCAAGGATAAAAGAACCTCAGGTGGAATCACCATGTCAGACCTAAAGCTGTACTAGAGAGCAATTGTGAAAAAAAAAACAAAACAAAACTGCATGGTATTGGTATAGTGACAGACAAATAGACCAATGGAACAAAATTGAAGACCCAGAGATGAACCCACACACCTATGGTCACTTGATCTTTGACAAGGGAGCTAAAACCATCCAGTGGAAAAAAGACAGCATTTTCAACAAATGGTGCTGGCACAACTGGCGGTTATCATATAGAAAAATGCGAATTGATCCATTTCTATCTCCTTGTACTAAGGTCAAATCTAAGTGGATTAAGGAACTCCACATAAAACCAGAGACACTGAAACTTATAGAGGAGAAAGTAGGGGAAAGCCTCGAAGATATGGGTACAGGGGAAAAATTCCTGAATAGAACAGCAATGGCTTGTGCTATAAGATCGAGAATCAATAAATGGAACCTCATAAAATTGCAAAGCTTCTGCAAGGCAAAAGACACCGTCAATTAGACAAAAAGACCACCAACAGATTGGGAAAGGATCTTTACCTATCCCAAATCGGATAGGGGACTAATATCCAATATATATAAAGAACTCAAGAAGGTGGACTCCAGAAAATCAAATAACCCCATTAAAAAATGGGGCTCAGAGCTGAATAAAGAATTCTCACCTGAGGAATACCGAATGGCAGAGAAGCACCTGAAAAAAATGTTCAACATCCTTAATCATCAGATCTTAGGCTTCTTTCAGTGAGAATTGCAAAGGCTCTTTTCAATGAAGATAGCATCCCTTGGAAACCCTAAACCGCTTCCCTTGCAGCAAACCCTGGGCAGCATCCCTTGCTGCAGCCCTAGGCAGCATCCCTCACTGTAATGTGCTAAAGGCTTAAATACTCTTTTGTTCTTCAAGTATTATATGGCTTCTTCCCTTGATTATTCACCGAACTAAGGCAGAAACAATTCAATGTGATATTTTAAAGTTTTAAACAGTTTAATAGTTCTTTATTATGAGATCAGAGCAAGCAGTTCCTCAATAATATATAAGAGAAAGATAAGCCACTAAAAGAAAGAGTTGATTACAGAGATGTGGCCACAAGCCAAGGAACACCTGGAATTGTCATTTTCTAGGATAAACATGAAGACCTTGCCCAGAGAGTTTTCAAAAGAATCAAGCACAAATCTTTAATTTCTGTCTTCTTCCGTCTTCCAGAACTGTGAATGAATAAGTAGTAAATGTTTCAAGCCACCAAGCACAGGGCAATATATACATACATACATACATACATACATACATACATACATACATATCAGCCCAATGAACTCATATAGTTTTCTGGTACATTGCAAGGACTTCAGTTTAGTTAGGGGGAAGTAGGAGTCTCTGACAGGTCACAGTAGAGAAGTGACGTCATCTATCAGTTTTGAACTAATATACAAAGTTGAAAATAAGTTATAAAACCCGTGTTAATTCTGATTTCCCTGCCGTCTAACTTGGTTGCTTCTAATTGACAATATAATTTAATTTCAAGGAGCAAGCAATTTTGTTCTTTTAATCTTCCTGCCTACATCCCATTTGGAAAGCTTTATTTTTCAGTGGTCGGTGTGGTGATGCTTGTTCATAATCTTAGCATTCGGGATACAAGAGGATCATCATGACTTGGAGGCCAGCTTGGACTACATAGCAAAGACACTGTTTCTAAAATCTCTATCAATAAATAAAATCTTCCCTAATCTCTAATCTGATTTGCAATCAAAATGTAATGATTATATGAACGTATGGCATCCAGGCCTCACCCATGCCCAGAATAGCAGGCGGCCATCATGTGAGTCCCAGACACCATTTACTTTCCTTGTGTCACACCAGTATTAGGCTCAGCATTTGCTAGAAGTAAATGTTCACTTTATAGCAGAGCTGATGCCCGGGGGAAAACTCTGTCTCACTAAAGCCATCATGCATCAGGAGATATCTCCTTGGGAAGATAGGCAAAAATGAACAGTGACCCCTGGGATCTCCACCTCATTATACTTTTATTAACATGGTAACTCTTTTAACTAAGCAATATCCTAAATTGGATAATTACCTCCCACATTGTTTTCCCCTTGACTTCAGAACTAAGCACCAGGCTCTTTCTCAACCAATATGCTGTATTTGAACCAAGTTTCTTCTGTGCTGTTAGCCAGCTGTTTCCCAGCTACCCAGATGTTGCCTGAGCATGTCCTAAATATAGTTCTTTAAGCACATTGTGAATTCCTTCAGGAAAAATTTAAAAAGTAAGTATATTTCCCTGATGAAAATCAGTAGTGATCACCGAAGAGTCCTTTTGGGAGAAAACAGGATTATAAATAAGGCAAATGGACAGAATTTTATACTGAATGCTTGACTTCAAACTAGTGACCTGACCATGGTAAAAAGATTATCAGGTACATGACCCAAAATTATTAAGCACAAAGTTCTTTTCCAGGAATATGATACCACTAAGTAGAGGTAATTTAACCATAAAATGGCTGAGTATGAAATGAGGTATGTTGTGGGGAAGAAAACTGCTTGGGTTTTGCATTTAAACAGCACTTAAGTAAAAACTGAAAGACAAAAAGGCAGAAATATTCTGAAGTTAAAAACAGACTGGGATTCCCATTTCCCATCCACATCATAAATGAATTCATTCCACAGCAATGATGCCTTGCATTAAGGGTGTGCCCAGATGGATCTGTGGCTTGGACTCAAGGCACTGAGAACACACACACACACACACACAGAGAGAGAGAGAGAGAGAGAGAGAGATTCACAGTTCTACATGAAGCCATATAACCATGGCTAAGTCTTTATAAAGTTCATGAATGAATACCTCTAGTAGCTTCAAATAGAAGTGACAGAAAGAAGACAATGTTCTTTTCATGGACCTTTGAAAATAAATCCCATTCATTAGTGAAGTTAACAAAATGTGATACTTTGACACCAAAAATAATACTTAAGAATCTAGAAATGCTCTGGCATATGGCGTAAAACCCCCAAAGGATTATTGACCAAGCCCAGTGCCTCTGCTCTACATCCAGAGGGCTCTACCCATGTGGCTTCTCTCCAAGTGTGGAGCTCCTGGTCAAGCAGCTGGCACCAACATGCAGTAGCCTGTCCTCCTTCGCCTCTCACTCAGAGAGATTTGCTGCCACAGCCCTCTCCTTGATCCCTAAACAGAGCATTAATTTGGAGGAATTCACAAATGACATGGTGAGAGAGCACAGAGAGGCGATGACACCACCATGGCCCAAATGAAAACATCAGAGGGAACTCAGCTGAAGAAGGAAAAGTTGAACTAATAATGACTTGAGGAGAGTGAGTAAGAGGCAGGATTTACAGACGTGACTGTACCCTGTGGGAGAGGAGCAGGCACACAGCAGAAGCTGCCAGCTCTGCTCCTGCCCGCACTGGGCTCTGTGGCTGCTGGGTTCTCCGTTCCACATCCACAAGTGAGTTCATCCCACAGCAGGGATGCCTTACATCGCTCTCTATCATGACCAACGCTTAGCTACCAAATGCTCTTCTCTGGTTCAGTTGCTGACTCAAAGTCTCATCTGACATTTGTGAAAAATGTGGCAATCATATTTGCACTGTACCCAATAGGTATTTTTGCTTTAACTTGTTTTGTTTCGAGTTTTGGTTCTTTGTTTGTTTGTTTTTTTTTTATTCAAAATAGAAACAGAAGAGAATTTCCCATTAAGACCTAGGGAGAAGGGATATGAAGAGAAAGGAGAAGGGAAAAAAAAAAAGAATAGTGAAGAGAAAAAAGGGGGAGGAAAGAGTTTATGGTGTGGTTAAATAAGTCTAGTTAGTGATAGCATAGCATGGTTCTGGATAGGAACCCAGGGCTAATGCTCTTGGGTCAGACAGAATTGCAACAGAGAGGGAGTAGTAGAGAGAGTGAATTCAACAGAAGAATGCTAGGTAAGTTTGGCAACTGTCTCTTCGCATTCTTAGGCTTCCTTCTAGCATTTCCTGTCAGCTGTCTGGCTAGATACCAGAGAAAAGAAAAGCCTCCTCATACCATTCCTGTGGGAACTTTGAACTGTAAGTATGAAAAATAGCCATGCTCCACAAAGCCAGAGAAGGAAATGGTGAAATTCCTGAAAGACGAGAGAGAGAGATCGGGAACAGAGTGCAAGTCTGTGTTCTTCCACCTCTCTGTGGTCATGTACAAGACACCTCTCTCCACCCTGAGCCCCTTCCTACAAATTGGCAAGAGCTGCCTTAGACTCCGGTGAGTCACATTCTGCCTAAACACCAGTGCAAAAATCACTCACCCATGCAGAGTGCTGTGGGAGCAAATGACTCCATGATGGACAGGCTACACTTAATGCAAAGTTGTTTCTACCTGTGTCACTCTGGCAAGTATTTAAACAGGAGCCCCAGTTTCCTCACATAGGAAATAGGGTCAATGGGCTGGGAACATAGCTTGGTTGGTAGAATACATAGCTGCCATGCTGGAAGTCTAGGCTCACTCCCCAGTGCTGTATAAACCAAGTGTGGCGGTGTGCACCTGTAATCGCAGCCCCTGAGAGGCAGAAGGATCAATCACAAGTTCAAGGTCACCCTTGTCTATATAGTGAGTTCAAGGCCAGTAACTTTAATTTTTAGTTTTATTTTTAATGATGGTTTTTAAATGCTTTAACCTTCCTTATAACCCACCACCCACCAGAGGTAGTGGAAAAGAAAGGGTGTGGGGGAAGTGGGCCTGATTAGAAAGGTTCTTTGGGGCAACTCCTGTCTGTGTTGTCTGGAAATTGGCAGTTCACAGGTTAGCAGACAGCAGCAGCTCAATCCACTAACAAACGCTTCATAGATACAACAGCACTCCAGTTTGGCAGAGTCCAGTTAGCAACAGAAATGACACAACCTAGCAGAGACAGCCAGGCCTCAGCCTCTACTCGGGTCAGCAGGAATAACCTATCAAGACACCAGGAGTTGTTCTCAGCTGTGCCTCTCTCAGAGAAGTGAAGATGAGTGAAGATGTGAGACCACCCACCAAGCTTTGCACAACTAGCTGAACAGCAAGCCAAGCACTGTATCTGCCACTCCATGGAGTCCTATTTATACCTTCCAAACATCACGTATCCTCCATGTGCCTTGCCTCAGTATGGCTCTTGTCTAAGCACATACATCCAATCAGCCAGAGTCCTTGAAAGCACTGCAGCACACCCCCAGAAGTTTTTTGGTGTGTTTCTCTCTATAGCGTCCTTACAAATGCAGCTCAACTACATAATGTAAGGTGGACCAATAAAAATGAGTCATTAGTAATTCTTTTTTTCTCTCTTTTTTTTATTTTTAATTATTTTTTATTACATATTTTCTGGATTTCCCCACCTTGGGAAGATATGAAGAAACATTTAATCACCTAAGATAGATATTGACTGCAAACAAAAACAGTTCCAGTCAGTTTAGCTTGATGAGATTGTTAGTGTTACGTAATGAACGTGGATGCCTCTAAAACAGCTACTTCCTAGAGAAGCAGACCCAGCATTGGTGACAGTTCTTGTCAGCTACCTTTCTTTTATATATGTACTTTTTATTAGATATTTTCTTCATTTACATTTCCAGTGCTATTCCAAAAGTCCCCCATACCCTCCCCACCCCACTCCCTTACCCACCCACTCCCACTTCTTGGCCCTGGCATTCCCCTGTACTGGGGCACATAAAGTTGGCAAGTCCAATGGGCCTCTCTTTCCACTGATGGCCGACTAGGCCATCTCCTGATACATATGCAACTAGAGACAAGAGTTCCGGGGAGTACTGGTTAGTTCATATTGTTGTTCCACCCATAGGGTTGCAGATCCCTTTAGCTCCTTGGGTACTTTCTCTAGCTCCTCCATTGAGGGCCCTGTGATCCATCCAATAGCTGACTGTGAGCATCCACTTCTGTGTTTGCTAGGCTCTGGCATAGTCTCACAAGAGACAGCTCTATCTGGGTCCTTTCAGCAAAATCTTGCTAGTGTATGCAATGCTGTCAGCGTTTGGAAGCTGATTATGGGATGGATCCCTGGATATAGCAGTCTCTAGATGGTCCATCCTTTCGTCACAGCTCCAAACTTTGTCTCTGTAACTACTTCCATGGGTGTTTTGTTCCCAATTCTAAGAAGGGGCAAAGTGTCCACAGTTTGGTCTTCGTTCTTCTTGAGTTTCATGTGTTTTGCAAATTGTATCTTATATCTCGGGTATACTAAGTTTCCAGGCTAATATCCACTTATCAGTGAGTACATATCATGTGAGTTCTTTTGTGATTGGGTTACCTCACTCAGGATGATGCCCTCCAGGTCCATCCATTTGCCTAGGAATTTCATAAATTCATTCTTTTTAATAGCTGAGTAGTACTCCATTGTGTAAATGTACCACATTTTCTGTATCCATTCCTCTGTTGAGGGGCATCTGGGTTCTTTCCAGCTTCTGGCTATTATAAATAAGGCTGCTATGAACATAGTAGAGCATGTGTCCTTCTTACCGGTTGGGACATCTTCTGGATATATGCCCAGGAGAGGTATTGTGGGATCCTCCAGTAGTACTATGTCCAATTTTCTGAGGAACTTCCAGACTGATTTCCAGAGTGGTTGTACAAGCTTGCAATCCCAACAATAATGGAGTGTTCCTCTTTCTCCACATCCTCACCAGCATCTGCTGTCACCTGAATTTTTGATCTTAGCCATTCTGACTGGTGTGAGGTGGAATCTCAGGGTTGTTTTGATTTGCATTTCCCTGATGATTAAGGATGCTGAACATTTTTTCAGGTGCTTCTCAGCCACTCAGTATTCCTCAGGTGAGAATTCTTTGTTTAGCTCTGAGCCCCATTTTTTAATGGGGCTATTTGATTTTCTGGAGCAAAGAATCTTTTATCATGTGTCCTTTTAGGTTTTAGTTTTAGTAGAACATCCTCTCTCCTGTGTCTGTCTTAGCCTTTCACACCTGTGTCCACTTTAACAAAATGTTCCTTCATGAGTTTGCCCCAGCAAAACACCATCCAACCGACTTTCCAAAGAGCCCTTAAGTTTCCACTTCAAAGGCCCATGAGATCTTGTCTCAAAAAGAAAAAAGAAAAGTGTATTGCTAACAGTTCTTCCCTGATAAATGGTTATGAATTGACTTAAACTATTCACAGTATTTGGCATATAGTAAGCACAAACTATATTAACCATTATACTGAATATCATCAGACTAATAATATTTATGTGACTCCCAGGTGCACATAAAAGTCTTTTATATTTCAGATTCCTATAAGTCCAATGGGAAATTAATCATTTAGATGTGTATATGGCCTAAAGAACTTTATAAAAATAGTCAGATGTTTCATTTTCCTTTTTATTACTCAATATATACACTTATGTGTGAGAGAGTATATACACACATGTGCACATGTAGAGGCCAGAAGAAGGCTTGAAGTCTTTTCCTCTCTCACTTGGAGGCAGGGTCTTTCCTTGAACCCAAGCCTCTGTTTTCATGGTTAAGCTAAAAGCTAACAGCCAGGATGATCCTCTGTCTCCACTTCCCTCTGAACCGAAGTTACAGGCATTTACTGGAATGCCTAGCTTGATGTGTGGGTCCTCATGATTGTGGACCAAGTACTTTGTACTGCTGAGCCATCCCTCCAGACTACACATATTTAATTTTATAGCACTTGTTATAATTATGTAACAAGTTTATATATTTTATGTAACATATTTTGTATCCTTCATCATATGGGTAGTTCTTCGGTTTTTTTTTTTTTTCAGTCTGTTGGTTGGTTTTGGTTTTTTGGTTTCTAGGGTGTTGTCGTTGTTGTTGTTGTTGTTGTTGTGTTTGGTTTTTGTTTTCAAGACAGGGTTTCTCTGTATAGACCAGGCTGTCCTAGATCTCTTTTTGTAGACTAGGTTGGCCTTGACTCACAGAGATCCACCTGCCATTACTTCCTGTGTGCTGGGATTAAAGGTATATCCCACCAATGCCCCACTGAATAGTTTTAATTTTATATTGACAGCCTATGAAAAGTAGAAATGTCTGAGAAGAAAAAGAAAGATGGAATTGATTGAGAAATGGTAATAAAAATAGCAGTGATCCTCCAGTTTCTTTTATTTTGTTATTATTTACTTATTTATTTATTTTATGTGCATTGGTGTTTTGGCTGCATATCTGTGTGAGGGTGTCAGTAGTCCTAGAACTGAAGTGAGCTGTCATGGGTGTGCTGGGAATTGAACCTTTGTCCTCCGGAAGAGCAGTCAGTACCCTTAACCACTGAGCCATCTCTCCAGCCCTGAAGTTCTAGTTTTTTATTGGCCCATTTAAAAAGTACTAAACAGAAGTCAAAATGGGGCTGGAAAAATTTTCTCAGTGGTTAAAAGCAATGGCTTCTCTTCTAGAGGACCCACGGTTAATTCCCAGCAACCAGAGTGGCTCACAACTGTCTGTAACTCTACAGGCACTCAGACAATATCCATACACATAAAAGTAAATAAAACATTTTTAAAGAGTTAATGGTCTGTTTGTTTGCTCTCAAAGAACTTGAATGGACATTTTTGTCTGCTAATCTGCCAAACATTTGTCTGATGAATGAGCATGATTTGGAACATTTGTCATTTTAATGAATGAATGAGTTCACATATTAGTATAACTTTACTCAGTACTACGTCTCTACATTTTATTTTCACATATTGAAAAGCCTTTGTGTTGATCATAAGAGAATTGCTACAATAAGAAGACAAACACTCACATATAGAAAAATGACACCCCACTCTCTGGAGCTGTGTAAGCTGTTCCTTCCTGTCCTGGGCTTGATATAACTCCTCCATGCTCCTTCCCCTTTCTCTCATGGCGTTGACTTTAGTTTAAAAGCAACAGTATTTACCACCCAACTAGAATCAGAGTCAACACCTTCCAGAGCCTAGCAAAGAAACTGGCACTATAGAAAAGCACTGGATTAGAATCAGTCTACCATTCTGTTTTCTTGGCAGACAGGCTGTTGTCCAAAAGACCTGAGACTTGTCTCAGTGTGGATGTCCGGTGAGCATGATTTGGAGCATGGGTAAGGCTCTTTGTGCCTATCCTTATTCCACATCACTGCTTTCTGGCTGATACTCCTGCAGATATTTCCACCAGCTTCTGTTGCACTGTTTTCTTCCAGATCCTGGTCTGGGCCAGAGAGGTTTCTCAGCTCAGGGTGTCTCCTTCTTCACGTTGCCTACTATTAAACAGTGATTTTTAAAAAATATTACTCAGAGTATGTTGGCCTTTTCAGATGAATGGCTATTTCTTTAAAGAAAAATGATTCATTATCTTGGCCCTTGGAGTTGGAAGTAATGTCTTACGGAGCAGAAAGGAGGCACAGCAGCCCAGAGAAACTGCATTTTAGACGCAGCTCATACCTGTTAGCTGCCCAGAACTCTGTGGAAATTACTGTGAGGGAGCAAAAAAGAATTTGGCCAGGACATATGGAAATAGCAATAAAAATCTACTCTGTGTATGAAGCATTAGAGAAAGCAGTTATTAACAGCACAGCTACAAGTAGCATTTAGTTGCTGGGTCACTTACTCATCCAGGTTAAAATGATCTCTTTGGGAAAAGTTTTTTTTTTTCCAAAACATTACTCCTAATAATACTCTTGTCATCTTATTTATATGAATGGATTTACTAAACCTGGAGCTGAATGACAAAATTTGGAAAATAAGTGTATTGAGCTAAGTCAGAATGGAGGGGTGTGATAAAATTGTATACCTAATTTGCAGGTCAAAGTTCTTAAGGATTCATTCAAAAGAGGTTAAGAAGAAAAGGGCCAAGCTTCAGCCACTCATGTGGTTTGGTTTGGTTGTTGTTCCTTGGGGGTTACTTTGTATTTGAACTCCCTTTTAAAGAGTGAGGAACAAAATGTAATGTTTGTCATTTTGAATATAATTGGGTCTTCTCCATTTTGATTGTCAGACGTTTACTCCTTTGCTTATTTACATGGGTCTATTAAATAACCACTTTGTAACTAAAATAAATTCCTAACTTCACCAAACTCATGTCTTAGAAGACAGGTATGAACTCCATCAATAAGATATGTAAAATATATAAAGTATCATCAGGAGATCTCATCAACTCAAAGATGGTTTAGGGAAGGAGCAGTCTTCTCTCAGGAGAGGCAGTGGACACCAATAATCAAGTGTGTCAGACAGAGTTGGTACTGAGGGACATTCTGGGATGAAAATAAATGCTATTCATAGAGACATGAACATAGTAAACAACACGAAGTGTCCAATGGCTATAGCTGGGGGTGGGAGGAGTGAGAGGAGGCAGACACAGTAGGCAGCTCAGTTGGCCAGGACTGGAGTCACAGCAGGTTCAGATTCAGAGCTGAGACAACGGAGCCAGCTCTGTGCACATAGCCTTGCAGCTACACAGGCCTCCGCAGGCAGAGCTCTGGACTTGGAGAGATGTTCCACGTTAGCCTCCTTGAAAAGGGTGAGCCACTAAATAGCCGTTGTAGTGTCCAAGACTGAATAGCAAGTCTTTCCAAAAAAAAAAAAGTTTAAAAACAGAACTAAATCCCCCCCTCAGATTATCTGTGTCTGTCTGGCTTTAACAAGTGTCACTCAAGTCACTACTCAAGAATGCCAAGTCTCCAAAGAAGGAAGACAGATTTCTTGAGAGCACACACCCAGCCACGCACTCCTGGGGAAATGGCCTTTGGAGGTTCTTGGCCTTTTCTCTAATTCTTACTCACACCTGTGTTTGAAAATATCCTCCAACCCAGTTCTACCACAGACTTCTAAATAGTCTCTGGGATTATATTTATGAAAGAAAATCCTTCAAGCAAGCATACCAAAAACCATTTGCCAATCCCTTTTCCAAAATACACAGTGTTTCAATCAGCCTTCCAATGCAAGGCCTTGGAAGCCTAGGAAGCAACACCTAGGATCTGGGTGGGTTTCCATTTGAGTTCCATCTGCACAGTGGCTTATGGTACTGCCTATCTGTGGAACAGCATATCGAGCTGTATCTTGCTTAAATTATTCGTGATTTGATCCTTATTTTCCTTCCTTAAAATACAAAGTCCTTGGCCCAGTAACAATGCTTCATTCACCTCCCCAAGTCATGTTTTATTTCCAGTGTCTTCTTTTTCCTTTCCTCATTTCATCACCTCACCTTCCTTCTCCATAAAAAGCGATTATTTCCCTCTTTGAACTACTTGAAACATTTTCCTGTAAATCTAGATCAATATAGACAGTATGCTTTAGTTTCTCATTATTTGTTGAGATTAAAAACTCCAGAGGTACAGAAGCCTATATCAACATATGTAGGCACACACAACTGTAATGTGTGTAAATACATGTACACAAATATAACATGCATATATATGTAGACTTTGGTTTTTTAAAACCTGCTTTTAACAAGGGGCTACACATGCTTTGACCCCCACTTCTAGCCCACCATCTAAAGGTAAGAAGAAAAATGGTAACTAGTTTAGAAATAGTTTTGGGGGGGCATCTCTGTTTGTCAGGATACCAGCAGTCCAGTTCAGTAATGTCAGGATACCAAAGACAAATTAGCAGCAGAGGCTTGATCCGGTAGACACAGCCAGGCCTTCACCAAATCTTCACAAGGCAGCAGGAGCAACCAGAATCAGCTGGGGATGCCAGGAGAAGTTCTCAACAAAATGAAGATCAGCAAGACAAAGATGTGAGACCCACAAAGCGCTGCAAGCCTACCTATGTAAGCACACCATCACTGACCTCCTCTGAGTCCTATTTATACTCTTTTCAAACATCACCTGTCCTCCCACAGGTCTTGCCTTATCAAAACACCACGTGACTCTATAGCAGCAAAGTACCATTTGAGTCTGCATCACCTGATATGTCCAAAAACTTCCACTTCAAATATATATGTACACATGCACACATATACACACACAGACATATACATGCATGAATGTAACATAAACATTTATACACACACACATACACAAGTAACATGTTTTCCTGCCTCTTAATGCCTTTAGGTCCTTCTATTGCACCATATAACACTGTATTTAAAAGTCTTGTGGAGCCTACAAGGGATGTCACTTTTCCCAAAGAGAATGCTTAATCTTTATTCTATTAGATAATAGGTAGGTATATGAAAGATAATTTTAAATAAATCATATTATTATTTTAGTCCATTAAGGGAAAATGAATAGAGAGTTTTTTACTCATAAATCTCAAGAAAAAGGAACATACTATGTGGGAGACTCATGGAGAAAGTGGAAAAGCCAACTAGATGTAGAATAGACAGAAACCATAGGCAAGAGCCTTTCTTGTAGCTTCTGTGAGAAAGACTAGCAAAGGGTAGGGAAGCAGGTGACATGTTCACTATGATGTCAACATGCTCTAGGGTTTGGAAGTTGCTCTTCTCTGGGAGCTAACCGTGAGATGGAAACATCAGGCTGAAAACATCCCAGAAAACGATAGTCCTACAAAAACCGGGGCGGGCGGGGGGGGGGGGGGATTTGTTGCTGGACTGGCTGCCTTACCCTCTATAGGAGGTAGCTGAGGCCAGCCAGGACGGTTTCTAAATAATCAACAAGGCAACAAGATAACAAGCATCATACTAAAAAGAAAGAATCCAATTTAGCTGTATGGTAAAGTCACCATGTCCAGGAGACTTTAACATTTAGAGCATGAAACTAGAAGCTGAAAAGCAAAACATCCCAGCTAAAATCTCATGATATGGGAGGCCTGGTGTCCTCCAGCCTGTCATTCCAGTGCTGGGGAAACTGAGGCAAAAAGGTTCAAGGCCACCATGGACTAGAAGTAAGAGCCTGTCTCAAAATTCTAAAAAGGAAAAAATTATCATATTTCTAAAACTCCATTTACATACACACACTAAATTAAAACAATAGAAATTATAATTCAATTGTTTCCTCTAATAAAACATTGGAAAACTGCTTTTTCTAGTTTAAAAAAAAATAGCATCATAAAAACACAGGCATGCTGGTATATGCCTGAAATCCCAAAGTAAAGGGGGCTGAAGTAATAATTTCATAAATTTGAGTCCATCCTGGGCTGTATAGTGGTTCTAAGCAAGTCTAAGCTAATAGTGAAACCATGTCCTGAAAACTTCCAAGTGCTAGAGATGTAACTCCATGTTAAAACAGTTGGCTTGGAAGGCACAGGGCCCTGGGTTCAATCACCAGTACTGCAAAAATACAAATAAAATGTACCACAGTCATGAGACCTCCAGAAGTCATAAATGTGGCTTCTATGAAATAGGAACTCTAATAGGCATGACTATGCAAAAACAATACAATGTATTGTTTAATACTGGCACACATAAGTTTATCTCATACAAACATGCAAATATGCTGACTTGTGTAGGCATGCAGACACACAAACATACATGCATACATACATACATACATACACACACACATACACACACACATTTCACTACTGGTGATGAAGGTATGAACCAGTGTGAGGTAGGCCTATCCTCTTTACTATACACAATCATGGGGCAGCATTATGATGGGAAACAATGCTCTGTATGTTTAGCAAAAGACTCACGATGTTTAATCATGAAGACATGATCAGTGTTTGAGAAGATACACATATTTGCTCAAATTTCAGTGTTACACAATGTTCTCATATAACCTGTGTGAACCTTACAAGAATACCACAAGGGACTACATCTTCTGGGGCTTCTTAAATATGCACAATCCTTATTTATTACCTAAAAATAAATTGAGTTTTAAAATGCTTTTAAAGAGTAATTTAAGTGTCTTTGGTCATTTTCCAATACATTCAAAGATTTATTTTCACTATTTTTTCCAGTTTAAATAATTGTTATTTTTAGGGGGAAAATGGCTTAAATTATTGGTGCCTCTATTACCTCAAACCTAGCATCTTTTTTATTTTATTTTTGCATGTATTTAGTGTGTGTGTGTGTGTGTGTGTGTGTGTGTGTCTGCCTGCATGTGTGCGTGCAAGAGGGTGTTTGTGTATGTGTATGATTATACAAATGTGGAAACCAGAAGACAACACTCAAGAGTTGGTTCTCTCATTCTAGCATGTAAGTTGTTAAGCTTGGTGGTAAGCACCTTTGCCCACTGAGCCATCTTGCCATGCCCCAATCTTGTTTCCTTGATGGGCAGTCCTAGAACATCTAACATATGAAATGACATAGTAAGCAGTGTTCAAATGTAAGCATGTTCAGTGTAGCATCTGCTACAACATAAGCAGTGGATAAATGTGATAAAAGTTGCTGTTTAACAATATTGATATATTTTATTTGTTTGCTTCTAAAAGGAAGTATAAAAGTTCCCAGCCATTTCCTTTTTAGTCTCGGGTGTATTTTAATGGCATTGACAACACCATAAAAGTCTCAGAAAACCAAAAGGAATAACAAAACCAAAAGCCAGCTTTTTGTGACTCTTGTAAAAACACCTCTCACTCTCTCTCTCTCTTTCTCTTTCTCTCTCTTTCCCTCTCCCTCTTTCTGTCCCTCTCCTACTCTCTCTCTCTTTCTCTCTCCCTCTCTCTTTCTCTGTCACACACACACACACACAATTCTTTTACAATGCAATTTAGTTTGATCTTGAGAGAACTATCAGTTTGAGCCACGATTTGAAGAAATCTTAACTAGATCCATACAGATTCTCCATAATCCATCTAGAAGAGAGCAGCCCCACCCTTCATCAACACTACGAGCAATGACAGCTGAATGCCAAGAAGCAGCTAAGTGATGTGCAAGAAACTGTTTAATTACGAGAGTAAAATGTCTTATGATTTTCTAGTGCTGTCAAGAGACACCATGACCACGGCAACTCTTATGAGGAAACATTTAATTGGGGCTGGTTTACAGTTCAAAGGTTTAGCCCATCATCATCATGGAAGGAAGCAGGGCAGGGCACAGGCAGATGTGGTATTGGAGAAGGAACTGAAAGCTCTATATCTGGATCACCAGGCAGCAGGAAATGAGTGAACCATTAGACCTGGTTTGTGATTCTGAAATCTCTAAGCCCACCCATAGTGATGTACTTCCTCCAACAAAGCCACACCTACTCCTCCAAGGCCACACCTCCTAAGAGTGCCATTTTTATTCAAACCATCCCAGAAAATGCCTCTGAAATAATTCTAGCCAGTTCATAGTTTAAATGTTTCATCATGACATTCCTACCCTCGTGCTCATTAGTTAACATCCCATTCATTAATGGTTATAGTAACTGTTTTGAATGGATGTATATAAAAATTATCAAAGACCTAATCCTATGGAAATCACAAGTAAGGGAAAGCTTAAAGTTCAGATCTCCGGCAACTCTGCATTCAACAGTGACAAACTGCAGCAGCAGGCTGGGGGGAACTGAAGCAGCAGTGGCACCTCGGGTGTCCCACACAGGCCTCAGGACGAGGAGTGTAGTCTTTACATGTTGTGTTTTCTTTGCACCACTCCCACTTTCTTTTCTTCTCTCCTTCCTTCCATCTTTCTTTATTTCCTTCTTTCTCTCTTTCTTTCCTTCTTTCTTTATTTCTTCCATTCCTTTCATTTCTTCCTTAGTTTCCTTCCTTTCTTCTCTTTTCCTTCCTCCCTTTCCATCCTTCCTTTCTTCCTTCCCTCTTTCCCTTCCCTCTTTCTGTCTTTCTTTCTCTCTTCCTTCCTTCCTTTCTTTCTTCCTTCCTTCCCCTCTTTCTTCCTTTTTTCCTTTCTTCCTTTCTTTCTTGCTACCTTCCTTTCTTTCTTTCTTCCTTCCTTTCTTTCTTTCTTCATCCCCTCTTTTTCCTTTCTTTCCTTTTCCTTTCTACTTTCTTCCCCTCCTCTCCACTTTCTTTTTTGAGACAGGCTGGCCTGGAATGTACTCTGTAGTCCAGGATGACTTTTGCACTTATCATCCTCCTGCCTCCTGGGTGCTGGGATTACAAATGTGAGTCACCACGCCCACCTATAACTGTTGACCGCTTTTCCATGGGCAAAGAAAGCTGGGATTCCTTAGCCCTTGACAGCAGCTGGCTGAGCAGCAGGCTCGAACACTAAGATTCCTTAGCCCTCCATGACAGCTGCTAATGTTCAACCAGCTCCTGGACCAGAGGAGTCTAAAACCCTTGACAAAAGGGCCAACCAGCTCCATGTTACTTTTCTAGTAACTTGGGCTCTTTACAGCCTTTCGTCCTTCTTCTTCCTCATCTGCCCATCCTCCCCATTTCCATGACCCTTCTTATTTTCACTCTGGCCACTCTTTTGAACTGTGCCTCCTATCAAGCAGTTAAACGGTTTTCATGTTTGCAGCAGCTCAGCCTCCTGCATTCTCCGTTGCTCCTGCCTTTGCCGCTCTGCTGTGCCCATCATCACTGCCTGGGTTTTTCAACTCTTGCTTCTTTCTTTACCAGCTCAGTCTATTCTATTAACAAGATACAAGAAAATCTAGTTGACAGGAGGCTCCTCATAGGAGCAGGGTAAGGGGGATGGGATAAGGGGTTTGCAGAGGGGAAACTGGGAAAGTGGATAACATTTGAAATGTAAATAAATAAAATATCCAATTTTTTAAAAGGAAAAAAACAATAATAGTGATTATTAATATGTATATTAAAATATGGTTACACCACTTTCCTTCACTCTCTTCCTTTCTCCAACATCTCTATGATCTTCTCCCATTCCCTCCCAAACTCCTGGCCTCCTCTTCCTTAACTGTTATTGTTACATGTATGTGTATTTACTTCTTATAGAAGTCAATATGCCATTTTTTATATACATTAAAAAACAGTATGTCTCCTTTATTAAATTTCTTTCTGATATGAAAATATTAGGCAACTGGGGAGTGGGCATGGGACTGCTCCGTTTCCCTTCCACCAACCTTTGTAATCCCTTTCAGCCTCCTCTAAATTCTTCATTTCCTCAGCCGAAGCACAAAGTGCCACAATCATTTATTTTTTGATAACAGGTCACAGAAAGCAAAGAATAGAGGACCCTATTCCCTTTCTATCTGGCAAACAGGAAGTGCATAAAATAATGAAGTTTTTATCAAGAGCCTCCCAATGCAATAACAACACAACATTCAAGCATTGAGGTGGCACCTGGCAGTCCTTCATGTTTGCTTAAGTGAAGACTCTTGAGTATAGAGAAAGGATTATCTAAAAGATAATCTTAAGTATTATGATAAAAGAGAAAAAAATACAAAGACAGCTCTGAGTCTCAAGCTCTGGCACAAGGGAAAAGTTCTTCTTTCCAGCCAGCATCCTAAATATGCCAGATGTATTTTCCGGTTAATGATAATGGGTGTCCTTACCCCTGGCTCTTTAATCAGTAACAAAATCAAGTCAATTAGCTTTGTGTGTAGCTGCCAATCAGGAGACCCTGAACTCAATAATCACCACTCTGAGAATATCTCAAAGCCTTTCAACACCCCTTATTTGGCTGGGTCAGGCAGTTGAAGATTCTAGTCGAATTATAGACAATATTCTGGAAGTAACCGTGAGTGACCAGTTATTTATTACACATGAGGACTCTGAATTGTAAATCATTTCAGATGATCAGTAACGTCTATGATCAGGAAATATCCTCTGGCCAAATGCACTATGGATCACAATATCACACAGACCTGGCTGACAGACTTCCTGTCCAAAAATATGATTAATCCTAAAATTATAATAAATAATTCTACTATTCAGTTGACATATAGGATTATCAAAGCCAGCATTTAGGTTGTAGCAGGATATGATTCTGTGATCATTAAAAAAACTGTCCAATCTTGGCAGTTTGGTACTATGTGCATGTGGAGTGTGTGTGTGTGTGTGTGTGTGTGTGTGTGTGTGTGTGTGTGTGTGAAGAAAAGTATGATGCTTTGGATAAGAATGGCCCCCATAGACTCATACATTTGACTGATTTGACTGCTTGGTCATCAGGAGTGACATTACTTGAATAGGAGATGTGGCCTTGGCGGAGGCGTGGCCTTGTTAGGGGAAGTATGCCGCTGGGGTTGGGCCTTAAGGTTCCAAAAGCTTAAGCTAAGCCCTGTGTCTTGCAAGGCCTTCCTGCTACCTGCAGATCTTAATATAGAACTCCCAGCTCCTTCTCCAGTACCACGTTTGCCTACATGCCACCATGCTAATAACAAACCCCCAAACTGTAAGCCTGTCCCAGTTAAATGTCTTCTTTTATAAGAGTTTTCATGGTCATGGTGTCTCCTCACAGCAATAGAACACTGACTGACTAAGAAAGAGGGTAGAATACGAACTCAGGTGTCTTCTTTATAACACAGTCCACCTCCTTTTTAAATAGAGACTCTCATGGACCTAGAGCTCACCAATTAGGCCAGAGAATCCAGGGATCCTCCTCTTTTCCTGCCCAGTGCTGGAATTACAAATACATGCCACCATGAGAACCATTTTAAATGAGTTCCGGGGATAATATTTACATCCCTCTATTTACAAAGCAAGTACTGTATCCACTAAGGCACCCCCTTCCTAAGTTAACAGATTTTTAACTTTCCATATACAGTGCTTTCTGTATGTGTTAAAAAATCATTTGTTAGAGGGAGATTTCTTTATGTCCATCTCTAATGATGCATACCCATGTATACCCATCTCTTAATGATGTAGACCCCAAACCCTTAAAGTCTTGACTGACAATGGCCATATTTTCTTACCCAGAGTCAGTGTTGTGGTTTTCTGGCTGTGGGTGATGTCTTGATCTCTGAGCTTGCACTTCTGCTCTTTACTGAGCAACAAGGAACAGCCTCATCTGTCAAAGAGCCCCATGTGCCTTCTCCCTGACATCCCTAGGATCACAGAGAATCCATTCACTGTGGCTTCTGGAGAGCCAGCTTCTATAACAAACCACACAAGGAAAGCTGAAGTTTACCACTGGACCATCCTAACCCTGTGACTATGGCCTGGGAAATCTGAGCAGGGAACAGTGAAGTGGGTGTCTCATGATTCCCTTTAGACATGTGCAATTAGACTCCTTGAAATCATTGTCCCAAATGGGACATTGGGCACTAATCTTAGTATAAAGTAATAGATGTGTTTCTTACATTTTGGCAACTAAAAATAAAAACCTAAGTAAATTCTAAAAAAGCAAAGTACAAGGTATTTTCACCCAATACAGGGATATGGGGAGCACCAGACATTGTACTGTCTCATATTTGTCATCTTAGTCACCTTTCAATTGCTGTAATAAATCATCATAACCAAGGCAACTTATAGAGGAATTTATTGAGACTTACAGTTCCAGAAGGTGAATCCTGACAATCATGGTGGGGATAATGGCAGACAGGAACAGTACTGGCAGTAGCTGAGAGCTTACATCCTGAGACACAGTCATGAGGCAGTGAGCCAACAACACTGAGAATGGCATGCGCTTTTGAAATTTCAAAGCCTGTCCCCAGTGACACATCTCTCCAACAAAGCCACACCCCCAATCCTTCCTAAACAGTTCCACCAATTGGGCATCAAGAATTGAAATACATGAGCCTTTGGGGGGCATTCTCATTCAAACCACATTTTTGGGACTAGAAAAGTTACAATAAGAGAATCTGAGAGCAGAGATGATCACCAACAGCGGATAGGTAGGAGAGGTTGAGGAAGACATTGGTCAAAGGTCATGGTGTTATATTTATATAATAATAAACTCAGTGTCTATCCTATAACACTGTGACTATAGTTTATAGCAATGTGTCATATTACAGAGTTTTGTGTTCTCGCTGCAAAATAAGTAGATATGGTAAAGCATATGAGTTAACTTGATTTAGTCATTGAACAATATATAGACTTTTCCAAATATCATCCTACATACCAAAATATAGATAAAATTTGTCAATTATAAAGTTAAAATAGCTATGTTAACATGCTTTAACTATAATGTTTGTTCAATATGCCTGGCCAGACCTTTTCTTACTTGTCTTTATTTCCTCTAGAACTCGCTGATTCCAAGGCAAAGACCAGAACCCAAGTTTCCAAACCGTTCAATGCTAAGAGAACACATTGGCTCTGTAACCTTATTTTAGAAATCTTCCTGGAGACTGCTTGATAGCCTTTATGCCATGTGCTGTCTAAGGTGAACCCATTTACTCGAGCTGAGACTAGAGCCATTTCCTTTCAATGTCTTTCAGAGAAACAGTGTGGAATTAGAGGTTCCCGTGTGGAGTACAGTAAGGTCTTTCAGGGTGATTTTTCTCAAGTAAAAGAAATAAACCAAAGTTTGTGGTAACGCCGTTCTAAAAGAACCAAACTAAACCACCAGACATACCTTCCCCTAGCAAGAAGTTGTGTTAGTTGAGCTCAAATATTTGCTTAAGTGGACTTGAAAAGGAATTTGAGACTGCTTTGGATGAGTTAGCACCCTGGGCTAAAGAGCACCTCTGTGAAGCTCAGGAGGTGAAAGGGCAGAGGTGTTCTGACTTGGTACTGCATTAGAGTTGTGTGTATATTACATAAGCAAATAATAAAAAATAGAAAAAGTAGGTCTTAAACTATCCCAGCACGGAGTTTGTTGAGTCCTACCCCTTATTATATAATGTTGGCAGCAACTGGGATATTTGGCTTTTCCAACTAATTCTGCAAACATACATGTGCATCCTTACAGTTCAATGAGGAAAACTAAGAGACTGTACTTATACCACAGGATGCAGATAATCACTTGGCTGGGACCAGGGAGGGAAGAGGGCAGAGAGGGACCTGGCAGCAAAACTGAGAATTCTAAAATGAACAACTGCTCCATCACAGAGTGTGGAGAGACCCAGCCCTGCCGCAGCCTCCAGAAGTTCTGAACTTGATCAGAGCTCCACATATGCTCATTATGACAGGAGCACTGACAGCCTAATTAATATCACACGCCACATGTCATGAAGCACCTTAGAGTTGGTGATATCACTTGCTGAGCCCACAAAAAACGAGAACTGTATTCAAGGTGAATAAATACAGTTCTCTCTGAGGTTTTCCATCTCAACCTGACAAGGAGTTTTTTAAATCATATTTTGTTATTTATTACCATAGTTCCTTGTACCCCAGGATCCTAACTAAGCAAATGAAAACTTCCATAGGTTTGGAAAGATGCATGACCAAGGCTTAGTTAATTTAAGCTCAGTAAGACTTTTTAGAGTCCCATTAGAGAAGCTGTTCTCTAATCTCTGCCCCTCCCCCCAATTTCCAGAACTGGCATTCAAAGTTTCAGATCCTAAAAGGGGAAAGAGGTCCACCCAGAGGATCTAACAAAAATGTCTCCAAATGCCGAGATGATGTATCCGCCTCTAACTCTGGGTGACTGGGTATAGCCAGGTGACCTGCTTGGGATTCCCTTATCCCTCCCTGGACAATTTTAGATTCTAGGGATAAATACACTTCCCCCATAGAAATTCAAACTGAAAAGCTCAGGAATTAGAGTCTAGATCTCTCACTAAGGAAGCCTCAGAGACCAGGAGCCAAGGAGGATGGGTGGGACTTGGTGTGTTTAGCAGAGCAGAGAGGAAATGGGTATCATTTGTCACCCAGAGGCTAATTGTAAGAGTAGTTTATCTCTTTTTATATTTTCCCAGGGTATAGGAAGAGAGGACCAGAATCCTGAAAGCCTTGGCTCCACTATTCATCAGAAGCAAGTATATCTAAAAAGCAAGAGGATCAGAGTATCATGAACTCAAGAATACAATTCCCTCCCCATATGAGCTATGTAGGACATGGTGACAGATAAGAGGACTTCTTACATAGTCACTTTGTGCTTCCAAATCACAAAATAAGATGTATATGGTGTCCCAAGACTTAGGTTCAGAACTCTATAGTATTTTCTCCACTGCGTTCTATCGCTTAGTGTGCTTCATGGCAGCCCAACTGATTTCAGTATCCACAGGGTCGATCTCCAAAGATAATATAAATTATATAAGAGGTGAGAAGGTTTTAAGACTGGTTATATTTGAAAACAAAGGTTTATACTTGAGATTGGACTAGATTGAATTTTAAACAACTTCCAATGACAAAATAATTATGAATTAATTTTGGACAAATACTATTTTAGAGTAGGGGGAAAATCAGACAAAATGGCATAGAGAACATTTACTAGCACACATTGTAATTTTCTTTACATCGCTTTTATTGGATTTCTGTTGTTGTTGTTCTATTATAACAAACTTTCTCAAACAGTCTATGTTATATTTTAAAAAGTTTGTTCTCCTTATAGTTTGGAGGTCCAAAGCATGGTGCCAACTCTTCTAAGGACCTCACTATAGATGAATCACAGAAGTGATGCACAGAAGAGAGGAGAGGTCATATGTCCAGGCAGGGAAGCATCAAGCCATTCAGTAATTGTGCTTGGTGTTGATAACCTGCTTTTGTATGAACTACTTCAAAATCTCTCAAGTACTCTCTTATTCCCATTCAAGAGAGTGTTCCATCCATGCCCCAGGAGCTCCCACTAAACCACCAAATGTCAGCATCTCCTCCCAATATGGCCACTCTAGGGCCTAGAACTCCAAGTACTGACTCCTTGGGCAAAGAGCCATCTAAGCCATTGTACCCTCTTTCTCAAAGAAACTATTCTGTAAGCTACATAAAACTGTTCTAGGAAGACTGTGAGTTATTAGAAAAAGTAATGGTTTTAGGTCATTGTGCCAAAACTGAGGTTTTGCAACTATTTTGCTCTTGTCATAAATTTTAGACAAAGCTTGGTATGTGACCCCTTCATTTTCCATAAAATTTTATAATTTTCCTCGATATGAAAATCTTGGAAAAAATAAAGTGTCCTGTGGTCCTCAAACACATCCTGCTCAGTTTTGAACAGATTAAGGGATAACTGTTTGGAATCCTCAGTACCTATTCATTATTTCCTTAAAGCTGAGCAATATGTTAGAGTAGAAATTTTATAAGTATCATCAAGAATAATGCATTTTTTTCATTTTATATTCCAGATGTTGCCCCCTCCATGTCCCCCATTCCCCCTCCACGTCCCCCATCCTGGTCCCCCTTCTCTGAACTTTTCATCCCATTCTCCCTCCCCTTTGCCTCTGAGAGGGCACCGCCTTTCCCTCTTCAGGAATCCCTCTTCCTTGGGGCATCAAGACTCTACAAAATTAGATGCATCTTCTCCCACTGAGGCCAAACTGGTTCATATGTACTGGGGGCCTCAGATCAGTCAGTGTATGCTTTTTGGTTGGTGACTTAGTCTTTAGGAGCTCCCATGGTTCTGGGTCAGTTGATACTGTTGGTCTTCCTGTGGGATCGCCATCCTCTTCAGCTTCTTCAATCCTTCTCCTAACTCTTCTATAAGGGTCCCTGACCTCGGTTCAATGGTTGGCTATAAGTACCTGCATCTGTCTCAGTCAGGTACTGGTAGAGCCTCTCAAAGGACAGCCATGCTAGACAACATAGAATCAGTAATAGTGTCAGGGTTTGTCCCTACCCATAGGATGGATCCCAAGTTGGGCCGGTCACTGGACAGGCTTTTCTTCAGTCTCTGCTCCATTTTTGTCCCTGCATTTCTTTTAAACAGGAAATCTCCAGTCAGTATGTCTTTTTTTTTAGGTACCTATTGTGGTAAAGTAACTGCTTAATGGTTTTAGAAACACCTTCAGTTATTATTATTTTGTTCTATCTCAAGGAGATAGAGCTTATTCGTATAAAATAAAACATGGGATTAGGTATTAATAAAGAATGTTTGGAACTAAGATCACTGGTGCATTAATTCAGGCCTCGATGGAAGTCCAGAGAATATCTGCTGAGGGCTGCAGACTTTGTTCTGGAGGTCCCAGAACAAAATAATTCAACCAGGGCCTGTGAATAGTGGTCAAAATGGAAGTAGTTTGTTACAAAAGAAAACACTCTTGAATGGAGAAGCAGGATAGAGATCCGGGGAAAGTCCTGGCTTCAAAGGTCCTGGTCCACAGGATTCATGGCCCTCTCTGGGTCACTTACACAGCACCTGCCTTCACTCACATGTGTGTGTTATGAGCTTTTGTTACATGACACTTGTCCCTTCCTTGTAAGCTTGCTGAGGATGGGTTTCCCATTGTAATGTACATTACAGTGGTGAATGTTCATGTGCTATTTGTGCTCACTGAGAAACTGGCTATGGAAGCAGGATTGTTGCCCTAGTCCTATTTCAGACCTAATACTTAGTTCAAAGAGCCGTTCAAGCCCCCCTTGTCCAGAGATGGGCAACCTCCCGTAAGTCTCTAATAGGAAGAATAAAACAGACCAAGAGTCAAAACACCATGTCCCTGAAAAACAGCTGGAAGGTGAACAATTTCCAAAAGATGTTACCATTGTTTATCTCCTGTTATAAAAGTGTCTGCAGCGGGAAAGGGATGCTGAGAGTTCAGCCATGGGTGGTTCAGCCATGGAGGAAGCTCACTGAGGACTATATCAGACTGCTTCCACTTCCCCAGAAGATTTTTTTTCTGGGTGCAAACCCAGGAATTTACAGTGTAACCTTTAGTCAGTGCTGTCTGCTCTTTTACCTGGAAGCTCCATCTGTGGGGACACTGATCTGTTTGGGACTCTCAATGAGGAACTACACTTAGACTACACCTTAATGGGGCTGCCTCAGACAGCTTCTGCTGATGTTTGTAAGCTCCCGATTTGAAGGTATAGTTTATTTGCTTGCTTGTTTTGGCTTGGCCCCTCACCTGAAGAGACATTCTATCTTGTCTTAGACTCTCTCCAGCTACAGTCACAAGGAGGCCTCTTTAGTCCATTTCTGCTGGATATTTTGAGCATACAATTTGATGGTGCTTAATAAATGCATTCATTCAAAAACAAAAAACCAAAAGATTATTCTGCAGATACAGCATACCCATCTTTTTACCAACAGGCTTCTCTTATGTGTTAAACTTTTTTTGAAAATTACATACATATTTATAATGTATTGTGTCCACACTCATGTTCATACTCTCTTGTATTCCTCCCCCAGGTCCTGCTGATTCCTTTCTTCACTCAGACAAGGCCTGATCTTATTCCCATGTCTAGTGTCATGGTGTGTGGCATCTGTCTGCCTGTGCACCTGTGTATATATGAGGATGTTCTTGTGAAGACAGCAACAGTTTATGTATCCTCTAGCTCTTACATCTTTTAGCTACCTCTCTCATAGTTTTGTTTAGATTTGGGGGGTGGATGATCTAATATTTTGTTTAGAGCTGAGATCCCAATAGTTGATCATTCCCAGATCTTGGACCAGTTAGTGTCTCTGCATTTTCCATCAGTCTCTGCAACAGAAGTTTCTCTGATCCAGGCTGAGATAAGTCTATGGGTCTAATTAGATGTGTTTAGGGTGAAATTTGGCTATGTGTCCACTCTGCAACACATCAGTAATACAGTCTCTCCTAGAGCCTGTGACTGCTACATTCATAATCTTTTGAGCAAATTTATATGCCACATACATATTCTCTCCCAATGAGCAAGCATCAAATACAACTGGAGAGCAGTTTGTTAACCACAAAATATTCTTGACAGTATTGTAACAGTGGGCACATCTTGCCTGGCATGTTGGTAGTATAGTCTACAGGGTACATAGGTAGGAAAGACTATTGGTATCTTTACTCCCCCTGTACCCAGAATAACCCCTTCCTGCACTATGAGAGCCAGCTATCAGGGAGGAAGCTACCAGACCAGTCCCAGGTTAGTTTCTGTTTCTTGTATCCAGAATAAATGATATCCTCAGCAATAGTCCTACCGTCTTGTTTTGGTGGATGATCAAGAGCAATGGTAATTGCCTGCTCATTGACCTTGATGCCCCCCTCCCCCTGGTCTATTCTCTTGTCATACCTCTGTTCCTGTAGTGTGAGGTGGGTCATTCAGTTATCTGAATCTAATTTCTTGTGTCAATTCAATACTCACTCATTGTGTATAACACACAGCACATAATCCTGATGGTGAGAGAATACAACCACCTTGAATTTCGTCTCTCCTTGTCTTTGTAAAGTTACACCCACAAGCTCCAAGTGTCTACAAAATAATCAATGGCAATCAGTCAGGCTTAACACAAAAACAGTCTTGCTTTGAGATAGGACTTGCATCCATTTCCCCAGCCCTAACAAAGGAGCTATTTGCAATTGATACCTACTGGGACAGGCAAGACCAGTTTTCTCCAATGGAGTGATGCTGGGCATATAAACCACATTCTAGAAGATCACCAACAAAGAACCAGGCTCTTTGGGGGTCAGCTTTTTTGGTTTGCTTGGATGGTTTTGATTTTAGTTTTGTATGGGTTTTGTTATTGTTGTTTTGTTTGTTCATTTGTTTGTATAGTTATTGTCTTGTTGAGTCTTCCTTTATTTGTTTGTTTGTTTTACTTTTTTTCTCTTTTGTTTTTGAGAGAGAGTAAAGGAAAGAGAGAAAGAACATGAGGTTGGGTGGAAAGGGAGGTGGAGACAGCCAGGACTACATAGAGATACCCTTTAACAGAGCATTATAACACTCACAGTCTAAATGAGAATTAAGATTTTTCTAGAAGCAAAAGTTAAAGGCTGGAATGTGCTAGAAATCATGGTTTCCTTTCTCTTCCCTTTTCATGTAACTCAGATCACGTAGATGCATCTACTCTTAATTCTATTATGACTACTGTAGGAAAAGCAGTGCTGATTTGTTCTAACCATAAACACTGTCAGAAACCATCACTACAAAGATTGTGGTCAAACTAGAAATAAGCTAAAGCACTTTGAAAAGTAGGGATGGTTGTGATAAAGACAAGAGGTTTGTTTCTCATTACTGTTTTTACTGCAGGTCACTACAGAGTCAACCACCATGTTTCTGGTACCTTTTCCAACTTCCCCAAGCTTGCAAGATTGTCAGAAAGTTTGAGAAGCAATCAAAATCCATAGATCCAGAATACTGCTCTATTCCTCTGATCATACTTCCTAAAACACACTCACTCAGATTCACTTGTCTGTGGGGTGCTTGATCAAACAGGCTTCATTTGAGGGATAATTACAGGGATGGAAAGAGCATTCTTAGAAGGTCTGGGTGGGGAATGAAACGTTGAATATCAGATGTGATTTTCTCTTAAAGAGTCCCTAACTTTGCTGGGCAGTGGTGGCACATGCCTTTAATCCCAGTACTCAGGAGGCAGAAGCAGGTGGATTTCTGAGTTCAAGGCCAGCCTAGTCTACAAAGTGAGTTTCAGGACAGCCAGGGCTATACAGAGAAACCCTGTCTCAGGAAAAAAAAAAAGGCAAGCAAACAAACAAAACAAAACAAAAACAAGAGTCCCTAACTTCTTTTTCTACCATGGCTCATGGACACCTACAGCAATTCAGAACCTAGAGATGGAATACTCCATGTCACCCTGGTAAAGTACTGTGGTCACTAAGCCAGTATCCATCCAGCCTAGGATGCCCAGAGACTTGAAACTAAGCAGTGTCTACAGTGCTTCATGAATCAGCTGTTTCCTCAGTACTAAACCCACATATATTTTTACTTGAAAGAAACGCAAGTGTTTCTCAAAGTTTAAATATTATGTGAGAAACCTTGTTGCTCTCTATACCATTTAGCTGTGGGAACTTTAAAAATTAACTAAGAAAAAACTTTTTGCGTGAAGGAATACAGTTTAAAATGATACTATCTGGTTATTTTTTTATATAATCAGCAGAGAGAAAGAAAGAAAGAAAGAAAGAAAGAAAGAAAGAAAGAAAGAAAGAAAGAAAGAGAGAAAGAAAGAGAGAAAGAGAAAGAAAGAAAGAAAGAAAGAAAGAAAGAAAGAAAGAAGAGAGAGAAAGAAAGAAAGAAGAAAGAGAGAGAGAGAGAAAGAAAGAAAGAAAGAAAGAAAGAAAGAAAGAAAGAAAGAAAGAAAGAAAGAAAGAGAAAGAAAGAGGAAAGAAGGAGGGAGGGAGGGAGGGAGGGAGGGAAGGAAGGAAGGAAGGAAGGAAGGAAGGAAGGAAGGAAGGAAGGAAGGAAGGAAAGAAAGAAAGGAAGGAAGGAAGGAAGAAAGAAAGAAAGAAAGAAAGAAAGAAAGAAAGAAAGAAAGAAAGAAAGAAAGAAAGAAAGAAAGAAAGGAAGGAAGGAAGGAAGGGAGGATGAAAGGGGCAGACACTGAGTAATAGAATGTGGTAGGTTTTCCCCCATAGGCTCATCAAGGAGTGGCACTACTTAAGAGGGATTTAGAGGTGTGGCCTTGTTTGAGGAAGTCTATCACTGGAAATGGGCTTTGGGGTTTTTAAAGCTGAAGCCAGGCCCAACTTCTCTCTCTTCCTGCTGTCTGCCTGGGTGCCATCATGCTTCCTGTCATGATAACAATAGACTATACCTCTGAACTATAAAGCAGCCCTATAAATGGAATTACAAATTCTACCTAGTTTGAATAAAAGACACACAATCCAGGAATTTTTATTTACAAGCTGTAAGCCTCGTTTGGGCAGGGTTTTGAAGCTATTCTAACTTACATTCCAACCACATGTTCCTTGTTACTTACTGTTTCTCATGGCTTGTGGTCCATTTCCTCCCATGGTAGCCTCCTCCTCTTCTGTGTCCTTTCTTCTTTTTTTTTCTGTCTCTACCTGCACTACCCAGCCAGGTAACTGAAAACCCACCTACCTCTTTCTCTTGCTTAATCACAGGTGTTAGCCTTTTATTGACCAATTAACTTGAGGAGCAAGGTTCCCACAACAAAAGCTGGTATACATAAGAATCTCCTCATAAGGGCAACCAGCTCTTGGAGACCAGTATTTAGCATTCAAATACAGAGAGGCACCTGAGCAACCCCCTATACAGCCCCAATTAAATCCATTTGTTATAAGCATTGCCATAGTCATTGTATATCGTCACAGCAATAAAACACTGATTCGGGGAGCTGGAGAGATGATGGCTCAGCAGTTAAGAACACTGCTCTTCCAGAGGTCCTGAGTTCAATTCCCAGCAACCACAAACCATCTGTAATGGGATCTGATGCCCTCTTCTGGTGTGTTTGGAGACAGCTATGGAGGAACCTCAGAAAGCTCAGAAAAGATTTTCTGTTCTTATTTCCATATCCCCCAGCAAGCATATTTTTCTCTGTAGAAGACCTGAGTTCACAGTATCTCTTTCTCCCTCTTTCTTACTAATGGAGGCTTACATTTGTACAGGGAAAGTAAAATATCCAGGCTAAACCCCAAATGCAAGAACGCACACACAGTTCCCTGGCTTCCCTTGTAACTCTAACTCTAGATGTCCACGTGTCATAGGTATAATCAGTAAGTGGCTGTTGGCAGGTGGTTTGCTAGGAAACTGTTTAGGAGAAATGAATTCTGTTGGCCTCCACTCCTTTCCTTTTACATTTCTTCTTCTCAACGTGTTTGGTAATATAAGAGGTATCTTATAAACCTGAGGGAGAGAGGTGGAGCTAACAGTAGCCAAGAAGAAAGGCTGAGTCTTGGGCTGTTTACTCTAGATTTGTCTGTGCTTGAGACAATGAAGCCCTGTGTGTCTCTGCTGGTGGTGTTCTGATCCTTTGAGCCAAAGGCAATCTCTAGCTGCTCTTTCATCTGTAGAGCTGAGAGATCTGAGACTGCAATGCAGCTGACCTAACCAGTCCCACTGCTGATAGGCAGAGAATCAATCAAACCACACCTGTTTCCAAAGCAGCTTTGACTTTTTTATTGGTCTATGCTCTTAGATTTTGTTTCATCATAAAATTTGGAATGTTTCCCTCTAACTAGATCCTATGACGGAAGTTGTATCTGTCTGTCTTCTGTCTCTCTTTCTCTCTTTCTCTCTCTCTCTCTCTCTCTCTCTCTCTCTCTCTCTCTCTCTCTCTCTCTCTCTCTCTCTCTCTCTCTCTTTCTCTCTCTCTCTCTCTCGTATGTCTGTGTGTCTATGTGCCTGAACATGGGACGGCGAGAGGTCAGTCAATGCTGGATCTCTCCCATAAGCTCTCCTTACCTTATGTTTGTCACAGAATCTCTCACTGACCCTGTATCTCTCCATTTCACCAAGACTCCCCACTGCCCAGGGATCTACCTGTCACCTCCCCTGTCCTGGGATTACAGGTATGCCTTGTCACACAAGCTTTTATGTGGATGCTAAGAATTCAAACACTGGTCCTCCTATTTGCTCAGCAAATACTTTACCCACTAACCCATCTTCCCAGTATAGACATTCTTCATACTAAATGACTTCAAAGACTCTCGTGACTCACACCCAATGTGAGGCTCAAGTACTTTTTGTGTCCTCAGTGCCAGATAAAGATGACCATTCCAGACAAGCTTTGGCTAGCATGTAACCTGTGCTGTAAGTGTGTTACTATCTTGGTGACTGAGGATGGAAAGACTTTTCAAGCACAGGGAATCCTTTAGCAAAGTATCAGAAGGCCCTAGTCCACTTCAGCAAGAGCATAGGGTGTGTGGAGCGCTGTCTTTAATTTTGACAATGATTTGCTTATTATTTCCAAATATTCAAGAAGGCATACAGTGAAATATAAAGATCAAAATAAATACAGTGTCAAATAGTAAACTGCTAAAAACGATAAGCCTAAACTAAGAAATACTATCACAATTTAGATGCAAAAATTGATTTTGAGCTTTCTGGCCTCAGAAGCAAATGTGTTCCCCTGTACTTGTAAAGGGAATAACAGTTTTCCAATCATTCAGCAGTAGCAGTTGACTGAAAGGTGACTCACGAGGTTATGGATAAGTTATTGCCAAAGTTCAAGCCTGGAAATACCACTAGGAGCAGGCTGGCCCTGACTCTACTGTGGTACTGAATAGATATCAAAGTTGACTTCTCTACCAGAAACCTGAGACAGAGGAGAAACAAGAATTCCAAGACCTACAGAATGGAGACTTGGAAGCTAAGGCTTGTGGCAGCAAACCAAGCAATGGACATTTCCTACTTAATCTCACAAGGTCCCTACAACACATCCTTGGAAAAAGGTACTATAGAGAGTCTGGCTTTCCAGATGTACTAAAGTGCTCACATTTTAGCAATGTCTGCACAGTGTGACAAGAGACACAAAGAGAACAGTGAAAAAAATCATCTCAACACCTCATTGACTCTGCAGCTGCTATGCTAGAACTTTCTGGTATAAATACAGCAATTGGCCCTTTTCAGGAACATAATATCAAACCCATGTGAGCAGAGATGCTCTGCTAGGAAGAGAGGGTCACACTCAGCCTACCTGAATTCTTTCCCTGGGGACCATTTCCTGAGTAGCAGGAGACCCCAGAGTAAGTCCAGGAATGTTCAAAGAACAATTCCAAGGCAGGACACTAATGCTAATACTCTGATTTGGATTGACTTGGCTCTGAGAGCTGAGATGATAGATACACACAAACCTTCAAGGGAAGGATTTGTATATAATGCAGGCTGCTCTCCAGCACCAATTCTTTCAACCGTGTGGGTTCCTTCTTCCCATGGCCACCCGCGTTGACTTGTGAAAACTAAGGACATCTATTAAACCAGCTATATTTGAAAATGCGTATCGGAAAGTAAAATACACATACTTATTCAGTTTTGAGTAGAATTAAATGTGTGGTGAGCATGCAGTAGGATCTGTCTTCTCTGTTGAATGGACTTTGTCAGAATATGCCAAGTAGAAGTAACGAAACTGGAATCACTTGGAGAAAATGAGAGGCTTTCTAAGGTTGGTTGAGCATGGTTCAATAGGCTAAAGCACCCAAGTAAAACTCAGAGAGTGTGCTTTGACTTCTAGCTACACCATGAGTTCAAGTGCCAGATCATGATTCAGTGAGCTGAGTTGTTCAGAACCTCTTAACCATGAAGCATGAAAAATTGAATGATGCCTGCAAACTGGGGCTAAGAGTTAGCAGACACTACACAGCACAAAACCATCTAAAGACTCCTGTGATGTATTTTCATATCAGATAGGTGTCTAAATTGTGGTTTCTTTTTTTTCTTTTTAATATTTTTTATTACAAATTTTCCTCAATTACATTTCCAATGCTATCCCAAAAATACCCCATACCCTCCCCCCCACTTGCCTACCCACCCATTCCCATTTTTTTTTTTTTTGGCCCTGGCATTCCCCTGTACTGGGGCATATAAAGTTTGCGTGTCCAATGGGCCTCTCTTTCCAGTGATGGCCAACTGGGCCATATTTTGATACATATGCAGCTAGAGTCAAGACCTCCGGGGTACTGGTTAGTTCATAATGTTGTTCCACCTATAGGGTTGCAGATCCCTTTAGCTCCTTGGGTATTTTCTCTAGCTCCTCCATTGGGAACCCTGTGATCCATCCAATGGCTGACTGTGAGCATCCACTTCTGTGTTTGCTAGGCCCCGGCATAGTCTCACAAGAGACAGCTGGGTCCTTTCAGCAAAATCTTGCTAGTGTATGCAATGCTGTCAGCGTTTGGAAGCTGAATATGGGATGGATCCCTGGATGTGGCAGTCTCTAGATGGTCCATCCTTTCGTCACAGCTCCAAACTTTGTCTCTGTAACTCCTTCCATGGGTGTTTTGTTCCCAAATCTAAGAAGAGGCACAGTGTCCACACTTTGGTCTTCGTTCTTCTTGAGTTTCATGCGTTTAACAAATTGTATCTTATATCTTGGATATCCTAAGTTTTGGGATAATATCCACTTATCAGTGAGTACATATTGTGTGAGTTCCTTTGTGATTGTGTTACCTCCTCACTCAGGATGATGCCCTCCAGGTCCATCCATTTGTGTAGGAATTACATAAATTCATTCTTTTTAATAGGTGAGTAGTATTCCATTGTGCAAATGTACCATATTTTCTGTATCCATTCCTCTGTTGAGAGGCATCTGGGTACTTTCCAGCTTCTGGCTATTATAAATAAGGCTGCTATGAACATAGTGGAGCATGTGTTCTTCTTACAGGTTGGGACATCTTCTGGATATATGCCCAGGAGAGGTATTGCTGGATTCTCCGGTAGTACTATGTCCAATTTTCTAAGGAACTGCCAGACTGATTTCCAGAGTGGTTGTACAAGCTTGCAATCCCAAAACAATGGAGGAGTGTTCCTCTTTCTCTACATCCTCGCCAGCATCTGCTGTCACCTGAATTTTTGATCTTAGCCATTCTGACTGGTATGAGATGGAATCTCAGAGTTGTTTTGATTTGCATTTCCTGATGATTAAGGATGTTGAACATTTTTTCAGGTGCTTCTCTGTCATTCGGTATTCCTCAGGTGAGAATTCTTTGTTCAGTTCTGAGCCCCATTTTTTAATGGAGTTATTTGATTTTCTGGAGTCCACCTTCTTGAGTTCTTTATATATATTGGATATTAGTCCCCTATATGATTTAGGATAGGTGAAGATCCTTTCCCAATCTGTTGGTGGTCTTTTTGTCTTATTGACAGTGTCTTTTGCCTTGCAGAAGCTTTGCAGTTTCATGAAGTCCCATTTGTCAATTCTCGATCTTGCAGCACAAGCCATTGCTGTTCTATTCAGGAATTTTTCCCCTGTGCCCATATCTTCAAGGCTTTTCCCCACTTTCTCCTCTATAAGTTTCAGTGTCTCTGGTTCTATGTGAAGTTCCTTGATCCACTTAGATTTGACCTTAGTACAAGGAGATAGGAATGGATCGATTCGCATTCTACATGATTAACAACCAGTTGTGCCAGCACCATTTGTTGAAAATGCTGTCTTTCTTCCACTGGATGGTTTTAGCTCCCTTGTCAAAGATCAAGTGACCATAGGTGTATGGGTTCATTTCTGTGTCTTCAATTCTATTCCATTGGTCTACTTGTCTGTCACTATTCCAGGTCCATGCAGTTTTTATCACAATTGCTCTGTAGTAAAGCTTTAGGTCAGGCATGGTGATTCCACCAGAGGTTCTTTTATCCTTGAGAAGAGTTTTTGCTATCCTAGGTTTTTTGTTATTCCAGATGAATTTGCAGATTGCACTTTCTAATTCGTTGAAGAATTGAGTTGGAATTTTGAAGGGGATTGCATTGAATCTGCAGATTGCTTTTGGCAAGATAGCCATTTTTACAATGTTGATCCTACCAATCCATGAGCATGGGAGATCTTTCCATCTTCTGAGATCTTCTTTAATTTCTTTCTTCAGAGACTTGAAGTTCTTATCATACAGATCTTTCACTTCCTTAGTTAGGGTCACGCCAAGGTATTTTATATTATTTGTGTCTATTGAAAAGGGTGTTGTTTCCCTAATTTCTTTCTCAGCCTGTTTATTCTTTGTGTAGAGAAAGGCCATTGATTTGTTTGAGTTAATTTTATATCCAGCTACTTCACCGAAGCTGTTTATCAGGTTTAGGAGTTCTCTGGTGGAATTTTTAGGGTCACTTATATATACTATCATACCATCTGCAAAAAGTGATATTTTGACTTCATCTTTTCCAATTTGTATCCCCTTGATCTCCTTTTGTTGTCTAATTGCTCTGGCTAGGACTTCAAGTACAATGTTGAATAGGAATGGAGAGAGTGGGCAGCCTTGTCTAGTCCCTGATTTTAGTGGGATTGCTTCCAGCTTCTCACCATTTACTTTGATGTTGGCTACTGGTTTGCTGTAGATTGCTTTTATCATGTTTAGGTATGGGCCTTGAATTCCTGATCTTTCCAAGACTTTTATCATGAATGGGTGTTGGATCTTGTCGAATGCTTTTTCCGCATCTAACTAGATGATCATGTGATTTTTGTCTTTGAGTTTGTTTATATAATGGATTACGTTGATGGGTTTCCATATATTAAACCATCCCTGCATCCCTGGAATAAAACCTACTTGGTCAGGATGGATGATTGCTTTAATATGTTCTTGGATTAGGTTAGCAAGAATTTTATTAAGTATTTTTGCATCTATATTCATAAGGGAAATTGGTCTGAAGTTCTCTATCTTTGTTGGATCTTTCTGTGGTTTAGGTATCAGAGTAATTGTGGCTTCATAGAATGAGTTGGGTAGAGTTCCTTCTACTTCTATTTTGTGGAATAGTTTGTGCAGAACTGGAATTAGATCTTCTTTGAAGGTCTGGTAGAACTCTGCACTAAACCCATCTGGTCCTGGGCTTTTTTTGGGTGGGAGACTATTAATGACTGGTTCTATTTCTTTAGGGGATATGGGACTGTTTAGATCGTTAACTTGATCCTGATTTAACTTTGGTACCTGGTATCTGTCTAGAAATTTGTCCATTTCGTCCAGGTTTTCCAGTTTTGTTGAGTATAGCCTTTTGTAGAAGGATCTTATGTTTTTTTGGATTTCTTCAGGATCTGTTGTTATGTCTCCCTTTTCATTTCTGATTTTGTTAATTAGGATGTTGTCCCTGTGCCCTCTAGTGAGTCTAGCTAAGGGTTTATCTATCTTTTTGATTTTCTCAAAGAACCAACTCCTCGTTTGGTTAATTATTTGAATATTTCTTCTTGTTTCCACTTGGTTGATTTCACCCCTGAGTTTGATTATTTCCTGCCATCTACTCCTCTTGCGTGAATTTTCTTCCTTTTTTTCTAGAGCTTTTAGATGTGTTGTCAAGCTGCTAATGTGTGCTCTCTCCAGTTTCTTTTTGGAGGCACTCAGAGCTATGAGTTTCCCTCTTAGAAATGCTTTCATTGTGTCCCATAGGTTTGGGTATGTTGTGGCTTCATTTTCATTAAACTCTAAAAAGTCTTTAATTTCTTTCTTTATTTTTTCCTTGACCAAGGTATCATTGAGAAGAGTGTTGTTCAGTTTCCACGTGAATGTTGGCTTTCCATTATTTATGTTGTTATTGAAGATCAGCCTTAGTCCATGGTGGTCTGATAGTATGCATGGGACAATTTCAATATTTTTGTATCTGTTGAGGCCTGTTTTGTGACCAATTATATGGTCAGTTTTGGAGAAGGTCCCGTGAGGTGCTGAGAAGAAGGTATATCCTTTTGTTTTAGGATAAAATGTTCTGTAGAGATTCATGACATGCCACAGGGCTCAAGGGTACAACAAAAGGACGAAGAAGGGCTAGACAAGGTGGCTCTCTTACGCTCCTCCAGCACACCCTTACCACAACCAACTTTTCCCATTCCCATGTACTGTAGCCCTGATAACATCTTGCAAAGACACTCTGTGATTAGCTGTGCTCAAGGTCTGTAGGACCTTCTATAGATATTAATCAGGAGCTGGGTATGGGCTTGTGGGCCATCGATGGTTCTCAACTGAACCCTTTGAAAAAAAAATGTTCTGTAGATATCTTTTAAGTCCATTTGTTTTATAACTTCTGTTAGTTTCACTGTGTCCCTGTTTAGTTTCTGTTTCCACGATCTGTCCATTGATAAAAGTGGTGTGTTGAAGTCTCGCACTATTATTGTGTGAGGTGCAATGTGTTAAGTTGTGGTTTCTAGTTTTGTGATAAATACCATAACCAAAAGCAATTTAGGAGGAAAGGGCTTATTTCACTTACACTTGGGAATAATAATTTGTCACCTAGGGAAGTCACAGCAGGAACTCAGGCAGGGCAGGAACCTGGAGGCAGGAAATGAAGCACAGGCTATGGAGGAATGCTGCTTAGTGGCTTGCTCCTCATGGTTTGCTTAGCCTGCTTTCTTATAACAGAGGACCTCAGCCCAGGGGTGGTACTACCCATTGTGTGCTGGACCTTCCCACATCTACCATCAATCAAGAAATTGCACCATAGGCTTGTGCCCAGGCCAATCTGCTGCTGCATTTTCTCAACTGAGGATCCCTCTTCCCAAATGACTCTAGCTTGTGTTAAATTGACATAAAGCTAGCTAGCATGCTATTCCAGATGCAGGGTACTTCCGTATCTTGATCACAGATGTTGTGGACTTCCTGTAGGAGAGGAGCTCAATACCAAAGATGTATTTTAATAATTTGGGGGGAATCCACATAGCCTTGGGTAGAAATGTAGCTTAAAACGGTTGCACAGAAGGTTCAGTCTTCTTAATCTCATCCTGATGGGAGACAGCAATTTTAACCAGTGTGTTACACGTAACACCAGCCGCACAAGCCAGAGTCACTGCTTTCTGATGAACTCCAATCCAACACCAATCCACTGTTCAAAAGGACCTGCCTGGTACACAGGGAGTTATTTGCCTTGCTGTCCCTGATCCATTCACTCCCAAATTCTGTTGCTATAAACAGCATGTGCATCTGCACTAGTCATTGTTGCCTTAGTTTTCTTGCTTCTTCTAACCAGTCTTCCAGTCTCTGTTTAACCCTCTCTAGTTCTTTATTTTTAGTTGTTGCTACTGCAAATGTTATCTTTCTGAAATCTACATGCAATCCGGATATTCATAAACTCTACAGGGAGCCCAGTACAAAAATCAAAGTCCCATAGCACAGCTCACAAACCCTTCAATATCTTCCCCCACTCTCCTCTTTGGGGCTCTGGCCACTTAGTCACTCTTTTGCTCCAAAATCCAGATACACTGATTTGCATTTCGGAAACATACAACCACCTCCCTGACTCCCTGTTACCAGTGCTGTTCTCAATAGCATGGCTACTTAGCTCACTCCTACAGATGGTTTGGCCTCCAGTAGCATGGTTTGCCTTTGGGGTCCTGGGGCTGGAACCCTGGGCCTTGTTAACACTGGGAAGGTGCTCTACCAAGGCACTACATACCTAACCTTAGACTTGATGTTAGTATCATCTCTTTCAGCAAACTGCCTCACACCACTCCCAACATAGAAAGCCCTTAGCCTTCCATCTCCACATCTGGGCTTTGCTAATACTCTGAATCTGAAACTACTTTACCACCGTCTGTTTTCTTCACCAGATGTGCTCCCTGAGGGTAAGTTCTGAGACTCTTATTGTTTTTCCTCCAACAGCACCCCAGCCCCTGTCCCCCTGGAACAGAGTGGGATTACTCTTGACCCTGATCAGGTAGTAAAAGCTGGGGAGACCCATCCATGGAAGGAATTTTCTTTTGAATCACTTCCCAGACAGGAAAAGGATCTCTTTAATTAGGCATGACCTTGAGGTTGGCCAGCAGATGGGTAAAAGCAGGTCAATGGTTTAATAATAGCTCTTCTCTAGCCCGATGACATTTTAAAGGAATGTACACAACTATCTGGGTATCCTTCAGTTTCAAGGCTAAAGAGAAGCCACAACAAACAGGAGACAGTCTCTCTCCTTAAATTAAATGCCACAAGGCAATGAGCATTTATTCCCAAGGTCCAAAGAATATCTGGTCCTTTGAGTAGAAGTCAGAAGAGAAAAAGAGAGACTACATCCCTTTGTAGTTATGTTTTTATCTCTTCTACTGTATGGGCAGTCCTCTTGGCCTTGAAATTAGCAAAAGGCCACTGCTCCCATGGTAACAGCATCTCCTTGCACTGACTCTGGACAAGAAAAGACCAGAAGAAAAGTAGCCTTGAACATTTTATTAGAAAACTCTGCCTTGCTTAACAAATCTTAGAAATCCATTTGACTATCATTTCCCCCAGAAAGTTATTATAGCTGTTAAAGTGACATCAGTGCCCTGACATACACAACTATTATTACCTAGAAATGCCAGGATGTGCTTTCTCCATCTTGTCTGATGAGTCATCCCAACCCCAGTTGCTTTCTCTCTACCCCTTGACACAGCCGAAGTCCTCTAGCAACACAGAGTCCTTCGTTCCCGCAGGTGTCCTGGTAGCAAGAAGAGCACAGAAAATCCTTTGGAAAAGTAACGGCAGTGGTCCCAATCGGTTTCATCAGAGACAATCCACTCAGACTATCAGAAGTATAGGCAGGCAGGCAGAGAAGCTTGCTCAACTGTTTGGCTGGAGAATATCTATCCCCCACCCCTTGTCAATGAGATTTCCATCAGAGAGAGTGGACACACGCACCTACACATGTCCTTATAGGGAGATGCAGCTTCTGTATAGTGCCAGTTGCCAAGCTGGAAGGTAAGAAGTTGTCTATAGCCTGGATCACCTCATCAATATTTTAGCAAATTCTTGGCAGCCTGAAAATCTGTAACTTCAACAGCACTTCTGGATAGCTTTACTCTGGTCTTTGTGGGTAATCACTCCTCTTAACAAAATGATTTTGAGAGGGCAAGAAGACCCAAAGGAGCTAGCTAAAGACATCACTACTTTTGACACACTTTCATTCATGTTTGTTTGAAAAAATACCCAAATTAGTTCCAATTTTTCATTCATGGGTTTGCAGAATGAACCAATGATAATTGCCAAAGGGAGTCAAGGGTTTACATTTTGGTTTTCTTTTGTAGTTTTAAAAATGTTGCTGTGGAAAGCAGCCACTTAGACTTGCCAGGTTTAACAATTGAACTCCAGATCAGTTCAATTTGGATTTCCCATAAACAATGAAAACATTTCCGTCACGAATGTAACATAATCTTTGAGATGTACAACCACTAAAAGGGCCTTTATTGCTTATCTGAAATCCACACTTATCTGGACACCTCTATTTCACTCATGATACTACCTGTATTCCTTATGGTCATAACTGGTTGAAGCAGACAAAGGAGAGAAAACCACCCAGAACATGCAAGGTGGTATTAACAGTTCTCTCCGTGGTTGGGTTTCTTCTGACTTTTATACCTATTATATTTGTGTGAAATTTTCAATTTTTCATATTAGCTTTTGTACTGAAAAATCTAATGCAAGTCATATTTTAAATGATCTGTATAGTGGGCTTATAATTATGCAAATTTTATCCAAAACAAAGCTTTATCATTTTGAAATGGAGTCTCTAGTCTACTCCTCCGTAACAGGCTGCAGAAGCAAAAGGCTGTAAGGCTCCTTGGTCCACATCCTGAATGTCATGCACAGGAGCCTCACCCTATAAGAAGAAAATCAGCATTTCCATCACAGAACATGCCTGCAGATGAACGTGCTGGTGTGGGCTGCAGAGGAAAGCAAGCATGTGGACTGCAAGGTGTGGGGAGGGCTGTGTGCAGCAGAAAGGGAACAGAAGTTGTCTTTTTTTTTTCTTTTTTTCTATTAGATATTTTCTTTATTTACATTTCAAATGCTATCCCGAAAGTTCCCTGTACCTTTCCCCCACCCTGCTCCCCTACCCACTCACTCCCACTTCTTGGCCCTGACATTCCCCTGTACTGGGGCATATAAAGTTTGCAAGACCAAGGGGCCTCTCTTCCCAATGATAGCCAACTAGGCCATCTTCAGCAACATATGCAGCTAGAAACATGAGCTCTGGGGGTACTGGTTAGTTCATATTGTTGTTCCACCTATAGGGTTGCAGACCCCTTCAGCTCCTTGGATACTTTCTCTAGCTCCTCCATCGAGGGCCCTGTGTTCCATCCTATAGATGACTGTGAGCATCCACTTCTATGCACTCACTGATAAGTGGATATTAGCCCAAAAACTTAGAATACCCAAGATACAATTTGCAAAACACAAGAAAATCAAGAAGAAGAAAGACCAACGTGTGGATACTTCATTCCTCCTTAGAATAGGGAACAAAATACCCATGAAAGGAGTTACAGTGACAAAGTTTGGAGTGAAGACGAAAGGATGGACTATCCAGAGAGTACCCCACCCGGGGATCCATCCCATAATCAAGTCACCAAACCCAGACACTATTGAATATGCCAGCAAGAAGTTGACTTTTAAAGTGACTATTTTTTTTTAAACTCCCAAAGCACACAAATGAGAAAAGGTATGTATTAAAATTTTTTGATACATGATCCATTGATTCTTGTGGCAACTATCTTTTCTATAAATTTGGTCCATGATGGGATAAGTACTGAGCCAAAGCAAAACATTTCACAGCCTCAGGCAATGCTCTTCTTCTTGGAGTCTTACGGACCATACTCAGTCCCACCGACCAAGACTTTGTAAGCCTTTCAGAATCATGAATATTTGAGTGAATTTGCTGTATTATTAATAATAGAAAACCTAAGCTATTTTTCCATGGCAGAGCAAGCAGCATTTAAGAATTTGCATGAACAGTTCACTGGGGTCACAGTCGCCATGTCTCTTTATGTATATTCATTTGAAGTTACTTTCACTCTGTGAAACAATTTGTTAAAACTGGGTGATCTCTGTGGTTTTATAAAGCACGTTAAGAAATGGTTCCTTGTGGATATGTTGGCATTCTTGGTGAATTTACATGATTAATAAAGATTAAAGGCTATTAAAAATGACTAGCATGAAAAATATTAAATATCCATTGTACTAATTATTGGCTCTTACTCAAAGTCATGTCTGTAATGACAGATGCTCTAAAGAGTCTCTCAAATAAAAGAGAGATGTTCACAAAGGGCCTACCTCTTAGTGGAAGCCTCCTTTCAACTACTGATTATAAAGGAATGAATTTCTGATCTCACCTCAGTATTCCCAGTCATAAAAGAAAGGTTAACAGAAAGTCACCAATCAGAGCTAGGAGAGGCAGGCACTATTTGGGTTTTAGGCTTCTTCATTCATTTTCCTTTTTATTTTTCCTGTGTTTTAGGGTCAGTATTCCAAAAATAAGACATAAATGGTAATGATAGTATAAAAATCAAAGAGAAGGAGATTTGATAATGATGATGAGAATTTTTTCAGAGAATCTAAAGCTCACCTTGCTTTTCAAAATGTCAAGTAGAAACACCACACTATGGCATTAGAGCTAAGTCTCTGTTCCTCTGTGTTAAAGAAAAGAGAAGAGAAGAGAAGAGAAAAGAAAAAGAAAAAAAAGAAGAGAAGAGAAGAGAAGAGAAGAGAAGAGAAGAGAAGAGAAGAGAAGAGAAGAGAAGAGAAGAGAAGAGAAGAGGAAAAAAGCTACTGTCCCCTTGAGTTCATAGTGCAACCAGAGCTGATTTCTTTCAGCATGCTGAGGACATACTATCCCCACACCCACTAGTTTGTAGTCTGCAAAAAGCCAAGAGGGGAGAGAGGGGACAGAAACAATGGGAAGGAGATGGGAGAGAAGGGAAAAGGAGGATGGGTTGAAACAGGAAAGAGCGAGGATGGCAGGCAAAGAGAAGATCAGAGAACTGGAAGTCCCAGGTAGGAACAACCAGGTGCAGAAGGGCAGGAGGCAGATAGTGAAGCAGAGGTTCCAAGGGCGGTCCTTCCCTGGGGAATGGTTTCAGCAGGAGGGAGCAGGAGCATGGTTAAAAACACAAGGAAAATGGGGACAACCAAATTGTTTTGTAGGAGGCTAGGTGTGAGACGGGCTATTAAAACATGAGGACCTGAGGTCAGGGTTTGGGGATTCCAAGGACTGGCTGACAAACTCCAGATACCATAGGAGATCTTGTCTCAAAAAATTAGACAGAGGGCCCAAAAAGATGGGTCAGCAGTTAGGAGCTCTAGTTGCTCTTGTGGAGGACTGGGTTTAGTTTCCAGCATTCATAGAACCTTATAGGCATCCATAAGTCCAGTCACGGAAGATCGGTGTCCTCTTCTGGCCTCAGTAGGCACTATACACACCACATGGTGCATAGACTTATATATTCAGGCAAAAAACAAAGTCCAGAGCAAAAGGAAGACAAAACTAGAAGTCAACCACTAGCCTCCATGGGCTTATTCACAGTTAAGCACACTTTTGTGTATGAACACACACACACATACACACACACACACACACACACACACACACACACACACACACATACACACACTAGGTTGGCATACTCCTCAGACTCTGTTCTCATGACCACACCCTTGACCTTCCTCTTGACTGAGGCTCTAGATGTCTAGGGCATTAGCATTTGTCCTAAGAATGAGAAAGGAAGAGCAGAGGTGCTGATGAAAGCTGAATAAGCCGTGATCCTTTATAAGAATAATCTCTGTGCATTCTTGCAGCTTAGCAACATGTTCCTTTTTTTGTAATTAAATGAATTAAAATATAATGACATCGCTCATGCACACACAGTGTTGCCTGCATATATATGTTTCTGAACCAAAGGGGTTCATTCCTGGAGAACACTAATCCTCCCAATCTCTGCTGTTGTTAGTTGCCCATAGTTCTTCATCTAGGCATGAAGATGGTAAGGATCCCCCACTTAGGTTGGAAGTTTGTGCTGGCTAGATTTATGTCAAGTTGATGGAAGCTAGAGTTATCTGAAAGGAGAGAAACTCAATTGGGGAAATGTAAGGAATTTTGTTAATCAGTGATTGATGATGATTGTGGGAGATACCATCCCTGGACTGGTGGTTCTGGGTTTTAGAAGAAAGCAGGCTGAGCAAGCTATGATGAGCAAGGCAGTAAGCAGCACTCTTCCATGGTTTCTGCATCAGCTCCTGTTTGTATTCCTGTCCTGACTTCCTTCTATGATGGACTAAGATATTGAAGTGTAAGCCCCATAAACCCTTTCCTTCTCAACTTGCTTTTTGGTCATGGTGTTTCATCACAGCAATAGAAACCCTAGCAAAGACAGACATTAACTGATGTTGGAATTGTTCAGGTCTTGTTTAGGTATCCACATTGTTGAGATTTCATGGGTGCATCTTCCCCGTCATGGCTAAAAAGCACAATCTCACAGCAGAGTTCCTGGTCCTCTGGCTCCTGCAATCTCTCTGTGCCCTCTTCCTAAACCTCTTCCAGCTTTAGGTATGGGAGCTGTGTTGTAGATAATCATTTAAGGCAGGGTACCCCACAGCCAGTCATTCTCTGCATTTTGACCAGTGTAGTTTTCTATACTTGTCTCTATCGGTTAAATAAGCTTTTTTGATGAGGGATGAGGTCTGTACTTATCTGTGAGCATAAGGATCAATATTTAGAATGCACTTAGAAACTGTTCTGCTACAGGAAAGTGGCAGCAATAGTCTCTCCTCTAAGATCCATGGCCTCACTAACCAGAAGCAGTTAGCTAGGGTTAAAGTAGCAGGCGTGAGTCCCTCTATTACCCTATTATCCAGGAATTGAGTCCAATTACACAGCTATTGGTTAACTCCAGGATATAAGTGCCACTATTGCACCTTTAGGGATATCTTGCCACGCTGTTTATTGTTGGTTCCATAGATGTCACAGCTGGTAGGACTTTCTTTCCTCTTTTACCAGCTTGCAAATCCTAGCAATACAATAAAAGATAGTCCTTAGTCGGGGAGGCTTTCCAGCCCATTGTAGCTCAAATCTCCCAAGTCCTACGTCCAAAGTACATGGTACATTCAGCAACAGGAACTTACCTTCAAGTTCTGGAAGGCAGCCTTCAGCAGCAGCAATAATATATATTGTTTTTGGAAGTCTCTTGGACTCCTGTGACCAACAACTTGAAAAGAGGTTTCTCATGCCCAGTACTAGGAATTTTTGTTAGCTAGTTTATGACTCTTGGACTGAATGTTATCATCCCTATATCATATATATATATATATATATATATATATATATATATATATATATATGGTTACATTATATGTGTGTATAGTGAGATATAAATATAACATATAATATGTAATATGACAATATAATAAATATATTAACAATTCCATAAGTGTGAATATGCATGTCTATGCATTTTAAGCATCTTAATGTTATTTTTCCCTCTTTCCTCCCTATCATTCTGGATTATCCCTCCCTCCTCCCCAATTAAAGCCGCACTATTGGAGAAAGTGCTATGAAGGGAAAAATGGGAATAACTTTTAAAAAGACTTGATTTAAACTCTCCAGCCAAAGCCACACTTGTTATAATCTGAGCCATTTTTGGTGCCTCAAGTTTACCACTGGGTGAGGTTATGGTTTCCTGAAAACTCTGTATGCAAAATTTTAGCAGAATTGAAAATTAGATGTTTATTTCCATCTTCATATTCAGGGTTCAGTTATGCCTTTCTTTCCAGAAATTCTACTCGAGTTGCCCTGAAAGTCAATATCTAATATTTTAATTTTTGATGAAACCCTGAGTCCAGGTTTGCAGCAAATGCATTGTTAGTGTGTATTGTCGCCATTTCAGCACCTGATACAACCCAAGCACAGATCTGCTGAAGCCTGTAACTCGTTCGGCATGAATTGGAATATCCAAAAGAGTAGCTCTCCCTGTGCTGGCTAGTGTTTGTCAACCTAAGACGAACTATAGTAACCTGGGAAGAGGGAACCTCAGCTGAGGTATTTCATCCATCGGGTTGACCTATGGGTATGTCTGTAGAGTGTTTTCTCTACATTCATGTTTTATATAGAAGGGTCTAGCCTATTATAGATAGTACCACCACTGGGAATGTGGTCCTGGGTGCTATACGAAAGGCTAAGATATTCATAAAGAGTAATTCCGAAAGCCTCTGCTTCAATTTCTGCCTCCAGCTTCCTGCCTTAGCTCTCCATAGTAATGAAATACTACCTGGAAGTATAAAATAAAATAAACCCTTTCCTCCACAAGTTGCTTTTTGCCATGATGTTTTACCATAATAGAAAAGAATTAAAATGCCCTCAGAGCTCTCCTTATGAGCATGATACACCTGGAGCCTCATCCTCCATCACTGACCTGTGTGTTCTAAGTTCTAGAAGCACTCACTCTAACAGGCCAGTCCTGGGCTGCTATGCAATGACTATGGCCACCCTTACTCCAAAACCTACCAACAGCAGCGTAGCACTGGGTAAAACCAACTAGACAGAAACAACACCCTACAGGCTGCCTTCTGCTGAGGCACGATCATGTCTCAACACTGCTGTGAGCAGCTGCAAGTAACTGTGTCACAAATAATGATCCTGTAGAGTAGGGCACATGTCTCCACCATGCACCAGGGCTCTTCCAGTGACTCTTTCCACAAGCCGGCCTGAAGGTAGAGGCCTAAGGATATGTCCCATGTGCGCTTTCACCAGCCCATCACTAAGTTCTGAAGACAGTTCTTGATGATCCTATCCTCTTCTTCCCAAAATAAAAAGTCTCTCTCCAGACTATGCTACTTGATTCTAACTGTGTCACATCTGAATCTCTGAGTCAGTACCTGGACCCTACTAACTGATAGTAATGCATTAACAGATCAAAATATAAGCCAGTCTCATTTTGGGTAAAGATCTCCATGCTTACGCTGGGAGCCTGTCTAGAGACTGCATCGTGAACACTGGCCTTAGGATAGCTGTTCTTGGTAAGGCTAGAGGATATGTGGTATATTCCTTTGGCCACCAAGGCTGGTGCTGAGCTGACTCACACCTGAGGAGGAGGGATGCTCCAGGCTAGAGCCAAGCACGGCAATGAATCAGGCTAAAACTTGAGTGAATCCCACAAATATGCAGGTCACTGGTCCACCCTCTCATCAGGGAGGGAACTCATGCCTGCTACTGGAAGTAAGCTTAGTCAATCTGTGGCTGCAGAGGTCACAGACTCTCAAAGAGAACCTCCTGATACCATGCTCCTAAATCAATGTAGCGTCGAACTGAATGTTTAATGCATATCCTTATAACCACAGGTAAGTGTAGAGGTCCGTCTTCATCAAAAAAGCTTCCTTTTGCAGCAAAGACTATCACAGAGACCAGAATCTGGTAACAAGCGACAGTGGGGTGCCCAGGCACAGTCGCTATGAGATAACACAAACACTTAAAGGCTCATGGAACATTCCTGGAAGAAGGGACAGAAAGACTGTCAGAGATAAAAATCAAAATGCCTGCCACAAAATATTGTCCTCTTGACATGACAAGGTTGCTGAACTCTTGATATCTCGATAGTGTGGTTGCCTAAACAAGACCTGCATAATGACCAGAGTTGGATGGGGGAAGTTTCACAAGGCCCCACCCATAGAGGAAGAGCAATAAATCAATGGCTGATAAGAAAGAGTCTATTTTCCCAGGGCAAATGTCCTGCTAAGTTATCCAGTTCAAGGAGACAGCCCTAAGTCCTCTCTCTGTCTCTCTCTCTCTGTCTCTGTCTGTCTGTCTGTCTGTCTGTCTGTCTGTCTCTCTCTCTCTCTCGGTCTCTCTCTGTCCCTCTCTGTCTCTCTCTCTGTCTCTCTCTCTCTCTCTCTCTCTCTGTGTGTGTGTGTGTGTGTGTGAGAGAGAGAGAGAGAGAGAGAGAGAATTATAAAAGGGTCCAATAATCCTAGATGGGGAGAGACATAATAGGAGTTGTAGGATTTGAAAGGAAGCAGAAGAGGTAGAAATTATGTAAGACTAGTACTCAAGTGTGAAATTTGCAAAAAATAAAAATTTAAATACAAAAAAATCACTAAATCTTCTCCTGTCTTCTGCCTAAAACTTCAGATTATCAGATGAGATGAGGAAGCGCTCGCGCACACACACACACACACACACACACACACACTCACACCCCACACATTCTTCTCCCAGAAGGAAACCGATTATCCGGTTTCCTTCTCTATGCTACCCTTGGTGAGCCTCCTGCATTCCGAATCCCCAGAGGCCACAGGCCCTGCTTGCTCAAGTATCAGCTCAGTTGGCAGGGTGGTGCGCTTCTCCGCATGTCCCTGCCAATGTGTCACCGCAGATAGGCTTGGATGGTTTCATGGGAAGCAAACAGATTCAAACAAATAACAACTTGACTATCAGCTCTCTCTGAACCAACTACAAAGCCAGTGAGAGGTTTGAAATCCCAGTAGTGAAGCATGGCCTTCGCTTCTTGAGAAAAATGTTTCAGGAGGCTGGTAAGGTGGCACAGCGGGTAAAGGGCTTGGCACCAAACCTATAAAGCTGAGTCTGAACCCTAGAACTCACAAAGGGAAAGGAGACATGTTGCCCTCTGACTGTATAACATTATTATTATATATATTATTACTATATATTATTTAAATCATATAGTTCTTATTCAATTTGTTACAAATTATTCATGTGTCTCATATGCATTTCTATAACTTCAAATAACTACATTAATAGGCAGTCATGTTTTAACTAAGTATCTGTAAGATAATTTGAATGTACACTTTTATTCTTTTATGAAGCAGCCTCTGAACACGTTAACTTACAGATTGTTATTATTCTTAGTTCTGCCAAAGCTTCCTTGGCTGGTGGATAATGGAAATGACCTGGATTTAGTAGTCAGCCTACTGCTTTGTCTGGCCTCAATGAGAGAGCATGTGCCTAGTTGTATAGTGATTTGATGTGCCAGGGTGGGTTGGTGCCAATGGGGGTCCTCCCCCTTCTAAGAGGAGAATGGGAGGAGGGGCTATGTGAGAGGGGACTAGGAGGAGAGGAGGGCTGAGACTGAGATGTAAAGTGAATAAATAAGTAAATAAATAAATGGAGAAAAGTAAACTAAAAAAATTAAGCTCAACTTCACTGCAAAGGAATCAAGCTGATTGAAAAGGCGTGTTAAATTAAGTGTCTACGTTTTCTCCGGTAAATTAAGAACTTTTATTTATAAGGATTATGTTTTTCCTGAGATGAAATGAATTACGTAGAGAAAGTCAATGTACTTAAAAGTAAAGGTTTCCATTCCCAAAAAAGAAGAAGAAGAAGAAGAAGAAGAAGAAGAAGAAGAAGAAGAAGAAGAAGAAGAAGAAGAAGAAGAAGAAAGTCATTATCTTTTGTTCTCATCGGTATTTGAAGGCAGTTCTTTAGGCAAGCCTTGTGTGTGAACCAGATGGCTCTTCAGTGAAGCCACACACCAACGAAGCTGCAATTTGAGTCCCCAGGTGGCTTTATGCAGAGCAAGTTATTTTTACATTATCTAAAATGAATACAAACACAGTAGTGAATTCACAAAACAATAGCCCACGCTTTCCTCCCCCACATGGTTTCATAATACTCTAATTAGCTTGAATTTATCTGTTAGCTAAAGTCTGCAATTGAATTGTAATGAGAGCCTCCCACTACATTCTAACTAGAAGTCACAACTGATCATCTTGAAATATCATCTAGTTTCTCAACTTGATGCTCATTATAAAACCTTCCGAAGAATTAGAATAGATATTTTACTCATCATCTATTCTAAGAGGAAATGCATTATTTTGATATAACTTTGGATAAGTGTTATAATTATTTTTCCAACTCTTGACAAAGGTTTTATAATCAAAGAACTTGAGGAAATGTCATAAAAATAGAAAAGGTAATGATGGTGTCAATGGTGAATCCAGATGTAAATTAGGTCATAGTGAATAGATCCTCTGAGCCAGAAGAAAAATAATGCATGTGTCCTTAGCCTTTCTGTATTGAGGTAAAAATTTTAAACTTTCCTTTTGGCTAAACTTTAATAGAATTTGCATCCAGTGTCCTAATCCCTGAACTTGCAGCACAAGAAATGACTGCCATTCCTTCTTCTCCCACCCCGTTTATGCATGGCAAATGTTCACAATACATTGGTAAAGAAATTTACCAAAACAGAAAAAAGAAAAAGATAATATGAAATTTCCCAAGATCCTAAAAAAAGACAATTTCTGTTCTATAGAAGGGTAATGATTTAAGGGCTTTTTAAAATAAGTGTATATTCATTGAATAGATAAAGGCTTGACTGTAATGTTTTCATACAAACATATAATGTACTTTGACAATGTCCACCTCCTGTTATTCTCTTCTGACTCCTCCTACTTCTTTCTGGTTTCCCTCCTTTTTGCAATTAATCTCTCTTTTATTTTCATGTCTTCTTTTATTATAATATAGATTCTGTATATGAGCAAACATGTGGTATTTGTCTGAGACTGGCTTGTTCCACCTAATACAATGAGCTCTAGTTCCATATTTTTTTCTGAAAATGACATAATTCCATTCTTATGTTTGAATAAAATCTATTGTGCATATGTAATACACATTCTTTATCTAGTCATCTGTTGATGGACATCTGAGACAGTTCCATATCCTTTCCTACGTCTTGGCAAAGATGGCTCTTGCATTCATCATTACTCAGAAAATAAAATAGTTTTCCCTATTTCCCAGTTACCCATGAAGAAAGCCTCTGTCCCTCTGAAAACTGTTATTATTCTTGGGGAACCCAATACAAGGATGACATTTTGACGATTTTTTTCCTATTTCCTTATAATTATTTTTCCTCTGGCTTATTCCATCAGCTCCAAGATAAGCTCACATTGCTCATGGTATCTGCCCCCCCGACCCCAGTGACATTCAATGCTGTCCTTGGGAGATTAACTTCTTTCCATCTCTGTATTCATTCACATTCTTAGGGTCATCCTTAAGGTAGTATCCCTAATGCTGAAGAAGTCACTGGCAATTCTAACTCCATATCCACAAACCATGGTGTTCAAAGAGTTTAGGAAGAGTGATTTTGGCAGCTTTCTTGGTGTTCTTAGAAGGGCAAGAAAGACTTCTTTCCTTAGAAGCTCACAGAAAATGAAACTACAAATATTTTATATGCTATTTTACAGACCTTCTTCTAATCTAAGTCCCTTGAATAAAGCAATGTCATATGAGAGTGACTTAAATCTATGTCATGTGAGTCAATGACTATGATATGACTGAGAAAAGACTATTTAATTAAGACATAACCATGAAACCTGTTATTCTCTAAGCTGGGAGCCAGAGCCCTCCAAGTGTGACAAGTGCCACCCATGGTGATAAGGAAGAAAGAATGGAAGGAGAGTGAGCCATTACCCTGCACATCCTTTCCAGAACTGTGTGCTTCACACCCCAATGTGAGATGCCCAGACTAGAACTTCTGCTCTCCTCTGCCATCACTAGATCTGTTATCTTCTCCAGTATCTCAGTAAAGCCTAACATGTATCACCATTGATGACCAGAATTTAGAGATTCATTTCCCAGCATCTTGTCCATCAGCGGGGTCTGTGAGTCCCATATACCATATCTATACTAAAGCTATTAACTTCCTGACTGCAAGGCCACTGTGTGGGGTTTCCACTCTGTAGACTTTACTCTGTTTTCTTGTGTTCTATAAAGAATTTTAGAAATTGTATTCTAACGATCATCAGAATCACTTATGCACACAAACAGCAACAAAACTATAATTGCCAATACAGAGATGAGCAAGGTTTTAATATCATTTCTCAGAATGTCAATATAAAATCCATAGATTTACTAATCTCAGTCTTAATTAAACAAATACAAAGTGTGTTCAAATTATTTTGAATTCAGGAAGAATGAGAGCATGCTTGTTCCTAGAGATGGAAGCTAGGCTGACTTGGTAAAACTCTTGTCTGTCTATTTTCTTACATGTCACATTTTTTAACATTTTGTTTAAAGAATATTTAGGGATTCCTTAAAATAGTTAAAGTTCTTCAGGTGTGAAGCAGTTTTACAGTCTTGATTGTTCACTTTATGAAGGTTAGCTGTCATTTGGCTTGCTTCCCCTGGGTAGGGTCCTCTTAAAATTAGGCTTCACGCTGGGTTGGGTAGGAGCTGAGATGCAGAGACAGATGAACCCATATGTTTGTAGGTAGTGTGGCTTACATAGTAAGGTCCAGACCAGCCAAGGCTACATAATAAGACCCTATCTCAAACAAACAAAAAAACAGACAAATAAACAAATAAACAAACAAAATAGCTTCAATTTTATTAGAGTTGAAATTAAAGTGGAATGTGTTCCTAGGCAAATGGATGTACCTGGAGGGCATCATCTTGAGTGAGGTAACCCAATCACAAAGGAACTCACACGATATGTACTCACTGATAAGTGGATATTAGCCCAGAAACTTAGGATACCCAAGATATAAGATACAATTTGCTAAATGCATGAAACTCAAGAAGAATGAAGACCAAAGTGTGGACACTTTGCCCCTTCTTAGAATTGGGAACGAAACACCCATGGAAGGAGTTACAGAGACAAAGTTTGGAGCTGAGACAAAAGGATGGACCATCTAGAGACTGCCATATCCAGGGATCCATCCCATAATCAGCCTCCAAACGTTGACACCATTGCATACACTAGCAAGATTGTGCTGATAGGGCCCTGATATAGCTGTCTCTAGTGAGACTATGCCAGGGCCTAGCAAACACAGAAGTGGATGCTCACAGTCAGCTATTGGATGGATCACAGGGCCCCCAATGGAGGAGCTAGAGAAAATACCCAAGGAGCTAAAGGGATCTGCAACCCTATAGGTGGAACAACATTATGAACTAACCAGTACCCCGGAGCTCTTGTCTCTAGCTGCATATGTATCAAAAGATGGCCTAGTCGACCATCACTGGAAAGAGAGGCTCATTGGACTTGCAAACTTTATATGTCCCAGTACAGGGGAATGCCAGGGCCAAAAAGTAGGAGTGGGTGGGTAGGGGAGTGAGGGGGAGGGTATGGGGGACTTTTGGGATAGCATTGGAAATGTAAATGAGGAAAATTTTAAAAAATTTTTAAAAGAAAAAGAAAAAAAATAAAATAAAGTGGAATGTGTCTTGAATTCCTTTTGAAAAGAGTTTTTAACTATATGCAGTTGAAATGAATGAAATTCTGTTTGATAGGTTTTTTATTATTTATATCCACTGTACAGTGATGAGTTCCTTAGACATTTTCAGGCAAGGTATCACATACTTTAACCATATTCAATCCCATGGGCTTAAATTTAAGATAGCCTCTTTAATTATTATTGTTACACACAAATGCTCACACACATGCACATACACAGAAAGACAGATAAACAGATAGACAGACAGACAGACAGACAGACAGACAGACAGAGAAACAGATACAGAGAAGGAAAATATATTTATACATATCTAAAATCAACATATGAGAAAAATGTATTTTTTTCTTTCTGAATTTTGCTTAAAATAATGATCTCCAGTTCTACTTACTTTACTTCAAATGACATAACTGACTCTTTATCATAACTAATTAAAATATCATTGTGTGTATTTGTGGCACTTTCCTTATCAACCTGATGAATATCAAGTCCGACTTGTAATTTGAGTAGTGCACCAAAAACACAAACTGGTGCCTCTGTAATATTTTTAGATTCTTAAGGTTAGCTCCCCAAGAGTGGTATACCAGAATCATATGGTGGTATACCAGGATCATATGGTGGCCCTGTTTTAGTTTTTATGTTCTTGAGGGAGCCTACATATATTGATTGCCATAGTGAATAGGTGAATTTACATGGCCCACAACATCCCAAATAAATGTTCCTTTTCCCCAACATCTTGACTAGAATTTGGTTTTTGGTTTTTGTTTTCTTAATGATAGCCATTGTGAGGGGGTAATAGCAAAAAAAGAAAAGAAAAAAGAAAAAGAAAAAGAAAGAGAAAAAGAAAAGAAAGAAAGAAAGAAAGAAAGAAAGAAAGAAAGAAAGAAAGAAAGAAAGAAAGAAAGAAAGAAGAAAGAAAGAAGGAAAGGAAGGAAGGAGGGAAGGAAGGAAGGAAGGGAGGGAGGGAGGGAGGGAGGAAGGAAGGAAGGAAGGAAGGAAGGAAGGAAGGAAGGAAGGAAGGAAGGAATCAAAACACATCAAAGACATTAATGCAAATCCTGAAAGTGAAAATGGTTCATAAAAATATTTCAAGATCTCCACATAAGCCCTAATTTTCTTAAAGAATGTACAGGAAATAATAAACCAAGTGAAGATGCCTACAGAACGGGAGAGAGCTCTTTCTCAGCTGCATATCTTGACAGTGGTTAAAATTTATACCAGATGAAGAACTCAAAAAGCTCCCCACACCAGAGAGTCAAATTAATAGATCCATAAAAGAAACCCACTGGCTAGTTTTATGGCAAGTTGACACAGGTAGAGTCATCTGAGAGGAGGGACTATCAGCTGAGTAATTGCTTTCCTAAGATCAGCTGTAGACAAGTCTGTAGTGCCTTTCTTGATTAGTACTTGCTATGGGTGATCCCAGCATATCCTGGGGTTGTGGTCTGGGATTTATAAAAAGGCAGACTGAGCAAGCTGGCAAGCAACATCCCTGCCTTCACTTTCTGCTCTTACTCTCCTCCGTGATGGCGTGAGACCTGAGAGTTGTACACCCAAATAAACCTTCTCCTCCTCAAGTTACTTTTGGCTAGGGTGTTTTGTCACAGCAGTAGAAACCCTTACTAACGCAAAAGTGGACAGATGATTCTCGAAGGGTGAAACACAAATAGAAAAAAAAAAAAAAAGAAAAATGTTTATCATCCTCAGCTATCAAGTAAACTCAAGTCAAAACTGCAAAGTGGCACACGATCGACCCCCACATAGCCAACCCAACTGTAAGCAAGAACAGGTACACTGCTGGTATCATAATCCCCTGGCTTTAAATTACCCTACAGAGCCATAAGAACAAAATAGCATAGGGCTGGCACAAGCTCAGCCTCCTAGACTGATGAAACAGCATCAAAAACCCAGAGATAACCCACACCGCTACACTCATTTGACTGTCAACAAGGAGCAAAGACTCACATTGGAGAAAAGACTGCCTCTTTCATAGTAAATGAACTCTCAACAAAATATAGTCCCCTCTAAAAGAAGGAGTAAGGAAAAATAAAACTGATCTTTCATCATCTCCAAACTTAATTCCCTGGGACTGAAAAAAGTGTTATTTTGGTATTTTTCCCTCTACAAGTGTTCTCAAGTGGAAGTCCCACTCTGGCAAATGACAGTAGCGTAGAATTTGTGTTCTGAGGTCTCCTGCTTAAAGATAGTTTTATGAGGGGTCGAGGGAAGAAATGGGGAAGAAATAAGGAACACTCCTCCAGAGACCCATAAACATTCAGTCTAACTCATAAGCCCTGCCACCAGCACGGAAGGAGAAAGTCCATCACATCCAAAGCCACTAAGCACATTACTGTCCTCTCTTTCCTGGGTCAAGAAGAGATTTCTCAGGAGCTTTGTGCCTTTCAAGGCTCCAGGGATGGAAAACAGAGGCACTAAGGTGCCCAGAGCCCGGAAGCCTCGAAGCCTCATATTATGATGGTCATTTCCTATTTTTGTTCTCAAAAGAGAACAGAGAATTAGGATTATGTCATTAAAACATTAAAACATCGGCTTAACCTTCTATTTGAGGTAGACAAATGGTAGCAATGGAGACAAAGAACGGCGTCTCTGGGATATATTTTGGAAGTAGATTGACATATATTGTGGTTGAAGAAGTAGCAAATAAAAAAAGAACTAAGAATTAACTCTGAGGTTTTTTTTCTTTCTTTCTTTCTTTTTTTTTCTTTGAGAAACTGAGTTTCTTTGAGTGAATGTCACTATTGGGAAAGAGAAATGTAGTCAAGAGATATGTTTGTGGGATAAGAAATAGAAATTAGAAAGTTCTGATTTGGGCCATTTTAATTGTGCAGTGGTTGGTAGCCATATAAGTGCAGACCCAGTTCCAGCACTAAAATCAGGGCTGGCATATACTCATCACATATACTGTCACTTCTGGTCACCTTGCTTCCAGAGGGGAAACCTCACTGTCATAGTAAGCCATACTTGTATTTCTGTCAACCATTTTCTCCCAAATCTATCAAGCTTTCTACCTTTCATTGCCCTGAATCTAACTCTGAATTTCCACACCCAGCCCACTTTTTTCACCCCAATTTTATTGCCATGTGTTCTCTGTAATCATCAAAACTAAAAAAACAGGACTGTAAATTTTCTGTTGGCTGTCTCCATCATAATGCATGAAACAATGCAGCAAATAACAAAACAGCAGTCATCTCAATATGGTAGAATGTATGTTTCTGTAAGCAGTTCCTGCTTGTATCCTTCCTACCACACATTGGGACCAGCAGATAACAAGGATTAATGAGTAGTAGCAGCCCTATAACATTTGGTTGTCTTGACTGTGGATATAAAGGATGATAACCAAGTAACACTGCAAAGGCATTAACAGAATTCTGGTTAACAAACACTCCAGTTTTAACATTAAATATGATCCCAAAGTCTAAAGCAAACAAACAAATACCCTCAGTTCACAACAATCTTTCCCCCTCAAGTTTGTTCATCTCAAAACTCCTGTTTTAGCTAATGTTTCCTTCATCATTTCTTACTTTGTCCACCCTTAAGACAGTGGAAGTCAAGCTAGGCATGACAGTGCATGCCTTTAATTCCACTACTCCAGAGGCAGAGGCAGGCGGAACTCTGGGTTCAAGGCCAACCTGGTCTACCGAGTGAGTTCTGGAGCAACCAGGGTTATATAGAGAAACCCTGTCTCAAAAACAAACAAACAAACAAACAAAACACAAAAACAACAACAACAAAAAGAAGTCAAAGGAAAGAACAAGGAAAGGAAAGGAAGCTATGTGTAAAAGTATCTGATGTAATTGTCTTCTCAGAGGCTACTGCCTCAGTCTGCTAAGCTAGGCCTGCTCCTGGTAGCTTGTAGCCTCAATACAATCTTCCGGAGCCTAGGATGTTTTCAGTCTCTGAGACTTACTGCTGAATAGGCTCACCCCTTCTACTTCTTTCTGGGCTCTGGCTGACTTGTTCAACCTCAGCTGTTCCGATTCAAACTCCTCTCCCAGATGACATATTCAATCTGGCTTTTCTCTCAGCCCCTCAATTGCTCTGCTTGGCCTCAAACTAACTCTAGAAATCGTTTTTTGTTGTTGTTGTTTTGTTTTTTGGGGTTTTTTTTTTTTTTTTTTTTGGTTTTTCGAGACAGCAATCTTTTCTGATCTTCTGGCTCCTACTTACTCTTTTGCTGGTTCTGTCTTTACCTGTGTCTATCTTGTTCTCTCTTAAATTTGTCTCTGTAAAACTCTCCCCAGGTAAAGCTGCCTCCTCCCTCTCTCTGCAGCTCCACTCTCCCTCTCAACTCTACTGCAATGCTCTCCATGAACTTGACTGTATTCCTGTACTGTACTCTCTTCTGTACTGTCTGTAGCCTCCTTTTCCTCTCTCTTCTCATGAGAGCTGAGTATATCCTACTCTGTCAAATCTTTTTCAGATTTATCCCTGTGTCTCCCCCTCAATTTGACATCACTTTCAAAAATGGGTGCTTCCTTCTACAAGCTAACTATACCTTCGTCATTAAAGATGAGTACTAAGGGTGTGTCTGTATTCCAGCCCAAGGGATTAAAGGTGTGTGCTAAGGGTTGAACCACACCCTAACTAGAAACAGATTTAAACATCCTATAACAGCTGTGGTTTTTATCTCCACCCTCTCAAACTCCATAGCACTCTAACCCCAAGTGCTATTTGGAGCAGTCTGATGTTCTAAGAGCAACTGGATGGCTCTCCAGTGAATGCTATGGTGGACGATATACATAGCTCATGTTGTTTACATGGTGAAAAGAGAAGATGTGGGGATGAATAAGTAGGTATTTCTTAGATCTCTTCAGAAAAGGTTCTTGGGAGTAGAGCATTTCCATTGATGTTAGCAAGGGGCATGGAGGCACAAAACATGAAAGGAAAACAAAAATGATGCTACTTAGAAAAAAATGCCTTGAAATGAGGCAGAGTAAGTCGGACTTGCAGCTCACAAGGATGCTTGCCTAAGGAGTGGACACTCTGAGGCTCTTGTGTTCAACAGAAGTCATTAGACTCAGTGAACAGGAATTTGAATTTCACACCTGAGAGATCCTCAGAGCAAGTGTGGTAGTTATTTCTCTGTGGTAAACACCATTACCAAACGCTCCCTGGAGACAAGAGAAGTCCTCACATCTCACAGCTTAAAGTCTGTCATGAAGACAGACAGGGCAGGCCACTCAAGCAGGACCCTGGAGGCAGGCACTCAAGCAGAGGTCATGGAGGAAAGCTGCTTCTTGGCTTGCTCCCTGTGACTTCCATAACCTACACTGTATACAAGTTAGGACAAGGAGTTCAGGAGTGGCATCACCCACATTGGGCTGGGCCCTCCCACATCCATCATTAATCAAGTAAATGCCCCAGACTTGCTTACAGGATAATCTGATGGAGGCAGTTCTCAGTGAAGTTTTCTCTTCCCAGATGACTACAGATTGTGTCAAGTTGACACACACACACAAACAAACAAAAACCTAAGCAGCACACCAAGTAACACAGTTCTAAGTGATGCTAATCTGGCTAGCCAGAATCAGAAACACCTCCATGCCTTTCCCCAGTGTGCGCCTCCATAAGAAATTAATTTGTGTTGCACAACTTGGTCTTCTGGTGTAGACAGAAATATTTCGTTTTTTAGAAATTACTAAAAATATTTACAGCTTGACGAAGCTAATTTAAAACACACAGGAAAAGCATGCCATTTCTCCGGTTCTCTGGGCTGCAGCTGCAGGAATGGCCTCTCATCCCTCAGCAGTGATGGCTCAGGCAGGATCTCTCTGTGAAAGCATTTCTGAACTCAAGATGACCGTTGAGCAGACAACAAGGCCCTTCTGTTCATTGGGTGACTGAGGGGTGACAAGATGAAATTGTCTCCCATTCCCATTTCCCCTAAATTTTCTAGGCACTTGGGCCTCAGCAGCATCCTACAGTGAGGTGGTCTTTGTTGTTTCTTTGTTTTGTTTTTGTTTTTATGACCCAGAAACATATTTTATAATCTATTTCCTAATACAGGAAAAGTTGAATCTTACCTCTGTTTAAAAAAAAAAAAAACTAACTAAAATTTGTTCTGAAAAATACATGTGATTAAATAAAGCAACTGGAAAAATATTTTCTTTGTTTTGCTGAGAAAACTCAACGGAGCCTGAGGACCCCAGCCAGCCTGGACATTAGGAAGGCGGTGGCCATGGTTATCCTCTGCAGCCGAAACAGCCATAAGACATTTCTGGTCTTTTTCTGATCCTTGGATAGAAGCAACCGCTATTAGCTTCTTTAATAGTTCCAGAGAAGATGAACTCCACCATCCCTCAGCATACTGGAGGAATTATGTTTTGTTTTTTTTTTTCCTTCTCTCTCTGATGGAACTAGCAATACTTCTTGTGGAAAAACTATTTTGCCATAAATTTTAAAGAGCACACAAGGAGAAGCAATTTGCTAGCTCCAAAATGTCCAAAGAAAAAAGAAAAGGAAGAAAAAATCGAAGGGAGAGGAAGGGAGGAGAAGGTGGGGAAGGAAAGGGAAAGAAATGGGTAGGGGTGGAAAGGGAGGGGAAGGGAGGGGAAAGAAAGGGAGGGGAAAGGTGGCTATCAGGAAATGGGAAGATCTACTAATCACATTTGTTCTGAGGACATGCTAAGCGGATGCTGATTTCACGCTAGGCATTTGAGGCACATATGTCTCTTGATAAAAAGCAAAGGGAATGAAATCATAAAGGCTGACAATGTCATCACCATAAAGAGCTTTGAAAGTTATTGTCTTAAAAATAAGTGCCTGGGAGGCCTGAGAGGCCTGGATAGTCTCACCCACACAAAAGCAATTTCTTTTGTCATCTTCTTATTTAACTACGCTAATCCTCAGCGAAGTAAGCACAGGGTTCTGACGAAGTGCAATGTTGTGAACCCTGACATTTAACAGACGAGCATGCTCTTCCTCCACTGAGCCATTGCTCTGCGACTGGGGGAGCAAAAAAGCCTGAAATGAATCACACGACCAACATACAATGGCACAAAAGATGACTCACCGGGTCCCAAGGAAAATAAGTAGGAATGAGTGGGTAGAGCTCTCAGGGAACCATGGTCCCAGTGGACAGTTTATTGGTCTGCATCCCAGTGAGCCTGCAGCTGAAGGGATGCTGCAGGAAGTGCTGTGAGGGCCAAGGCATAAGGGAGATACTCCTTCTGGGATGGCGGTACTGCCATGGCTGCTTGTTTTCTGAGGCAGTCAGGGCCCACTGCAGTAAACCCTCGGAGTGTATGCAGCGGATGATTTATCCAGCAGGCTGCTCATCTGGCATCGGATAAAACATTTGGGATCATTTTACTTGTCTGATACCTAGAGGCGGTGTTCACTCCCTCTCCAATGCGAAATCTAAACCATCCCTGTCATTTCAGACTCTTTAATGAAATCTGTTTCTCACAGGATGTCTCAGGCTTGGACATAGTATGTGATTCTCCTACCAAATGGAATCACCTATTTTTATAACTTCTTCTATGGGGGTGGAAAGAGAAAGAAAGATATTCAATTTAAGAAAAAAAAAAAATCTATGATGCTAGTGATAAACATGTGCTATCCCGGAGGGTGAGGGTGGGGGCCCACTAGCACTTCCAAATAGCTCACACTAGAGGTGAATGCTCACTGACTCATGAGAAGTCCCAGAGATACTGGCTCCCTCAGTTATCCCTTAAGGAAAGAGGGACAGCAAAATGTGGTATGATAAATGTCCCCACAGAATCACAGTTTAAGTGACTACTGGGGAGGCTAGAATTGCCTTTCTAGAGGTTCACCATGCAAGAGTATAAATAAGGTGATAGCCCCTTCCTAACAAAAAATTAACAGAAAACATTGAAAACCCATCCTGCACATACACACAAGTCCAAATCCAATGGGAATGTATTGAAGGGCTGTGAGTCTATCCTATTCAATGCTGCAGTGTTAGTCAAATTTACTTCCTGATACAATTTTTAAGAAGCAAAATCAGTATTGTGACTATTACTATCCATATCTCAACTATAGGCTCCAAAACTATTTTAAGAAATTAGAAAGCAAGTTAAAGCAAGTCCCAGGAAGAGTTCCAGTTAGAAGCCCAAACATTAGCACCCTTTGCAATTGGTAAGTGAGCATCTTGCTCACATTCATTATAACCCACAGGCAAACCACATCTTTAATGTTTCCCATATGTCCTGGGTTTGCATGGTGACAATACTGCTGCTTACCACCGTTTTTCACTCCATCTCGAAATAGCCGAAGAATTGGATGCTATTTCTAGCACGCCAGGAAGGACGCCTCGGATTCTGTGCTCACAAGAGTCTACAAATGCAAGAGAGTTAGCACTCCTTTTTTTTAGGTCTAAATGAACCCCCCTCTTGCTTTGCATTGGAGCTTAGAAAACACAGATGACCAAGCTCAAGTTCCTACAGCCCTTCTCTAAGACAGTCGGTGCATAGGTCCCCAGGAGCCCCCATCAGTGGCACCTCGGAAGAACTGAGAAGTCTTTGGTTCTTTTACATCCAAAGAAGAGGAGCCTTTAAATCATTGAGACTCCAAATGACTCAGGCCATGTAGGCTCTTCAGTTTGAGTGGACTTTTGTCAAACTGCCAAATCTTCTACAAACTCTTTAATGAAATCTGTGTGTCTTAGTCAGGGTTTCTATTCCTGCACAAACATCATGACCAAGAAGTAAGTTGGGGAGGAAAAGGTTTATTTGGCTTACACTTCCATGCTGCTGTTCATCACCAAGGAAGTCAGGACTGGAACTCAGCAGGTCAGAAAGCAGGAGCTGATGCAGAGGCCATGGAAGGATGTTCTTCACTGGCTTGCTTCCCCTGGCTTGCTCAGCCTGCTCTCTTATAGAACCAAGACTACCAGCCCAGAGATGGTCCCACCCACAAGGGGCCTTTCCCCCTTGATCACTAACTGAGAAAATGCCTTACAGTTGGATCTCATGGAGGCATTTCCCCAACTGAAGCTCCTTTCTCTGTGATAACTCCAGCTATGTCAAGTTGACACAAAACCAGCCAGTATTCTGTTTCTCACAGGATGCCTCAGCCTTGGAAATAGTATGTGATTTCCCCTACCAAATGGAATCACCTATTTTTATAACTCCTTCTATGGGAGTTGGGGATGGGGAAGGGAAAAAGAGAAAGAGAGAGAAAGGAAGATATTTCCTTTAAGAAAAAAAAAAAATCTCACACAGGAGGCTATGGTATGTAGGTAGCTAGCACTACTGCCACTTGGTAGTTTATGGAAGGAACCAGAAAGTCATAGAGGAGGATGCTGGCTCTTGGTAGGAGGTCCTGAAGTATTGCATCAGAGATCACTTTAGGTGTCAAGGTGTCCTCTTCTAAAACCACAGCATTAATGCTATGGCAAAATTAACACAGCAAAAATACCACACCCAGACCTCACTACCTAAACAAAGAACTTTAGTGTTCCTGAGATTCCACTATGTTTTTCTGCCATGTTAAGTATTGCTGAAGCACGTTGCCTCCTCAGACCCTTTTTGATGTAGGCCTATCCATCTAAAGATGCTTTCCGAAGCAGTCAAGCAATTGTTGAAACCTAGTATGTGTGCGTTCTGGTGAAGGCAAACTACTGTTTGGTGTTATGTATTTCATTACCTTGCAGTGGAAGGCAATCAGGGCACAAGATCAACTGCACAAAATCACCTATGGCATGCAATCACCTCTATGACAACAACGAAGATGGTGGCAGGTTACCAAATCAAAGGGTCGCACAACTGCCCATCCTAAGAACTGAACTGCTGATTGTAAGCAGTCTGCCAGGTAGGTTTAATCAAGTGAAGTTTATCTCAATGAAGACTCGTTAACAAGGCAGTTCATCAGCCATCTGGTTTCTAGACACTTTTTTTTTTAAAGATTTACTTTATTCTTGCTTATACATATGTAGTCTGCTTGTGTGTGGATATCTTTGGAAGCCAAACGAGGGCATCAGATCTCCTGGGGCTGGAGGTACCAGGCAGTCAGTTGTGAGCCACCTCATGTGGATGCTGGAAATCAAGCTCCAGGCTTCCTCAAAAGCAGCAAGCACTCTTAACCAATGAGCACTTTTCCCAGACCCCTCAAACCTTTATTCACTGTTCAGAACAGCCTGAGTGGAATTTCTTGCTGATTTCCAGAGTGCAAACAGAACTCATATGTTCTCTTTAGCTAAAACATGCTGTGGCTAGCACAGCCTGACCATGCATACTCAGCCACTGAGCTACAATAAATGATTTGTAGGCAGGTCATGAAATGGGCCCATGAATGCCAAGCAAAAAGCTAGACACCACTCTTAAATATATTCTCTCTCAAGTTAAAAACAAACAAACAACAATTATCTTTTCTATTACTGTGGAAATTTCAGTCTTTCTGACAGCAACTTGCAATAATGGATCACTAGTTAGAAATTAAACTTGCTTCCTTGTGCAGGGATCTTGGCAGGGTGGAGGTGGGCCACTGTGGGAGATGCCTGGATGCTGTGGACTCTGTCTTCAAGACAGAGATGAATGGCTTCCTGCAGGAGTGGCTTTCCTATGTGAGTGGGTTCTTTTTTGGCCCACCCACTCTGTCTTACCTTGTGATGTCCTTAATCATGTTAAAATCCAGCAGTAAGCCTTCACCAGAGGTCATACCCAGAATCCTGGGCTTTTCTGCTTCCAGGATCACGAGGTGGTTAAACTTCTGTTCTTAGGGGATTCTATTATGAGAACAGAAATAGACTAAAGCAACCCTGATTCACTATGTGACTCATCAGAATCTTCCTCTGAAATTGAAACTAATTAAAATCCTGGCCTTTATAGTCATCAGTGTCATTGTTAAAATAGATATAACCATTGTGATATCTATAGTCAGAGAATTACATACTAACGGAAATGTTCACGAAATAAATGCCAGTTTTAAGACTCCTAAATTCACCAACAAGTTACTTTCTTCTTAAATCTGCTCACACTGTTTGGCCATTTTGTTCATAGTGTTTAATGCAGAACATGCAGATCGGCAGTGTCCCACATCAACCCAACACAGCGTGGTACTGTCTATGCAGAAGCTAATGGCTACTTCAAGAAAAATGACTGGTAATCAGAGCTTTATCTCCAGGAAGAAAGTGAAATGCCCCACCGCATTTGCACAGCCTGCATCTACTTACGAACTATCCCAATGGGTGCTTTCTGGAAGAGGCAATGGGAATGCATGTTCCGTCCATCTGAGATGGACTTTACAGATGTAGTCTCACCATAGAGAAAAGAGGCAGTTGGAGAATTATAGGATTGCTTCAGGATAGGTTTGCAGGACAGAACTGACTGTCACAACTACTTAGTGGCTCTTGTCACTGTGACAGAACAAGAATGCTCCCTGTAGGTCCTGCTCCTGAATTCTCTCCATTCTGTCCTTCCTAGTCACAGAATAGAGACAGAAGTATTGGACATATTTCCTTCTGCGGAAATACTTCTCCTTGACATCCGTGCCATGCAAGGAAGTGGGGCTGGGTCCTAGCTATTCTAATACTGAAGTCAAGAGAGATGTCTGAGTTCCAGCTATGTAGAATAATAAAGAGTGTGGTGTGGGCAACGGCAGGGCCATAGAGCTGTTTCTATGTGAGTCCAATGTAGAAAGGAAGGGATTGAATACAGCAATAACATTTCCTCCCATGCTCACACTTAACGGGGAGTGAAGGTTTGTTCACTAGACACACTAGACACACTTACTCTGCCACTAGTCTCCTGAATCTTGGGATACAGGAAGGGATGAAGACAAAAACGATTCACTCTGCTTTCAGTGTCTAACAAAGAAATGAAAGAGATACTTGGTTAGAAAGAATTTAAGCCCCCATATTTAAATTCATTGGCATAGCTTGGGGTGGACGGTTACTTGGGGATTGTTTCAAAATCTCTTTCTTCTTGCAACAACAACAAACACACACACACACACACACACACACACACACACGCACACACACTTTACTCACCAGATATGATTTGATTACACCCAAGTATGCCTTTACATTTCTTAGGAAATCAGTAGCTTCGTATATAAAGAAGAACAGAACTTGGCAGTTACATATTAACTGAAAGCATGTGGAAAAGATGTCACGGCAACTTGGCACAAGCTAGTTACCTAGGAAGAGGGAACCACAGCTAAGAAAGTGTCTCCTTGAGATTGACCGGAAGGCGGGTCTAGTACATGTTCTTCATTAAATGATATGAGAGAGGCCAGCCACTCTGGGTGGTGCCATCCCTGACAAGTGGCCCTGGGAGGTCTAAGAAAGGTAGCTGAGAAGTAAGCCTGAGAAGTAAGCTGCACTCTGCCATGGCTTCTGCTTCAGTTCCTGCCTCTAGGTTCCTACCTTGAGTTCCTGCCTTAACTTACCTCAGTGAAAGCATAACATGAAATAAGCCCTTTGCTTCCCACATTGCTTTTGGTCATGGCTTTTATGGCTACACTAGAAGCTGAAGACACTGCCTAAGCCCAGGCTCAATCATTTGTTCCTTCAGAGTGGCCTTGTTTTCATCACTGGGGCTCTGCTTAGGTCACCCTGTGATATTTTCCATTAGTTTCCTTGTGCAGTTAAGTTCTCTGCCTACAAAGACAGGTATTAGCCTTTGCCAACCAATATTAAGAATGATTCCTGTCCCTGGTGCTCTCATCAAATATACCCCCAAGACTGGCCCTAGGATTCCAAGTTCTTAGTCTTTGTATCATTATATCCTCAAAACCTGAGGGACTATGTACCCCACAAACAAGATGGAACAACAATCATTATTATTTCACTTATTTTTTAAACAACAAACTAAACAACCTTTTAAGTTTGAAATAATTATAGTCTCACAGAAAGATGCAAAATACTACAGTCCCAGACAACCATCCACTAACGTCCTCCACCAGTAGCATCCTAAGTAGAGCTACAGCATATCACAGATTTTGTGTCTATAAGTGCAAAATCAAACCAGACAAGTGTTATGAGTCTATTAATTGCTTTAATGTCTTCATCTCTAAGCCTATACTCATTTTAGAGCACTTTTGTGTAATACCTATTTCCATGCAACCACCTACACAACAGAGACACAATCATTTCACCTCTTTTTTGTGGTTACTTTGAATTTTGACCCCTGCTGTAACTGACACCTGTCCCCTGGCAACTACTAATTTGCTATCTTCTATATTTTTATTCTGATAATATTGTATTTTAATATATACATACACACAATATTTTTATTGTATATTTTGACTTCCTTTTTCAGCAGCCCTACAGCACTTAAGGTCTATCAAGATTGGAGTCATTTATGTCAACAGCTCATTTTTTTTTTTATTTCTTTTTTATGCATCAAAATTTGCTGAGCAGCTGTTGCAATGCAGGGATTGTTTCCATCTCAGACGTCATTCTCCTCCTCTGGCTACATAAGTAAACAGTAAGAAGGGCTGAAAACAATCCACCCACCGTGCAAGGGGTGTAGGTTGAGGGAGAGCTAGTAGGTAGCTTCCAGTGTTTTCCTAGTACAGCTAATCTAAGAACATCCGTGTACAAGTTTTGTGTTATGTATAAACTTTTTTTTTTCTCTAGGAAAAATACTCAGGTGCAATTGCTGGTTCCGGGGGCGGTTTTCCAGAATGGCTGTATCAGTGTTCATTCCCACCAGCCAATAAAAAACCCAGTTCTTCCAGGGACACTGCAACACTTGAGATTTTCACTGTTCTGTTGTTGTTGTCATTTGTTTTTTGCTTCTTTGTGAGTTTCACATCTTGAACCACAAACCCACTCATCTCCTCCGTATCTGCCTTCTGCCATTGCAACCTTCCCTTCTCATTATTTCTTGGTTTAGTTAGCCACGGCCATAAGTATGCAATGATATGCCATTGTGGTTTTAATTGTTATTTTTCAACCAGCTAATGAACATGTTTTCATGAACTTACCTGCCAACTCTACTCCCTCATATGGTGAGACAGCAGTTGGGTTTTCCCTATTTTGAAACCAGGTTGTTTTTATGGATTTGTTGTTTGTTGTTGCTAGTGGTGGTGGTGGTGGTGGTGGTGGTGTGTGAGTGTATTTAGGGCCTGTGGCTTGTTATTGTTCATGCTTAGAATGAAGCGTTTCACTGTCACAATTTTCTATTGGTTGTTTTCTTTCTTTTGGTGTTTTGGTAATTTTTGATGGGGAGTTGCTCCCTTAGAAGAAACTAAGGACACATCTCTCAGTGCTTGATAAGAGAACTGGAAGGATGCCTTCTGAAGCCACTGGGGAGCAGGTAGACGTGAAGCACATGTGAGCTCAGCAGTACTTTTATGAAAATTAAAGGATAATTATGAACCAAGGCAAGTTTGTATTTTAATACAAAAGAGGCCAGACTGTGTTCTCTTCCACAGCCGCTGTGCTCTGTGCTCTAACATTCTGCTGTTCTTCCAGGCTTGCTCTGCTGAAGAATTACAGTAGCTACATTTGTAATCTCTGCTTCACCAACTACCATGTCCTTTATATAAATCAGCAGGATTTCATACTCTGGTCAAGTAGGAATTATTATTGTACATCAAAGGAATTCAGTGACACTTCTCTGGCTGTGTAAATAAGTAGTAACAAAGACTGGAAAGTATTACCTACAACATGAGAGATTTAGGCTGAGGGGGATCTAGGTAACTTCTGGTATTTTTCTATTACAACAGAATCAAAGAACATCTGTGTACAAGTTGTGTGTGAGTATAAACTTTTCTTTCTCTAGGAAAAATACTCAAAAGCACCTGCTGGTCACACGAAACCCAGACCTTTAAGAGGCAGAAGTATTACTGAAATGGGAGTTTCTGGTAAGCATCCTGTGACCCAGACTCATGTGGTGTTTTGCTGAGGCAAGACCAGTGGACAGACACCTGATGTTTGAAGAGAAGAGTATAAATAGGACTCAATGGACAGTGACTGCACACTTGCATAGCTAGCTTTGCAATGGTTTCCTTGGTCTCGAGTCTTTACTGATCTTCAGTTTGTTTCCTTGTTGCTCTTACTGATTCATTCCTGCAATTAGGAGGAGGCCTGGCAGTTTCTGCTGGATCATGCCACTCCTGCTGATTTGTGTTTGGTATTCTGACACTACTATACCGGACTGCTGGTATTTTGACAATGGAGATTGGAATCGCCTCCAAAGACCTACTCTAAACAGGTCTACATCCTTTTACCCTATCTACCATCTTTCCCCCTCCCCCTACCTTTGGGCAGTGGGAGAGAAAGGGAGGAGGGGTGAAGCATTTGAAAACCCTTATTAAAAATAGGTTTTTTAAAAATCTAAGCCTACATATTACTAGTTTGACTAGTTTCATAGGTTCCCTATGTAACCCTAATGTTAGTGTGATCCTGAATAATCTCCCAGAGGGATTCCTTCCAAGATATGCAAATAAAAGGGAGAAATTGCACTGCCATTTTACAGGTTCCAAACAAACCTGAAAACAGAGATCTTTGTTCAGCATAATAATCCCCAAATTAACTTAACCATTGGGGCTTTTTAGATAAAATCCGTATTCTTCATAATCAGCAGGTCTCTTTAAGGTACAATCCCTATGCTACACAGACATCGCTGCTTTAAAAAAATGCTTGCTGTTCTTGTAAACTGCTTCTGAATTGAAGGGCACTACAGTAGAATTCATGAGAATTCAGTAATAATGGTTCACTACATGGCACGAGAGCATGTCACTAATGAAAGAAACCCTAATCAAACTTTGTAAAATTATGCATGCAATCCAGTTACATATATGCATTTTATGTAATTACTTACATATGTGTTATATATATTGCATAAAGTATATAGTTGCCTTTGAACTCTGAAGATCATGGAGTCTGAGGGCAAATAATATTAAAGGGAACAAAAAAATCTTAATAATCCTGACTTTCACTTTGTACGGCTTACTAGCCTGAAAAGTGAATGACACAAAAGTACAAAGTGAATGTTTAACACCTACCTAGGGTTTTGGTTTCCTTTATGTCCTAGTGGCCTTCTTTAACTCCGTGTTCACTGCCTGCACAGCCTGAGAGGATGCTCTGTCACTTTCTCCTAAGTCTAATGTGAGCATCAGACCCCACCCCCTTTCCCTGTCCTAGAATCCCACACTCTGTAGAATTTAAATAAAGACCTGTTAGTGACAGCAATAATGACAATTAGCTCAAGAGTACAGATTCGGGCACGCATCACTGGGACCATACTGTAAGCCATTCTTTCCCTAAGAGTTCTCCATTTCTACTACGAGTGGACAATGAATCAAGGGCATGACTCTGTTTCATGGCACAAAAGGCTGAGAAACCCTGAGTGTGTCATGGATTTTTCTCTTTGAAGAAAAAGGAAAATTCACATTTTCTTTCCAATTTACTAATATTTCCATTTTGTTGTTCTGAAAATAAAAGGAATCATAAACTGGATGTTTCTTACTGGTAAGCATGTCTAGAAATTTGTTTTAAACTTATTTTCAAAATCCATACAGGACTTACTCAAGGACAGGGACACACACCTTAGAGACAGATTTTTGTCTAAAATGTAAAGTTAACAAAAACCCAATTGACTTAATAACGAAGAGCATCCTATGATACTGTTAGCAGAACTGTTACTTCTACCTTACAAAATGCATTCAAAGGAGCCAGACATGCTGGTGAATGCCTATAATCCCAGCACATGGGAGGCAAAATTCCAGATCTGTCAATCTACTCAGTATATACAACCTGGACAGAGACCATGGCTAAAATAAACAAGAACCCAAAGGGCTGAGCTAAAGCATTTAGTAGCGTCAGCCACATGCAGTTTTATGAAGGTGCGTTTCAATTTCATATTTTTTCGCATTTTGTATTACACACTGTGCTTTCTTCTCCTGATTTTTTTTTCTGCTGCTGTTATTTGTTTTTCAGAAGCAGTTCTTTTCAAGTTGCAGGTCTGTGTCCTTGGGCTGTCCTTCCACAGGAGTTAGAGACCACCATGCTGAAGTTCCAGATGTAGCTACAGAAAGATCGGGGGCACTGTTTTTGTTCTCAACCTGTGGGTCTCAACCCCTGGAGTGGGGATGGGACAACCCTTTCACGGAGGCGGGGGTGGGGGTGGAAGGCCATCGGAAAACACAGAAAGTTAACTTATAACTCATAACAATAGCAAAATTAGTAACAAAGTAGCAGTGGAAATAATTTTATGGTTGAAAACCACTGCCTTAAAGTGATCAACTGGCCAGTCAAGTGGATTTCATTAAGAAACTGAAAATGTTGGCATTTCTCTCTTGGTGTCCTCACAGGACAGTAGACAGTGGAACTCTAGAAGCTTTCTACAAGCTGTCAGAAAACCCTACCCAATGTTCGTCGACATATGGATGCATAATGAAAGGGGGTATATCTACACAGCTATTAAGAAAAATAATGGAATTCATAAATAGACAGACCTGGAAATAATCACTCTGTGTGAGGCAACCCGTATCCAGAGATAGGCATCACATATTTTCTCTCACCTGTGGAATTTAGTTTTGAATCCTTTGATCTATTTGTTTCATTTGGAACGCAATACCCACAGAAGTCAGGAAATTACTAAGAAGTGGTGGACAGGCTTTCAAGGGAGGGGAGATGGAATACACTGGTATAAGAGTTTGTTAAAGGAGGAATTAGTTACAGAGGAGGAAGGGATAAATTGGAGTGGGGGATGGGAGGACAGAGTAGCGGAGGGAAACCTGGAGGAATAAGTAACACTGGAGACATCCCGGTTCTAAGAAACGTCGTGATGCAGCAGCTTCTTGGAAATACACTATACACACACACATAAAGTGGTAAAATGAGTCATCCTACAACAGCTCAAGAATGTTTCTGCTACACACAAGAAGCTAACAAATAGAAAGTCTAGTATCAGGAAAGGGTTGCATTTTGGGAGGCTGTTGGCTACTGAGAAGACAAAAGACCGAAGATGTATCTTTTTTCTTTTTTTCAATTAGATGCTTTGCAGGACCTGCTTAGCATGCAGTAAGAATTCCAGTTCAGAACATCAGGGAAAAACATTGCCAGACTTTAGCTGAAAAACCACCACAGAACAAGGAAAACAGGTGTCCCAGCACCCAAATGGCTGTTCAGAACCATCTGTAACTCCAGTGCCAGGGCTCTAATGCCCCCTCCTGGCCTTTGTGGGGAATGCAGCGTACAGACCAAACACATTTACAAATTAAGTAAACATTGTAAAAAGGATGGTAAATGGATGCTGAGACCAAAAGTTTTGAGTTTGTTTTGAAGGACATAGAGCACAGTAAACACATTAGGAACAATAGGAAAAACACAAGGAAGACTAAGTAGACGACATGGACAAGAAGGCAGCGTGACTGATGCTGGAGGACCACCCAGTGTGTGGGATGCATAAACAATGAGGAAAAGGCTAGGTGTGACCCCAGTTCCGCCTGAGTGATTTGGGCTTTTGGGCGGATGACTACCATACAAGGAAAGAATGGGACTAGGAGGAGCTTGCTTCAACACAAGTCAACAGCTGGCCAGGAGCTTGAGAAACAGCTCGGAAAATGCACAGGCAGATAACCATGTGGAACCTTAAGAAAGGACACCTGGACCTCAACATGTCTCCAATCAGTTTCCAAATTCTGCTTGGAAGATGGCTCTACTTTCCTGAAAACATCTCTGTATTAACAAATCTGAAATATCTGGACTACAAGCTTTTTATTCCTATATACAAAAGTAGTCTTTTATAATTCTGTTTTTTGGTAAACTGTTATAGACAAATGACAGTTTCAAAGACAGCCTGCTATAGTTGAAGAAGAACCATACTAAGAAGAGAGAAGATGGTATTCCTATTGGTCACTTTCTTCTGTATATAAAGGAAAACCAATAGGGCTTCTTTGTATCTATAATTTTAAGAAACAGCCATCAACCTCAGTCATTCATACACACACACACACAAACACACAAAGTATCTCTCACCATGTCCTTTTTTTAAAAAAAATGATTTATTTATTTAACGTATATGAGTATACTGCAGCTGTACAGATGGTTGTGGGCCTTCATGTGACTGTTGGGAATTGAATTTTAGGACCTCTGCTAGCTCTGGTCAACTCTGCTCACTCCGGTCGGCCCCACTCCAGCCCGAAGATTTCTTTTTTATTATTATTATACATAAGTACACTGTAGCTGTCTTCAGACCTGCCAGAAGAGGACATAAAATTTCATTACGGGTGGTTGTGAGCCACCATGTGGTTGCTGGGATTTGAACTCAGGACCTTCAGGAGAGCATCCAGGGCTCTTACCCACTGAGCCACCTCACCAGCCCTCACCATGTCCTTCAAAAGAGCTACAAACAAGCTACCCACCCATGGCTGGCCTTCAGACCAGGTTGTTGTTCCCACATAAAGCAGGATTCTCCAAAAAGATATGTTTTTAGAATTTAGAGACTTAGTCAACAAATTCTATTCTGTCAACAAATTCACCTGTAGTTTCCTTGGTTTCACATCTTACATCTTACCTCCTGCTGGCTCTACCTCACCCTGCATCGCCTTTCTACACGCAAGCTCTGGCCTTGTCTAGGTGAGCCTTAAAGGGCCTCACTAGCCTAGCAATCACACAAATTTGATGACTCACAGATTTTCTTCAGTTCTATTGGCTTTCTTGAAGCTATGCAGCTAGTGGTGGATGGGTGACTTCAGAAAGGCACTGTTAGGGGAAACTCTCACCACCCTCCTGGGTTTTCAAGGCGACATATCAGCTGTCACCTTCATGGACTCATTCATGACAAACTGAAGTTCATGGCGGGGCTTATCTTTCACTTTCTCGCAGAAGCATTTCTTCCCATATGAAATTTTGTACAGTAGCTCACTACACAAAACAGACCATACAGGACAGGCAATCTGGTCATGGTTTATAAAGGAAGGACAAGAGCCCCGTGCTGTCAGCCCTGGCTTACACTCCTGTCATCCAACTGCCACAGGGCCTCCTGAGGGCACTTCACAGGCAGAATGGAGGACAAGAAGGAAACCGCCATTTACAATGTCTTCAGAGTATCAACCCTTCCGACAAGCCAAGGACTTTGGAAAGCTTCTTTACTGACATCACAGAGACATCGTAAAATTCATTTCTTCTCAAATTACTCAAATATATAGAAAAAAATTTTATATTCTATAAATGGAATTTTTAGCAGAGTAAAAATATACAACTGACCATCAGTGTGGCCCATTACGGGAAATAATTACAGATAGCTAGAAATTCTTCCCTCCAGGTGTCTAGTGCTACACAAGAAATCAAACACACGTTAGATGAAGTGGACTGACATTACTTTTATTGCACGTTTGCTTACACGTCTGCTGCTTGTGGGTGGAACTGAACTGAAACACTGAGTTTGTTACTTTCAACCAATTTCCCATCGGCTCAAGTCAAGCTGCCGACCTATCTCCAGGGGTTCTTTCCCAGAACTTAAGCATTAACATTCTCATTTGGTCTACAGACTGAAACACACATGTTAAAATTTTTTCCTTTAATTTTAAACATTCAAAATCAAACCAAACAGCATACTATAAAGGAATATTCAAATTTTCCATGTATACATATAATCCAGGCTCACAGAAATTCTGATTACATAGACTAAAAAGTAATTATAAACAACCACTCTGGTATACTATTCAGTAATCTATGCTTGTTTTTAGAAAAAACACCTTAAGAAACTGATTCTTTCACAATTAGGTATGCAAATGTCTGTCCTCTCTTGCTACCTTCCCAGCCCAACAAAAAGAAAATCTATGAATCCAAATATCCCACAGAAGCTATGATCATAAACTGTCCAGCAACTGTAAAGAGGCCTAAGAAATTAACAGCCCAGTGACAAAGCAACAACAGAGACACATCTCCTCAGGCAAACACAACATTCTAGCCATCAGTGATCAGAAGTAATGATTGAGGCTCCTGCCTTAAGCTCATCAACGTCTTATTTAACATAACATCTTATGCGGCAAGCTCTTCTAAATCACCCCACAGTCTCAAGTGAAAAATGTATGTTTCATGAATTATTCCTAAGCTTCACCTTTCACTCACATTTTTCTTAGGTAATTTAGAAGAAACAATCCAACCAACCTTAGCCTAACATTTTTCCTGACACATTTTCCATATGAAAGTTCTAAAATCACAATTCTGATAAATTTCTCATTAGTCATACAAACATTATAAACTACAGGAAAAAATCATATCCATTCTTGCTCTGACTAGAACAATGTGCTAACAAGTCTGTAAGAACGCTCGCTTGCACATGCGTTTTCTTCATGTGGGTGGAGCAACCACATCCGGGGAGCAGCACCCTCTCCAGGGAGCTAGCAGCCATGCTTGTTCCACATAGGCACTGCCAGAGGCCCCTGTGGTACCCTTTCAACGATGACAAACTCCTCGGGGTTGCCAAATGCCTCATAGAAAACCAACAAGTCTTGTATTGCATGCTCCTCGACCTGGGAGAAAAGAAAAGATTTGCCTCATTTCTAAGTAGAACAGATTATCAGGATACAGTAGTGGTCTTCTGGTTTCCTTTGGAGCAACTGAAATGTCACACAGACACAACACTGCAGAAATGAATCAGAAACCCTTGGCCTTGTTAGAAACCTCGAGCCTGCGCTAGAATAACCAGACACTTGTTCTCACTTTAATTTGAATCTCTTCTTACAATGTTTATATGCATGTGTGTGTCTGAGTGCATGACTGTGTCCAAAGTCCTTGGAGGCCAGAAGACAATCTCTGAATTCCTAGTACTAAAGATAAAGGTAGTTGTGAGGTAACTTATGTTAGTGTCAAAAAAACAAACCCAGGTCCTCTGGAAGAGAATACAGGCTCTAAGCTGCTGAGCCATCTGCCAGCCCCTCACTTTGAATCTTAAACGTCAGGGAACAGAAACTGTATGGAACGGCAAGGATCCATCCCTGCTAGCAGTCTTACCCTGGGAGGTTTCCCTGCCACTGCACTATCCTCTACATCTTGCTTTATGCACTCTCCACTGTTATGAGGCTTGTCTTTCTGAGTCTGTATTCTTTTGGATATGTCTGAAATCTTCCACCTCTCAAATAAGGCTACTTTTTATTAAGTTAAAACAAAGAAGGTCTCTGCTGTCTATAATGTAGGAGCTGAAGTGGGAGCTGAGAAGAACAGGAAACACCATCACACTCTGATTGGCTATTTTTAAAACATCAAAGAGCACAAAGCATTCTACTAAAAATAGAAACCTGATCACAATGTGCTAGTTCAAATTAATTATGCCAAGTGTCTTCAATTAATTACTTAAGTTAATGGATGGTTCAGTCTAGTTTTACATGCATTTAAATTTTAGTCTACCAGACCCAATCAACTGCTCTAAGCCAATCAATTAAATAAATAAATAAATAAATAAATAAATAAATAAATAAATAAATAAATAGAAATTTCTACAGACCTACGAATAAACTGGGTGTGGTAATCACACCAATAATATGTAGGTGTGGGGCTGATGCTAAGGTCCTGTTCCCCAGTTGGTTCTGTCAGTAAAGAAGCCATGGGCCAATTACTGGGGGGGAAGGAATAGGTGGGACTTCCAGGTCCCTGGAGGAAAACAGCCACAGGGGAAGAGATCACCATGCTTCTGAGAGAGAAAAGGTGACCAGCCATGTGAGATCTTTGGCTGCTCCTACAGGCGGGAGGTTGGAGGTGTTTAGCTGGGACTAGATGTAACTGAGCAACAAAAGTTGAGGGCAGGTAGAGAAGTGTGGAGCAAAGATTATGGATAAGGGCCACTCCTACAGGTGGGAGATGAGTAGTGTCCAGAAATTGTGCCAAAAGTTAAGTGAATTTGAACTCGTGTGGGTGTGTGTGTGTGTGTGTGTGTGTGTGTATATGTATGTTTTCATCCAGGGATCTAATACTCTCTGGGCCGGGGCTGGTATCGTGGTCCATTCCCAGAGTTTAGGCAGGATAGCAAAGCTACATGCAAACAATAATGCATTTGAAAGGCAGAGGGAGGAAAGAGTGCCATGAGTTAGAGGTCAACCTGGACTACAAGGTTAGACACTGCTTCAAAAACCAAATAACAACAAATCTCAAAGACCTAGAGTTGAAATGTAACACAGTTCTCAGAGCGAGCAGAGCAAGTATGTCATTTACCTGAATGAGAGCCAAGGGTTTCTCCCGGCTTCTGATGAGGGCAGCTTCTTGTTGCCGCTCTTCTTCTACAATGGATGCAAATGTGACTGGAGCAACTGCGGGAGAAGCCACCAGGGAGGAAGACTGCCAGGGGCTGTAAGAATAGCAATACTGACTTTCACTCATGTCCTCCAGGTTTCGCAAGTAAAATTTCCTAGGACATATACTTAGCATTGCTGCCTCCCCTACCCAGGGACTATCTCATGAGAGAATGGCGAGCTGAGGACATGGGAAGGGAGAATCATCATTTCACGTGAAGGGTTGCAGGCACACGTTTAGAAAAACAGGTGTAGTAGGTTAACTCTTACTTTAGGAAAGATAATATTCAAACAATACACTCTAGTGACCTCTACACAATTATCCATTTCTTCATACGCATTTGTCTCCATGTGATGCACCAGCTTAGGACTCGAGGCCCACAGATAACCAATTAAGCTTACTTACTTGGGACTGTCTAGAACTGGAAAATCAGAAACATGATTGCTTTCTAGTCCTGGAGTTCCATGGGTTGAACATCTGTAAAACAAATTCCAAGCATCAGAATTAAGGATTTCATCAATATTAATAAAACTTCTTACTAATAGATACAGCAGAACTGTGAGATCCTGACTCAGGAGACAAATTACCGTGTGCAGTCAGGCTTAGCTTAAGAAGTACAATCAAACAAAGAAATCTACAGAGACTTGAACCACATGGGGAAAGTGTAAGCAGTCCTTTTCTAATGATGTTCGTGTGTCATTATGTATGGTAATCAGGCATATATAAGAAGTACAGACGCTGGTGTGAATAATCAGCACTCAGATTTTGTTTTGTTTTGTTTTGTTGGTTTTTCGAGACTGAGTCTCTCTGTATAGCCCTGGCTGTCCTGGAACTCACTTTGTAGACCAGGCTGGCCTCAAACTCAGAAACAGCACTCAGATTTTGTGGGCAACTAACACACTGTGATAGGATCCAGATGACAGGCAGAACAGAATAGAGTATGGGATTCGTTAGAAGTTTCTGAACTGGAACCCTAAGTCCAAATAAACCCTTCCTTCTGTAAACTGCCATGATTGTGGCACTCTGTTACAGCAAAATAAAAGTAACAAACATGGTAAGTTTGTCCTTTTATTATGTTTTAACACTCACTATAGCAAGCCTCTGGTCTCTAGACCTGGTTTGCAAGACCTTCCCAAAGGACTTCACCAAGAGAAGTTGCATCTGGTCTCTATCCAAGTTAAATACATCAGAATATAGAATACTTTCATTTGTGTTACATTTTTGTCTAGATTTAAAGGTTTCCGAGTCCATGATGGCAGAGCAGGAGCAGTATGCTCCATGGCTAGAACAGAGAGCTGAGAGCTCATATCTTCTATCATAAACAGAAAGTAGAAAGTGCACTGGAAATGGCCTACATCTCTCTCAAAGTTTGCCTCCACTGACACACTTCCTCTAGCAAGGACAAACTTCATAAGCCTCCACAAACAGTATGCCCACTAGGGGAGCAAATATTCACATGCCGAATCTATTGGGGACAGCTCATCAATAGTCACACTTCAGATACTGAAAATTATCCAGGCTTTCTGGGAACCAACTAAAATGTATCAGTACTTTCAACAATACACAAATACTGTAGAACTGATTAACTACTTAGTTGTTAGGTAAGTGCAGTTAAGTCCATAGTTACGAATTATTAAAGGGGAAGAAAGCATAGGTATAATCAAAGTATAGAGACGTCACAAAGAAACCTGTTATTTTACACAATTAATATTAGCCAATAAAGGACTGAAAATGGTATGTTATAAACTAACAAAACTAAATTAACAGTCTTAGGAGGTTTCAAACCCAGGGTCTACTGGATCAATGCAAACTAAAGCTTTAAAAATAACCATTCTATTTTAGGAAGGACTGTGATATAGGAGATCAGAAACAAGCCTCAATGGGTTTGTATGACCTTGACTTCATAAATGATGACAGTGAAGAAGGACTTCTATTGAATGATGTTTCACTGAAACATCAAGCTGGGGACTGCAGACTTAACACAATGGAGAGCTTGGCTAGCAAGTCCCAAAAAAACTTTTTAAATGACAACAAAAGCACAAAAATATGTTTTGTAAGATTATAATCCCACAACTCTTTCTACTGATAATCTTTAATGGATACTTATATTAATCATTTCTTTATCCAAACAGGGAGTCATCAAAATTTCATCATAAAGTACAGGAAAGCTACTAAATAAAATAGCTAGAAATTGCAGGGTTGTGGTGGCATACACCTTTAATCCCAGCACTTGGAAGGCAGAGGCAGGCGGATTTCTGAGTTCGAGGACAGCCTGGTCTACAGAGTGAGTTCCAGGACAGCCAGGGCTATACAGAGAAACCCTGTCTTGAAAAACCAAAAAATAAAAAAAGCTAGAATTTTTTAAGAGTTCTAAACTTTCAAATAATATAAACTTATTAAGTTTCAGATTCTAAAAACAAAACCAGACATTCTACTATGTAGTTTGTATACAATTAGTCTTCTGAAAAAGAAAAATATACAAAAACGTTATATAAAGTATTTTTAAAGAATTTTGTTTAAATTGAAAAGTACTGTCAATTTTTGATGTGAAAAGAACTAAGCTATTTTTGCTTAGACAATATCTTTTAATTTATAAGATTTTATACTAGCTTTATTTTAAAATTTTACATAATATTAGAATTAATATAATCATAATAGCAATTTTTTCCAGAAAGAGCTTTTCATGGTGATTTGAAACATGGCTCACATTTCCCAGTCCAGAACTACAGAGCTACTTAGGTGAAAGGAAAATGAAAAAAACAGACAAGGAACAAAGAACTAAAAGAAAGAGACAAGTCCTCCCATCCGGCATTTTAGCATCCCCTGAGGACACTGCCTTTTCTGCTTCCCATGCCTTGGGGGTAAAAAAATAATAGTAATAATCTTCAGTGACATTTTCTCCAATCAAGAGAAAAGTGCATGTTGTGCAGACATTCCTCAGCTGAGTCCTGACCCTTGCACTCTAACCCCAAGGGCCACCAGCACTCCTGTCTTCCTGCTTTTCACCCACTACTTCCTGTTTATGCTTCCCTTTCTCCTAGTTTTTCATTTCTTCTTTAAAATTCTTAGTCCACATTTCAAAGAGTGTGACAACAAGGAGGATCAATAGTGACTGTGTTGTTCCACGGTCACACATTACAACAGGGAGGTCACGGCTGCAGCAGCTGAGGCTGTTTCCAGCACATGACTTCTTTCACACACAGCGAATTTCTCTGCACTACTCTGACTTGCCATTTCACTCTGGCATTGCCATTTAATATCTGTATACATATTTTCACTTATTAGCAAGACTTCAAATCCACTATGGGCTGAGTCTGCATAATGTATTTTTCCATATGCCCAACAGAAGCCAATACAATGCTATACTCCTACCAGGTATTCCATTAATTTAGTGCATCTTTTGTTAGCCTATAGTGTTCTATATGTCCTTTTTAAAAACAAATTTACTTGTGAACTACAGGTTTTGTATGATTAAATAAAGCATGAAACATAATCTATGCTTTTTTTCTATATCCTTTTCAATGAGAGCAATCTATTTTAAAATTAGTTCCCATTCTAACCATCAAGCTACTGAACATGATCTTTACACTCAGCCTTCCAAAGTCATAGGACCGTATATACTTCTCACAGTTTAGTCCCAATGTGACAGCACACTCTAGTGACCAACTAGCAAACCACAGATCCTTAAGATTTTCTTAGCTCCATGACAAATGGCAACTTAATGAAAAATTAAAATCCTAATGTATACTGCTAGAATTTAAAATGTAAAATACTATAAAAATAAACTTAATTTTTATACTTTCAAGTTTGTACATCAGAGATACCCAATAAAATTCACTATATTCAAAACAAATAATACCTGAAAAGGAGTCACAGTAGTAATTTACTCCTTTATTCAGTCAAACACCAAATACTCATTGAACGCCCATTTCCAGCCTGTGTATGCCATGCTAGCTAAGAGAAACATCATTCCTGCTGCCGAGATGCCACATCCTTTCATCTGAGATGAAAACAGATGCAGCACATGTACGAGCGCTAGGTGTGGTTCTCACACCTTGAATCCCAGCCCTGGGGGAGAGGGACGATGGGGAGGGGAGGGAGGGAAGTGGATTTCTGAATTTGACACCAGCCTGGTTTACATAGCAAATTCTAGGCCAGCCAGAACTATACAGTAAAATCCTGTTTAAAACCAACCAACCAAACAAACAAAACCAAAAGAATCACTCTAAGCATGGTATAGAAGCACAACAGAACTATGTCGTGACCAGAAACCAACTTACTAAAGGAAGTATGATGTCTCTAAACTATGCAACTGCAAAAACCATGAAAAGTTGGAATAAAAGGTTAAAGCAATAGAAAGGATGAAGTTTCTGAACAAAAGTCAAAAAAAAATATAATACATGGATAACTTCCTAAGATAAAGGAAAAGAAGTTGACAAAAGCCAGGCTATGTATCTTGAACGCCATATTAAGAATTCTAGCTTTTGGGGCTGGCAAGATGGCTCAGCAGATAAGAGCACTGACTGCTCTTCCAAAGGTCCTCAGTTCAAATCCCAGCAACCACATGGTGACTCACAACCACCCGTAATGAGATCTGATGCCCTCTTCTGGTGCATCTGAAGACAGCTACAGTGTACTTAAGTATAATAATAAATAAATCTTTGGGCCAGAGCAAGCAGGGACTGAGTAAGCAAGGTTGAACAGAGGGAGCAGAGGTCCTAAAAATTCAATTCCCAACAACAACATGAAGGTTCACAACCATCTGTACAGCTACAGTGTATGCTCATATACATTAAATAAATAAACAAATCTTTAAAAAAAAGAATTCTAGTTTTAATTCCAAAGTCCTGTATTTTTAAAAGAGAATACAAGAGTTTGATGTAGTGAAGCAAGGAAGACAACTAAGCACAGAGCCACTACTATAACCAGAGTAAAAGTCCAGAGGGTATGAGAGGGGTGAGAGCCTTGGCTACAATGCTTAGTGTATATTTAAACATTCAAGAGCTAAAACAGTGTGTTACTGGGAAAAACAAGAGACTAGCAAGCACTGCTTAGGAAGGAATGAAGAGCAGGAAGAATGGGTTGTTTATGGAGTATCTGCAGTTTGTTTGACTTTGGGTTTATGCGTTAATTATGAAGACAACTGGCCTACCAAGAGGACCACAGATGAAGGTAATCTATTGTATGTTATCTGATAACATATATGAAAATCCCAGCAACCACTATGGTATATTATCTGCTAAGAAGACACATGCTCACGATACAGATAGTATAGAAAGTCTAAAAAATAAAATGAGAAAATGACCCACACTTGCAGTTCTAGTAGAGCAGCCCCATCACAGGGCACCATTAATGTTTGCCAGACTGCTTTAGGTTAGTAATAGAACAGAATCCAGAATGAAATCAAGTGGGAACTGATGGCTCTTGTAGGACACGTCTCACCCTGCAGCGCTTTCAGACCGGTGGGACCATGATTAGAATAAACACAGAAGAAAAGTGGGAGATTCATTATTCCACCCTGACACTCTACAAAGTCCAGGCTGACATTCACAATCCTCCCCCAGCCTCTCAGACAATAGGATGGCAGGCCTGAGTCACCACACATACTAGGACTTCTTAAAAATGGATTTATAGGAAGAAAGAATTGGAAATAGTGCTTGTCATTACATAAAACATTAATCTGGTCACAACTGACACCACCACCCTGCCCCCCCCCCCCCACACACACACACACACACACATTCTCTCTCAACTTTCTGGAAGGGTGTATGTGTGAATCCAACCATCTGAAGTTTTTTTACCAGCCTTCTACCAATCAAGAATGTTCATTTGCAAGTACAATTAAGAAGCCAGGTGTGATAGCACAGGCATATAATCCCTGTACTTGGGAGGTGAAGGCAGGAAGACCAGGAATTCAATGCCATCTTCACTACACACATACGAAGTTTAAGGCCAGCCAACTTGGACTATAAAAGACCCCATCTCAAAAAGAAAAAAACAATTACATACCAAATTGGAAAAGACAATTTAATTAAAATGTTGCTACTAAATTATGGATAAATCTTCATGTATTATGTAGGCATTTACCACATGAATTGTCTTTGAAAGTCAGTACAAAAAGTGCCTGAATTAGGCAGTATACACTTGCAATCCAGCACATAGGAAGCTAAGGCTGGAGGATCCTAAGGCTAACCACACCAAAGAAGTCCCAGGCTAGCTTGGGTTATGAGAGCCTTACTCAAAACACAAGAACTAAACAAATAAAAAAATTTGAGTTAAAACCAGAAACACTCAAAGTTTAATAACAGATACTTGGAGGTGGGCTGCGGTAGACCAACACCAAGAGATGTGCTTCAACGAGTTAAGTGGAATCCACTGCTGATACATAACAGCATGGATAGGCTCCAAAATAATGACAGTAGAAAGGTCAGATGTTATGAAAGGATGCATCCTACGTGGTTCAATTGACAGGAAGTCTAAATTATACCAGTCCTCTGTTGTCAGAAATCAATGGGTAATTGATAGGGAAAGAGGGCATGAGGAAGAGACTCTGGGAGCAGTGTCGCGGTCCACTCCTCTGAGTGTGTGACCATGTCATGGGTGCACACATATCCAACCGTGGCTTCAACACACCATTTATTATACTCAAATATCTCCAAAACAGTTATCAAAAGGAAAAGTGAAAAGAGAGAAAGGAAATGGACTTGTTAACTTTTGCTAACATGTACAAGAAGCTGTAATATCTGCTTTGTATACTTTTAACATCATTTTAGAACAAGAAACCACCAGAGAATATTTTAAAGTAGAAAACATATTAGTTTTAAATGTATTACCTTGCAACATTTAGGGCTGGAGAGTTTTCAGTTCCTTTAAAACAAACTTTTTTGACATGATCTCCTGAACCATGGCCAGGAACGGGTTTTTTTTCTTCTAGTAAAAAATCCCGGAATGACCTGGATAAAGGTGAGTGCAGAGGTGCCCTGCAGAAGAAAGCAGAGATCATGTTAAAACCCTGTGTACAGGGACATACAAGGAGACAATATATAGCATAAAATTATCAAAGAATGAAAAAAATGTGAAAACTGATCTCATAGATTTCTAAACAAAAACATTTAAAAACAGACCAGCTTCACACGGTGTTTTTTCTTTTTTCGTATAATTGTCTACTCTACTCTGTTGGAGTTTCAGTATGCATGGCTCAACAGGATATGGTATACTCATTATTCTTTTGTCAACTTGATACAAGCTAAGGTCATCTTGAAAGAGAAAACCTCAACTGACAAAATTCTCCATCAGGCTGGCCTGCAGGAAAATCTGTGAGTTTTCTTACTGAACAACTGATACACCAGGGTCCAGCCCACTGCTGGACTGCCCTGGGCAGATGGTTTAAATCATGGGACCAGGCTAGTAAGCTGCTTTCCTCCATGGCCTCTACTTCAGATCTTGCCTTCAGTTTCCTGCCTTGACTTCACTCAGTGATAGACTGAGACCTGGGCCATGTAAGGCAAACAAACCCTTCCCTCCCTAAGTTGGTTGTAGTCATTGCTTTAACACAGCAAAAGAAAAGCAAACACAGACACATGAAAACACTCTCATTAAATCGCTATTCAAAGTGTATGCAAAAAACTGGGAAGGGGGTGTCTTAGTTAGGGTTTTACTGCTGTGAACAGATACCATGACCAAGACACCATTATAAGGACAACATTTAATTGGAGCTAGTTTATAGGTCCATTATCATAAAGGCATGGCAGCATCCAGGCAGGCATGGTACAGGAGGAACTGAGAGTTCTAGATGTTAATATCAGTAACAATACTAAATTAGCTATTATAGTTTATACAACAAATAAGAAAAAACGTATATTTGGGATGTGTGCTGGTTAACTTTTTGTCAACTCAACACAAGCTGGAGTTCCTTGCAAAGAGACTTTTAATTGAGAATATGCCTCTGTAAGGTTGGCCTGTATACGAGTCTTTCAACCACTCCATTGACTAATGACTGATGTGGGAGGGTGCAGCCCACTGTGGGTGGTGCCAGCCCTGGCCACCAAGCAGCATTCCTCCGTGGCTTCTGCTTCAGTTCCTGCCTTGAGGTCCTGCCCAGACTTCCCTCAATGATAGATTGGGATGTAGAATTTTAAGAAATAAACCCTTTCTTCTCCAAATCACTTTTAGTCATGGTGTTTTATCACAGCAACAGAAATCCTAAGGGAAACACAGGAGGGGTGGGTGGGGGCAAGGTAGGCATGACTAAGAGGGGAGGAGGAAGGGGATATGATATATGAGAGAATAATAATAATAAAAAAGAAAGAAACCTTAACTAAGGATGAATTGACATATAAATAACTCAGCAAAGTAAAAGAAATGAGAATAACAAGGCATTTCGAAACTGAAACACAATGTTGTAAAAGCAGTTTTCTTGGATGGCCTTTCTGACTGAAAGTCAGTAAAGGAGACAAATGAACTGGAATTGTTTAATGTGAAAAACAGACAGGTGACGGACACAAATTTAAGTCAGCCTCAGTTAGTTATAAGACAGTAAATGGCTAACATACATAACTAGAGAACCAGAAACAGCAGCAAGATAAGACAAGACTGTAAATCAGACAATGGCCAGAATCTGACCACAACTGACAGGAGACATATATTTAAGATTAAAAAAGTCAGCAACCGCAAAAGACAAGTGCAAAGCTGGAGCTCAGCGCACTTAGCTCAGTGGTGTGTGTACCCTGCCTAGCACGCAAGAGGCCCTGAGTTTGATACCAAGGCCAGAAAATCAATGTCGGGGGTGGAGGGAGCTTGAAAGGAGACAGAGAAATATGTCACAATCTAAGAATATGGCTAGCTTTTTTCTTACAACGAGACCAGAAAGCAGTAAAAAAGAAATTTTTAGCACACCAAGAAAAAGAAACATGTTAGTCTAGCCTACATCCCCAAGCTTGGAAGCCATTAGCAGGCTTGACTGTGTTAGACAGGAGCCCAAGGTACCTAGCCAGGATCCCTGAACCAGACAGTAAACACTGAAGCTGCTTTGTAGGGAAAATACATCATGGAACAATAGATACTACAGTGCACCACAGGAATTACAAAGGTGATGAAGAACCAATGGAGAAAGTGTGACAATTTACATGATCATATGGGTTAGAAAAAATTTTCTAACCAAAGAATAAGTGCTCATATACCAACAAGCTAAGTACAGAAAGCCAGAAAATGCACCCAGTTCTCAATTCTACTGAAATTACGTATCATATTCTAATTACATATATTCCAATTGCATTGCATTCTACAATAGTTAAAACTAATCTACCAGCAAAAAAAGGAAATTACCAATCACTGGCTCTGGGATAAGAGGGGACAACAATTAAAGAGAATATCCCAGTGAGAATGTTCTAAGAGGACAGTAATATCCAGTAATTTATAGAAACAACAATATACAATTAAAAAGAGGAATTTATTCCAGGAACACTAAAAACACCCCCAAAAAAGTCAATCAATACAACACATCATATTAAGATGGCAGGATGATGTTTTCATGGAAAAACTATATAATGGAGTCAACAGAGGCATCACAAACAAAATAATTAGGAATCCTAATGTGTAAGGTTTGTACACTGAGCATTATAAACACTGTTAAAGAAGCCCTAAGATTTAGTATGCTCACAATTCAGAGCATACTAAATTGTCAATCCTCAAACTGATGTAAAGATTTAAGATAATTAACAGCAAAACCCCATCAGTCTTTATGTTTTTATAATGTATTTATTTTTGACAAACTTTCTGTAGACATGGAAGGGATGGAAGTATAGAAAAGTCTGAGAAGTTCATCCCTCCTGACTTCAGTGCTGACAGACACTCCTCAAGCTGCCACAGCGGAGGCAAGAGCACACCCAGGCCTGAGGGAGCTCTGTATGGAGTCTAGTCAGACCCACATTCACTTCCAGCAGCATGTCCCCTTTCTTCAGCAGAAGACCATCTCTACATTTAAGGCCACTTATTCGAAGTAAAATCTCAAGCAGGAGACAAAACAAAATTCTTTACAAGTTTGTATCAGAACCATTAACTATGAAAGAATCTGGGTTAAAAGAACACAAAAACTGAAAGTCCGCCTGGAAGAACCACCTTGGGTTCCTTGGGGCCCTTATCTGAGACAGGGATAGCGGGATGGACAGCGACCACGAGTGACTGAGAACCCTGCTGCAGCTCCTCCTTGAGACAAGCAGCTCCCTTCTCTACAGACAGGAACACTGTAAGGCTAAGAAAGCACAGGCTGTTGGCTTCACTTGTGAACTTAGGGATTCCCATATGTAGTAAACGGCATACGCCCCGCCAAGTCCTTTCTAGAGAAAAATAGTTCTCTGCTTAGGATAAAACGCCTTAAAATTAATAACAGTTACAGAATAGCTTAACTCACACACTCATTAGCTGTGCACAGCAACCACCTATAATGCAGCTAATGCGGCCATCTAAGCAAGCCCAGCCTTTCCACTGGGTATGCCCAGATTTAAAACAGTGTCTCCTTTTCCACAACTTTACTTTCCAAACTTGGGCTTTGGCTATTTTCTATCTTAAAAGCCACAGAAACTTTATGGAGAAATATCTGCAGACATTTATACATATACATAAATTAGTCAGGACTTTGTTCCTTAGCCTCAGCAAATTTAATGAATAAAATTTCTAGGTGAAATAGGTTAAATAGCTCCAATTATTTTACATAAGCTAGATCAAAGGAATTTACATTCAGACATCAAGCCAAACCACAAAGACCATACATTTTCCACAAGTATTTCTCCAAGTAAAACATTTGAAAATGAAATGTGCCCAGATCTCACATACATTCAGTGTTTCACATCACTTTTAAAATTCAACTGGCTGGAACTTCACTCTACTGCAAGCCCCAGGAGAGCTAGCATTTCCGTTGACACACCTAACTGTAGGTAGTAAGGGTCCCACTCGGTCCTGGGAATGTACATGAATTAGTGCATGTGTGTGTGAACAGACTAGTAAAAACACTTCTACAACCACAGTGTAAAATCTAGCAGGCTAATTTGTGCTTTAATTAACTGTACATTTAACATTAATATAAAGACAAATATAAAAACATCCACAAATGTAAATTTTCATTACATGATTCTACAGATAATAAAATATAAATAGTTAAAAAGAAATACCATCATAATACATTCTGTAAAGATAGCCTACAAATTAAAATGCTAATTTTGGATTTTCTTCTTTTCTAAACTAGAATATAAATTTTCAGTTATTACGTATACTGAATGATGTCTCAGGGTAGTCACTGTACATTCCGTGTGTGCACTGCACAAGTTCTGTATTACATAAAATTATGTATTATGTTAAATAATGCAAGTGTCCTCTTTTAAGTATGCATTCTATACATAACTAATGATTATAATATAAAAGGCATCATAGTATCTCTGTTTTTTTGTCTGAAGCTCAATTTAAGCTTTAAATTTATGAGGGAAAACACTCAACAACTAGTAATACTTATTTTAACTTGTATTCAATGTGCCTCAAAGCTCCTAAAACCAACCATTTACTATTGTATATAATGTATTCCTTAAGTTTCTAAGAAATACTTTCCTGTCTGTGCCAAAAAGTTAAGATAAAATGCATATAACCTCACTGCCTATTATAATCATATACTATGCATATTATTCTATTAGGTATCTAAATATACATCCTTGAAGGTACATCCTTAAGAGTTATTTCAGTTTAGTGTTTAATAAGTACAAATAGAAGCAAATATGTATCATAAAGAGTTTCGCAAACAGGCAGGTTTGGAGGATCCTGAAGCAGTGCTGGATGGAGTGTCGCTCAGTAGTAGACCCTGCCAGGCATACCTAAGGCAGTGCTGAGTGTCACTCAGTGGTAGACCCTGCCTGGCATACCTAAGGCAGTGCTGAGTGTCACTCAGTGGTAGACCCTGCCTGGCATACCTAAGGCAGTGCTGAGTGCCACTCAGTGGTAGACCCTGCCTGGCATACCTAAGGCAGTGCTGAATGCCACTCAGTGGTAGACCCTGCCTGGCATACCTAAGGCCCTAGGCTCAATCTCTAACAGAAAAGAAAACAATCTTTCAGATAAAAACATAGTTGAGTCTAAAGTGATAAAAGAACATTAAGCATAAACATTAATTTATTCTTAATTATTAATAAATTAATTCAAATACCACTTCCATTTAGAAGTCAAAATAATCTCTATTTGGTCAGTTATATAAATGGTCTTTTGATATCTTAAGATATAAAATTAATCACTGATTTGTTTACTCATAAGTTTTTCAGTTGTCTTTTTATAGCAAAGAATGCATAATGAGTATCACTTATATTTGATCATGGCATAATTATTTTTCAAAGAAAATATCCTCATGTTTCTGTCAAACTTAATGACATTTTCTCCCCATATTCCTAGAATCCTCCCTAACAAGCAACACTAGACGCCCTCTGCATTTTAGGAAGGCAGTGCCGTCCCCGCAGAGCTCAGCACACGCTGCTAATGATTACTAGGAAAAAGAGGTCACTAAATTTGAACATCAGAATCTGAGGGTTCAAATACTTGATGACTTTTCCCTAAAATCCCATATAAAGTAAACAGAAAATAATCAGAATAAAGATGTTAAGTCCACAGCTATTTAGTCACAGCAGCCTGAGGTCAGCACGGCTGTGCAGTAGACAGCTACAGGGGCAAGTGGTCTGAGTTCCCGGGAAGACAAAACTGGACTGAGAGGACAGGAAGAACCCCGAGAGTCCTATCTGCTGGAGACATGCTAGAGACCCGTCTTCCGGTGGTGTGGCTGCGGTGCCAGAAGTCACCTACCTTAGCTCAAGGGAAAGCTGAAGTCATAAATGGAATTCAGGAATAAGCTGCGTGCTACGCACCAAGACTAAATATGAAGTGGTAAAACGTGTGAAAATCTATCCCGAACATGAACCAAGTACCAGCAGAAACCTCCTCATTCTCACCAGCTGCAGAATGCCAGCGCCTAAACACACAGGCCTCGTCAGTGGAAGCAGGAGCTGCTCACTAGAAACCTAACATCTCTGGAGAGGAGAAGGACCCCAAAGGAATCTCCGACGTGGTATGTGGGGTCCCAGAGGGAGCCTGCAAGGCATGCCTCATCAGTTACACTACACGGGCACACAGGATTGCCAGCCAGAGCAGAAAAGCAAAGTCACCACAGACTGATACGGCAAGACATAGAAATGAACCATTACAGACGACGGACGCAAACAACAGTGCCAATCACACGCTAGGTTTTGTGTTTCACGAATTAGACATCATGATTTTTTGGACTTCCTTTATCAATATATCATAAGATACATCTACATGGTCTCCTTACTCTGTAGTATTCATGTTTAAAACATGTTTAGCCATTCATTAATGACAGATAACAAGACTGTATCAAGATTTAGTTATTGTAAGTGATGACAATATGGACATTCTTAGTGTGTATACATAGATCGCTGCCGCATACATACCAAATGGGAGAACATCTACAGAGTAGATGGATCTATCATAGTATCTGAGTGGTGAACACTATAAAAAGGCACCACAGAAAATGAGAAAGACCAAAGAACACAGGGGCCAAGAAAGACATTGCCAGGAAAAGGCCTGAAACTCCCTTTCCTTGTTTACTGCTCATAAGCCAACTGACAACAGAGTAAAGTCCACATTAGTCAGCTCAAAGGATCCTCAAGTATTTAACTTATTCCCTCAGACTACAGCATTTAGCATGGTCACCCATGCTGCGTTTAGAGAAAAGCCCTCAGTGCTTTAACTGTCCCACGTCCGACCTTCAACAGCTCTTAGGGGGCTCTTCCCACTTCCTGTTCCTTCGCTTCTTTCTCGCTGACCATGTTCCGCACCTGCTGGTGCTTTGATAGGCAATGGCAAAATCAATAATCTGCTATTCTCTTCAAAATAATTTACATTTTCAGTGGTGGGGGAAACAAAACAACATAACAACAACAAGTCCTTCACTTTCAGGAACAGAGCAACAGGCATGAACCCTGACAGAACGCCTAGAGCCCTGTGACGCAGGATTCTCCTGACTTGCACCTCCCACTGTCCATGCACCTTCCTCTTAACCTGTGCTCCAAGCATTAGGACGTGAGTTTCCACAGAGAGCAAGCAAGCATCTCACAGCGCTCATCTTCGGAGACAACTCCCACCCCCGCGGCCGCCACGGGAGGACTGAGATGGCACAAACTCCCTCGATGAAACCGAGTGGACGGCACCGCCTAGACAACCAAGCAGAAGGACAAAGGGGGCAAACACTAAACATCAAGTTTACTTTTGTGAAATTAATTTTAGGGTGTTCATTTCTTATCTTAAAATGAACACTAAATTCTTTCCAACAGAAACTACAGCCTGGCAAGAATGACATCAGAGTAGGAAGTCCACACACACTTGAAACCATGATGCCTGTCAGCACATCTAAAATTAATAATAAAACTTTTTTTAAAGGCTGTACTACACAAGTTCCAACATTTACGTTTAAAGCCAACAAGAGAATTAAATATTTAAAGACTTTAGAAACACATGCAGGGGAACCTCAGAGGCCAAGAAGCACCACTGAAGATACGTATGGCAAGGCCTCTGTAGTTTTAACACCTGGAGCATACCATGCATTCGCTGGCTTAGGGGACTTGGAAGGAGCTGTCAGAATGGCTTCCATGCTGTTCGTTCCTGAATTGTTTTCTTTGGTGGTCAATGCAATCATTTTCCGTTGCTTCTGAGAAAGTTTGATTCCGTGAGAAATAATCTTTCTAAAAATTAAATTAGAGTAAACCAATTACGTACTGGCTTCACTGTTTCTTAGAAATCTTAGTTTCCTAAGAAATCATTGTACTAGAAACAAATCACTCAGAATTAATCTCTGCTTAAAGTTACCCTAACATGTTTTCTATTAAGTTTCAACTGTTAAAATGTCAGTTTATACTGTTGATCAACAATGGTTAAACATGAGCCCCCAGAATGGAACTTGTGCATTTCTCAGAAGTAAGCCATCCCAGCAACCACTTCGGTGGTGACTGAACTCCAGCACGTGACACTGTACGCTAATGCACTAGTGCGTCCGCCTGACCAACCATTAGCACACGGCTAGCAAACAGCACTGATAACTGTTAGCCATCAGAAGGCTTATAGCTATTATATCAAATGCAAACAATAATAACAGATCTACTATATCATCCCCAATTCTGTAGGACAGAAATATAACACAACATGGTCTTTTTTGCTCTGAAGGTTTTTTTTTTCACCAACCCTAAGTTTGACTTTGGTGCTGCGCCATATTTCTGTCTGTTTTCTTCTGTTTCCATGATGGTTCTAAGATCCACAACAGGAGGACTCACAGGACTAAAAGACATAAAAGAAAGTAATAAAGCGTTCGTTACCTATAATGCCCAACATCAAACTTAACTGAACCCATAATTACATGTAAGACTGATGAGAACTAATTGATAGTCTAAGTAATAATTACATTCATTTTGTTAGCTTCAGACATCTTCAAAAGAGGCAGTCTGAATGACAGCTGTTCCCATAGATGCATACAACTAAAGACTTTAGAGCTCTTCAAGGTGAGTGATACCTTGAAATTATTCTATTAACAAAACAGAAAGCCAGTCAACAGGAGTCCTTGGGTCATGTTAGGCAAAAGAACTCACCAAGACTCTAACTTCTTATCCTTCCAGATAAATGAAGTTTGACAATCATTTCATTTTTAGAAAACAATGAAATGATCACTACCATCTATTATTAACAAAAATGGACACTTTTCAGAAAATATAGGGGTGCTCAACAATACTGGAGACCCCAGGAGAGGAGGGCTACAGTGTAAGTATTAAAAAAAAATCTACAGTCCCTGGATATAGTTTCTGTTATGACTGAAATCTATGGTATAACTAAGAATACTTTGCATTACTACATATTAAAGGATGATATGTCATTTAATTTCACTAAGAAATTCTGCAGCTAGTCATGGCAGGGAAGCATACCCATGAAATCCTAACATTAAAGTTGTCTTAAGCAAGATCTGCATAAATACTACCAGGAGACATGTCAACACAGATAGAGGGACTTTCAGAAAGCCCCTCCCACACATGAAGAAGCTATAGGCAATCAATGGCCACAGAAACAGAGAGAATCAGTTTACTCTCTGGACAAGCTCCCTAGTAGGCTATCCAATCCCAAATGTTTATTTCTAATCATTTGTACATATGAGGCACACTAAATGAATTCATGTGTATACATGTGTGTGTGTCTCTCTGTGTGTGTGTCTGTGTGTGTGTGTGTCTGTGTCTATAGATACATGTAAGTAGGAAGCGATAATAATTACAAATGAAGAGGTCGTGAGTTTGAGGGGAGACAGGAGTTAGCAGGGAGCAGTGGGCACAATGTGACTGTGATTCTCAAAAGAATAACAATATAAATTAAAAATAATTATTATGAAGATATCAGTATTAAAAACTCTTTAGGAAATACAGTCTATGCACTGTTCTCACTAGACAATGATGTAGAAAATCTGGTGCATACACTAACTTGAGAATACTGTGAAAGCCGAGCACTTTGTGAATGTACACGGAGCTGAAGCAGACCAACAGCCTCACTGGTGACTTTATACGAGCTATTCTTTACATGTTTATCAAAACAATTACAAGATGGTTCTAGGTGTTCACAGAAACTATGTATCACTGATGATATTACAATGAGTTATATCTAGAGGAGGCCTATTATAGCTGGTTAGCAATTCCTACACATGCAGATAATTTTCTGTGTATTAGGATGGACTTGTATTCTTTATTATAAATATTCATTTGGCTAAAAAAGAATAGTACTTTTTCAGAGACAGAGCAAAAAATGAAAATCCTACCTGCTGGAGTGGCCATAGCAGGCTGGGACTCAGGTTGATTTTCCCTTTCTTTCCTGACCTCCACTACAAACACCTGATTGGACTTAAGGTCCACTCCATGAGATGGAACCCATGTCTGACAATTTGAGAAGCCAAAAACATCAGGCAAGAGAGGCCATAGGCTCTGCTCTTCCGCTAAATGAACATAGCAATGACTGCTAATGGCATTCTGCTACACTCACAGATCATCATCTCACTCAGCCATCATCAGAGACACTTGCTCCTGCAGTAGATAGGAATAATACACAGACCCGAGCCAGACAGTGTGCAGAGAGGAGAGTCTGGCACACACTCTTCAATGGTATATTTTAATCAAACCCCTGTCCCGCTCAGGCTGTGGGAAGTATGTGGAGAAGAGGCAGAGATATTTTCAGGGCTCAAGAGGATGGGGGACATTAAAGAAGTGGTGTCGTCCAGACACAGCAGGACTGATGCACAGAGGAGCTCACAGAGACTCTGCAGTATGCACCGGGCTTGCATAGGTCTAAGCCAGATGCGGCCCCAGCACTGAGACAGGGAGGTGGACATGATTTCCCATCCTTAACCCAGATGCCATTTCCAATTTACAACTGCTTACAAAAGAAAAATCCATTTTCTCCAGTGAGGTCTCACTGGGGAAACAAATCACTCTTAAGGGTAGACCCCATGCCCAGGCATATATGACCAACACAAAATGAACTCAATAGTTTTGTCCCATATTGCTTTGTTTGGGCTTTTTCCCTTGATTTTGTGTTTTTATGGGTGTGTGTGTGTGTGTGTGTGTGTGTGTTTGTGTGTGTGTGCATGTGTGTCTGTGTGGGTCTATGTATGCAGTTTCTGTAGGGGGGTTGTTTTTGTTTTTGTTTTTGTTTTTTATTAGGTATTTTCCTCATTTACATTTCCAATGCTATCCAAAAAGTCCCCAATACACTCCCCCGCCACTCCTCTACCCACCCACTCCCACTTTTTGGCCCAGGCGTTCCCCTGTACTGGGACATATAAAGTTTGCAAGTCCAATGGGCCTCTCTTTCCAGTGATGGCCAACTAGGCCATCTTTTGATACATATGCAGCTAGAGTCAAGAGCTCCAGGGTACTGGTTAGTTCATCATGTTGTTCCACCTATAGGGTTGCAGATCCCTTTAGCTCCTTGAGTACTTTCTCTAGTTCCTCTATTGGGGGCCCTGTGATCCATCCAATAGCTGACTGTGAGCATCCACTTCTGTGTTTGCTAGGCCCCGGCCTAGTCTCACAAGAGACATGTTTTTGTTTTGTTTTGTTTTTTTGGTTTTTTGAGACAGGGTTTCTCTGTAGCCCTGGCTGTCCTGTCACTTTGTAGACCAGGCCACTTTGTAGACCAGGCTGGCCTTGAACTCAGAGATCCACCTGCCTCTGCCTCCCGAGTGCTGGGATTAAAGGCGTGCGCCACCACGCCCGGCCATGTTTTTGTTTTAATTCTAGTGATAATTTGTTTGGGTTTTGCCTGTTTGTTTTCTAAAAGAGAAAGAAAGAAATCAGGCACAAAGTTAGACGGGTACAGTGGTGGGGAGGATCTGGGAGAAGATAAGAAAGGGAAACCATGACCAAAATGTAGTGTATGAAAAAAGATATTTCAGTGAAGATAAATTTAAAACAAGAAAAGAATATCCTACCTGCAAGAGCCAGCAGCCCAACTGGAAGAGGCTGCAGTGTCCACTCTGTTACTGGGGATGAACTGGGGAGCAGACTTAGTTGTTGGTGATTTCTCCCATGGCTTTACATCTTCCCTAGTACATGGAGGAGGTATACCATTCACGTATGGCTTAGCTTTCCCCTGCGAGAAAACAGGAGAACTAGGTAGCAGTTAACAGCAAGCACCGGGCCTCAGAGCTTAGAGGGCAGTGACACTCAACCAGGTAGCACTTTCAAGGTCTGCGCCTCCAAGCCCACTGCTTATGCAGCCCCACCCCCAATCACTTACTACCAGCTAGCTACTGTGGACCCAGGGAAGGAAATGCACACACATTAAACTTCTACTTAGACAAACAGCAAACAAAATTAAAATAAAGGTAGTGCATACAAGATATGAGGCAGCAATATTAAAATACGTATTTTAGAAGTAAAATTAACTTTAGACTCAAAAATTTGGTACAAATTTCTTGTAATTCACTTGGTGATATAGAATGTTAAGTAAAGTGGCAGTAAATACTGCTGAATTCCACTGGGTCCTAATGTCATGAAAGGCTCAGAGTGGTTTGAAATGGCCTAGGTACTGTAAAGAGAGTCTTCTATTCTCACAGGACATTCATTACACGGCTTCCACCTTCCTTACACCTCCAACAATTTCCCTCAAACTTCTACATTAAACTTGAACTTTCGGTAAGAAGAGTAACTTTATAGTCTCAGAAATTGTAGGTATAGCCAGGTGGTCATGGTTCGTGCCTTTAATCCCAGCACTTGGGAGGCAGAGGCAGCAGCACTTTGATCTCTGAGTTTGAGGCCAGTCTAGTCTACAGAGTAAGTTCTAGGACAGCCAGGGCTTCACAGAAAAAAATCCAGCTTGAAAAACAAAAACTGCAACAAAAAAATGTCTAGCTGCCCCAGTATGTTTTACGAATGGGGCAAAGTCTCAGGGATGATTCAGTTTCTAAAACTGCAGCTGTACTCCTCCCTGTGGAGAACAACTACAGAGCAGGAACTCAAGGGCATCTAAGGAAGCTCCAGAGCCAAGCGGAGGAGCCCTGCACTTAAGCCAGCCTGACAGCGGAACAGCTTTCCCGCTGGTTGTGTTCCAATGAACAGGGTGAAAGAAAGATACCAGAATTTGAAAGCACTCTTACTTTCAAAATCATTTTTATGATAAATTTTATCTCATTTTAATAGGCACTTTCTGAAATATTTCTGAAATTTGGCTGCAAATATACTTTTCAATGTCTATTCAATAATACTATATTCTATCAATATATTTAGCATCAATATATTTTACCTGCAAAAAGATTAGAAATGAAGTTCATAAAGGATTCAAAGCTACATAAAAATTTCTATAATTAGAATAACTCTATAACACAGGGCAAAAACTAACCTTATACAGATTATTTCTTTGTTAACACCAGGGGAGTATTTCAAAGTTTGACAAAATGTAACAAAAATGAAGGTAAAATGTCGGCACCTCTAACCATGAAGGTGAGGGAACAAGGCTTGGAGACCAACCTCAACCTTATCCGAATGGAACCCTGCTGTAAAGTCGGGCGACTGGAGGTCTCTGGGACTAGCCACTCCTGCATAGCTTCCTTCCGAATCTGAGGTCAACAATTCTGGAAGAGACTCCACAGAATTGGTCTTTGCAGACTTTAATAATCCTAAAATATAAAATAAAATAAATACACTTTAGCCACAGACATATTAAGCATATGTGTTACACTCAGTGAGGGAAAGCAAGAAGCTTGTTGATCCAGATGGTAATAAAACTTAAATTTCATAACACCATATCAGCACGCACTATTTAAACTAAGGTGACCTACCCTAACCCTGATTCCTATGAAAGAGATTGTAACTGTTTATTCATCCTAAGTACCTAATAACTAATCAATAAGAACCAATGACACAGAGCTCCATAAGATCTGCTTTGAAGGGAGTGGGGTGGGTAGGTGGGGGACACCCTCATAGAAGGAAGGTTAGGGGGGATTCGGTGGGGGTCAGGAAAGGGGATAACATTTGAAATGTAAATAAAGAAAATATCTACTATAAAAAAAAATCTGCTTTGAAGAGGTTAACCTCCTTCCTCAGGAAAGATAAGAAGGGAGAAGAGATGACTGGCTTCATACCAACAGTACCCTGCAGAAACCTCCCTGCACAAAAGCCACTGTGCTGTGCAGGGAGGCAATGGCTCCACTGTGAAGATGAAGCACCTCAGGGTCTCTGGGGTGCACAGTCAGCCCCATGAGCACAGGCTCCTACTGACCCCAGCAGAGGGCCGGACAATTTGTTTTCTGTAAAAACTCTGTAATTTGCGAACTTTATGAGATGACCTAGTATCAGGTTCATCACAAACATAGTAAACTGCTACTTGATTTCAGGTGATAATTCACACATTTCAAATTAATTAGAACCTAAATGAAGTGTCAAAAGAACCTTGACAATGTAGACCTTATGTGAGCTGTAATATCTATATGACTAATTAAAATGCATCAAGGATGCTGTCTCTTATACACTCAGAAGTATTGTTCTTTTAAGGAAATCGCCATTAGTAAGAATTTGACCGGGCTGGCGAGAAGACTCAGAGGTTAAGAGCACTGACTGCTTTTCCAGAGGTCCTGAGTTCAATTTCCAACAACCACTTCTGATGCCCTCGTCTGAAGACAGCCACAGTGTACTCAAACACATAAAATAAATAAATCTTAAAACAATCATGGCAATAACATTCAAACTTTTCCTCACTCTCATGTATTTTAACAAAATTTTCATCTCAGATATTATACTTGAAACTTGTATGCTTTCAAACCCCATTAAAATCAAGAGAATCAAATGAATGATTAGCACAGCAAGCAAATATCAAGTACCTTATTTGTAAAAAAAAAAAAAGAAAGAAAACAATCCTTTCTTTGCCTTGTATAAAAGGGACACAAGGCAGACTGCCTGTGAGTGATGTGATAGAAAATACATTGTGTCAGATTGTGTCTGACTGCCATATGCTAACACTCCTACCACCGAAAGCCATACAGTAGTCTCTACAAACAAAAAGCAAGAGAAACTTAGCTAAGAGAAACTAACAAGCAAAGGCAGTGTGAAATCTTCCTAGAGCAACAGACATCTTAGTGGCTAAAACAAAGCTCTAAAACCATGCTAAGTAGTCCTGGAAATCGGATACAGAATCTAAGGCTGGATAAAGCTAGCCAACTGTGCTAAACATCTGATACTCATATTGGGTTTAAATGAGAGTGCTAAGAGAGTCATCTTATAATATTTTTGAGAACATCACATCTGCAAAGTATTCCAAGTGGATCAGCTACAAACAGCTTTGGTCAGTACACCCCTGTATATGTGGAATGTTTAGAGAGCCAAGTAGGCAATAAGCAACTGTGTTTCTAAGAAAACATAACTTGTACAAGCTGTAGCAAAGGGAACTCTGGCCTGACATGAATGTGGGCCAGGGTCAGTCCTCAGAACCACACAAAGGAAAGGGTGTGTTCGAGAGAAGAAAGAAAATGTGGCAACTAACATTGACTCTAAATGGATTATAAAGGTGCTCATAATGTGTGTATGCACATGTGTGTGCCTGCATGCATCTTTTACAGTTTCAGGTGGCGCACGCCTTTAATCCCAGCACTCGGGAGGCAGAGGCAGGCGGATTTCTGAGTTCGAGGCCAGCCTGGTCTACAAAGTGAGTGCCAGGACAGCCAGGGCTACACAGAGAAACCCTGTCTCGAAAAACCAAAAAAAAAAAAAAAAAGATTTTCAAAATAAGACTGATACATGGAGCAGCAAGTAAAGGCTCTTGCCACCAAGAACGATGACATGAACTTGATCTCTAGGAACCACATGGTGGTGAAGGAAAGAAATCACTCCTCAAAGTTGTCCTCTTGACCTCCACACACAGAGACCAGGAATGTGCTGAACACACTAACCTGCAGACGGTGGACTCTGGATAACATCTGAAAGGGTGTAGCCTCCTGAACTGTCTGAGCGCTTCCGTGGCTTCTTTTTAGCTCTTGTTTTCGCCTTCTTGAACATAGTTTCCCTAGGAAATCAAAAGGTAAAATCAACAGATGAAAGAGTTTCATCAAACAGAAACCATGTAAGGATATGCAGGCACCAGCTATACATACGCACAGGAAGGCCTGGGCGAATCACTAAGCTCACTAGATGATACATCAGTGGCATCTATCCCTTGCTTTAGTGCCAGCAGTGTTAGGGAAGTTAAAGACCCTAGTACTGGCTACAATAGTCACTGAAGAGCAGCACTGAGAGTTCTAGGTGACCATGTCACCACGAGTCACTACAAGGGCTACCAAGTGACAGAGAACACAAACGAGTTGAGACACACCCACTTCCACTGACACTTCCCCAAGAACACCAAGTACATTTGATTTGAGATGTGGGCCTAGTCACATATATACAGCATTCTACAGAGCTGCCCAAGGATCCCAAGGACGGGGGGGTCTTTCAAGTTCATCAAGACAAGAATGAGGACACACATCTGTACCAAGAGGAAGTGAGAAGGTGAGAAGAGCTGAACAGCATCCTGGCTATGATAAGGAAAACTGTTGTCAAGAAGGGCTGAGCCACCTCTACTCACAATAAAGCCTTTACAAAACAAACGGCAAAACACTGCAGTTACATGAACTATAATCTTCAAATAGAAACACAACCAGTGTGCGTGCGTGTGCGTGTGTGTCTGTGTGTGTGCCTGTGTGTGTGTGTGTGTGTGTGTGCGCACACGCGCTGTATGCTTGTGAGGGCATCGAGGGCCCTGCTCCATTACCTTCTACCTCATTCACAGGAGACAAGATCTCTCATTAAATCTGAATCTCCCAAGGTTTGCTTTTATTACTTCATCCCAACCCCCGAGCCTCCTGCCTTGAGCCTGCAGCCTGGCTGGCCAGCAAGCCCCAGAGATCCTCCTATGCCTCACCGCCCAGTACTGCAGGATTACAAGCATATGGCCAGATTTGGTATTTAACAATGAGCTGAGGTCCCACCTCCGCTCCTCATGCTGTAGAGTAGTGTTCATTCCCATGGAGCCATCTTCCCAGCCCTTGTGGTATTTTTTAGAGCATTTGAGTAAATGTTTCACTGCTTGAATTAAGTACTATGAATCAGTAGAGGGAAAGTAGATATCTGTGAGTGGCAACAACTCTCTTGTTTTAATTAAATGTCTAACATCTCATTATATACTATATCATACAAGTCAGCTTTGAACACACCATTTTTTGGCAGTTATATGAGTTAATTAACTCAATGTTTATAGGTTTTAAAATTTCAATATCATATGTGTTATATATTTAAGGATGATATGTCAAAATTCCATTGTTCAAAATGATATCACATATCTGAAAAAGAGTTTAAAAAGTAATCAAAAGAATATTTCTGGAACTCAAGAATAATTGAGGTATTATTATAGTTGTTTGTCTAGAGTAAATGACCTTCACACCCAAGACTTTACACTGCAAATTATTTGTCCCCCAGAAATAAATAATTGTGTAACTAACTAGTGTGATCCTATAACACCAATTAGTTATTTATTCTATGTAGAGGTTGCTAAAATTGTTAGGCAACACATTTCGTTGAGGAACTCTCAAATATCACTTTTGGGATCTAAATATAAAATGGGGATCTGTCCTCCCACAGATTCACATATTCAAAGTGATCCCAGATGGAGCAAGGCGCATAAGCAGGGTCACAAAAAAACCCTGGATAGTAAGGACTCCAATTTCACCAATGAATTAACAAATTTATGAGTGCCCATTGTAATGAGATATTCAGAAGGACAAAGAAGGTCACTGGGGCATTCTTGGAAGCATATCCTGGCCCCTCGTAGGCACAATGCTTCTGTGCTCTGTGTAAGGAGTATCCTTGTGCTACTCCATTGCTGATTTTTCTACCCCAATATCTTATTTCAATCCAGACACAGCATTTAATGTCAAGAATCTCCTGTCTCAAGTCTGTATACACAATTCTTAACATTTATTCTTTCCTTTGTCAATAGGGTGGGGTTTCTGCCAAGGAGAGGAAGGAGAGAGAGAGAGAGAGAGAGAGAGAGGAAGAAAGATTCAGATCTGCAGCGAGGAGTAAGGAGGAAGGAATTCTTGAGAGTGCAGCAGAGACATGGAAGACCTAACTTCAAGGATAACTGAGATCATGGCTGGGAGGGAGCCACATGAGCTTAGGGGTTAAGGCAGGACTGCCGGAATTGAGGTGAAGCTTTAAAATATTAAAAACAACATTTCCGCCCCTTCTCTCTCTGGGCCTAAAGAGGTGAGCAGCCCTGCTCTGCCAGCACTGCTGTGACACTCTGCAAAGCAACCAGCCAGATATGGACAAACTGCAGAAGCTGGACGTTCAGACCTTCACCTTTACCTTATTTCTCCAGGAATTTTTGCTTGTTTCTTTGTTTTTGTCTTTTGTTGTTGTTATACCAAAAAGCTAGTGTAGTCACCATCGACTGAAGCAGTTAGGGTCTGTAGAGAGGACACTAAGAAAATACCAACCCATCTATGATGACTGCATTACTCTCTGGATCCTCTCTTGCCCACTCTCCCAAGTACCATCCTGTAGTCATCAACCAACGCGGAGGAGACGATCACTCGGCTGAACAGGATTCCCAAAGGGAACGGAATCCACTTGTCCTAACTGAGATGAGCCTGGCTGCTGTAACTTCCAAGCCCTTCCAGAACTGTTTCAGTTTGTGTGGTCATTACCACAGAGCGGCAGTGTTCCAGCTGCCAACAGCAGCCTCACCTCCTGACCACCTCTCGCACTTTCCTGGTCTTCAGGCTGTAGTGCAGCTGCTTGCTGTTTAAAATGTCTTTACCATAACTTCAGGAGGTCAGAAGACCATTAAGACAAATCCACTTAACTAACCTGTATTCTCTCTGAAGGCTACAGTATTCTTATACTTAGGTGTTGAACATTTCAGATTTAAAATATCAATTATGTATGATTACTTTACATTATATCAAAACTAAAACTGCACATTCATACTTCCCATATCAGAACTTCTCAATTTATAATTCTAATGTTAATATAAAACTATCAGGTGTCCAACAGTCTAACAAGAAAAAGGGGGAAAGAAAAAAAGACAATAGAGCTTACGAGTAATTTGGTTCCATGCTTATTTCTTCTTTAAAAAAGACCTCTCCGTCTTCTACTTGCATATAGCTAATATCTGGTCCATCTTGATACGGTGTAATGACTCTTCTCTCCATTGCTGGAATCTACAGTATGAAAGATAGAACTTTGTCAATACGAAATTTGTAATGACTTCCAAAAACTGATAATACCACTAATGTCAGGTGACAGGATGCCTAATGATGCACAAAATAGAATGGGAGAAGAAAATTTCAAATAGATTAATTAAAAAGCATTATTACATAAAATTTCTGGGGAAATTTTAATCTGTCTAAGCGCAGACTGGTCCATCTCTCAGATGTCGTGTAAGTCAATGCTCTGGACTGCCCTAACCTTTGCCAAAACTGAATCCCAGAGACTTCCATTTTAGAGACATTTTAAGAGATGGGTTAATTTTACTATGTCTTCAGTTTTGATATTTGCACTTTTCTGTAGCTCTTAATGTTCTAATTTTTAAAACATAATGCATTTGCATTCATTATGAATTTACTCCATTGTCACTCGGGTCTAATACCCTGTACTGAGGAATCTGCACTGAGGAAACAAATATCCTACCATTTTTCGGTAGAATATGGAAAGGTCCTTCAAAACATCCTCACTTAAAACATCCAGAGACCTGAAAAACAGGGGAAAATTCTTGCTTAAGACTCAAATGATTTAGCAGCTATCAAGACTTTTAAGCATGTTTATTTCAAACTGTCAAATAAGGAACAAAGTTCTTTGTCAAGTTTATATATACTAGCTATTAAAATTCCTTTTGGAAATAAATGTAGTTATATTATGTATTTCGGGTAACCAGAAAACATATTCTATAAATATCTTGATAAAACTGAAGCAAGTGATCATTTCTCAACCTTCATTTTCCACAAACTATAGCACTTGTCTGTACAGGGAATACTGTAAGGATAGCATCTGGCTTAAGCATCAGAGTATCCAGGTTCCACCTAGCATTACCACAGCTCCAATCACCTCCTGACTGTGAGCAGCTCGCTCTGCTCCTGAGTCTTAACATCTTCAAGTATAAAATGATGTTTGGACTACATCAAGTATCTTCAAGATGTCACAGGTTCCAACAGGTACTTGAGTCACCAATGAAAATCTAAGATAAGGTTTACATTCATTTTTATGTATGTGTACATATTTATCTATATAGTTGTTTTATACATACAAAGTGTGTGTGTATACATGCACATACAAACTGTTGTTTTTGAAGCTATTTCTACAACTAGTAGAAAGCAACTTTCATATTCAAATCTGTATCATATCAGTTTTCAACAACTGTAGCATAATTAATTACATTAACTTGGAATGCTATGTATATTTTGAGACAGCCTCCTTTTCGTAATATTTACATACATGCTGTTTTCACTCTTAGCAAACATATACCTGATAAAGAATTACATAAAATGTTATGTTTGTCTACTCCTATAAAGCTGTCTCAACAAAAAACAATTTTTAAATCGCTGTTAGAAGTTTCCCTGGTCCCTCAAATCCTCAGGGCCAACTCCTTAGCATTTCTCAAACTCCTTCCATCCAGATAAACACATGATTCCCTTTTAAGGTCCAAGTGCATCTTTTATTTTATATAAAAATCTGCTTGCTCACGTCATACAGCAGAGGGACCCAACCAACCTTGCTTCAAGTAAAGCTGCCATATTCAGTCCTATGAACTGTAAACAAGAGAGCTTCAACTGCCCAGCATTGTACAGTGCTGCAAACTCCAGCAGCATTGCAGCATTCTTAAGGGTAACTGCAGAAAAAAAAGAGATTGCAAAATTAGATGGAGGTGAATTACTTTAATAAGTGAAATACTTGCATTTCTAAAGTTACAAGATTTCAACATTTAAAACAAGAAAACAAAAAAATGACTGCTGGGGTAAATGTAGAAATGAGTTCCATTATAGGATGCCAAAGTATTTTAACTGGCTCATTTTGAGGAGACAAAATAAGCTTGCACACACAAAAAATTTAGAGAAAACAAAATAGAGAAGGGGAATTAGTGTTAGCTGAAAGCTAGTGAGACCTATTGCTGTTCTTCCCAACAGCCCTGAAGAGTTCTCACTTTCATCAGTGAACAACTTTCCCTTTCATTCAGAGAGTAGAGTAGTTAATCTTTCCCTAACACTGAAAAATAAAGGTGGACAGGGTGGTGTACACCCTGCAATTCAAGCATGCAAGAGGCTAAGGCAGGACTGCGTACATCCCCCGAGTCTAGAATGCACACAAAGACCTGCTTTGGAACCAACAACAAGAACAAACTAAACCAAGCATTAAGTCTAGGAGAAACTGATAAATTCATTCTAAATGCTGACTAGTCTGTATATACAAAAATACATCTACATCTTACTGCGGTATTGTCCCTCCCAGTGCATAAGATTATACAAGAGCCCAAGTCTAGTAATGTTAAGTAAGTGTTCTACATGAAGTGCTGTTTTGCTAGAAACCCTCTAAGAATATTCTACCTGCTCATAGCTACAGCTACCTAAAGGTTTCACCATCTTATTCATACAGAGTTTCCAGCCAACAGAAGAACAAAGCTGTCTTCTCCCATTTCTTTTTTCTTTCTCCCCTACACTGTCAAAACTTGCAATTGCAGTCACCATGTCTCTGCCTCCCTCTAGGCTAAAAGTGGCAATGATGATGAAGTCACCTCACAGCACAGAGAAGCTTTCCTCGACCTGCTTAGCTGAGAATGATGTGTGCAATGAATGCCTCAGTGAGCAGGCTCCCAGGGAACCCTTCTGCTAGGAATGTATTTACCAGTAGACACGACACAGCAAAGCAAGAACACCCAGGTCAGCAGAAGCCCCTGAGCCAATGGAAATACCCATGCCATGGCAAGCTCTCTGCTGCAGCATCTTTTCTTGCTCGTGGAAAGAAAAGCTGGGCTGTTTTCCTATTCTAACCAAGGAGCAGACAGTTCACAGCACTCAAGGGAAAAAAAAATGACAGAACTTCTTCCATATTTTCCAAAGCAGCCATGAAATGAAAATGTAAAACTACTGCATATGCTTACATATCAGGTTATGAAAACTGCAACTTTCATATTAGACTACACAAAGTTATCCAAATGAAAAAAGTAAAAAAGGGCACTTCAAAGTCACTTTGCACTGAAAGGATTAGTTATACAGAGCTCAACGTGAAAACTGACAGCAAGATCCAAATGGTGGAAAATGAAAAACATGTGGCCATTTCCACAGCTTGAAGAATCAGGATGCAACAGGCAAACCACAAGTAAAAATTAATATTCGATTTCTAAGATGAGTGTTTGGGAAAGCAATTGACTTTAAGAAAAAAAAAAAAAAAACACAGTAAAAGATTTGCAAGAAAAGAGTCCATGCATTTTGTTGAATTAAGCTAAGGGAAGAACTTCATAAAATTTCCAGCAAATGGAAGCAGATTGGTAAAAAGAAAGAAAAAAAAAAAAATGCAACCAAGACCTTTCAATACTGAAATCCCTAGACACACTAGAATCACCTTCCCTATTTAGGGTTTCATGGCATATTAATAAAAATAGTGGTTAAATCTAAGGTGGATATATTTTCAATTATTTCTAAGGAAAGAATGTGTTCAGAAATGACAGCATATAATAATCTAAATGTCTTGCTATTTTTGTTTTTGTTTGTTGTTTTTGATGCACAGTCCCACTATGCAGCTCTGGAACACAAACTATGTAGACCAGGCTAACTTCCAACTCACAAAGATTCACCTGCCTCTGCCTTCCAAGTACTGGGATTGAAGACACGTGCCAATGCCCAACTGTCTTGACTTTTTTTTAAAGACACACACACAAAACAATGGTGTTTCACTGTAAATGGAATAATAAAGTTACTACAACCAAGTCACTATACTATCATTGGGTCAATCTGGAAACACGCCAATACTCTACTCTTGAAGTACTCACGGTTTTCAGCCAATGCTACTTCACAAATCTCCTTCAACCTAGTTATGAGAAGCTGATCAGCCACGACAAGAACACTACAAACAAAGTCCACATTTTGAGACTCTAAAAAAAGAAAAAGAAAAAAAAATCCTCTGTTATTCTATACCCATTATAAGTAGTAAGAACAAACAAGTTAAGTCATCAAGGTAAAGAAGCTTATGATTCTTGTCTACCTCTCAGAATGACAACTACAACAAACTGTGAACACATCAAAATAAGTCTACCTCTTGGCTGGAGAACCAGGAAAAATCCACCGCCAAATCCGTTAGTGTTTAAACTTCTCTTCCTATTACTATGGGGGGAAAAAAAACTAAAGCAATTGGGCAAGAAAGGGTGGAATCTGGCTCACAGTTGACTTCACAGGTTATCCTAGCAGGGGTCAGAGCAGCAGAGACACAACTGGTAACATGACAACCACAGTGAGAAGACAGCAGTGGATGCTGCTCACCCTTTCTCTTAGTACAATCCAGGACCCAGGCAGGGAACGGCTCCATCCACAGCAGATGGTTCTTGCACGGTCTTCCTATCTCCACTAACATAATTAGGACAATCCCCACAGTCATGTGTCCAGAGGCCCATCTCCCTCCCAGTTAATTCTAGTTTCTGTCGGGTCTAACCACTCACCATACTGACTCAGACATTCTCACAATGGGACCGTGAAATGATCAACCTGAAGTGAATACACATAATTCTAAAACGAATAATTCAGTGTGATAGAAATGTAACTTTTCTGCTTGACTACTATTAGTAATAATCTGATACTTATTTTAAATTACACCTCCGGTGACAGTTCATCTCAAAGGAGATGATGACTCTCGGGGATTGTACCACTCTACTATATATAACCAAAACGAGCTCAGCTTCCTTTCATTACCTTTTATCACCACAGCCTCATCAGTGTAGAGGTAGTCCAAAATCACTTTCAGAATCTCAGACTGGATTGGCATTTCCAGAGCTGCACAACTGGAGGCCTATGAGCACAACGACAGAATAAACTCTTTCATCTGAAGCAATAAAATAAGACCATATTCTAAGGTGGGTTACTACGATGCAAACTGCAGACAGGAAATCACACCAAAGACCCTTAAAAGAATTTATAAAACACAAATCTGAAATGAGACATTTAATTCAAAATATAACATGAAAAAGAGACACAGGAAATTTCAGAAAACAAGGCACACAGGACAGTACTATTGTGTGTCTCAATAATGGTATGATTGTGAATTTTAATCAGCTTTATAGCGACTACATTAACTTCCAAATGTTGGTATTTTCTAGCAAACTTGAACACATACACTTTAACACAAATGAATTAAAGAGCTAATCCAATAAAAAGTTCCAATTCTGAATGTCTGAGTGTAGAGCCCCATTCTATGCAGCGGGGCCCATCCACTTTGTCCTCACAGCTCACCTCAATCCACGATCTGCTGAGCATGCTGTGGAAATACTCTGAAAGAAAAACAGTGCGGTCAGAACAGGGAGGTAGAATCCAACAAGGCAGCAGCAGCAGCTCACAGACGCCACCTACCAAGTCTCGCACAGAGCACACACTTATGACAGGAGAACTCCTTTCCATCCACAGACTTCATGGTGACATCATACAGAAACGAACTGAAAAAAAAAAAAAAAGAGTTCAATCAAAGATCAGTTTCTTGCATATTTGCAGAAGGTAGAAAAACCCAAGGATTTGGCTCAACTTTGATCATAGTCAAATGCTGGCAAGAATAAAAATGTGGATATGCATGTACCTCATCTCTCACTACTCATGAAAACAGTAATAGCCAAATACTTTTAAATTTTTATTGAAAAGGAAACTGAATCTAAACTTTAAAACCTTCCACTTGATTTTCTTTTGTATTGCAGGCAAGGTAGGAGTGACAGTCAGTAGCATACTCAAAACTCTTTAATTCTCTTATTTGAACAACCTACTGCATGCCAAGCAATCCCCAAAAATCTTCAGTTTCTCCTCCTCCAAGACTGATCACCTATAAAGTATCCACCACAGCATCCTAACAGTGCATGTCGAGTACTGACTCTGGGGAAGTGCAGTAAGCAAACCGTCATCCTCACGATGGAAGTGCACAGTCTGCCGGGGAGGAGGGCGGCGTGAACTCCCACTTGTAAGATTCAAAACTAAAGACAGCAACGGATAAAATCCTTCTCTTCATCTGAGTTAAATAGAAAGAAGGACCTCTTCCTTCAATGACTTGAGCAGTGACTGCTTTTGCTCAATGGCTCCCATCCCCTCCAAGAGTAGTAGAGGTAATCGGGTGGTGGGTGGCTTCCTTCTCGTGAGGGCTACAAACAGCTCCACTTCCATCTTGGGAACCAAAGGTCTAACTATGCAAACCTGATCCTCATTTACTAACTTACCATTTTTTCTGACTTAGCTTCAGTTTATTGCCAGTTTTCTTCGCAATAACATTAATTTTTTCATTTTCCAATCTGACTCCTTCTAACCTATCAAGGAAAAATATAAATTAACAAAAGGTGAATACAGTGCTCTCCTAAGATCCACACACAACAAAATCTGGCAGCTTACAGTTAAACACAGCTACATCATCTCCTAGAAAGGAACAAGAGACCTCATTCCAAGCCACAGGAAAGCATGGTTTTAATTAAAATTTAAAATATGCTTCATACCATTATTGAGAAGCCACAAATGAAAGCTCTAACAGTCTTTTTTTATTTTCCAATAGGAATGACTGCATACATCCCTTCCTGCTCCCATCTATGACAGGTTATACTAGCACAAGCAGTTTCACAGGGCAGCCTTGTGTGGGAAACAGATACCAATACTGATTCACAATGACAGGAGCAGGGAGACACTTTATATAACTCCATGGCAAGCCTCTTTCAACAACACAAGCCCCTTCCATACTGAGGAGCTGAGGTCCATAGAGACCTGCCCTGGCCAGCGTGAGCAGAGAAACAAAGCACACACTGTGCAGGTCTGAGACCAGAGACCTTTCCAGCACACAACAGGACTTGCTACTCTTCCCGCACAGCACAGAAACCCATCAGCAACCTTTCTGATGAGTTTAAATGAGAAGGTCCCTCAGTGATAACTGCCAGAAAGCAACAGTGAGGGAAAGGTCCCATCTATGTACTACTACCCCAGAGGCAGAGGAAAAGGGAAGCCAGGAGAGTGAAAGGAAACACAAGAAGCAACAATGCTTCAAGGGAGGGCTGACGGGGCAGGCTCAGGAAGGAGCCCAGGGTGAGGAATTGTACCTGCTACTCAAATTACTGAGGCCAAACTTCTTAGCAACACTTTGCAACATCCTTACAGGGTCGTCGTCCCCAACACCTTTTCCCTTCTTAGAAGATTTGGGTTTGCTCTTCTGCCGTTCACTAAGTGTATGGGCCTGGTTGCTTCTGTACACCTCAAATGCTGACTTCTGTTGATCATCCACATGGCAATTCACAGTGTGCAGATGAGAATCTGGGGAGCCCTCACAGTCTTCTGCCTTTCTCTTCACAATCATTCTTGGTTTGAAGCCATGAGTTAACAAGTCACAGGTATCTGTGTACATGAACTGTAAGAGGTATTCAAACAAGTCAGGATGAACTTTCTCCACCACAAAGAGATGGCAGCCAGCAGCATCTTCGTCTTTCCGGTAAACATCCGTCAGCTCTAAAGAAGAGCCATCTGAAAGAAACAACTTCTGGAAGAAGTCAGAGCGCACGGCCAAAACGTATTTATGTGCAGGGAAGTGTCTATTGCCAACTTGAAAGGTCACATCGTGGAAGCTGTCCATTTCATCTGTCTCCCTCAGGAGCTTGCCAAATTCTTCAAAAAAAGATGATGAAGACACAACTGGAATCTCATAAAGGCTGGAAATGAAGCAAAGATAATTACTACTATGAAGAGAACAAGGAAATATATCAGAAGCTGATTCCCTTGAAAAGAAATGGTTTACTTAAACTGAACTTAGAAACATTCAATTCTGGCATTTTGTAAAATACAAGAATATCACCCAAAAAATGTTAAATATTCTTTAGTGTGTTTCTATTTGTTTTTGCATAAGGTTAAACAACATACTGAAAACAATAAAAATAAGAATAGTTCCTAAGTTTTTCCTTTCTTACATAACTTATTTTAGAAGTGGAGAAAAAAAGGAACTAAGCAAATAAAACTAAGGTCATAGTTACTCACACAAGTGAAAAAAAATATATATATATATCAATCAGTCTACAACCCTGAGTGCTCCATGCTTGTAACCACACCCTGTCCGTCCATATAACACCCTAACAAGGGAGGTGGTTACTGCTCTTGCTCTGCCTCAGACTTGGGCAAACCAGAAAGGATGGTCACCCCACTTCCAGGTCCTCCTCCCTCTTCACCAATGCCACTAATGTTCCTCTTATCTCTCCCCTAATATATTTCCTAGTATATTTTCTGTGACCATACCACCTCTTTTTTGTCAATTATCATATTCAAAAGTCATAAACTTTTACACACTACCTAAAAAGTATTGATACTACATCCTTCAGAGCCCGGGACTCTCAAGTATAGCATGGGCTAAAGACAGGCCCTGTGTGGGCATATACACTGTCTTCAGTGTTTTCTAAAGACAGGCCCTGTGTGGGCATATACACTGTCTTCAGTGTTTTCTAAAGACAGGCCCTGTGTGGGCATATACACTGTCTTCAGTGTTTTCAGGTACACACTAGAGGGAAGGCACACGATCCCCAGTGATTGCCCTTGTAACATACTCATTTGTTGAAGGTCTCTACAGATCTTAGTAACAGCTCCTCAATTAAATATGCATCAGGAGCTACCGAAAACAAAAGAAGGTCTAATGATTATTCCTTCTAAAAATAGAATATATTAAAGACAATTATACCTTGTTTTAGGGTCTGACTGTAGGATTGCAAAGTTGCACCCACTTGGATCTGTGCTGACACTAACAGCTCTATGGGCAAAAGGAAGTTTCTCAAGTCGAATTCTTTCATACACACTATTTGTATCAGGGACACAAGACACATCTGATGAGGAATGATGGAGGTTTGGTAAAATGTCTGCTAAAAAGAAAATAAACGAACTATCATTAATCAAGGCTGCAATGAAATTAGAGTAACTGGAATAAAAATGATTTGAAAACATAAAAGTATCTTTCATACACACGAAGTTCTTCTGAAGAATTTAGAACCTCTCCATCTTCAACACAGTATTATGCTCTGTGTACTTACTACATACACAGAGCATTTTCAGTATCAGCCATATCTTCTTCTGACAAACACACCTTCCACACTGCAGCCCAAGTTAACTTTCAGAGTGGCATGCCTACCTATATTAACCCTGTATGAACCTAAGTGTCACCACACGCTCCTTCCATTCTCTGCAGGCACTGAGCCCAAATGACTACACTGTCCTACTACTGAGTCAGGGCAAAATGTCCCTATCCTCAAGAAGAGTAATGAGAACATGCAATAAAAATATGACTAATAACTAGTCAAATTCAGTCTATAAAACAAAGTATAAAATGGTTCCAAGTAGATATGGCACCTATAAAAAAAAAATTTCTGGCTACAGTAGAAAGAATTTAAATGAGAAAATATACACAAAGACTATTAAGTCAACAGAAATAATAAAGATGGTATAGATTGGGACTGTTGCAATCAACCAGGAGAGGGGAAAAGGAATGATTTAAAAAAAAAAATTAAGATGGGCTGGACAGATGGCTCACTGGTGAAGAGCATTGGCTGCTCTTCCAGAGGTCCTGAGTTCAATTCCCAGCACCCACATGGTAGCTCCAAACCATCTACAATGGGATCCGATGCCCTCTTCTGATATGTCTGAAGACAGCAAGAGTGTATTCATATACATAAATTAAGGTAATAAATCTTTAAAATAAATTAAGATAGGAGCAGCACAACATAGCAACTGCTAAATGTAAGGGACGGTATGGAGTTTAAAGTACAGCCAGTCACTAGGACAGAAAACACTGAGAATCAGCCAGCGAGCCTGAGATCACAAACTCTATGTCAGCCCACTAAGAGAATGACATAAAACTCTTCTGACAAGACAGACCCATGCTCTGGTTACACTCTCAAATGTAGACTATTTCAGGCTCCTGGACATCGCTACGCTTCCTCTATCACTCAGTAATTCTAACTCCTATGTTCTTAAGAAACTCATGTGCACTTATAATAGTTATCTGCCTCAGGGAACTTTAAGTAAAAATATCTTTTGGTTCTATAAGCTGTGAGTCCCACATTTTTGCATAGTCAATACACCTTGCATGTTTATAGACTTGAGTCATCTATAAAAATATAAAACACAAGAAATCAATATTATGCAAAACTCTTCATTTTATGTTTTATAATTTTGATGCATTTATAACTCTGAGCAATCATAAATGTTCTTAAGATATGATGTAAGCGTTTAACAGGTAGCTCAGTGACTCAAGAGGACATAATGAAGGACCACAATGCCAAAGACTATATTCAATGCTAATGACAGAGAGGGACACCCATGCCCTGTGCCATGAGTGACTTTACAGTCTGTAGCAAACAGGCACTGAACTAACCACAAAGGCAAATACACAGTTTAGAGGTCAGCTGAGCAGTACCTAATACATCCAAAGCTGACTAGGGTACTTAAGGGCAGTCATACTAACTGACCTTTCTTTTCAGAATTCTTTCTTTTGTCTTCAAACCATTTCCCTTTAAATCCTTCCCCATCCTGTGTGACAAACAGAATTTCATTTCTATTTAAAGCAATATCGGAGATTGACACCTGGCGAGGATAGGCCCATCGGCACTGCTTCAGAGAACTGCTGATTGATCTCCAGCAAAACACCTGTGAGGAAAGCAGAGCACAGCACAGCATAAAGCACACAGCAGAGAGCAAGCACACTCAGAATTAAACAGTACTGTCAGAGTAAGAGCCTTAGCTTGTGTGTTTCCATGACTACTCCTCCACAGAGAAGAGAGATGCTACAAAAATCAAGACGATGTTGGACATAGACCTTCTAGGAAAGTAGATTATGCCACATCACGGATTAAAATATGTGTCAGTGGCACTCCTCCCAAGGAGGTGCTGTTTCCCGCATAACTTGCTTGGGACAAATAGTCCTGCTGGAATAATGTAGCACACTAAAATGTTAGAGCCAATACTTTAATGTCAGATAATTATCGAATTCAATCCAACCTACTCTCAAGAATAACAAGAAGATATACTTAATTATAACCAAAACAAAATCTTTTTTTGTTGTTGTTGTTTTGTTTTGTTTTATTTCTCTGTGTAGCCCTGGCTGTCCTGGAACTCACTCTGTAGACCAGGCTGGCCTCAAACTCAGAAATCCGCCTGCCTCTGCCTCCCAAGTGCTGGGATTGAAGGTGTGCACCACCACACCTGGCTACAAAATCTTAAGTAAAGGCCCCAGTGTAAGATTCCCAGCAGCCCTGGGAATGGGATAGGAAGTACTGCTAAGGTGCAGAGAGGATGTAAGGGGAGGGTGCTGGGCTGGCCTGTGCAGCTCCGTCTACGGCAGCAGTGCCTTTGCCTGGGTACCTGTCATGTTCTAAACTTAAAACTGCTTGTGGCTTTTCACTTGTTTTAAGACAGGCACTTCCTATACAGTCCAGGCTGGCCTGAGAATTCATGAGTTTAGCCTCACTGTCCTGTACTATGGGCTTAAAGCAGTGTTCCATCATACCCAGTCAAAACTGATGGTTTCCAAAAGTATGACTCCTCAGAACCATTTTTTTAATTAAGTAAAGCACAAAATAGCACCTGCCAAAGTCATTCACACAGAAAGTCCTGCTCTCCCTATGAAAATAATGCCTACAACTTGTACCTAGAAACACACCAGCAGGCGGAGCTTTGCAATCACATCTTGTTGTGTCTGTTTATCTTTGAGGGGTGGGGTTGAAACAGGGTCTTCTAAGCAGCCCAAGATGCAATGTAGTCTACTATGCAGACAGCACAGCCTCAGCCTCCAGCTAGGACTACAGGGAGCACCACTGTGTAAAGGCTGCGCGGTGTTTTATGAGGAGGGAAGAGGCACTCTAATACAGACAAATATGCCCAGAAGTGATTGTGCAGTTTTTAAAATGTGAAGCATCATATCACTACTTACACCTCACAAAATATTTTATATCATTATAAGAAAACTGTTTTCGGCCAGGCAGTGGTGACGCACGCCTTCAATCCCAGCACTTGGGAGGCAGAGGCAGGTAGCTTTCTGAGTTCGAGGCCAGCCTGGTCTACAGAGTGAGTTCCAGGACAGCCAGGGCTACACAGAGAAACCATATCTCAAAAAAAAAAAGAAAACTGTTTTTCTAGCCATAGTGTGTAATTTTATCAGCATTACTAAGATATAATACACAGATATGTTAACTTAAATATATTTAAGCTTTACAACACTATTTAAATTTAAGAGACATCTATCATTTATAATTTTGAGCCTGCATTAAGCACATCTTTATGTAAATGTATTGTAGGGCTGGTGAAAGGGGTCCCAGGTACAGCTGCCTGCTGCCCAGCCTGAAGCCCCGAGTTCCATCCGCAGGGCTCTCATGGAGTAAGAGGGAAGGAGCTCCTTACCCTTTCCTCAGCGTCCACAGAGCACCCAGCATCTGTGCGCACGTGTGCCTGCGCATGCACGTGCTCACCCAAACATATGACTTAAAGATTAAAGATACTTAAAACTAGCCATTTTATTAGAGAAATGCATTGATACATTTGCACAAGGAATAAAAATGACATTTAAGAGCTAAAATCTAGAAGCACACCATTGCTTATACATGTAATATAGAGTAAAAGGCATCATAGTCTCTGCACACACACATACATTGTATCTACACTTAAAGAAAACCATAACTGGGGAGGATCCTTTGAATTATGGCCCAAATCTATAAATATTGTCTATTTACTGTTAGAAAAATAACTAAATGACATTTTCTTCTATCTATGCCTTTCAACATTGTTGATCAATATTTAGTTCACATACGAAATAATTCAAGCTTGTTTTCATTTTATGAAGAAATGAACCTTTAGGCTACAGTACTGTACACACCACTGGGTTAGAGACAGTACCGTGTGTCTCTGCAACCCTAGTTGTCATGTCTACTCCACTAGATGTCATAAAAGGGTCGGAGCAGCAGCAGCAGCCATTGAAGCCAGGCATTACACTTGGCGTTCCTATGGTCCATGTAACTCACACTTCTAGTCTTCAATATAAAGCTCCACTCACCCTTCCAGCTCCATCCAGAGCAAGGACGCATATTTTCTGACCCCCATTTTCTGTCAAATGTTCAGGATCAACCTTGTATTCCATACAACCTCCAGAGACAAGAACCTTTTTCAAGTTCAGTTGTCTGAGTTAAAAAGAAAAATGATAAATTAACATCCTCTAAAGCACACATGCTTAATTTTATAGAAATGACCATTCAGCCAGTGACTGCGCGCGGTTATAGAAATGACCATTCAGCCAGTGACTGCGCGCGGTCCCTCCCAGGCTGCTCTTTCTTTCCTATGGCAAGACTCTCCTCTCAAAGCCTCAACTCACACATGAGTACCCAGACCCTACCTGCTAAGGTACACATTCACTTAGAGTCTCATTCTCTGGAAGGCTATCAGCTCCTAAGTATAACTGCATCTTAACAGAAAAAATAAATAAAATAAAATAAAATAAAAATGCTTAAAGCTGGCCAGACCTAAGCAGGCACACATGCCTTGAAAGCCGTGGCGGCTGCTAAAATCACTCAGCCGTTGGCCACACACTTGCCTGCCTGTTGCTACTCTCCAACTGTCTTCCCTCTCAGAAAGTTTATTTGCTTTGAAAAAACAAGTTTTCAAAGTTGTTTTTGTAGTGCTTTCATCTGTATTAAAACAATTTCTTACTGAAAATTTGGAAGGCAGGTATATTTACACAATTTAAAGTGTTCAAAGGGAACTTTAAAATGTTTTATAAATGCTAATTAAAACAACTTACATTCCACAAGTCAGCTCACACCTATTTAATTGGATCTAAGAAACATGTGTGGTCACATTTTTATGATTTTGAAAGTAAAATGCAATCTGCAACCAATGTCACTAGGGAAGATAGGATGTGGTACGCTGATGTTGGTTGTGTTCAGAGCTGAGCAAGCTTTCATAGTTAACAATATGATGACATCATCATCGCCTTCACACACGAGCAAGAACATGCCTGCTGCATCCACATTTAAATCCCTAATTGCCTTGTAAATTCGCCACTGTTTCCAAGAGCTAAGTTATCCTTTCGAGGATATTTCCATGCTTGTACTATCTACTCTAATGAATATAATAGAAAGAAACATTGCTCAACACTGAAATATCAGCCTGAAAAGAAAAGGGTTTACTACAAAAGATAATTACTTTAGAAGGATCTAAAACAATACAATGCTGTCAAATCAGATACAAATTAATCAACTACTAGGGACTAAATGTATCAAAAACACAAGATTACCTCCCCATTATCTTTAAACACCCATACTTTACATCACTCTAAATAAAATCAGAGGTGAAATCCTGAGTTTGTGTGTAAGTACAAGGCAGAGAGCTACAATTGGCATGTGGACCCATGCCTAAATTTGATTCTGTATTCTTTGATATGCCAAGTAACAGCTAGTCTCCTGCACATTACTACGGCATGCTAAACACAACACACTACATGGGGCAAGGAGAAGTAGCAGCAGTGAGATGTAGAGTGAGCCTGACAGAGTGTTTATGATCCTGATCCTTCTTTAATAAATAGGATATAAGATATCAAAGCCTGTATTTGAAATAGTGATCATGTTATAAACCAAGAATGAGGGTCAGCCCAACTATGTGACCCACATACATTAAAAGGGAAACTAAACTTTGTGGGACATATTATGTTAAATATGACTCAAAAATATTATTTTACAATTTGCAAACAAAACTTTCATATGTCCATTGGATCCTTATCCAAAACCAAAAATTAAAGAAAACCATTCTTCGTTTTCCCTTCGATTCTGTCTTCTCACGGAGCCCAGCACACAGCTATCAGTTGATAAGCAGCTAGAGAGATGAATTCTTATTTCTTATAGTGACAGGTTCCAGAAATGCACATACCTAGTTGCCATCTTCTTGCACTGATAGTCTGCAAGTAAGTAAATATCTCCCCTTGTGGTCACACAGACTGTGGCGCCATCACTTGCAGCTACCAAAGACACAGCGATTTCCTTATGATGAAGGGCAGAGACCTGGCGAGGGGTTGTGACACACTTTTCTCCATTGGGATCCAGTAAGTGACCTAAAAATTTCCACAAATAAGCAAACCGTCACATACTTATTCTAAGATCATACTGTAGCATTTGAATATTGCCATGAAAGATTTCTTACCCAACTGTCCACCATTCAGTCCCAGTGTGTAAACGGCTTCTCGAGTCCACAGCACCGTATGAAACCTGCCCGCTGCTACTCCAACGATAGCCCTTCCTTTCAGATATTTTGCCTGTATCTATTTAAAATGACAGGTAAGACTGTAGTTGACTACATATTTAAAATCTAGTGCAGTTTTCTCTAAGGTACAAGTGCACCCTCCTCACTGCTACTGCCTTAGCAACTGCTAACGTCTCATGTCATCACTCATGACAAGTCACAAATCTCAGAACACAGTGATGCAGCCACTTTCGGACATCAGCAGTGCACGTTGTTAATGATGGAGTTTTCTTTTAATAGATGATAAACACACTAGATGTCTTCTTATAAACAGAGAAAAAAACAAATCAGACTTTCCTGGTACGTAATAAACTACGTTTTTTTTTCAATTACCACCAAATTTTAGTAACATAAAAACTAACATTCTAAACCAAAGTAACATTATATAAAACCCAGATCATCAAAATTTTAGCAATAATAAGCAATATATAAAACAACCATTCTTTAAAAACTGGTGATTTTTAAATCTGAAATATCCAGGGTCTCACAATGGTAACAAGCTTGACAGTCTGGCCCAGATGACTTTCCTCCATGAGGGAATGTCTTTCTTATGCATATCTGGACTCTACCCAACAGAGCTGTCACTGGCCTCTCCATCCCACTCCTGCTTAAACTGTCTTCATAGTGTCATGTGACCCCTGCCTAGGAAATCAAAGCTGGTTATCAACTCAGGATCTTACGGTGGCCATAACTCCACAAAGCTAAATACCCACGAGTTGACAGTAAGTTAGAGAACACAGATCTTTTTGAGAATATCCAAGTAGACACTCCCACACAAATCTCCTGTGTAATACTACTGATCCATTAGCAATCCAGAAGAGAAAAGAGGAAGACTTCCATACTTAACTAGAAATGTCAATTCAATAATAATTCTAGAAACAGGATTGAACTCAAAAGGAATTTCGCATGTAAGACTTCAAGTGTGATGTCCTAAAACTATCTGCCATAGGTGACAAATCTAATAACACTTTCATTTGGAGGACTCCTCGTTCATCAGAGTAGCCCAAGGACAAGGCTGCTATATCTGGGGGATGGGCATCTTCTGATGGTGGTCATGTGCTGGAGTGGTGGACTGAACCACACACCCTCGAGTAAGCAGGTGAGACACCTGAGTAGACACACAGGTAAATAAGCAAAGGCTTTTTTTCTTTTTCTTGTATTTATTTATTTATTTGTAGTACCTTGCTTGTACAGGTATAATTATATTGATGGATTTCAAAAAAATAATCATTTAAGTTTCAAACTATAAAAATCCAGGGCTGAGGGTAAACTTAGGTATTAAAAATCTTGTCTAGCTTGTAAGAATCTTGATTTCAATCCCTAGAACCAAAAAAAAAAGAAAAACAAAAATGAAAACTCAACACTGAAGTTAAACCCACGGCTGGTGAGATGGCTCCTGGGCTAAGATAGAGGCCCTGAGTTCAGTTTACAGCATCAGGTCAGGCAGTGCACGACCACCTGTCACTCTAGCTCTCGCCAACTCTTCTGACATCCAAAAGCACTGGCCCTCGGTGCTCATACACAGAGACACACACACACAAGTAATTTTTTTAAATCTTTAAAAGCTAGCTCTGTGGTAATCTCTGTGGTAACTAATCCCCAAAATGTACAATCTTGGATGTGCTTTCATTTTTAACTTCGAGTGAATGTGAATGTGTACTATAATTTTCTTATAGAAAAAGAAAAAAAGTAGGGAGCATAGGAGGCCCTGAGTGAGCGAGATCCTCAGCTCGGTGGACTCCAGAGCCATGCAGAGGAGACTAACTCCTCGGCCCCACGGGAGCGGCAGAGCCTTACCTGAGTGAGCCTCAACATGAAAGGCAAAGCTGTCCTCAGGACTGAGTATGCGTGTTCATGAACAGCTGACCAGTGTGTGCCCACATCAGCAATTGCAAATGCCTCCTCCTCCTGGATGTTTACAGCCTGAGACTGTAGCCTACAAAGACTTCCCACCAAGACCAGCTAACCCCTCCCCTTTGTTGCCCCTAACAAACAAGCTGAGGCTCTGGGATGCTGGTGATAATAGGTGCCCGTGTCAGGGTAAGCACATCACCGCTTGACTCAAGCTTTCCTGTACATATGCCTGTCTCTCCTTTCTTCATTCTCTCACTGCTGCAAGCCAGGGTTCTAGGACCCAAGATGCATGGCTCGTATCAATAAAGCCTGTATCATTGAAGATGAAGTTAACTAAGTAAATAATTACTCAGTAAATTATGTATTTTGTCCATGTTTTATAGGAAATCAACACCTAATTGGTTATAAACAAAAGCTTACCTGTCTGGGTACATTACAACTAGCAGGTGGAGGAATAATTCCTAATTGGTGAAACATGTTGAGACCAAATGTATAGACACATCCATCGTCAGTTAACACAACAGTGTGATCCTTAGCAGCTGCCACTTGCGAACAATTGTGACCAGACAGTCCTTCCACAAGCCTGGGAACCTAGGAAACAAAGTTACCTTTATTATAATACAATCATCTGCAGTAACCATTGATATAAAATGCACGCAGAACCAAAATGGTATAACTGTACCATCAAGAGTTTAAGTCTCCATCTCATCTAAGAGCAGGTAAACTAATGACCTTATGGTATGTTCGTGGCTTATGAGCAAAATAGATAAAAGGCAGTAGGAAACTTCAATAAAATAATTCAAGTGAATTTTAAAACAGTTTTAAAATTTTGATTCTCTGTGTGTGTGTGTGTGTGTGTGTGTGTGAGAGAGAGAGAGAGAGAGAGAGAGAGAGAGAGAGAGAGAGAGAGAGAGAGAGAATTACATGGCACATGTGTGCAGGTCAGAGGAAATTTGTGGATCTCCTTCTGTGAATCTGAATGATCAATCTGATAATGTCAGACCTAGCAATACCTGCTTAGCCATCCTGTTAAGTCTCAAGTGTATCCCAAATGCAAATTTAGAGAGCATGAATAAGAAAACAAGGAGCCCTTCACTATTTGGTATTTCAGGGAGGAAAGGAATGAGTATAGCCTCCCTTGAAGGAATAAGCAAGCAACATTATCCTGTTTCTCTGGAGTCACCTAACCTACATTAAAGCTCCCCCCCAGCTACCCACGAGCTATTTGATTTCAATCAAATTTTAACATTTTTCCCCTCGTTTTCCTTATTGAGACGCTAAGCAGTCAGTAAATGACTCCTTTCTTACTGTTACTGTAATGCACAAAATGCAGAGAGGTACTTGCAGCTCACAGGAGCACTGTGACTTACTAAAAGTAATAGCAGTGTACCAAACTCTCAAGCAGTGCACGTTGTTAATGATGGAGCTCTCTTTTAATAAATGATAAACACACTAGATGTCTTCTTATAAACAGAGGAAAAAACAAATCAGACTTTCCTGGTACGTAATAAATTAAGTTTTTTTCAATTACCACTAAGTTTTAGTAATATAAAAACTAACATTCTAATTATATATAGGATATTGCTCACTTTTTTAGATCATGTATATTTTAACAAAATAGTTTAAGGAAATAAAAGACTACCTCTCAAAAAAAGGGTCTTATAACTTAAGTCAAACCTTTAATCTCAACCCTATAATTTATAATATATGCATGTACATAAATATGTGTGTATGTATATATGTGTGTATATACACATAAACATACATATGTGCACATATTATAAATACATATATTTCCTTACTCAGTATTTTCTGTAGGTCAAATATTTCCAAGATACTTTCACTTTATATCTAAGTCTTTAATATGTATGCTATATACTAGGAAACAGATTTCTTAATGCTATTGCTAATTTTGTAGATTATTTTGGCCTTACAGTTGATTAAAAGTCAAGTGATGTTTCTAATTCATCATGGCTGTACTAACATCTATATGTAATGACTCAATTACCAAGCATGTCTGTTCGTCTCCATGGCCTAACCGTCCTCCGCGACCATGGCCACAGGTGTAAACCTGCCCTTTCTGGGACAGAAACACCGAATGAAATTTGCAAAGCACCACCTATGGAAAAACAGAATCATGTTATTAAAACGATCTGGAAAACAGTCCTTTTATTTTATTTTATTCTTTAAAGTGGAATATCATTAATTATATAACTTAGGTAGTGGGTTTAGGGATGCTCACTATACTATTCTCTGTACAAGTATTCTAAAATAAAAATAAAAATAGGAATGCCTCACTTTATATAATGTCTATCTATCAACATCCACATGGGAGATAAAAAAATCAGCTGACTAGGAGATTAAACACTAAGCATGAGCTTGCAGGCCTCAATGACAAAACATAGTTGCCCTTTGTTTTCCAATGTAATGATCTATCAAACAGCAACAACTGACCAGAGTGCAAAATGGAGAACTAAGATTATCATATAGACTCTATGCTATTAATAAAACAGTAGAAACATGGAAAGAGTATTTTCTGGCTAATGCACAGTTGGGGGAGTAGTGTGTTCTTTTTGGTCTCTGTTTTTATCAACTATAGCTTCCCTATCACTAGACAGCCTTGAAGAATTCCCTGTGTTTTCAGTCTTTCCCTTTCCCACTTTCTTTCTCAGGTCCCAAGGCTCCAGCAGCTGCTGCCACACACACGGAGCACTCACATCCTCCAGAAGCAAGCATACGAACCAGGCAGGCACCATCCCTATACAAGCTCCTCTTCCTGGCCTCTGAACCTTTGAAAACTGAACATTCTCTACAATCTCTCTCTCTCTCTCTCTCTCTCTCTCTCTCTCTCTCTCTCTCTCTCTCTCTCAAGCAAATGAAATTAAGGAGTAGAAAAACCCTCACATTCTAAGCTACTGAGTCTGGATCTTCCCAAGGATGAATCAGCTAACTATTTAGTTTAAAACAAAGTTATGCCGGGCAGTGGTGGCGCAGAGACAGGCGGATTTCTGAGTCCGAGGCCAGCCTGGTCTACAGAGTTGAGTTCCAGGACAGCTAGGGCTACACAGAGAAACCATGTCTCGAAAAAAACAAAAACAAACAACAACAACAACAACAACAAAAAAAACTCCAAAGTAATAACAAGTAACAAGAAGAACCAGAAGTGATATCAACAAGGGAAAGATCAGTGCTTGGGAATCAAGTTAGACACTGTCCTCACTATCCACGAAAGAGCTAGAAAGAGGCTTGGCAGGGAGAATTATGCTAGAATCTTGCATGTCCTCCAAAGGCCCCTCCCTGTGTAAAAAGGCTTGGTCCTCAGGTTGGTGTCACTGGCAGGTGGTAGAAATTTAACAAGGAGGTGGGGGCTAGTAAGAAGTGAAAGATCATTACAGGAACGCCCTCCCCTCAAAGGGGACTATGGGAGACCAGTCTTTCCTTCCCACTGACTGCTGACTGCTGTCAGGTGAGCAGTGTCCTTCCTCTACCACAGTCTTCAACAGGCTATGCTAGCTCGCCAGAGCCAAAACACACAGCCAACTAAACATGGACTCCACAACTTTGATCCAAAATAAATCTTTCCTCCTTTCAATAAATCCCAGGATTTTTGGTTTTTTATGTGTAGCCCTGGCTATCCTGGAACTCACTCTGTAGACCAGGCTGTCCTGGAACTCAGAAATCCGCCTGCCTATGCCTCCCAAGTGCTGGGATTAAAGGCGTACGCCACCACTGCCTGGCGCTTTTTGTTTTTTGTTTTTTGTTTTTTTAACAGAAAGATTAACACAGCTCATAAGACAAAGATGAACTTAAATGATGTGATCTGTAAATATCTTAGCATTAAAATGAGGACAGAGTGAGTAGCAAAACTAAGACTTCAGACTTGTTATGTAAAGGAAGCTGAAGAGAGGAGTAGCATTAACGACAGTAAGCACACACACAGAGCAAGCAGGCACATCCTGACAGTGGCACACTCTGTGCAAGTAAAACCCGTCACTCAGCAAAGCTCCTCAGGTTACCACTCAAAGCGCACACCCACTCACATTTAGAGTATCAGGACCATGCACCAAAAATCACAGCAACCTGAAACACATGCACTTGAGAAAAAAAATGCCCTGGCACCCCTTTCAAACATCTCATACATCCAGGGTACCTTACAGTCCTGATATGACTAAAACTAATACAGTAAGAAAAAAGAAACGGAAGTAGGAAATTCCTGATGGATTGTATCATTAGACCTTCAAAAGAGTAAAATTGTGCAAGATCCAAATTATAAAATACAAAGTTTGCCTTATCTCTCAAAGTACACAGACGATCCCTGAGAATACCTGCTTGACATAAACCCCAGTCCTGGAGAACAGGTCCAGCAGCTCGGGGTGATGTTTGCTGTTCTGGCTTCCGTGGCCCAGAGTGAAGTTTGTGTTATCTCCCCAAGTATAGACTTCTGTGGGATCTGAAATAGAAATTAAGATTTCTTTTTATACTGTTATGGTTTAAGCAAATTATAACTTAGCCTAATTATAGATACACAGTGAGCATCAGTTCACCTGAAACATGATTCAATAGAAACTGATCTAGTTCCCATATTTAGAACAATTGTAATAGTATAAATATGAATCTATTTAACACAATATATAATTCTTGGAAATTCTAACACTCAAAACATCAAAATCACAGTTAAAGCTTGAATCTGATGTGAGCAATCACAGCATTTGGTCCTGCCTCGGGTCCTCACTGGGAGCTAACAGGTAACCTCTGTGAGCCACCACCTGCCACGTCTATCTTGTTTCCAAGAAACTCTAAGTATAAAATTCCTACTTACAGCTGTGTTTATAAACGTGAGCACAGCACCACTGGTACTGCATGTTACTACACAAACATGAACGTTGCTTAGGGGATCTGAGGGATTGAGTCAGGGATTGAGAGTGCAGGGCAGCCTCTGAATTCATTATGTAACAGAGCATGGCCTCGCCCTCCTTCCTCCAACACCACCTCACAAGTACTGGGAGTACAGATCTAAATGAGCACACACACAAACCTGACATTAAATTTCACAGTTCACTCTTGATACATGAAATAACAATGGCTAGTACAAACTGATACAAAATTTAATCAGAGGTAAGTGTGATAAGTCTTTGTTTTTATTCTGGAAGACTGAAAATACTGTAAGATGAAATTTTGAATGTCATGTAAAAAGCAGTGTGACTGTGGAGTGGAGAGAGCAGCGGGGGGCAGGGGGTGAGGACTGTGTTCTCACTTAGCTTAGATACAAACTACACAGCACTCCCATTTAATTCTCTTCTTTCCTATAAATCCACATTTCCAAAACCAAGAGGGCAAGTGACACTACATGTGCAAGTAAGATCAAGGAGATGGTTCACTGGGAAAAAGTGAGTGTCATACAAGTATAAGGGCATAAGTTCAAATCCCCAGAGTCCATGTAAAAGCCAGACATAAAGTGAGCATCTGTAAGCCCAGGACTCCCACAAGGCAATAGGAGTCAAAAGCAAGAAAATCCCAGAAGCTTGTACAACAGTTAATCTGCCAGATGCAGCAGAAAAAATAGGTGCTATCTCAAACAAGGTGAAAGGCCAGAACCAACACCCAGGGCCACCTCTGTCCTCACACATGTACTGTGTGACATAAGCTTGCCCATATTCATACACAAACTCAGACATATACACTCACACACACAGACACTTACTAAATAAATTGATTTTTTTTTTAAGTTTTAAATGTGTGGATAAAACAGTTACTTCTATTCTTTGTTTTCATTTACTTCAGATGTTGATGTTGTTTCCTGAGTGCACATTATGACTTTAAACTAGTGAAAATTATAAAATGCCAACCCTTTGAGTTGTATTTTAACTCTTACAGACATACAATTTTAAAAAGACAAAAAAAAAACTTTATTAATACACAAATTTAAAAAACCCAACAGACATGAAAGTAAAAGTCCTTTGTATATATTCAAACAAATAAATGCTCAATATTTTAATGACAATGGAATTCTATTAAGAGTTTCCAGGTGAGGGAACCCTCTAGAATGTACCAGAGACCTGGGAGGTGAGAGACTCTCAGAACTCCAAGGGAGGGACCTTAGATGGAATGTCCATCGGTGGGGAGAGGGAACTTTAGTCCATCTCCAGTAGACAGACAGGACATCAAGTGGTGGGATGGGGTTGTCATTCCACAGTCAAAAACTCTGACCAGAAATGTTCCTGTCTGAAAGAACTACAGGAACAAAAATGGAGAAGAGCCTGAGGAAAAGGAGGTCCAGTAACAGGCCCAAATTGAGATCTCACTCAGGAGGCCCCAAGGCCTGACACTATTACTGATGCTATGGCGTGCTTACAAACAGGGTCCTATCATGACTGCCCTCCAAAAGGCCCAACAAGCAGCTGAAAGAGTCAGATGCAGATGTTTACACCAATGGGCAGAAGCTGCTGACCCCTGTGGTTAAATTAGGGGAAAGCTAGAAGCAGCTGAGGAGGAGGGTGACCCTGTAGGAGGACCAGCAGTGTCAACTAACCTGGATCCCCAGGATCTCTCAGACACTGAGCCACCAACCAGGCAGCATACAGCAGCTGATATGAGGGCCCCAACACATAACAGCAGAGGACTGCTGGGACTGGACTCAGTCAAAGAAGATGTACCTAACTCTCAAGAGACTCAGTGAGTGGGGAGGTCTGGTGTGGTGGGGACATCCTCTCAGAAATGGGAGGTGGAGGGAAGAAAGGGGTGTGGGGTGTAAAACAGTTGAAGGATGGACCAGGAGGGGGATAAAGTCTAGACTGTATAAATAAATAAATAAATAAATAAATAAATAAATAAATAAATGTGTTTCCAAAGCTGCACCTTGCTAGGCTGCACTTGTGGAACTGTTCTTACCGGTGTCCTTAAATACAACATGAGTTGGCCTGTCCTTCATAAGAAGATCCAAAGGTGACAATCCTTCTTTATCTTGCATATACAAGCTAACACCATGCTAAGGAAAAAAAGTACACATTATCAATTTATGCCAAATCAGTAACATCTACTCTTAAATATCAAAATCAAATGGTCAACCCCATAAACACATTGAAAACAGAAAATAACCATTATCCCTTATAGCCACAGACATTTTTCTCTGATATACAAAAGAACTAAAAAATATCAAATGCTCAATTATTGGTAGACCAAGAAAGAAATAACATTCTAAATTTTGGTTTGTTTGTGTGTGTGTGTGTGTGTGTGTGTGTGTGTACACAGGTGCCCACTGACACAGAAGTGGACCATCGGGTCACCTAGAACTAGAATTACTGGTCCTTGTGAGCCACCCAATGTGGGTGCTGGGAGATGAACTCCCTTCCCCTAAAGTGCAGCATGCACTCTCACTGCTGAGCCATCTCTAGCCCCAAGGTAACATTTAAATCAGGAGGCACGACAGATTTTCAAGGTAAATACGTCTCCACTGAGACTCCATCCGTGGCACTGCTGGAGGTAGAGGACAGCTGACAGGTAGGCCGATAGGCCCTCTCCATCACTGTCCTGCACTACTGAAGGAGCTACAGAGTTGGCATCTTCCTCTTGTTGCTTTGCAAACACTATGAGGTGAGTAGAGTGCTCCACCGCAGGCTCCAGGCCATGATGTGCTGTGCTACCACAGACCCCAGTCAATGGGACCAATGAGAAATGGTGTGAAACCTCTAAAAACACACACCAAAATCCAATTTCTTCATCATAAGGTAATGTACCTCAAGTATTTTGTTACAGTGACTTCAAACAAACCGGAAGAGGTACATCTGATGGCCTGGAAGGACATACATCTGTATATATGGAGTAAAGCACATTTACAGACCTACTAACTTTCTATAGTCTACTTCATGTCTATACATGAAAGGGTTGCAAAGATTTCACAGCAAAGGCAGCAGTAGTCAGCGTTTGTCTCCTATGACATGATCCTGTTTCCTTCATCTCACCTGCCCTGGTCTTAATGGGCAGACTGATGGGCATAATATTCCAAACTATACACATGACAAATGAGAACACGGTAATTCTGAGTACATGTAGCTTGTTATCTATCTCTACTAGACCTTACTGACCACATGTATCTGCATGATCCTATGCAGTAGCCTCTCAACAGAACACAAGACTCTAGACTCTTGTTCTCCAGAACCCCTTGAGGTCTTCCTTACTTCCTAAAATACTTGAACGCTAAAGGTACATATGTTGAGCAGAGTCTGTGCCACTTGTTTAAGATAATTCTCTCCGTACATATCTCCCAAATGTGTAATTTACAAAATAGTGTTTAAGTCTACAGCAGCCTAAAGAGCCTGAGAATTTTATGATAGTTTCCTATGGGTAACAGATGGACTACATACATCACTTCATTACAGAGCACTAATGCTACTGAAAACACTAACATCTGTTTTCATCTTAACTGTATAGTCCTAAACACTGTAAGGTAAAAACGATCATTACTAGGATTCAGAGGAAGATTAAAATTTCAGATCAATTATTATGTTTATAGTTATTCTATATTGGTTTGAAAAGTAGTTTTTGTTTATAGGTCTAAGGTCACTTGGAAGTCCTGGCTGTCTCTTCTATGGGTGTCTAACATCATCCTAAGATCTTTTTGCTTTATGTTACTACCACTGGTTTCTGTTATGTGCAAACTCCTAACACTACAATATTTTAAAGCTGTTTCCTATTTATATTTAATTATTTTATTTTTGCCTATCTCCCATTTGTAATGTTTCTAATGTCTCTAATGTATCACTCTCTGGCATGTACTTACACTCAAAGGTATTTGTTCGAAATACTTTGGGACTAGGTTTCCATAGCAGTAAGACAAATCAAAGCAAGTTCTTCCGGATCCATGAGTAAACAGCAGTATAAGTCAATGGCACAAAGGGTCATGACACTTGACTGCAATCCTAGCTAGGAAATAGGATTACAAGTTTGAATTCACCTTGAGCAAAATCCAGTCTCCAAATCTAAAAATGACTAAGTATAGTTCACCATGGAGTTCTGGCCTGTCATGTGTGAGGCCCTAGGCTCACCCCAATATTACAAATGAAGCAGTTTAAAGTACACTACAACAGATGCAGTAGAATCCTATATGCATAAAGCCTTTGGCATTCCATCACATCGTGGAATAAAGCTGTCAGAGCCATGATACTTAAACTTGCTATCTATATTGTAGCTTTATGTAGGCAGAGTCTCTGCCAAGGTTTTCTGTATTCAGCAATCAAAGACTGACAATATAGGCAGTGTGGGTGTATATTTACTGAGCAACTTATTTTGGCATTTGATATAAAAATGCTATAGTGCAAGTTTTATCTGATGCAAATTCACTGAGCCTCAATTCATGATTATAGTGTCTTGTTGCCAATATGTGACACGTTTAGTACTCTAGTGTACATGAGAAAGCTGACATGAAGCCCCTCAATGAAGCCTCGTCCTGCACCCCTTTCTGCTGATAGAATTTCGAGGTCACAGGAAGGGACATGATGAGCAGGTATCTTACAACAGGAGAACACTAAACAGTTTTGGAAGAATTTTTTGGTAGAAAAGTTTTAGCAGTGAACTTCACTCACTATAAGTTATCTATCAGTGGTCAGTACGTCTCTAATAATAAGACAGTCTAAGGGCAAGATGCCCAAAGCACAATTTCCCAGCTTCTCATAGCCAATGCACACCCACACCACCGTGAAAATCTAAAGCAGGCAAAGTCCAAAATCTCGGCCACATCACAACTGTTTAAATTGAAGCCCTAAATACAGACTTATGACTAGTAAGAAACCTTCAGACAGAACTCCCTTTTGTAGACATAACTGAATTTTTGGAATTATGTTTGGAAATTATCCAAGATGTCTTAAGTCAGACACTTAAGACAATTTAGCTCCAGAAAATAAATACTGCACCATCAATTCTAGAGAAATTTTAACCCAGTAACATGGCTGCTCTGGCAAGGGGTCACATCCAAAGACCGTCTAAGTCTATGTGACCCAGCTGAATGCAGACATGCTCTGGATTACAGTGTGACCCATTGGGGAGACAGACACCTTTAGTCCCTAAGACTGAAGGTAAGGCTGGTTTGTAGAAGGAAGCAGCCATGTTTGAAAGTGACATCTAATTGAGGGGGTGTGTTGAGTGTGTATGGTAGTTTTACCAGGATAGTTTCACAGAGACAAAGAGGGCAGAGAGAACAAATTAGACAAAGGTGAAGACAGAATGAGCCAGAGAATGAGAAGGAACCACAGATTAGAATATATTGCCAAAGTTAGGACAAGGCCAGGCAAAGCAATTCAGTCAGAGGCCAAGAAAAGCCAGAATCAGTCTTGTAAGATTAGATTGTTCAGAGGCTAGAAGATTCCAGTTCTAGGCCTAAGTAGGGATGGTTAGAACAGAGAAGGAAACACTCTGGGTTCATGTATTCAAACAGCTTGGGTATGGTTCTCATCTCATCCTTTCTTCTGCATAAAAGTGACATTTATAATCAATATAAATATAAATTATTTTGATGAGCATATAGTAAAAAAAAAATTGTAAAAATAAGTTTTTTTTTTTTTTTTTTTTTTTTTGGTTTTTCGAGACAGGGTTTCTCTGTGTAGCCCTGGCTGTCCTGGAACTCACTTTGTAGACCAGGCTGGCCTCGAACTCAGAAATCCACCTGCCTCTGCCTCCCGAGTGCTGGGATTAAAGGTGTGCGCCACCATGCCAGGCAAGGTTTTTTAAAAATCAAACAGATGAGGCTGGGGAGATGGCTCAGTGGTTAAGAGAAGTGACTGCTTTTCCAAAGGTCCTGAGTTCAATTCGCAGCAACCACATGGTGGCTTGCAAGCATCTGTAAGGGAATCTGATGTGTCTGAAGACAGCTACAGTGTATTCACAGACATAAAATAAACAAATCTTTAAAAAAAATGAAACAGATAAGAATTCTAATGATAAGACTCCTAATTTAGCTACACGTTGCTTAAGGATAGAAAGACTTGTTTTGTGTTTTCTGGGCTGCACAAACTTGAAAAAATAAATGCCTGTATAACCAAAGTTATACCGGGCGTTGGTGGCGCACGCCTTTACTCTCAGCACTTGGGAGGTAAACGCAAGAGGATTTCTGAGTTCGAGGCCAGCCTGGTCTACAAAGTGAGTTCCAGGACAGCCAGGGCTACACAGAGAAACCCTGTCTCAAAAAACAAAACAAAACAAAACAAAAAAATAATAATAATTAAATAAATAAATAAATAAAACAAAGTTATATATTTAGAATGCATGACTCAGTATTCATTAGTCCAATGACACTGGGTATTTCTCAAAACACTTTCTGATTTAGGTATTGACGTAACACACCTGGATAGAATCTACTGAGTGACAAAATTTCATATAAATTAAGCTGATTTTAATTATTGAATTTTTAAACTAAAACCATTTTATTCCAATTAAACAAATAGATGTACTGGAGGAGGAAACCTGAGCCTTGAGAATATGAGGTGAGTATTCTGCCCCTGAGCTACATTCTCATACTGAACCTCTCTGGTTTTAGGTGCTGTCCAATTCATAAATCATTCTTCGTTCAAATAAATTCTGTTCAAGGTTCCCCCCATCCCCAGTAGCATATAGTAGTGCCCATAATATAAAATTGCACGATAGCTCATTATATACTGTTACCTTTTATGTATATTTGAAATTTTACATAAAACGTGTAAATAGATATACATGAGATTTCAACTCTAAAGATGAGGTATGACAATAAAAGTATCAAGCAAATATAAACCTTTCTTAGAAAACGCAACGTGAAATAGAGTAAGAAAGGCATACGCCTAAACTCCAGCCAGGGAAGCAGAGCAGTGCCCTGCTCAGCCATCCTTGGAGACACTTCCTCCTGCAGCAGAGAAGAGCAAATCAGAGACCCACAGCCAGACAATGTGCACACGGAGAGACCTCGGAGCACTCAGTCCTAAACAGGACATCTCCATCAGATCTTAGGGCTCAGGGAACCCCACAGAAGAGGAGGCAGAAAGAATGTGAGAGCCAGAGGGGATGGAACAAGGCCTCCTAAAGCACATGTGAACTCAGAGACTCAGGCAGCACGCACAGGCCTACACAAGATAGAGTCTGAGAGCTGAAAGGACAAAGGCCCCACCCCTGACCCAGAAGCTCTCTCTAATTAATAACCACCTGCAGATGACCACTTAGTTTTCTCCAAGGGAGTCTCACTGGAAAAACAAACGACTCTTGAGGGCAGGCCACACACTGAACAGTAGATGGCCCACAGACACTGAACTCAACAGCAGGACTGGAGGGTCCCCGCCTCAGAGTCACTTGCATCTGCACTTTTTTTAACCTCAATGTGTTACTATTATTCATTTATATTTATATATTTTCTTCTATCTATATAACACCCTCCAGTTCAGCATTTTCATAGGATGCCTGAGTGTGTCAATGAGTAGGTCTCTATTTCTTCCCTTCCTTGGGCTCTTTCCCTTCTGTTTGTTTTGTCTAATTGCAATGGGTTAGTTTTTATTTTATTTTATGATTATCTCAGAGAAGCATGTTTGGTTTTCTTCAGACAAAATCTCACTATATAGCCTTGGCTGTCCTGGAACTCACAATGTAGACCATGCTGGCCTCAAACTAACAGAGATCCACTTGCCTCTGCCTCCCTGCAAGTGCTGGGATTAAAGGTGTGGCTTGTTTGTCTTCTGATGAGAAACACAAAGGGGGTGGGGGGGGAGGTGGATGGGAGAGGAGGTGAGGAGGAGGTGGGGGGAGTAAAGAGAGGAGAAACCATAATCAGGGTATTATAATGTGAGAGAAAAAATAAACCTGTTTTCAGTAAAAGGAAAAAGAAACAAGAAGAGCACATGCTTAAATAAATAACAGCTTTAAATAAACTAATGATGCCTACCTTCAACAGAGACCAAACACAATCGATATGTCCATAAAAAACGCTTCTGTGCAGTGCTGTCCAGCCGGACTCCTTGTCTTTCACCAGCAAGTCCACTCCTTTCTCAATAAGCCAATCTAACACTCCCTTCTTCCCGCAGGAGGAAAGCAGGTGGACGGCGTTCCTGCCAAAGGCATCCTTGACAGTTGCAGCATTGTAGCAGTAACTGGAGAGGAAGGACTTGATCTGGTTCTCACTCCCCTTTGTCACCACAGAAAGGACATCCAGAGCATGCTTCAGGGATCTGCATTTTGACGTGCAGTCGGGGGTGGCAGAATCCATCCTAATTGCTTTATATTGCTTACTCCTTCAGAACAGTCACCGAAGTAAATTTTAAAAGTGAAAAAGCCAGGACACAAAGATACTATTCAGGAAGAATTTCAAGAAGAGATGGCCCTTTGGGGGTTATAATTTAAGTTGTCACAACAATTATATAAAACTATATATCTCTGTATAATCTTTTGGCACTTAAATCAAAAATTTATAAATAATTCTATAAAGTTCATATCAAATACAAGTTCTTCATTTAAAAAAATAATCTCAGTTTATAAATTATTCCTGGAGTCAAGCACCAAGGGGGAGTGAGGAGGGGAACTCCCCCTCCACACTGTCTGAGCCTTTCAAATAGCCATAATTGCGAGGGTGACCTGCAGGGAGACAAAGTAAAAGGAAAGTTACAAATCTAACTTGTAGCACTTGACAATATAAGGAATTCCACATCTAAATGCCCTTAATTCATTTAAAAAAGAAAAAAAAAAAAAAAAAAAAAACAGAAACAAACACCACACACACACACACACACACACATCAACTTTTCATGTAGGCCTCTTTTCTTCCAGAATCTCCATATCTTCATTCATTATTTCCTGTATTTTTACATTCTATATGCTCTGTCCCCAGAAGCTATAAATATATTCAAATTTGTTGCCTTCAGGAGAACCCTCTTCTAAATGTCCACCAACTAAAACTGCACCTTAACCATTACCCAAACAATCAACGCTTCATCGATTACTGCATCATAGGCAATGAGCCTTCTCACCTGAAAGGTCCCTTGTTACAGGGAAAATAACTAAACTAAGGGTATTAGAACAACTCAGAGACAAAGATAAAAAATGAGCTATGGGGGGCTGGTGAGATGGCTCAGTGGGTAAGAGCACCCGACTGCTCTTCCGAAGGTCCGGAGTTCAAATCCCAGCAACCACATGGTGGCTCACAACCATCTGTAACAAGATCTGGCGCCCTCTTCTGGAGTGTCTGAAGACATCTACAGTGTACTTACATATAATAAATAAATAAATCTTTAAAAAAAAATGAGCTATGAAAACATAAAAGGGTTTTATAATCGATGTGTTCAAAAAGTATGAACTGAAATCTCAAAGTATAAAATGATGATGAGATTCAATATAACTCATTGAAGACAAAAGAAGGAAAGCCTTCCCTGATATGTAGTGTGTAAACCTTCCCTTACTATCTGATCTCTGGAAACAAACAAACAAAAGCAATTATAAGACTCTTCAGAGATAGGCACTGTGTATACAGGAGAAAGTTTAGTACACACACATATATATTAGATAATATAATATAATATAGAAGAGTCCAAATATGGTTTTTTCCACTTGAAATCACATTGCGTCAGAGGTTAGCATCTAAGTAACTTTTTGATACTATTAGGACTCGCCTTTCAGAAATGAGATCAATGAAGCAATGAACTACCTGGTTTTTAACTTTCTAACTCAAGGCCTATTTCTGAAAACCTGCAACCTTTAACTGAACACGGACCCACAGAAGCAAACAAGCAAAAATAAAAAAATTAAAATTAAAAAAAGCAAACAACAAACAAACAAACAAAGCCCCACCCACTTCAAATCATTTACTTGAACCTGAAAGAAAAGAATAAACAGTCTTGGCGTTTAACAAATCATTCACTCTGCTGTTCCAAGCTCTAAAAGCCATAGCACTCTTGCTCTTTCCCATCAGGATGGGTTAGATGTTATTAGACAGCCTTTTGTGCTGCAGTGGACAATTCACATTTATGTTCAGAATCTTACAGTGTCAGGATAAGGTAATGCAAGGCTTCTGGCGTTGGTGATGGAGTAAGAAAAAAAAGGTAGAACGGGGCTAAATACTTTGAAAATCAGAAACAGCAACCTATACTAGTTTGAATGAGAATGTCCCCATAGGGTCATAGCTTTGAATACTTGGTCCCCAGCTGTTGGGACCTATTCTGGGAAAGATAATGATGTATGGCCTTGAATAAAACATGTGTCTGGAGGCCAGCTTTCAAGTTTCAAGACTAGCCATTCCCTCTGCTCTTGCTGTCTCCTTGTTGCCACCATACTTTAGCTCTACTGTGGTGATGGACTCTAACATTTTGAAACCCTAGCCCCAAATAAACTCTTTACAAGTTGTGTTGGTCATCATGTCTTAACACAGCAGTAAGAAAAGAAACTACACAGGAGTCTAAACCAAGGAACAAATAAGTTATAAATAAAATACATGACAGATGTGAAATGTTGAAGAAAACTGAGGTAAGTATAACTGGCAATGGTTCAACCCCAACTATTGTCCCACCCAAGATTTAGCCGGTCAACACTGAGTTCAAGGGCCTTATAATCATCTGTATTAAGAATGTAATTCTGTTTTTAAAACAAATCTGATCACCTACTCCCCTAAAATATTTGAATCCCCTTCCGAAAACAACAACAACAACAACAACAAAACAACAATCAACAGTCTTACTCAACTGTGAACTTTGTGAATTAAAACAACAGTCTGACAAGGTTACACAAATGTCAGAGAAAACACTTTCTGACTGGACTTCAGGCTTGCTCCGTAAGACAAAACTCACATCTAGCTCCACTATGAGGGCCAAGAGCCCACAGATGGGAAGGTCACAGGCCCTATCTGAGAATCTACTATTATTCTGTTAAATGAGCACAGCATTTAACTGATTTCTAAGGATTTGATAATTTCCATAGATTAGTGCATCGCTCAGCCCTCGGCATTGGATGGTGATTAACACAGAGACCCACGACTTGTCAGCATACAGAATAAGATACTGTGGAGAACCCATCACTAAACAGGGCATCTATATCATACCCTATCCTTCCCAGGTTCCAGGGATTAGTGTGGAAGAAGAGATAAAATAATTTAAGAGCCAAAGGTAGTCTACAGCAAAACAGTGTTCTTAACACAGCAGGGTGCTTGGGCATATGAATTCACAGCCACTCTGACTGCATGCATAAGATCTGAATAAGATAAAGCCAGACAAAATCCTAGCATAGGACAGACAGGGAGGTGGTCAGGAAGTCACTTCCCTAGCAGAAAAACTACTGACAATTGATGGTTAATGGGAGAGAGAAAGTTTTCATCAGGGTGTGGCTTTTGAGAGGCTACCCACACTCCAGCAGATAGTCCTACACCCAAGTACATACTGGTCACATTAAATGGTCTAAATGGGTTTTTTTTTTTTAAAAAAAGAACACATTTAAAGTGGGAGGAAATAGTGGTAGAAAGGACAGGAAAGAAATTAGAGGGGAAGAAATGTGGAGTGGGTTTAATTAAACACAGTATATGCAATTTTCAAACAAAATATAAATATATATGTATGGGTGTGTATATATGTATATATATATATATATATATATATATATATATATATTTTTCAAAGCCCAGGTAGAATTTCAGATGGGCTAGTTGGAGAGATGGCTTGGAGGTTAAGAGTACTGACTGGTCTTTCAGAGTTCCTGAGTTCAATTCCCAGAAACTATATGGTGGCTCACAACCATCTGTAATGGGATCTGATGCCCTCTTCTTGTGTCTGAAGACAGCTAGTGTACTCACATACATTAAATAAATAAATAAATAAATAAATAAATAAATAAATCTTTTTAAAAATCACATTATTAAAAAAAAGTTCCAGATGGGCATGCATGTTTATAGTGGTATGAATGATAATGGACTCCAAAGGTTCCTATGCTTGAATGCTTGGTCCCCAGTTAGTTCAACTGTTTGGGAACGACTGGGAGGTATGGCTGTGTGTTGCTGTGACCTTTTCTAATGCTCAAACCAGGCCTGGTCAGTCTCAGTCTCTGTTTGTCTCTCTTTCGGTTCAGTTGTGAGCTCTCAGCTACTGCTCAGTACCATGACCCAAGTACATAGCTTCCCTAAGGACCCTGAGCAAACCTCTGAATTTTCTCAAAGCTTCAATATTTTCATTTGTAAAAATGAGATTAAGGACTGGAGAGATGGCTCAGCTGGTAAGAGCACTGACTGCTCTTCTGAAGGTCCTGAATTCAAATGCCAGCAACCACATGAAGGCTCACAACCATCTGTACAGCTAGAGTGTACTCAGATACATAAAATAAATAAATAAATCTTTTTAAAAAATATATGAAAAGGGGGCTGGAGAGATGGCTCAGCTGATAAGAGCACTGACTGCTCTTCTGAATTCAAATCCCAGCAACCACATGGTGGCTCACAACCACCCGTAATGAGATCTGACACCCTCTTCTCGTGCATCTGAAGTCAGGTGCAGTGTACTTATGTATAATAATAAATAAATCTTTGGGCTGGAGCAGTCAAGGAACTGAGTGAGCAAAGTTGAACGGAGCGAGCAGAGCCAACTGGAGCAAGCAGAGGTCCTAAAAATTCAATTCCCAACAACCACATGAAGGCTCACAACCATCTATACAGCTACAGTGTACTCATATACGTTAAATAAATAAATAAATAAATCTTTTTAAAAAAGGAAAGAAAGGAAGAAGTTTGGGCCTACTCATTCAGTCTAGAATTTTATAATCCACAGGCATCTTGAAAGTTTAAAATGTAATGAAATCATCACACAAAAATTGGCACACAGAAAAAAAAATTGGCACACAGAAAGCCCTTCAAACAAGATTTACTAAAAAGGAAAAAAAAACCCACGAAAATTAACATATCCAGAAAAACTGTAAAACTGCGATGTGACTCAAGTTTTGCAAAAACTTTTTTAGAAAACACGTTTTAGAAAATAGTTCTGTCCTCAGGTACGGTGAAGCAGGTCTCCAAATCAATAAAAACAAATGAAAGTAACTCCACTGAGAAGTGAGAAACTGACGACAAAAACAAAAACCACAACCACACACACACACAAAACGTTTGGGAATTTGCATATTGAGGTAACCACACTAATTATTGGGGGGAAAACTACTTCAAATGTTACCTACTTCGAGATAAAGAAAACAGGTGCTACTCAACTTCTCCTCCTTGAAAAATATCCCCTCTGACTAACAGGACTCATGTTTTATGACTGTGTTAGATAACAGGGTTAAAGACGGCTTAAATCAGGGTTGGCCATTTCCCCTCGGATCCAAAATGCCTTTGCAACCTGATAGCTACGAACAAAAGGCCCCTCTATCCTATCTCTGCAGAACAGACCCCAGTCCACTTCCACCCAGCAGCGAAAGCTCAAAGCAAGACCTGCTTCTGCAAACTCAGCAAGGCCCGCGGGAACTCAAACTTTGTAAACTCCACCAAGCGTTTAAGGGACATGGGAGTCTCTAGGAAGGGATCCAAGGGAGGTGACACCAGTCAACCCTCGGAACCAGAAATGCAGCGTCGCTGGAGGGCGTGTCGGGCAGCGTGGCGACGTAGCACTTGGCGGGACAAGGCCATTCATTAGCTGGCAGGGGTGGCGGGGCTGCGCTGCCAGGCCACCCGCCCGTGCCACGCGGCGCGAAGCTCGGCAGCCGCCCCCTCCGCGAGTTCCCTCCCCGGGCCCCGCTCCCCTGCCGGGCTGGCAGGACGCCGTCGCCGTCGCCCTCACCAGTCGCTAGATGAAGGTGCGCCGGCGGTCTCCGCGGGGCAGGCGCGCGGCCGCGCAGGGACTCATCCTCAGTGAAAACTAGCGGGGACAACGGAGGGAGCCAGGAGCCGGGACGCCCGAGTCAGCTCCGGGGACAGCTGCACCGAAAGCGACAGCCGCGACTGTCGGTGCGGGGACCGGGTTCGGGGAAACCTGAGCTAGAGCGGGCGGGACTCGGGAATAAGACGGGCGCTGATTGGCCGGAGTTCGTGTATGCCCCACAGTGATTGGTCGGGGCCTGCCCACAAGGCCTAGCGTGGCAGTACCTCAGCTGTGGCCTTTCCCTAGTATCCCAGAGGAGCATGACCCCTGCGGGCCTTGGTGCCGGCGACACAGGCTGCCGCCCTAACACTCAGAACCAGTACTGCCCCTCTTAGTGCCAGATGTCACCCTAGGAGATCTGTCTCCCCGCAGATCGAGACTCGGAAAGGAGGTTAAGGCTGGGATGGAGGAAACAAGGAACTGGCTGGATGCCCAAGCACCACTTCGTAGAAACGTGGGCATCTTAGAAAAGTTGCTTCCCGGATCACTCGTAGTGGGATAACTGGAAAACCAGAGGTGTCCTCTCCCCAAGACTGGGCCCTGCTGTTCTGTGCCCCGCCTGTTGTGCCCGGATTGTCTGAGTGTCACTCTCTTTTTGTCAGAAGGCACCATAGATTTTTCAGATCGCCACTGTGCGACCAGCTGCTGACTTGGGTCACATCTCTCTGCCAGGCTTCCAATAGGTTTTCCTCCCTGAACTCTTAAATCTAAAAGCCATTTTAAAGGTTGCAAACTGTGTGCCAATAATCAGTCCAGAACGGAAAACATACTCCTGCTGAAGTCTGATATAGAGGCGCCTTAGTAAACATGTGTTCAGGGAGGAGTAGCATGACTCAGAGAAAAACAGCATTTGGAGCCCAGAGTTGTTTGAACCTCGGCCCTGTTTGTGTTGCTGTATGAGCCACTGACACGGTTATCTATTAAACGGAGTTAAACTCAATACCCTCTTAGACTGCTTCAGCCCAATTGCCTGTTTTGTAGACTTTGTAGGAAAGTAACTTGCTAGATCAAACTGAAGGAGAGATGGAAACGGACCTAGCTCCCCAGCTCTCCTCCCAGTGCAAAGACTTAATTTGCTTTCTTACTCCCTACTCTGACGTCTAACAAGACCCATTCTGTAATGTTTAAACAGTGACTTGGAAGGAAGCTATGTATGATAATAACACACTCATGAACAAAGACGCTCAGTGATCTGGAAGCTAATGATGTAAATAAATGTGTTGCCCTGAGTTCACATCTTTTATCTGTCTCTTCTTTGTATCTGGGTAAGTCAGTTAGGTTTTCTGAAGCCTTAATTTCCTCATCTGCAAAGTGGGAATGGAATGCATGTTGCTGTAGTGAAAATGTGTTGATAGACGCCCATAGCATTTAGCAGACTGCCAAGCACACAGTAACACCACCTAGAAGTTGCCATGTCTCAAACGCTTGTAAGCATTGGGGGTACAAAATGTCCATATGGCCATGATCATATACACAAAATTAATTGCAACTTTAACGAAATCTGTGAAAGAAGATAAGAGGTTTCATCTGACTTCCCCCCAAAAATGACAAACTAGGGAAGAAGTAGAAAATAACTAGGTGAAGCAGAAAAAGAAAGACCAGCATCATGCCAAGGAATGAAGGTCTTTGCCGTTGGAGATGGGGGATGAAACTGGTCCTGCTTTAACAAGGATCAGAAAGAGAATATTAGAAAGCTACTTACAAAGTAAAACTTATCAGCCATGGTTGCCGAGGTGCTGACCAAACTGAGAGAGACTTTGACATAACGTTATTTATTGTCTATGACACGAACAGCCTGAGTTTTATATTTTTATACACCGTTGGGCTTAAAAGGAATCTAGTTGGTGGCACCAACTGATATCATAAATGCAGTAGTGTTAGGTGGCCACATAAGTTAAAACATTCCAAGCTAATAAAAATGTAATCTTTTACTGTAGAATGAAAGCAAACTGTGCAGCTTTTACCCCAAGGTGAGAATGAAGCACATTCTACCAGAAGGTAAATGGTCTGCGTGATCGTTGCTGGCCGAGACAGAAAGACCCGGCTCCACCTCCTCATCCTTTATTTTTTTTTTCTTCTCCCATTGCTTTGCTCTCCCCTTTGACAGGTTTAGCAATATTGGTGAGTTATTATATTTTTAAGGTTTTTTCCCCCTTCACACCTTTTCTAAAGTGTTTATGCATTTTGTTTCAACTCTGGGCCATCTTTCTCTTTTCCTACTTGTTTCTGTGTTCCTTCCTAGTATACTTTTAGTAATATTTTGGATTTTATCTTATTAGTTGTAAAGAAGCTTGTGTCTTCTTTTTTATTTCCCTTATGTTCATCTAATTTTATTTTTGAGCCTTCTTGTTATTGAGGAATTCTTTTCCCTTTCTTGCTAACTGCTTCTTCATTTTTCTTTCCTTCCATAACAGTCTTCTCCACTCCTCTTCTTTTTCCTTTGACTTAACTTTGCTTCTGCTCCAGTTTTTCTAAGACCTTGGCTCCTTTATCTATTACAATATTAACCATAAGTGACAGCTTATCTCATGCCAGACTCCACATTAGTTTTGCCATTTTCTGTTTTGCATCATTGGTGATATACTGAGACTTAATTGGCTTTGACATATTCTTATATTGCGCAGTTTGATGTTGCAGTTACAATAGTTCATCATTTCCTCTCTGAGTGGTACTGGGAAAGGATTCTTAATGTGAAAATACTTAGATACAGCTAAAATGCACTGAGAGATATTCCACTGAAGAGATGTAAAACTTTAACACACACACACACACCATAAGAAACATGAAAAAGTCGGGCGTGGCGCACACCTTTAATCCCAGCACTTGGGAGACAGAGGCAGGCAGATTTCTGAGTTCGAGGCCAGCCTGGTCTACAAAGTGAGTTCCAGGACAGCCAGGGCTACACAGAGAAACCCTGACCCAAAAAAACAAAACAAAAAAAAAAAAAAAAAAAAAGAGAAAGAAAGATGAAAAGGCACAGCAACATAACTCTCTAAGAACGTCCTGTGAAACTAATTCTATGATTATTGAATCCAAAGATACTGAAATAGGTACAGTGTCAGCTGAAGGTTTTTAAGGTTTACTAGTAAAATCTAGCTTAAAGAAGATGCAAACAAGCAGATAGATTCAATCTAGGGCATAAAGAAAAAAGTAACGAGCACAGAGGGGGGAAATGTCAGGAAAAAGGATGAGAAAGAAACTTAGATTGAAAAACAAAAAGAACTGTTGAAGAATAATTCTCACCAGTAGACTTAACGGAGCAGAAAAAAGAAATCAGAGATGGAGGACAGGGTAGAGGATATACTACATTCAAGCATCAATCAAACAAAAATAAATAAGCATAAACACAACATTCAAGGGCTCTGAAACATAACCAAGAAACCAATTCTAAGACTCTATTGACAGAAGGAACTGATAGAAAACTTAAGAATCTAGAAAATTGACTCACTGAAATTATAGCAGAGATTCTCCCAATTCTTGAGAAAGTAATGGACTCCCAAACACAAGAGTTAGTTATGGCCATGAATAGATGTGCCCAGAGTAGAACTCCTTCATGGCATGTTATAGTCATTCATGTTGAAAACATAAAGAAAAGAAACGGTATTAACAGCAATTAAGAGATAAACTCTAAATCACCTACAAGGGCAAGCACATGAGAATCACATCTGCTATCTGATGAGCAGTCCTGATACTCGGGAAAAGGAAACATAGATTCCAAGACCTGGAAGGGAAAACTATGGACGAAAACTGTTACATTCAGGAAAGCTCTCTTTAAATTGGTGGAGAAGTAAGGATGTATCAGACAAACACAGACGAGCATGGCTCTTGATCACCAATCTGCAAAGGCTACTTAAGGAAGTACTATTCATAGAGTAAGAAGATGGACTCAAACACAAGATAAAACAGGAGAGGAATGACTTAATGAAGAGTCAGAGGGAATCTAGCATGTCCAACATCATAACCATCACACTTCTGATGCAAATGGTGTAGAGAGATGGCAGGGGATCGGCAGAGAAATTATCAAGGCATTAACCAGACAACCCCATAAGAAAGTTATAGGATGCAGTAAATGTCTCTCTATGATAAATTCCAATGTAAATGACCTAACTCATCAATAAAAAGATGCAGACTAGCTGACAGAATTTAAAATAATAATTAAAAACTAGTTTCAACTATTTGCTGTCTCTAAGAAATATAAGACTCCTTTAATTCCAGAACTTGGGAGGCAGAGGCAGGCAGATTTCTGAGTTCAAGGCCAGCCTGGTCTACAGAGTGAGTTCCAGGACAGCCAGGGCTACAAAAAGAAACCCTGTCTCAAAAAAACAAAAACAAAAAACAAAACAAACAAACAAACAAACAACAACAAAAAACATAACTCAGAGAATCTGAGTCAAAGGATGGAAATCAGGGTATCAAGTGAGTGGAAGTTAAAGTCAGCTGGTATAGCAGTGCTGATATATGATAAACTTAAGAAAATTAGATATTTTTAAAGGTCACTATGCATTAATAAAGAGCACAACTCATCAAGGTCTAAACACCCATCTGTATACACGCAGTTAGATGTAGCTTTTACCCCTCATCAAGGAAATTTTGTTTTGCAGCATGTGGAGACCATCACAGAGATTCACATGTAGTCAAAATTCAGAGAACAACTATGTGTGCTCATACACAACTAATACATCCAAACATAGCCCCTACTCTTGAGGCTCAGGGAACATCGTGGGAAAGGGAGAAGAAAGACTGTAAGAACCAGAGAATCAGGGAGATGCTACAAGATAGTATCTTCTACATAAGACAAGGAGTTACACCTTAACAACTGTTATATACCATGTGTTAGGGTTTCTATTGCTGTTAAGAGACAGTAAGGCCATACCCCCTGTACTGGCTATTTTTGTGTCAACTTGACACAGCTGGAGTTATCACAGAGAAAGGAGCTTCAATTGAGGAAATGCCTCCATGAGATCCAACTGTAAGGCATTTTCTCAATTAGTGATCAAGGGGGAAAGACCCCTTGTGGGTGAGACCATCCCTGGGCTGGTAGTCTTGGGTTCTATAAGAGAGTAGGCTGAGCAAGCCAGGGGAAGCAAGCCAGTAAAGAACATCCCTCCATGGCCTCTGCATCAGCTCCTGCTTTCTGACCTGTTTGAGTTCCAGTCCTGACTTCCTTTGGTGATGAACAGCAGTATGGAAGTATAAGTCGAATAAACCCTTTCCTCCCCAACTTGCTTCTTGGTCATGATGTTTGTGCAGGAATAGAAATCCTGACTAAGACACCCCCTAATAGTGCCACTCCCTATGGGCCTATGGGGCCATTTTTCATCCAAACCACCACACCATGAAATGTTAACAACATACTCATTTAAAGAAGGCCTGCACAGTGATAATACCAGTTTACATGTCACATGGTCAGGACAATTCTCACAAGATTCTACCACTAGACGAAGAACTATAATACTTAGTGACTACTAAGGGAAGGATTACCACTCTTCTCCAGAAATGAGTCCAGTGGTCAGTCCTAACAAGTCTCACACACACACACACACACACACACACACACACACACACACACGTATATATCAATAATAGGAAGAACAAGAGTTTGAGAGGGAGTAGGGAGAGACATGGGAGGAGTAGGAAGGAGAAAGTGTTCTGTAGAAACACAGTACTCATGTATAAAAATCTGAAAGAAAGCTTAAAAAATAAAATGATATTAAAGAAGAAATAATCATTGGAATACATATGTCCCAAACATTGGAGTTCCAAATATCATGAAACACATTCTCATGAACGTAAAAGGCCTGGCAGGTCCTGACACAATAACAATGGATGACTCCCTTCCCTTGCTTTCATCTCTAGACAGGGCACCCAAACTGAAAACTCAACAAAGGGATCTCAGACTTAACTTACATCATCGATCAAATGGACTCAACAAACGTACACAGAATATTTCATCCAAAAGATGCAGGATACACATTTATCTTGGCAGCTCATGGAATCTCTTCTTAAACAGGCCACACTGTCACCCATAAATCAGCTCTTAATGAACACAACATAATAGGAAGGGTGGCTTTTGGGTTAGGGGGGAAGGGTGGTTGGTTTGTTTTGTTTGTTTATTTATTTTTGGTATTCTATCAGATCATAGTGCAATTAAAAATAGAAACCATAGCAGAGAAGCTAGTCAAAGGTCAGAGACTGAGCAATGCCCTTTTGAAAGCCAGTGGATCTGCTAAAGAACCTGGGGTGTGTGGGGATGGTGAACATTCTGAGATCAAATGAAAATGAATACAGAATTGCTGTAGCTACTTTTCAGTGGTAGTGATAGACTACCAGAACCAAGGCATCTTATAAAAGTGAGTTTAATCTGGGACTTGTGGTTTCAGATAGTTAGAGACAGTGGTGGAAGAACAAAAGCAGGGCAGCCTGAATAGCTGACAGCTTCCTTCTTGCTCTGGGAACTTCAGTCTTTTGTAACTCAATGTCCAGCCTAGAGGGACACACCTATTCCATCAAGGTCAACTTATCTGAAACAGGTCCACCAACAAGGGACTAAGTATTCAAACATATGAGCCTAATGAAGCCACTCTCATTAAAATAACTCGTGAAAACAAACACAACTTTCCAAACTATTCCAGACGCATCTAAAGCAGTTCTAAGGGGGAATGTTTATAGCTACAAGTGTTTACAATAAAAGCAAAACAAAACAAAACAAAAAGCCCTACAAAGATATGTCAAATCATCATCCATTGATGTACTCGAGAAAAACAAAGGAGGCAAGGCAAGGTCAAAGGTGGTAGATGGGAAGAAATACTAGACCAAGGCAGACATTAGTACAATGGAGCTCCAAAGAATGACTATGAAGCTCAGCCAAAGTTCACTTGCAAAACATAAATAAGATTTTAAAAAAGCTAACTACAGTTAAAATAGAAAAAAAACTAAAGACCCAAATTAATAAGTCAGAAATGTAAAAGGGGGAAGTTATTGAGTTATTAACACCCAAAGAATTGTTTGGGGGTGGAATTTTGAAATTTAAATTCCAGGAAAACTGAAAGATCAGCTTAGCAGTGGTGGTGCACACCTTTAATTCCAGCACTCAGGAGGCAGACTTCTCTGAGTGTGAAGCCAACCTTGTTTGCAGAGCTAATTCTAGGACAGCCAGGCTACACAAAGAAATTCTATCTCAGAAAAGAGAGAGAAGAGAAGAGAAGAGAAGAGAAGAGAAGAGAAGAGAAGAGAGGAGGGGAGGGGAGGGGAGGGGAGGGGAGGGGAGGGGAGGGGAGGGGAGGGGAGGGGAGGGGAGGGGAGGGGAGGGGAGGGGAGGGGAGGGGAGAGGAGAGGAGAGGAGAGGAGAGGAGAGGAGAGGAGAGGAGAGGAGAGGAGAGGAGAGGAGAGGAGAGGAGAGGAGAGGAGAGGAGAGGAGAGGAGAGGAGAGGAGAGGAAGAAAGGAAGGAAGGAAGGAAGGAAGGAAGGAAGGAAGGAAGGAAGGAAGGAAGGAAGGAAGGAAGGAAGGAAGGAGAGAAAGAAGGAAGGAAGGAAAAGGAAACAAAAATTAGATGAAATAAATTCTCAGTGCTTATGATTCACCAAAACTAAATTTAAAAGGATATAAGCAACATGAATCAACAATAAAAAGTCTCCTAATAAGCAAGAGATGATGGATTCCAGTTCAGTTCTACCAAGTCTCTAAGGAAGGCTAACACCAAAGCCCCTGAAAGCATCCCAACAATGGAAAGGGGAGGTGCACTACCAAACTCATTCTCTGCTGTCAGCTTCACCCTGCATCCCACGGGGACACACACAACAGAAAACGAAATCTATGAACCAATTTTCTTCCTGATCATAGACTCAAAAACTCTAAATAAGATTTTTATAAACTTAATTCAAAAATACAAGAAGACCCAATGCCACGATCAAGTTGTTTTCGTACCAGAGAGGCAAGGACAATTTAACTTAGCAAAATCAATGTAATATAGAATCCTGACAACACAAATATCACAGGACCATCTCAACTGATGCAGAAAAGACTTAACAAAATTGAACATCTTTTAATGATAAAATCCCTAAGAAATTAAGAAGAAAAGAAACATATCTTAATGTAATGAAGACTACTTGACAAACTTGAGACCAACTTTACACTGGGCGAGAGAAACATGGGCATTTCCTTTAAAATCAGGAAATGAGGCAAGTGTGCTGGGATAGTTACATTTAGTTTTTAATTTCACATGTTGTAGAATCACCTGGGAAGAGAATCTCGGTGGGGAACTATGTCAATCAGTTTGGCCTTTAGCTATGTGTAGGGATTACCTACAGTAATCCAATTATGTGTAGGAAAACCCTGCCGAAAAGTTGGGTAGAGCCGGGGCATCATTCCTGCTTGGCCCTTTACTGTAGAAAAGTAGAGAAAGGCCCTGATTGTGTGTGCATCTGGCCTGTTCTGATTTTGATTGTGATGGGACTAGAAGTTTGGGGCCTCAGCCTTGACTACCTTGCAATAAATGGATTGTAAGGCCAAACCAAACCGAACCCCTTTCTACCCAGAATTCCTTTCAGTCCAGATCCATTATCACAGCAACAGAAAGAAAACTAGAAGAGGCACCCACTCTCTGCTCTTATTCAATACAGTGCTCAAAGCCTTAACTAAAATAAAAATAAAAGAGAAAGAAGTGAAAGGCATACACATAGGAAAGGAAGAGATCAATCATCCCTAACTGCGACTCGATCTTATACTTAAAAGATGGGAAGAGTCCATTAGAAGACTCGTAGAACTAATAAACACTTTCAGCAAAGCAGCAAGCTATAAAATCAACATCTAGAAATCAATAGATTTTCTGTATGCCAATAACCAACTTGTAGAGAATGAAATCAAGAAACATTATATTACAACACTTTCAAAATATTATAAACATTAATAGTAAAATAAAAACTACACCAGTAGGTAGTTATTTGGCATATCTGTTTTGTTTTGTTTTTTTTTTTAATGGTGCTATAAACTTAGCCAAGGAGGAAGACTCCTATACACTGGTCACTTTGAGACTTTAAAGAAGAGCTGAAGAGATAGCCCAGTGGTTAAAAGCACTTGTTGCTCTTGCAGAAGACCCTAGGTTGGCTTTGAGTACTGTGTTGGCTTAAATAAGCATGGCCCCTATAGGTTTATATATTTGAATGCTTAGTCAGTCATCAGAGGGTAGCACTGTTTGAGGAGGATTAGGAAGTGTGGCCTTGTTGAAGGAAGCCTTTCTTGGGCAGGACTTTGATGTTTCAGAATCCCACAACAGACCCACTGATTCTCTCTACCTATGCATCAGAATGGTGCTCTTTCACAGTGCTCCAGGACTCCCTGGAGTCCTGCCATGCTCCCCTCCAGGAGTATAATGGCTTAAACTTCTAGAACTATAAGCAAGGTCCCAATTAAATGCTTTCTTCCATAAGGGTTGCCTTAGTCTTGATGTCTCCTCACAGACTAGGACAGTGACTAAGGCAAGTACCTACATGGTGACTGAAAACCATCTGGCGTCTGAGGGCATCAGGCATGCATGTGTTACACATACATATATTCAAGCAAAATGTCCACACACATAAGGTAAGTCTTTGCTTTAAACACTCTAAAGAAAATAAAATGCACACAGTTGACGATGAATACCTCACATGCTCTTGGGAAGTTTCTCAAAAAACTAAAGCCAGAACTATCATATAAGTCATCTGTACTATCCAGTTCTTGGGTATGTACCCAAATGATTCTAACTGAGCATACTCCAGAGGCACTTGCATATTCATGTACATTAACTTTAAACATTAAGACTGAACTACTAAAGGATGGTTTTTAAAGTGGTAAATGTTATGAACTGAGTAAAAAATTTTATGGCATCTATTTAAGGCAACCATGCTAAAGGACAGGGGATACCTACAACTTTCTATGAAATGCAGCTAGAAAACCAAGAGGGATAAGAGAATAAGTAGATGGACAAGTGATAAAGTATGTTTAAGTGCTTATGGTGTAATCTTGATGGGGAGCCAGTTGTATATCGTAGCATTCTAAATTTCCTCTGTGTTTCAAATTTTTAACATAGAAAGAATAAAAATGGAAGTAAATTTTAATGTATGGATATCCTTTGAATTGATTTGGACACATCAACTCTAAATTATTTTTAATTTGTGGGATGCTGTGAGTATGCTTGCCAGCTCATTACTTGTAGGCCTGTGTGGGGGATGCTGTTCCTTCCCAGGCACCACCACCTTCATCTTCCACTTGAGAGTGGGCTACTCTGAGCTCAGTCACTCCCAGATGCGTTTCCTTCCCAGAAGGCATTCTCTGGGCCCATGAGTTCCCCAGGGCCCAGACCCTTTCATTCAAGCCTCACTCCCCCTCTGTCCAGAACTGTTTCGACTCCTTTCTCTCCTATCTTTCTCTGTCCCTGTCTCTGTCTCTGTCTGTCTGTCTCTCTCTCTCATTCTTTCTTTCTTTTTGTTATTTTATTTACTTACTTTTCAAATGTCCCCCTTCGGGTTTTTCTTCCACAACGGCCCCCATGCCCCTCCCCATGCCTCTATGAGGTGCTCTCTACCCACCCACTCTTACCCCACCACTCCAGTATCCTCCTATGCTGGGGCATCGAGCCTCCACAGGACTAAAGGCCTCCTCTCCCATTGATGCCAGAGAAGGCCATTCTCTGCTACATATGCAGCTGGAGCCATGGGTTCCTCCATGTGTACTCTTTGGTTGGTGGTTAGTCCCTGGAAGCTCTGGGGAATACGGTTAGTTGATATTGTTGTTCTTCCTATGGAATTGCAAAGCCCTTCAGCAACTTCAGTCCTTCCCCTAACTCTTCCACTGGAGGTGGGAGGGAATTCATGATTAGTCTGATGGTTGGCTGTGAGCCAACCATCTGTATCTGTATCTATCTGTATCTGTATCTGTATCTGTATCTGTATCTGTATCTGTATCTGTATCTGTATCTGTATCTGTATCTGTATCTGTATCTGCATCTGCATCTGCATCTGCATCTGCATCTGCATCTGCATCTGCATCTGCATCTGCATCTGTATTGGTCAGGGATTGGCAGAACCTCTCAGGGGACAGCTATACCAGGCTCCGGTCAGCAAGCACTTCTTGACATCAGCAATATTGTCTGGGTTTGGTGTGTCTGCAGATGGAATGGATCCCTAAGTGGGCAGTCTCTGGATGGCCTTTCCTTCAGTCTCTGCTCTACTCTTTGTCCTTGTGTTTCCTTTATGTAGGAACAATTCTGGGTCAAATTTTATAAGATGAGTGGGTGATCCCATCCCTCAACGGGGGACTAGATATGGTCTCTACAGGTTATATCTCCCCTTTGTTGGGTATTTCAGTTAATGTCATCCCTGTTGGGTCCTGGGAAGTCCTTGCTTCTCTTGGACTTACTAGTGGCTACCCCCAATTCCCCATACCCCACTGCTACACACCTCTGTTCAATTTCCTGACCCTCTGTCCTTCTCCCCCATCTCCTCCCACAACTGATCCTGCTCCCCCCTCTTTCCCACCTCCTCCTTTCTCCCTCCAAGATCCCTCCCTCCCTCTACCTCCTGTGATTATTTTGTTCCCCCTTCTAAGTAGGACTGAAGCATCCACACTTTGGTCTTCCTTCTTCTTGAGCTTCATATGGTGTGTGAGTTTTTATGGTGGGTATTCCGAGCTTTTGGGCTAATATTCACTTATCAGTGAGTACATACCATGTGTTCTATTGTGACTGAGTTACCTCACTCAGGATGATATTTTCTAATTCGATCCATTTGCCTGAGAATTTCATGTAGTCATTGTTTTTAATAGCTGAGTAGTACTCCAATGTGTAAATGTACCACATTTTCTGTATCCATTCCTCCATTGCGGAACATCTGGATTGTTTCCAGTTTATGGCTATTATAAATAAGGCTGCTATAAACATAGTGTAGTATGTGTCTTTGTTATATGTTGGAGCATCTTTTGGCTATGTGCCCAGTAGTGGTATGTAGCTGGGTCTTCAGGTAGAACTATTTCCAATTTTCTGAGGAACCACCAGACTGATTTCCAGAGTGGTTGTACCAGCTTGCAATCCCACCAGCAGTGGAGCACTGTTCCTCTTTATCCACATCCTTGCCAGCATCTGCTGTCACCTGAGTTTTTGATTTTAGTCATTCTGCCTGGTGTGAGGTGGAATCTCAGGGTTGTTTTGATTTGCATTTCCCTGATGACTAAGGATGTTGACTCCTTTCAAATGACTGTTGGCATTCAGCCTTTTCCTCGTTCCCCTGTCTAAAGAAAGAAAAAGTATGGAATGGAGATAATGGAATTTAGTTATTTTTTTAAGACTTTAGTTTTTGAAGTTATACACTGTAATGTTCACAAATAAAATTGTACTATCTGGCTATTTGCCTCAAAATACAAGGTAGGGAAGAGTGGGTGGAGGTATATAGAAAAATAGCCACAGACGGTGAGGCTCACCGAAACTCATTATGTACCTCTGTCCACTCTTTATATGTGAGAAGAGTTACTCACAATGACTTAGGTACCAAAGATGACAAAAGATTCGTTTAGCAAAGCCATTGCTGCTTGAGCTCTGCTGAGCAACTCAGTCAAGGAAGACACCGATTTTAAAAATTTTACAAGGCTGTGTGTTCCAGCCTGCCTATAATTCCTGCACTTAGGAGACTGAGGCAGTAGCATCAGGAGATCAAAGCCAGTCTGGCCTACATAGGGAATTCAAAGCCAGCTGGGGCTACATAAGGAGTCACTGTCTCTTAAGAGAAGAAAATCTCCCAGAATGGGACAACACTAAAAGCTGGGCAGAGAATCCCACCATTTTATTTGTAATAGTCCAAAACTTGAAACAACACCCTGCCACTTGATGGATGAAAGGCCACACATACATAGAAACATGGACAAATGAAGACACAGGTGTCATCAGTTCCACGAGATGCTATTCAGACATAGGAAGGAACCCTATTAAAACACTGAAGTCATTGAAAGGGTTTCATGGGTAACATGCTGAGTCAAAAATCTAATGTCCAACGATTACATGATTCCACTTATGTGGCCTTGAACACAGAGTAAAATGAAGACAGACTAATGATTGATAGTGGGAAGGGAGAGGAGAAGGAGAGCGGGACTATAAAGGAAGAGGATGGAGGAGAGAGAACATTACAGCAATGGAGCTGTGTAGTATCCTGGTTGTGTTGTGGATTTTTGAACCTATGCAGTTTCACAGAACTGTACCCATGCATATACACCAACACAACTTTTCTTCTTTTATATCTGTACCATATTTGTGTAAGATGAAACTGCTAGCGGGCAGGTTGAAAGGATGTCTCCAAGCTATTTTTGCAACTTCCTGGGAATCTGCACTCATTTCAAAGTACACAGTAAAGCAGTGCATGTGGTTTTCAAAGACCTCTGAATGTAACTGCCCCATGAACCCAGTGTTGCAAATGCGAGGGTGAAATCCTCACTTCCCCTTTCTAGAAGCAGGGGTGGAGAGCTCCACCCAAAGCCCTCTAGCCACTCATTAGAGGCCTTCTACCTTCTGTGAGGCTCTCTTGGAAATGTGCTAAGTGTCTTAATTAGTTACTTATCTGCTTAAGCTAGACAATGTGTTGTCTTGTCTGCTGATTTGAATGCTGACTAATTTTTATTCTGATAGCTTCAATTAGCTGTCATTATCTCCTAAGAGATTTGGAGCAGCGATAAGGAAAACTAATTTATCTTCATACACTGAAGCCACTGATGAAGTTGATACAAGAAAGGAATTAATTAATGGATAGTTAATATGGCTCGGGAACATCTTTTCTATGAGCCTAGTTATAGCGGAATTGTTAACACTAGAGGCCAAATGAATAGGAGCCTATATTGTCTTCTGGTTATTGATGGTCCTTATTCTGTCAGCCTTTTGTGTTTTTCTGAAATCCTTAGGAAACTGTAATGTTTATGTGTATATCTGTGCCAAGGTCAATAATATTTTTTTGTCTTTTTGTTTTCACTAATGTGATGATAAACAGCATTGTCCTAACCTCATTCTCATACTTGGTAGTAGATGAAGACTCTATGGACAGTTCTGATAGGACAGGGGAATGCTGAATACAGCATTACACTTGCCTTTGGCAGTATGAGGAGGGGGAGTGGTCCTCAGAACAGGCAAAATAGTAGGAGAGAAAGCAATAGGAAAAGATCAAACATGTAACTCAGAAAGGGAATAGGATTTGTAGAAATTATTTTGGGGTAAGTTAAGAAAGTCAGAGCAGTATCTTAGAGGGCACCCAATCCACATTTTACTGTTTTCCTTTATTATTACTTTGTACTAAATGTTTATGGAGGTAGGAATCTGCCTTAGTTACATACAGTTCTGTTGTGACAAAACATTCCAAACACAAGAAACATTGGGAAGAAAGTGTTTATTAGGCTTACAATTTTAAGTAAGACCATCATTTGGAAAGGTTGAGGCAGAAAGGAAAGCATGGAGTCAAATCACATCCTTAGTCAACAACAGAATGAGAACAAACACAGATGTTCTTACTTACTCTCAGCTAGTTTTCTCCCCTCATGTTCAAGGTACCCTGTGTAGAGAATGGGGCCGCCCACAATGGGCTAAGTCAATTAACAATCAAGACAGACAGACTTCCCCACAGACTTGCTTACAGGCCAACCTGGACTAGATAATTCCTCACTAAGAATGTCTTTCCAAGTGTTTCTACAGTGTGTCAAGTTGAAAATAAAAACTATCCAGCACAGAATCTGTGTTGGTGTTGTTACTTTATGCCACATGTACTTAGATTACAATTATGGAGAAATTAATAAACTTTATAAAAATGGAAAGACAGACACATAGAACTTAATGGTGACCCATATAAAGTGCCTTATTTTTCCTTTCTCTTGGTCCTAGTTTTGTGTTTGTAAAATGTGTCTAGATATGCTCTCCCAAAAGCCATACATAATTGCTTCAAAGGAGCTGTGTAGTACAAGAACAATTTAAGTTTATCTCCCTACTAGCTTACAAATAAATGAGACTCAGACTATGTTTTTGTTTTGTTTTTATTTACTTACTTATTTTTTGGTTTTTGGTTTTCCAAGACAGGGTTTTTCTGTGTAGCCCTGGCTGTCCTAGAACTCACTCTGTAGACTGGGCTGGCCTGGAACTCAAGAAATCCACCTGCCTCTGCCTCCCAAATTCTGGGATTAAAGACGTGCACCACCACTGCCTGGCTAGACTGGTTATTTTACTTGGCTTTGACAATTATTGGGTGTCGCCCCTAATCTACTCTTCTAACTGCTGGCCTAGCTTTCTTCCCGTTAGTGTTCCCCCAGATACTTGCTGTTTCTCCCGGACAGGTCTCATTGCCCCATTCCCTTCATTGAGCCCTCCTCCTCCTCTTCCTCCTTCTCCCTTCCCCCACCTCTCCTCTTCCATCCAGGTCACTCCAAACCCACCTACCTTTAATCCCTCCAGCAATTGGCTGTCACCAATTTTATTTAAACACTTTAAAATCAAGGAACAAGGTTTGCACAACAAAAGTCTGCAAACTTGAGAAGTCACTCCTAGGCTCAACTTTGGGTATAAAATTTAGCATTACAATATACATAACAATAGACTAAACCTCAGCAGGGATGCCCAGAAATGGAGTTAGGGAAGGGGCTGCTAGATCAGGGGTGGGCACACTGTTTTTTTCTCTTCTCTATTTTTTCAAAGTTTCTACCATGGGGAATTTAAATTTTTTTGAAAAAAGACAGAGAAGTTGAGGCAACTCCCTGTCAACCAAAGGCCAATATTGCCTATGATTCTAGGTTTCTCCTAAGTGCTTTCCAGTTATGAGCTGCTTGAATTCCTGTTTTCTGTTTGTGGGTATGGTTTTCTATAACAACTATGGGGAAGAAATTTAGCTTTAAAATATTTTGAAAAGAATTTAAACAATGAGTCATCATGGAAACTCCAGCTTTCTCCTTTCCACTGAAATTGCTTTGACCATTCAGCATTCATGTTTTGTTTTGTTTTTTTTTTTTAGTGAAACATGATTCTTAAAATTTTTATTGAAGAAAATTGTTAGTCTTTTGATGGGAATTCCATTGAACCTATAAATCATTGTATGTGATATGGACATTTTCAAAACGTAAAGCCATCATACATAAAACAGCATGCATCTGGAATAAAAACCAACATGTGGATCAAATGGATGGACCAGAGAACCTGGAAATAAGCCCAAACAGCTATAGTTCCCTGACCTGTGACAGTCACACACACACACACACACACACACACACACACACAAATAGCAACAACAACAACAAAAAACATGCATTGGAGAAGGATAGTCTTGTCAATAAACAGTACTGGGAGAAATGGATATAAAGATACAACTCAAAGTGGACTAAAGCACCATGGGTAAGACTTAAGACTATGAAACCACTATGATAAAACACAGAGAACACTTCGATTATAACTATAAGTAAACCTGATTTTACAAGATCATAAAAGCAAAATTGTGGGGAGCCTTTGTGGGGCTGCTTGGCAGGAATCTGACATTGGCCAAAGGACAAGGAAATGGGCTTCAGGGAGGAATCTGACATTAGGCCATGACAAGGAAGTAAGCACAGGCAGGAATCTAATTTTAGGCTAGAACAGAGAAGTAAGTTCAGGCAGGAATCTTAATTTTAGGGTGGAACAAAAGAAGCAGGCTTCAGGCAAGAATCTGATTTTGGGCTTGGACAGGGAAGTAGGCTCAGATATCTTGGTCATCCTGATAAGCCCTAGAAACAGTGATCCCTGGAGTGATCACTGTGACCATGGGACTTTGCTTATTGCCTTGCTTGTTCCTTGACTATTTGTGGTTTTTATACTGTTTGCCCTTATTGCTTGCATGTAATTAAAATGGTATAAAAGCAGATTGGGAGAAAATAAACCTGTCTTCAGTCTCAGAATTGACTGGGGTCATGCTACAATGTTGTCTAATTGTCTTTTTTTTTCTTTTTAATCCTCACTCCTGCTCTGGAGAACCTGTTGACTGTCTGAACAGGCTTGGTCACAAAATTATCACGACCACCACCACCAGTACTACCACCACCACCACCATCATCATCACCACCACCATCATCATCACCACCACCATCATCATCACCACCATCATCATCACCACCATCAAATCATCATGTGCTCAAGAAGCCAAGACGGGAGGATTCTGGGTTCCTGCCTGGGCCATCTATAGTGGCATGCTGTCTCTTCTCAAGGGGAAAAAGTAGAAAATGGAGAATGAAAGGAGGGAGGGAGGGAGGGCAAGCAGACAAATGGGATTACATTTAAACAAGATCGTGCATGACAAATGAAATAACCCAGAGTGCAAAGACCATCTACAGAATGGGAGAAAGCGTTTGCCAACTATTCATGTTACCAATGATTAATATACTGAATATATAAGGGATTCAATATCTCAGAATCAGTAAAAAGTAACTTAACTAAAACCAAGTAAGTGACCGAAATAGACATCTCCTCCAAAGAAGACACAGGCAGCCAACAGGTACATGCAAAAAAGTTCTCAGCGTTAGTAATTGCTAGGAAAAGGCAAATCAAAATCTTAAGGAGATGGCACCTCACCCACTTAATAACCTACTTAAAAAAATATGCAAAACAATAGGTGCTAGTGAGAATGTGGGGAAAGGTAGATTCTCATAAAGCATTGGTAGGAATATAAACACATACGTAAGTGTGCAGATCCTCCAATGGAAAACAGAAATGCCATGCAGTCCTTGCAAAGGCAGGGAAATCACTGAATCAAAGATACTTTCATCTATGTTTATTGAAGTACTATTCACAATAGTACAGCCAATCAAGGTGATAGGTACTGATATATCTTATTTATCCACGAAAGACTGAAATCCAATAATTTGCAGCAACATGGACTGAAGAACTGACCATAGTGGTAAGTGAAATAAAGCAGGGTCCAGGTACAAATATTGCATCCTCTCCCTCCCCTCTGCAATCTGCAACGGTCTCTTTCATGGAAGAGAAGAGACATCTCTAGATACTAGGGAATGAAGAAGGGAAGGGGACAGAGGGAGGTTGTATAAAAGACACCAAAACAGAGAGAGTTAAGTTCAAATGTTATCTCTAGTCATCGAGGTGACTAGAGATAACAATAATTTATTACATTAACGTGAGGGAACAGTACTGTGCATCACTTAAATCTTAGAATAAAAATATTTTAAATGAGAAAGGTGAAGTTTCAAGAGGTTAAATGACTTGCTCATCAGGTCACAGAGATAGAAATACTCCTAACTCCCCTGTCAGAAGCAGAGCAAGCCCATTGCCCTCTCTAACACAAGCAGATTAACAGAGAAAAAGAAAGAGCCCTAGGGAATTTTCTGTAATTGCTCCATATTAGCTGACTGGCAAATTGCCTTCTACCTCACAAACCCCATTGCATTTGCCACCTGACAAATTCACTTAGGCTTTCCTTAATCAGTTTACTATGTACATAGAGGAAGGAGAGAGGGAAAGAGGGAGAGGGAGAGGGAGAGGGAGAGGGAGAGGGAGAGGGAGAGGGACAGGGACAGGGACAGGGACAGGGACAGGGACAGGGACAGGGAGAGGGACAGGGAGAGGGACAGGGAGAGGGAGAGGGAGCATTTCTGGTTACATAAGTAAAAGTCGAGATACCATCTCATAAATTTATTTTGAAATGGACTAGTGTTTTTAATTTTAAATTAAGTAAGTTATATGATAGCAAGGTAAGTAAGACTTTGACCTTCAGAAGGTTCAAAACATCTTATCTGTCTCCTGCTGGTGGACACCTTGGTTGATTCTGTCATTTAGGGACATAGGCCAGGCACTCTACTGTCTGTTATGTCTGGCACCATTATCCTAATCATTCCTTTTTACTATGCTTCATTTATTTCATCTTATCTTCGAGGTTGCATGCATGCATGTGTGCATGAGTACATGCATATGGAGGCCAGAGGTCATCTTTCAACTGCCTCTTCTTCCATCCAGTAGGTCCCAGGGATTTAACTCTGGTCTCCAGGCTTGGCAACAGTCACCTCTACTCACTCCATACAGTGATTTCTTTAGAGACAACGATATAAACCATCGAATAGTGAACTTAGATTTCTTTTTTAGTAAAATGTAATTATAGTGAAAATCCAAAAGTTAAAATTGTCTTCAAGTGAGTTCTAATCTTCCAGATCAAATAATGTGAACAACAGGAGTTTTCACTTGGCTTTCTCTCTAGGCTTGGCTTGCTTTCATACCAGGCCCTGATGGTCTCAAAATGCCCTAACAAATTATTCTTTATTCACAATGAAGAGGAAAATGCAAACAGAATGTTCTAATAGTCAAAGTCAAGGTCATAGGTCATGGGTCCACCAGTGAACAATTTTTTTATGGTGATGAAAGTAAACTGGGACTCAGTCTTACACTAGTATAGGAGCTAAAAAGGAATAATTTCCTGGGCATCAGATGGGTCTCATCATTTCAGTAGCCACTGGGCAGACTGAAACGATGCTGTAGCTAAGTAGCACATTCCATTGGCTTCCTTGTATCTTAGTCAGTGCACATTAAAGGAAGGCATCAAACAGGAATGGAGTTTTCCAATGAAGTCATCTCTAACAGGATCAGTCCTACTCGAGTGATCTCTCCCTCTCGCTTTCACTCACACTTTGGTGTTTTTCCTCAGCTGATTAATTTGATCAAATATTCTAATAATAAAAATCAATAGAAATTTTCATGGAATCATTGTCTTTGGATTGCTATCTCACTTACGCATAGCTGAACATTCCATGTCTTTATACAAAATAAACCATGATAAAATATGGGTCCAAAAAAAGGTTCACTATACACCCACAAAAATGAACCCAGACCCTATCCAGCTAATAGATGTAAGATTTATTGAGATTCCCAAACATAGAATTGCCCCATTGACGAAGTCCATGTCCTTTAATGTCCCAAATTACTCAAAGCGAATAAGTTCCTTTTACTACTCCTTAGTCCCTCGTGACAAGAAGCCTCCCTGTTGCAAAGAACAATGAAAACAACTTGTTCAACTAAAGGTATATTCTTGGTGTGTGTTTTTGCCAGAAAGCATTACCTTAGTCCTTACTCAATCTATGTTCTCTCTGACATCCGTAGCTGTGTCCTTCACTCCTTTTCTGAATTACTCAAATATTTATAAAATGGCTTTCCTCTTAACCAGATTTATTTCCTGCAAGCCATGCCCTAGAGTCCTTGCCAGACTCAGATCTGATAGCATCATCTCACGCCCTAACTGCCTCAGAATATGCTCTTGCCTGTGTGAGTTTGTTTGAGATCTGGTTTGTTCTCCGATCTTCAACTCCCTAACCCCAGTTTCACTGATTAGTTCCAAAGAGTTTGCCTGGGACTCTTCCAAACCATTTATCTGAACCTCCGTTTATCTTTTAGCCATTTCTGAGTCTGGAAACCTTTGACTAGATAACATTTATTTGTTCTTCAAGACTTGACACAGTTTCTTGCTCGAGTATTTCTCTTCTTCTCCATTTTGAAATCTTTGTGAGTCACTGGCCTTTCCTGTGGACTGTCTTACATCACCCCGGCAGAGTGTTTACTTACTCGCTGTCCTGTCGAGGTTCCTGAGTTAAGAATCTTGTTTTCCTCATCACCAATGCAGTGGACCTTACCCAGTGCTCCTCTGCAGTGCTGGGAAATGCAAATTGTGGAGTGAATTGTTTTGCAAGAAAGTGGAGCAAAGGGGCCAGGTTGTTTGGGAACTGATTAATTAGTATTTTGCGGAGGAGCCCGTGGATAATCCACGTTTGTGTCATGGTAGTGGGGCACAGAGTCCCCTTTCAGGTCTTTATCTCCATGAAGAATATAAGAAGAGACAAAGAAGGAAACCCAAAAGCAATTTATTAGACAGAAAACAAAACAAAACAGCAAGGACTACAGAAAAAGCTCCAGATACCTGCAGGTTCTAGGTGGAAGGAGATGGGAAGCTGACACAAAAGCACAAGATAAAAGTCGAAGCAAGGGGAGGAATAGAGGAACACCGAATGGCTGAGAAGCACCTGAAAAAATGTTCAGCATCCTTAATCATCAGGGAAATGCAAATCAAAACAACCCTGAGATTTCATCTCACACCAGTCAGAATGGCTAAGATCAAAAATTCAGTTGACAGCAGATGCTGGCGAGGATGTGGAGAAAGAGGAACACTCCTCCATTGTTGGTGGGATTGCAAGCTTGTACAACCACTCTGGAAATCAGTCTGGCGGTTCCTCAGAAAATTGGACATAGTACTACCGGAGGATCCAGCAATACCTCTCCTGGGCATATATCCAGAAGATGTTCCAACTGGTAAGAAAGACACATGTTCTACTATGTTCATAGCAGCCTTATTTATAATAGCCAGAAGCTGGAAAGAACCCAGATGCCCCTCAACAGAGGAATGGATACAGAAAATGTGGTACATTTACACCATGGAGTACTACTCAGCTATTAAAAAGAATGAATTTATGAAATTCCTAGGCAAATGGATTGACCTGGAGGGCATCATCCTGAGTGAGGTAACACAATCACAAAAGAACTCACATGATATGTACTCACTGATAAGTGGATATTAGCCCAGAAAGTTAGAATACCCAAGATACAAGATACAAAGCACATGAAACTCAAGAAGAAAGAAGACCAAAGTGTGGACACTTTGCCCCTTCTTAGAACTGGGAAAAAAACACCCATGGAAGGAGTTACAGAGACAAAGTTTGGACCTGAGACAAAAAGATGGACCATCTAGAAACTGCTATATCCGGGGATCCATCCCATAATCAGCTTCCAAACGCTGACACCATTGCATACACTAGCAAGATTTTGCTGAAAGGACCCAGATATAGCTGTCTCTTGTGAGACTATGCCGGGGCCTAGCAAACACAGAAGTGGATGCTCACAGTCAGCTATTGGATGGATCACAGGGCCCCCAATGGAGGAGCTAAAGAAAGTATCCAAGGAGCTAAAGGGATCTGCAACCCTATAGGTGGAACAACAATATGAACTAGCCAGTACCCTCTGGAGCTCATGTGTCTAGCTGCATATGTATCAGAAGATGGCCTAGCCGGCCATCAGTGGAAAGAGAGGCCTATTGGTGGTGCAAACTTTGTATGCCTCAGTACAGGGAAACGGCAGGGCCAAGAAGTGGGAATGGGTGGGTAGGGGAGTGGGGGGGAGGGTATGGGGGACTTTTGGGATAGCACTGGAAATGTAAATGAGGAAAATACCTAATTAAAAAAATTAAAAAAAAAAAAAAAGAAAAAAGAAAAACAAAAGGACACCCAGGGACGTTGTCCTTTGTAGTTCATATTGAAGGAGGCCAGTTGTTGTCTTCTGGCACTTGGGTCTTGAGCTGCACCCTATTCCTCTGTATCTATGAAGGGGGACATGATTTACCGTGGTAGTGTTTGGCCTGGTTGTTAGCTAGAAGTTGCTCCCTACAATTCAAGGATAATAACTAACTAGTTCTAGGTTTACTGTTGCCACCCTATCTTCTAGTTCTGTTATCGCTGGGTCAGTTTAAGGCCCTGTTTACCTTCCATGCTGCCCCTTCTTATTTGCAGCTTGCAGATTTTTGTCACTCATTCATCATCCAGGGCTGCTCTCCTTATTGTTGATGAAGGCCAGAGCAAGGAAAGGTGTTACCAGCAGCTTGGAGATTGTCCTTTGTAGTATTTAAACTTGGATTGCCTTTTAAACTTTTACATTTCCTATCCACAGTATATCACTAGCCAACGATCCGATCCTGCATTTTGTCTCAGAAGGAGCTGACATGTTAATGACCATGGGTCTCAGCTGGGGCCAGGAAAGGAGACAGCCCAAGACTGCTCCTCAAATCATCTTCTTCCTGTATCATGTATCATCTTGAAAGGTAGCATACCGTTAAATACCAAAGATTCTCATGTTCAAAATACCAGCATCACACCCATTGAAAGACCAATGGGTTCTCAACAGTGGCTTGTTTAGGAATGAATAAAATTCTAAAAATTATTAAGTCTAATAAAGAAAAAAAACATTAAAAATTGTGAATAGATAAATGGGGGAAATCAGTCCAAACATTACTGTCTTAGTCAGGGGTTGTATTCCTGCACAAAACATCATGACCAAGAAGCAAATTGGGGAGGAAAGGTTTTATTCAGCCTGCATTTCCACATTGCTGTTCATCACCAAAAGAAGTCAGGTCAGGAACACACACAGGGCAGGAACTTGGAGGCAGGAGCAGATGCAGAGGCCATGGAGGGGTGCTGCTTACAGGATTGTTTGCCCTGGCTTACTCAGCTTGTTTTCTTATAGAACCCAAGACCACCAGCCCACAGATGGCACCACCCATGATGGGCCCTCCCACCCTTGATCACTAATTGAGACCATGCCTTACAGCTGGATCTCATGGAAGCCACTCCTCAAGGGAGGATCCTTTCTCTGTGATAACTCCAGCTCGTGTCACGTTAACTCACAAAATCAGCCAGTACAACTGTACTTGGAGAATCAAAGCATAACTTAAAGAGGGGGGAAGGGCGCACAATCAATGGGAAGTCCATGTTTTTGCAATGCCAAAATATCTGTTTCCATCCTCTCCTGGAGATGCTGTGAACACCAAATTTTAGTTTTGAGAACTGCAGTGCAAGTCTCCACGATGAGACCAGGGGTGGGGGCTGTGAACCAGGCTACGGGATGGGAGAAGACTTTCTACCAGGCTTCTCAGGCCACGTGACCCACGACATTCACCTCACCTTTTCTCAAGGTACTTTTTAATCCCAGTTCTGACTTGAATTTTCTGTTCCACCATGTAACCTAGGGCCCATTACTTGCAGTCTATCATTGCTGCAAATTAAAATCCGCAGGAAGCAGATCAGCACTGTGGTTTTATTGGCTGATGAAAGTACAGAGTGCCTCACTGAAGATCTGCCCTTCAGGGAAATCTGAGGGAGAAAAAAACTTTTCCGGTGCTCAACTTTTCCTGGAATAACTTTGTCATTAAAGAGATAGCCATTGAATCAAAAGCTAATTGGCTCAAACTGTGAATAATTTAACCTGGGATTCTAGACCCCCACTTACTGCACAGATAATTGACACCACGCATCTTTTAGGCAGGGGTGCCAAGTAATTCTAAGTTCCGACGCGTTCATTTCTAGATCTGAAGAAAATCAATTCCTCCTGTCTATTTGCATTGCTAATGATATCAAGAAAACATCAATGTAGGGGTAGGGAGGTGGCTCTGTGGGTAACAGCACTTGCTTTTCTTTCTTTTTCTTCTTTTTCTTTCTTTCCTTTTTTCTTTTTTCTTTTTTGTTTGTTTGTTTGTTTCCCGAGACAGGGTTTCTCTGTATAGCCCTGGCTGTCCTGGAACTCACTCTGTAGACCAGGCTGGCCTCCAATTCAGAAATCCGCCTGCCTCTTCCACCCAAGTGCTGGGATTAAAGACGTGCGCCACCACTGCCCGGCTTTTTCTCCCAGGCATGTTTGAGTCTGGCCTGCTGCTCTACAGCAAACTGCATCGCTGTGAGGCCAGCTTCAAGGTGCTCTTCCCGCTTTACGACCACCAAGACCAGCATGGAGATCAGATGGGAAAGGGAAACCGGAGGGTAAGCAGCACATTTTATGATGAGTCAGGCACACCCCGGGTGGAGCCTAGACTAACTGCCAACGATAACCCCTGTTGGGGGTAAGGAGAAGAAGGTCAAGCCAAAAGAGCAAGCTTCGGCTTCAGTAGGAGACCTTGTCTCAAGGGAGTGAGATGGAAAGTGATAGAGCAAGATACTCGGAATTCTCTTCACAGCTCTCAACATGCAATATTCTCCTCAGGCCTCGAGCACACGAAGGTGCAGGCACTTGTGCACTCAGACGCATGCACACACACACACACACACACACACACACACACACACTCACACAGGGAAGAGGGATTTCAGTGTAATTCCAACCCACACCTGTTAGCTTATGCTCAAGATCTAAACTGTGTTTGAGAACATAAGGACATCCTTACAATCAGGCTTAAAAAAAATTAAATACAGGGCCTGACAGTTAAAAAGCTCCGCAGTTAAAAGGGCTTGTAGCTCTTCCCGGAGACCTGAGTTTTAATTCCCAGTAAACACATTAGGTAGCTCATAACCTTCTGAAACTCCCGTTTCAAAGGATCTGATGCCTTCTTCTAACCTCTGTGGACACACACACACACACACACACAATAAAAACACACAAATAAAAAACAAAGATAACTTTTAATTTTACTGGTTTTTAAATCTATCTATATTTAATCAAAATGTAATTACATCATTTTCTCCTCTTCTCCTCCTCTCAAGTTTCCTGCCTCTATTTTCTGCGACCTCCATCGCTGTCAATTTGGTAGCCTCTTCTTTCCCAGTTATCATGTCATTCATACACACACACACACACACACACACACACACACACACACAAACACACACCCCTACAACTTGTGAATCTGTCTTTGTTTTTGTGTGTATATGGTTTCAGGGCTGACCACATTGTATCAGATAACCAACTAGGGGGTCTCCTTCCCTCTCTTACCAGTCAGCAGTTACCTCGGTTTCCTTGTCCTGGGGCGTGACCCTGTGAGATGATTAGCCCTGCCAAGTCAGCACGTCTAGCGATATTGCCATTGTTTAGCTCTCATTGTGTAGCTATTTCTGTGAGAAAATGTTTCACAGCAGGCTTCCTGGTACTCTGGCAGTGTCTTCAGCCACTAAGAGGCAACCAAAGGCAACAACCATAGTCGATGGATATTGTGAGTCACCTGAACTCGAATTGATTCAAATAGAATCAATCTTCCTAAGAGACTTCTCGTACCTTGTACTGGAGGGTTTTTTTGTTAGCCTACACTTGTGGAGAGCATTGTCAGTCCTAGTGATAAAACCCCTTTGCACTATAGGTATATCTATTTGCATGCATATGTGCATATATATTCATACACCATGAATTTGGATGTTTTTTTCTTTTTTCCCACATTTTTTATTAGATATTTTTTTCATTTACATTTCAAATGCTATCCCAAAAGTTCCCTATACCCTCCCCCCACCTTGCTCCCTTACCCACTCACTCCCACTTCTTGGCCCTGGCGTTCCCCTGTACTGGGGCATATAAAGTTTGCTAGACCAAGGGGCCTCTCTTCCCAGTGATGGCCGACTAGGCCATCTTCTGCTACATATGCAGCTAGAGACATGAGCTCTGGGGGTACTGATTAGTTCATATTGTTGTTCCACCTATAGGATTGCAGACTCCTTCAGCTCTTGGGTACTTTCTCTAGCTCCTATATTGGGGGCCCTGTGTTCCATCCTATAGATGACTGTGAGCATCCACTTCTGTATTTGCCAGGCACTGGCAAAGCCTCACAGGAGACAGCTATATAAGGGTCCCTTCAGCAAAATCTTGCTGGTGTATGCAATAGTGTCTGCGTTTGGTGGCTCATTATGGGATGGATCCCCAGGTGGGGCAGTCTCTGGATGGTCCATCCTTTCATCTTAGCTCCAAATTTTGTCTCTGCAACTCCTTCCATGGATATTTTATTTCGTATTCTAGGGAGGAATGAAGTATCCATGTGTTGGTCTAATTTGGATGATTTTTAAGGTAAATATAAAGTGATAAGATTCCTCGAAGCTTCACCCAACAGCCTTGGTGTTGTTTGTCTCGCCCCCTCCTTTCCCTTTGGTATTTATGTCCCTCTCTATTCCCCAATTGGATCCCTCCTCCCCATTTTCCCATTTCCAGCTTCATGTCACCAGAATCCTACGATTGCTCTTTTATTCCCCCGCCCCTATCCTTTATAATTTACTGGTTCTTGTGGTTGGTCCATGTTGTATATTCATACCTGGATATTTGGAGCTAGGAACTGCAGATAAAAGAGAGCAGAGAGAGCTCAGCCAGTCTGGAAATCACTATGGAGAATTCTCAAACAACTAAAAATCAATTTCCCATATGTCCTAGCTATATCACTCCTTGGCATATGCCGGGAAGACTCAACATCCCACTCCATAGATACTTGCTCAGCCGCGTTCCATTGGTGTTCTAGTCACAATAGCTTGGAAATGGAACAACCTCAGAGTCTTTCAGCAGATAAATGAATAGTGAAAACGTAGAACAAATGCACAATGGAATGCTAGTCATTGTAAAGAAAGATGAAATCATGAAGCTTGCAGGTAAATGGTTAGATAGTAGGTGAGGTAACCCAGGTACAGAAAACCAAATATCATATGTTGTCTTTAATAAATTTAATATGTGGTTATCAATGATTATTTTATTCTAAACTTACTCCATGGAGCAAATAGTATAAATGATATTTCACTAAAGACCTCAAGGAACCCTGTTCATTTTACTTGCTGATAATACAGCACACACTCAAGTCCAAGTGTTCTGCTTCTTCGTTTCCTCTTTGAAAGAAGATTCTGCTTCCTTTCCTTCACTGTTGCTCTCTTGGACCTATCAAGCTGGTCCATTTCTGGATGCCGAAATTAACAGTGGCTAATGGTTAGTGATGCTTTCCTCTAACCCCTTTCTAATGATGCTGTGATTCTCAAAATTCACTTGTTAAATTTTGGGAGGTGGGGGAGGGCGAAGTGTAGAGTGTTTAGAGAATACAGTAGATCTTAAGCAAATATGGCACAAAGTTGGAATTTATATGAATGTGCAGGAAGGGATTCCAAGATCTCCTTGGTGGGGAGCTACTATATTTACCCACAAAGTTCACGCCAAATGACTGAATTAATATGGCTGACAATAAATTAAATGAAACTTATCTATTGAGCACATACATAGGAACTCTGACAACCAGTGCAAAGCACCACAAGGCCACTTTAACTTCTCGATATGGAATAAGACGGATGCATAAGTATATCACAGATGGCAAAGTAAAACATTCCCATAGAGGACCCCGGAGTTATCAAGGTACACGTGTCGATCACAGTCCGCTGAGGGCGGTTGGGGAAAGTTTCTAATTGGAGTCATCTGTAAATAACTGGGGCTTGAAAGGATTTTTTTTTTGAGCATCTGAAACCAATCTATAATTTCAATATCTTCAGCACAGAGAAAACGATTTAAAAGATTTAAATTGTTAACAATTCAACCTTGAACTGGACCAAAATGATGACAAAGGAAAACCAGGTGGTTCTCCTGATTCTTTGAGGTCACTGGTCTTTCATGGTCACGAAGCTACTTTACAGCTCTACAAATTGCAGAAACTGTAGAAGACTGAGTAGTTCTGATGGTGAGCAACTCTAGTTGATCAGTGAGAAAGGTTTTACATTTTAGGTGGAAGTATGACTGGTTTCTCGACCTATCTTTCCTTACCTGACATCATAGTCTGTTTTGTGATTCCACCATAGCAGAATACTGATACTAACTAAGTAACTTATAAAAGCTAAGAATGAATTTCTTGTGGCCAGGGGGAGGTGGCTCATGCCTTTAATCCCAACACATGGGAAGCAGAGGCAGGTGGATCTCTGTGAGTCTAAGGCCAGTCTGCTCAGTAGAGCTAGTTCCAGGACAGCCAAGACTACATTAAAAAAAATCTATTTTTTAATAAGTCTAGGGGCTGACAAGCCATGAATCAAGGGAGTTTTCATGTGGTAAGGGGTTCCTTATTGTGTTGTATTGTGTCATCTAATAAGGAAAGAGGGAGGAGGGTTGGAGAGATGGCTCAGCAGTTAAGAGCACTGACTGCTCTTCCAAAGGTCCTGAGTTCAAATCCCAGCAACCACATGGTGGCTCACAACCATCTGTAATGAGTGAGATCTGATGCCCTCTTCTGGTGTGTCTGGTGTGCTTACATGTAATAAATAAATAAATCTTAAAAAAAAAAAAAAGAAAGAAAAAGAAGGAGGAGAGAAGGCGAGGGGAGAGGGCAGGGGGAGAGACAGAAATTCACCTTTATAACAAATCCACTAATCTAGTCTCCTGGTACCACAGTCCTGACATAATGGCATAAATCCATCACTAATGGTAGCATCCTAATCACCTGATCATCCTTGAGTTTTTACCTCTCAATGCTCTGGACACTGTTGTATTAGCGAGAGTTAGGTTTCTGTCTTAGTCACTGCTCCATTGTGTTAAGAGACACCATGGCCAAGACAATTCTCATAAAAGACAACATTTAATTGGGGGTTTCCTTACAGTTCTGGAGGGTTAATCCATGATCTTTGTGGCAGGAAGCAGACAGCTGAGAGGGGGAACATTTTGGGGGAGGTGTGAAAGGAGTTGGGGATGGGAAGGGGGAGTGAATATGTGATTGTCCCAAATATTTCTGGCTTGTATAGAACTGACAAAAACTGACCAGCACAACATCTTATAGGTTCCTGTAAAGGCCCAGAACTAGACAACCTGAAACAACAAAGGAGAAATTCCCTTTCTCTTAAAAAAAAAAAAATTTCCCTGGGAAAAATTTAAGTGAATGACCACTCAAATAGGAGAGATGCCAACAAAGAATTATAGATTATGTATTATTTTAAATAAATAAATTTCTGTATGTAAAGTGTACAAGCGTGAGTATGAGAGGGAGAAGGAGAGAGAGAAAGAGAGAGAAGAGAGAGTTTTTGCCATAGTTTAGGTTATAAGATAGTGTATTCATCACGATCTAGTATCATAACAGGAAGGATCTAGTTATGCAATTAAAATTAATTAAACTGCCTTCAGATCTTGATGTGAAAATTAAATGATTACATTCTAGAAATCTGCTGCTTAATGCTGTTCCATTTCTAACATAAAATAAACTTGGCACCACCAGAAAAGGTTGGAAGTGAACACTGCCTGGCGTTCTTCCACCAAACTTCCTGCTGTGGAAGATTGGTCCTTTCAAATAACACCGAGTACTGAACTGGTGTTTAATTTAAAAATCTTTAATCAACGAGGATCCCAACAACCACTTAAACTGTGCTGCCTGTCAGTTCTAACCACTAATTATGAAATCACTGCTAATGCCATATACAGAATAGAGCCTTGGAGTTAAGAGTCTGGGAGTGGTATTGGAAGAGATCAAGAGCTCCCCAGGCTACTTCAGAAAAGAGAATGCTGTAGTGGTTTTGTTGAAATGAAGCACAAGGTGTGGGAGTCCTTTTAAACAGAAACATCTCTGTACTCAACACAATGAACCGGTTTAAACATCTGCCACTCTGAAAGAGAATACTCATGTTTGTTTCTTGGTGATGAAAAGACAAAGAATTCTTTTCCTGAGTGTCAAGGAACCCTGAGGAGACTATTAAACCCGACTATTATTCCTGAGGAGGAATCTAGCTGATGGGTTATACTAGGAAATTCAGCAGATATCATACGAAGTCTAAAAGTTATATCTTTAATTTTCTCCAATGAGTCAGAAACATTTGAAAGTTTTCTCAGCATGTTTTGTGTTTTAATTTGCTTTCACGTCTACCTGTTCATTCTCAAGATGGCTACACAATGTAAGAAAGGCACAACAAGGTGAAAGCGATCCTGAGGAAGTCTGGCTCTCCACAGGTAAAGGGGGCGGGAGGTGGTGATTGACACTTTCCGATTTGGAGGTGAGAACCCAGTGAAGAGAGACCCTGGGAAACGTGGAAGGACATTGGAAACCCCGCAGCTGGAGAGGTGGGAACAGGAGAGAGACCCCCACCCTAGAAATACAACGTAGTGGAAGCAAAGCCACCTCCAAGGACAAGATAGATGTCTCTGAAAGAGTAAATGCATTCTGAGAAGCACAAATCATACAAATCAGAAATTTCAGCTCTGAGAAGGATCTTTGAAGTTTTCTTTCCATGTGGACAGAGGGAAGGTTGTTAACATTTTTCAATCTTCCTAAAGGGATCTGGCTCCTAAACCTAGATACCATCCTCACAGATGTAGCTCTTTAATGAGTGCAATTGAGACACCTTTTAAAGACTCCCATGCATGAAAACATTAAGGACAGATTTAAGTCAGAGAGTTTAAAAAGGACAGCAGTGCTCCAATGGTATCTCTTTTGTTGGATTATTCACACTTCCCTATGAGAGGCCAAACCTACTCCATCTTGGGACCGACCCATGGACCAGAAAGGACCCCATGGCTTGTCCTTGGCCAGAATTACCCCTTAGCTACTTCCTAGCAACAGTTAATCAGATTGTTTCAGATGTGCCTTCAGACCCTTTGTGCTTGTATACGGTCTGGCTTCAGAGTACTCACCTGTCTGTTTACAATAGACATTTAGTAAGATACGTGTCAGGATGGGCGCCCCCTTACTTACTTCCACTTCCTATAAAACCTTGTTCTGCTGAGGCTTCAAGGCTGCTTCGCCTTCCCTCCCAATCCTGCCCTGTCAGAGTTGGGTTGTAGAAGATCCCAAGCCAGAGCTTGTAATAAAGAGACCCTAATGCTATTTATTATTGCATTGGAAACGTCTCCTTGGTGGTCTTTTGGGGTTCACGAACGCTTCCTGGCATAACACCTAATCTCAGCAAAGTATGTTTTTTTATTTTATTGTGACGGGCAGGGGCAAAAGAGTATAAAAATGTCCAAAGTTTAAACGCAACAATCCCTCTAAATAATAAAATAGACTGTAGCCTTTTCTGTGCTCCGAAAAACAAATTAGATTTTCAAACTCCTGACATCAACAAGAAACTCCAGGATGGGAGAGAAAAGTGAAAACCAATCTCCACAAAAACCAATGACCAAACAAAAACAAACCAAACCAGTCAAATAGACAAAATCCTCGGGATTCCAAAGACTTGTTATTTATTAATACCTGGCGATTGATTCTAAATGTGACCCAATGACACGGGGTTTTTAAATGTGTCTGTCACTAGATGGCGCTGTATAAACACAAATAACTAGGCAAGGCACTCCAGTTCATCTCTTTGAAATTGGTGGCTTATTAGTATAAATACATCTTTAATGATAAACCTAACCCTCTTACAAGGCAACACATCAATACTTTACATCTCTATCAATAAGTGCTGACTGGTTCTGAGAATGGTTCAAAGGCAGCCTTAGGGTTGTTACACGACAGAGAGGAAATTGAATTTTAAAAAAGGTAAGAAAGTTAGCAAAATAGGAGAGGGGAGACAGGAAAGAGAAATAAATTCATGAGAGAATGTATAATTTGAATTTCCTTTGGTTCCCATTAGGGCTGCCGGAGCCTGGGAAGATCGTGGGCTTAGTGTTCTATCAGTAACATATAACTCATTCCTTTGCTACATCAGGAGGATTGGAGCTGAAAGGCCAGTACCGGCAGAGACAAGGACGGATTACACGTGCAAATAATTCCATAGCTCTTGGACTAAAGGAGACCGTTCGTCTTGTAATATTTCTTTTAAGTCACACACAGAAAGCCTTGGCGGGTTGCTATTAAAAAGCAACATTATAAGATTAGAAAGCACAGAGAAAGAAAGGATGTTTGAAAGGGGCACTGTAAAACTGTGAGGAAAAATCAGAATATGGATAACTACAGAGTCTGTATCATTCCATTTTTTAAGTGAAGAGAAAGGTAAGGAGTTTAGAACAGTTTGGGAAAGAAAGGTTAACTGTATGTGGAGCCTGGGGAATTGAGAGCATCTGGTTGTCGTCACACAGAAAAATATGGTTGAGACTGGATGGTGGGTAGGGGTAACCCAGGCCATCTGCCTTCCTGAAGAAGGCTGACTGTGTGCACTCCATTTTTCAGGAACACTGGGGCTGTATTCCACACAGGTGGTGTGCCACCAACTGCTTCCTCTCTGCACCACTTCTCCAGAAAGGGAGTGTGCGCGCACACACACACACACAATTTTAGGATGTCAAAGAAGTGAAGAAGACCATCTCCATTCCTGCAGTGGCCAGTATGACCAGTCTAATAAAGCCAGGGAGGAATGGAGAAATGTGAAGAACCCTGGTTTATTGAGCTTTCCTCCTGCACATATTCACCCAGTAAACTCTCTCCTCTTCCTTTGTGTTTCAGCCTACAAACACTGTGTCCTTTCTGACAGAATGTGTGTCTCTCAGCAGCAGGGAATACCTTGGTACCCACAGCACCTATTAAGAGGGGCAGAAAGAAAACCAAAACAAAAGATGGATTAACCTCCACCCTTATTTTTGATGACAAGAACTTAAATTTTACTTCCCATTTGCAACAATTCTGTGCTGTTCCAAAGATACATTTACATTAGGAAAGGGCTTCAGAGTCATTTGAGTTGCTTTAGAGAAAACATGGCGGCCAGTAAAACTGTGGAAAAATACAGAGCACAATGTTTGTTTGTTTTTTCTCTCACTAATTAAGACAGAATCTAATAAAGAATGCTGGATTTCAGAGATTGGGGAATTGTGTTTTTACCCATAGTAAAACATGAGGTTACTACTTTAGAAAGGCTTCGGCTCATTAATCTTGACACGAGTATTTAAAATAATTTAGTTTCCTTGGTAAATGGTCTGTAGATTCTTGAAAGTGCTGTTAGCTAAAATATTATTAATGTGAAAATGCATTCAACATGTCTCATAATTTTGCTGAGAAATGAGACGTGAATGATTCATTTTATGGTAGGGCGAGCTGGGTGTGGGGGAGAGAACATGACTGAGCTGTGTGACTCAATTTATGAGAGTTCTGAGTGACACGAAGGAGGCAGATTACCAGATCCACACACAGTTTCAACTCTGCTACGGATTCCCATTCAGCTCATCATCCTACCCACTTCTCTTCACTGTGAAAAAACACCATGATCAGGGCAACTTGGAAAAGGAAGTGTTTGATTGGGCTTATGGTTTCAGAGGGTCAGAGTCCATGATGGTGGCACAAAGGCATCACTGCAGGAGCAGCCAGGGCTCACATTGGACAGTAAGCAGGAGGCTGAGAGGGGAATGCTGGGAACAGTGAGAATCTTTGGAAGTGTTATCACCCTCCCCTAGGACTCTCCCTTCTCCTAATCTTTCCCTAAACAGTTCCACCAACTGGGGGCCAATTTTCGTGGGGGCCATTCTCACACAAACCACCACACTTATGAAAACCAATGTTGTGGAGAGTGAACCCCCCTGATGATGGTTGCTAACATGTTTATGACCATCTCAGCTAGTGCTAGCACTGTGGAGACCCAGGGCAACTAAAGAAAGAACTGGTCACTCTAACTACAAAGAAAGAGAAGTAGAGCCACAGTTGAACTGACTCCAGCTGGGGATAAGGTTTTTTGTTTGTTTGTTTTGTTTTTCTATAGAATCCCAGGAAAAATATTTGGTGAAAGTGAAATTTTGAGGGAGAAAGAGTCAAACTGGAGGAATGATTCACTCTGCATCATAATTTTAGCTGTTCTGCCAGAGCGTGAGGTGCCAGGTGTATTTTCCGCTTGCCTCCCGCAGAGCAGGGTTGGCTTTCTAACAGAATCTTTCTCTGCAACTTCCCGAGAGTCTCCTTCACTTTTCTCCCAGGTTATTCACCCCATAAAATCATTCCCAAGGTCTTCAAGAACCCCTTCCCTCAGGCCAGCTCCGTAACATCCTGCTCTGAATCCCCCCTCTCCTGGATCGTTACCTGCCTGCTCTCGGGTTATTCTATGGTTTACTTGACAAAGAGGTGTGTGTTCAGCCATATTTCTTATTGAAATAGAAGATCCTCATAGGCAGTAACCTTGTCAGCCTTCTCTCTCCATATAACAAACGCCCAGGTAGACTTGCAGCACTTCATCGCCATACAGCTCTAGGAACCGAGTTTTACAAGCATCACGGAGCTTCCTAAATTCACTGGGAAAACAAGTTCCCACTTAACGCTTGTTGCCAGTGTCTTCCTTCATTGAAGATCTCAGTAAGTTTCTGCTATCCCAGGTTGCATTGGCTAGCCCACACTATGTCCCAGAGCTAGGGCGGTCACTTGTCTTGTTTTTAAAGAAATAACAAGTTCCAAGGAAGGATTTTTTTTCAGGAGCACACACCACGGAAACGAAGTTCTTATTCACTCTGTCCTTTCTCTTCCATTCTCCATACGTACACCGTACACCACTGTCAGAGTTCTCCAAAGTATAGTGTGCTCTTCGATTTTCTTGTTTATCCTGCTTGGTGGAACAGTGGTTCTCAACCTGTGGGTCATGACCCCTTTTGGGGGTGTGTGACCCATCCAGCAGGTCCAGTTATTCGAGGGTCTCGAGGAGACCTTCTCCTAAGAACCAAATTGGAGGTAGAGAGAGACGAGAACCTTGTGCAATGAACGACACACAGAAGCAGTCTGAGTAGCATCAAGGTCTCCCTGTATTAGCAAGGCTCAAGGTTTAAATGCACAAGCAAAAGGGGAAGTACTTCTCAGCAGGAAGAATGGGGCATGGGGCAGCGGAAATGCACCTCAGCAGGAGGGATGGGGCAGTGGAAATTTTTCTTTTGTCGACTACATTGGGAAGCAGGAACTTGGTGGTATCAGGGTACATCTTGAGGTCAGAACATCCAGAGCTGACTTAGGGCTGGAACAATCTGTGGTTGTTCTCAGACCAGTGCATTGGTGGCCGCTTTTGACCCCCTTTTCTTCTCGGGGGGTGGGGGGGAGAGGCCCAATTCAGAGATCAGGACAAATGTGTTGTCTTAATAGCTCCCAACAGGGTGTGTGTGTGTGTGAGTGTGTGTGTGTCACATATCAGATATCCTGCATATCAGATATCTACATGATGATTCATGTAGCAAAATGACAATAATAAAGTAGCAATGAAATAATTTTATGGTTGGGGGGGGGTCACCACAACATGAGAAACTGCATTAAAGGGCTGTAGCATTAGGAAGGTTGAGAACCACTGCTATAGAGTGTCTTGTCTCTCTGTGTACCCGGTGACTAGTATTTTTTTCTACAATACAAGTCTTTCTGTCTGTCTTCCTGTCCTTCCTGTCCTTCCTGTCCTTCCTTCCTTCCTTCCTTCCTTCCTTCCTTCCTTCCTTCCTTCCTTTCTCTACCTGGTGACTAGTGCTCTTTTGCACAATACAAGTCCTTCTTTCTTCCTTTCTTTTTCTTTTTTAGAAGGCTCCTTTCACTTACTCTTATTTTGGGCAGAGTTGTTGTGGATAGCCCTGGGGTTAATTCTATTTATGTTAATTCTGTATTCCTGTAAGGGGTTTTGAACCGAGGAATGAGTCAGCACTCAAGTGATTTCCTGTAAACCTGCTTCCCACCTTAATTTGTAAAATAAAGGAGAGCTGATGATTGGGCAGATAAAAGGGGAGATGGAGCAGAAGGTGGGGAGAGAGAGAAGAAGGAGAAAATGGAAGAGAGAGAGGATGTAGAGGAGGAGGAGGAAGAAGAAAAGCAGAGCAGAAGCACATGGCCTGGAGAAACTGCAAGTTCTAAGGGGTCTCATAGATGGGGAAGATGGTAGTGTAGGGGTAGATCTGCCCAATCTAGGCACACAGCATGGATTCATATTAACTGAGTTGTGTTTTCATTGCCGGGGCACATTTGGGTTGGAGATTTACCACAACACAGAGTAAATGGCTACTGGGCTTCTATAGCCTTTGCTTTCTCAGTTGCTCTGAGGGCAGTTTGAACACTTGCTATTTCATTCATTTCTGGATGATGGGAAGCTACAATTCTTGTCTGGTCTATTGGAGGTGATTAATAAGGGAATAAAGGAACCTGTTGGAATTTACTCCCAAGCATCCCGCAAGCCACATGCAGCCTTGAGAAGGGATCTAAGAAGCTCTTGTTACTTACAGTGCCTGCGAGGCAGTGAGTCTCCACCCTACCTTCAGTATTTTACTTAGTCTTCCCAGCAAACTTCAAGATTTGATCATCTCCATTTCATGAAGCAGAAAATTAAAGGTCAGAAAGACGAGTTATTGGTCAAGGTCACATTTTTCGCATGTGATATTGACTAGTTCTTCTGAACACCCTCTTTCCTTTGGCTCAGCAGAATCTCTGGATTTTATAGCTTGGACAGTGAGAGCCTTTCAAGGGGAAAAACAGTGGCTTGGAGACCTATTTGTAAGTCTGTATTGAGATGGCGAGGCAGTGAACAGGACTGGTTGTTACTAAACTGTCAGCAGAATGACTTCCCCAAATGCTCACTTTCTCAGACATACTAGGTTTGAGATGCATAGAAAGGACATGCTACTACACAGGCTTAATTTTCTGTTTATATTTAATATCTCTGTGTGTGTGTGTGTGTGTATGTGTATGTGAATATGATCACATGGTCTATAAGGACTCGGGAGAGAAACTGCTCATCTCAGATTACATCTGAAACCCAAGATAATTCACTTATTTAGATATTTACAGAGTCCTTTCTGGGCTTGCAAGATGGCTCAGTGGGCAAAAGCAGTGACTGCTTTTCTGAAGGTCCTGAGTTCAAATCACAGCAACCACGTGGTGGCTCACAACCACCCGTAATGAGATCTGACACCCTCTTCTGGTGTGTCTGAAGACAGCTACAGTGTACTTATGAATATAATAAATCTTTGGGCAGAAGTAAGAAGGGACTGAGTGAGCAGAGTTGACCAGAGCAAGTAGGGCCAACTGGAGCGATTGGGGTTGACTGAACTAAGCAGAAGTCCTAAAAATTCAATTCCCAATGATCACATGAAGGTTCACAACCATCTGTACAGCTACAGTGTACTCATATACATAAAATAAATAAATAAATCTTTTTTAAAAAAGTCCTCTCTGTGTGGTTGTTCTTTTGCTCACTGTCTGCCTGAGAACTGTATTTAGGAAAGAGAGGAGAACCCTAATATGGACTATAATATCACACACATAAACATACATATGTAATATGCACACATGTACACACATACACACAATTTTATTTGAAATAACATGTGATTTAGCTAGTTGTGATTTTTTTTTTTAAACAGAGAAAGAATGGGAGCCTGTAATTAGTCTATAGACTTTGATTCACTGCCATAGACTGCATGGTTTTTATTTCTTTAGAGAAATTTTGAAAGAAGAAAGAGACATCTTACTTTGGTAGGCTTTAGAATACTTTTGAAAGTTTTAGTTGTTTCAATAAACAATGCTCAATTTCACGTAGAGTCTTTGCCTTTCACACTCTCCACAAAAGCTTCTCTGACAATGAGATCACCGCTCCAGGGATTAAAGAAAAATTAGCCTTGCACATTTGACGATTACAGAACGATGTGCAGTTAATCAGTGGAGCAATGTTTAATATCTGCTTTTATATTTTCTGTTCTGGAATGAATTACTATGCACTAAAGACAGCTATCAACTTAATTAAACTGTAATGTTGCTGATCTTTTAAATAGTAACATTATCTGGGCATCGATATTTTGGGCATATATGTTTAATTTTCATTGATATTAGATAAACTCATATATATATATATATACTTGTGATTCTCCAGAAGCCATTTAATATGGAAAAGTAAGATAATTCAAAATTGTACAGAAATCATCCATTGTAAAAAAGACTAAATGTACAGAGACCTGGCTAACTCCAGAGATACTGAGCCACACTGTATGGAGCAGGCTAACTCAACCCACTCTTTCTATGTATTTTTTCTTGGTTGCTGATTTATTCTGCTGCTGGCATAATTAATACACTAATTTTTAAAATTTTATCTTCCAAGAGAAAGTTGGCTAGACCACCTTTCTTAGAACCAGGGATATTTTTGTGGGAGCTGCCTGTCAAGTTCTAAGTAAATTGTAGCAAACAGTTCCCCTTTCTCAGAATCCCTTCAAGTCTCCTGCTGACCTCAGTCACTTTACAATAGATCCCCCAAAAAGGGACAGAATCTTCCATGCTTTCAATCAGCCTGTTTGGGTTCGTGGCGTAAGATAGGGTAGACACTAACTTGATGGACCGCAGAGAGCTTTTACCTCCTTTCCTACTTTTCTGCACACTGGTCTTGATTCATCATCTACAGTCAGAGGAAGACTGAGGTGGAGAGAAGACAACAAAAAAGGAGATTTGGGGGATTAGGATAATCTCTGCAACAGACAGTGATCATGAGTCACTGGGAAGATGAAAAGTGAAGAAAGGACATTGGAAGACCCAGTGGCGAGGGACACCACTGTGCCCTAGGTAAGAATATTCTTATTGTCATAGAAACAGAATGGTGATCACTGCTGAACTGACTAACTTCCCTTCTTAGCAACAGTAGGAGAGAGAAAGAAACACACACACACACACACACACACACACACACACGACAGAGAGACAGAGACAGAGACAAATCAGTCCTCCTCATGCTTGGATCCCACAGGAACCCTTTCTCTTATGCAGAAGCGTTCTGGAAGGTAAGTCAGAGCTCCTGGAGAGCAAAGGCCTCCAGAGCTATTTTCTTGGTCAGTTTCAAGATCCATACATAAAGGAAAGTCCTAGAAAACCACAGATGGCTGAATACAAAAGTATGGCAAACCCAGGTCTGTCCCAGAGTCTCAGGAAGAGAGCACATATGTAAAAACAAAATGGCTGCAGCGATGGGTTTCCCAGGGTAGAGGCTTCTAGGGGTTCTGAGATCTCCAGGCAGAATCATTTCTGCATTGGACAGATGCACTATACAGAGGTCCTTATTGATTAAGCCTCTTAATCTATTTCCATGAGAAAAAGCTCCTGTGTCGAGATCAAATCTGCCTTGGTCTGTGAAAGGAAAAGAACAGGGGCTCTGACTGCCCCTGGATGAAATGAATTGCCCGCAAGCAATTGATCAAAGATTGATAATAAGGATAATTGTCCCGACCCAGGTTACTGACTTTCTCCCTGTTCTTCACTAATTGTGTGTCTAGTTATTGATCCAGTGTAGCATTTCAGCCCAGGATGTGATCATCTCTAAAGGTTTTGCTTTTGTATTAAACGAAGATTGGCTCTCAGTCTCTCCTGCTCTCTTTTAGCCTTATAAAACACCTTACCATTTAATAAGCCACAGATATGTTTTTTTCTGGCAAGATATTTTGTTTATTCCTGAGAGAATTACAATGTTGCCAATAATTATGGTTAATAACAAGTAAATACAGCTATACGCAGAGATATGGGTGCGGACTTGTTAGAGATAAACACATGAACGGAGCTCAACAAACTCATAATTGGGCTAAGTGATAGGGACTCAGAATGAGTATGTTAAAAAAATATTTTAGAATTTGTTGTCTTACAAATATATTACTGCAGAACACAGGAGGTTAGCAAGGAATAACTGGAGGAAAATACAAGAGAGTAATGTTCTTTTCTAATAATCAGGGTGTTAGAATTCATGGATGCCTCCCCTCATTCCCACCCCGGCTGTAAGGGTTTCCCCATGCTTCTTTTCTCAATAGTAGGAGGATATTTGAATGCTTCCTGAGATAAATGTATTCATCATCTCTTTTAATCCTCAAAGGATCACATTTTATAGATAGAAAAAAGTCAGAAGAAGAATTTGTCCTCTGCCCACTAAAATGTTAGGCAGTAGACCCCGTGTGGTGAATTTAAAGCATGCTCCCTTCCTTTGGAAGTGAGCTGACCTGAGTGACTCACTAACAGACTCCACTGGGAGGGGCTCCTGGAACCCAGTCAGGAAAGGTCAGGCAGTTCCCACCTTGCTCTTTGTGGTGCCTTTTCTAGCAGAATCCAATGGGCGTGGGATACACTGTATCTACTTTAGACCTCTATTCAAGGCAAGCCACGTGTACAGACACTGGTCAAGAGTTCAGCATCAGTGATCAGTCACGGCAGTGAGGAGGCAGTTACAAATCTAACACTACGAGCTGTCAGGAGTTGTAGTCCCATGTCTGATTGCAATGACATGAGAAACTTTTTTCTGTTGTTTTTTGATATTTTTTCTTTTTGTAAAAAGTTATTCTTTACACACACACACACACACACACACACACACACACACACACACACTATTCTTAATAATCCAAGCTCTCGCCAGGCAGTGGTGGCGCATGCCTTTAATCCCGGCACTTGGGAGGCAGAGGCAGGCAGATTTCTGAGTTTGAGGCCAGTCTAGTCTACAGAGTGAGTTCCAGGACAGCCAGAGTTACACAGAGAAACCCTGTCTCGAAACAAAACAAAACAAAACAAAACAAAACAAAACAAAACAAAACAAAACATCCAAGCTCTCATTTCTTTCTCCCTCCCACCAAATCCAGTCTTCTTTCCCAATCAATGTCTTACTTTCATGTCTATTGTGTGTGTATGTATAGCTCACAGTGTTTAAGCATGAGTCAGAGATTACTTACATAAATAAAGGCAATGCACCAGGGGCTACACAACTGAGGAATATGGCTTCCGCTCTCAGGGAGGGTGGGGCCTTATAAGCCCCTCCTCCTCTATCCAAGATGAAATGTTGATAGGACCAGTCTTGTCCAGGTAGACTCTGCTCCTATACATGTTAAGAATGGTAGAGTTTTATGACATTCCTTCACATCCTCCAATTTTTTTTAAGTCGTCATCAACAGCCCATTAAAGGCTGAACATTTATTAGACCTATTTAACAGATGAGAAAATGGAGGCAAGCAAAACCAAAGTCAGCCCTGGCAAGTAACAGAAGCAGGAGATGGCAGAGTGAGTGGGAAGCCTAGGTTAATGTCAGGTATGTCCTGTTGGCTTCTGAACCTAAAGATGTGTGATCCCGAAGGGATCAACAAACTGCAGTAATCTATTCTGGTGGTATCTTCTTCCTCATGGCAGGCATGAGGCACTGAGTATCTCCTTCAGCAGACAGTTTGAGGGGAAAATCCAGGCCTGGAGCAGCCTGGGTCAGCATTCCCAATGGGATGATGTCAATGTGTGTTCCACAGACCTGGTAGAGGTTGCTCAGTGTGATGTCCCCACTGGCTTCCACAGTCACCCTGGGGAATTTGGCTTTAAGAGCAGCTACTGTGGGGTGCAGCTCTTTGGTTTGAAGCTGCCCAGCAGGTCAGTCCCAGCCTCTGCTCCTGCAAGGCCTCCTTTAGGCTGCTACATTCCACCTCTACCTTCAGGGAGATAATGGCTGCCTGCTGCGTCTTCAGCACTGCCTTTTTCATGCCGCAGGCTGCCACCAAGTGGTGGTTGTCCTTCTCCATTACCAGACCATCCTGGTCTTAGTGGTGACATGCAGCCCCGCCTACTAGGAGCCCATAGGTCTCTACCAGTCGGAACCCTGGCATGGTCTTCCTGGTGCCTGCCACGCATCCTGTCCAATCAGTGCTCCTGGCTACCTCCACAGCTGTCGCTGCTGCGCTGGCAAACCCACTGCAGTGGCCAGGATGTTAAGTGCCACCCGTTTCCCCAGCAGCAGGTGGTGGGCAGGTCCCTTGACCTCTGCCACCTTGACCATAGGTATCTCCCTCCAGGAGGCACCAGGACACTAGGCAGTTGAGTGAAGATAGCATCAAAGGTCACCCCGTCAGTATCCCGGGAGATTTGGCCCACAGTGCAGCCTGCGAGGGGCTGACTCGGTAGTCCTCTTTCAACCAGCTGTTCACCAGGGCTGTAGGGGCAGCAGGAGCTACAGACCTTCAGGGTTCATGGTGACTTGGAGAAGCCAGGCGGCCAGTGTGTCCACCATTGTTCAGATCGAATGTTCTCATCCTCCAAATCTTACACTCTTCGTGCTCTCTCTCTCTCTTAAAGATTTATTTATTATTATATCTAAGTACACTGTAGCTGTCTTCAGATGCACCAGAAGAGGGCATCAAATCTCATTACGGATGGTTGTGAGCCTCTATGTGGTTGCTGGGATTTGAACTCAGGACCTTTGGAAGAGCAGTTGGTGTTCTTAACCACTGAGCCATCTCTCCAGTCCTTCGTGCTCTCTCTTTTGTGATCTTTCCTGAGCCTTGTTGGTGAGAGAGGGGGCTTCAGAGCCCTATTAAGGGACAAGTTATTAACGGTCAGTTACTCTTAGCACATTTGATCAGTTTTTGGGTCTATGCACCAATTATTGCCTATGGGAAACAGGTTTCTCTGATCAGGGCTGAGAAGAGCACTAATCTATGTATCTTAAATATAAATACTTAGAGGCAAATCTGACATCATTCCAATTAACAAAACAATAGTAGTTTTGTTGGCCCTGAGGGTCTATGACATCCAAAGCCATGGTCTTTAACTAGGTTCTGCATGGTGGGCCTCAAATCTAGTCAGGAAGTGGCTGTTCCTTCCACATAGCTTATCACTGTTGCACTAGTTGGCAAGTCTGGCCTGATGGGTTGCTATTACGGTGGAGTTTTCTCCCTCGGCAGTTCCCGCAGCACTATGAAAGCTAGCATTGGAAGAGGAAGCTTCCGGTCCAGTTCCAGCTTGATTTCTCTGCATACAAGTGCATGAAGGAGTTCAGTGAGTGCTACCTGGTGTTCACTGTGTAGCAGCAACATCCAGAAGAGCTAACAATAGAACCTGGCTCTGTTGGACTCCAACACTCACCTAAATGTATGCCTTTTATGCCTCCTTAAACGTGTGATTCTGTCACTTCATACCAAACTCAAGTATGAGAATCATTTGAGTATGTGATTATACATTGCGACCTTAACTTTGGCATGTCCATGGTACTTTGAGTTTTACAAATGGTTTTCTGGATTCCATTGCCTTGACTCTTACCAAATCAGAGAATTACCATTTTACCAATATAATAATAATAAATAATGTTTTCATTCATTTCATTCACTCAGTCAATATTTATTGATCACCACTATATGTTAAACAGATAAGAGCTCCCATCAACACGCAAATACAGCAAATAGAAGCTTAAGCACATGGCTCCTGATAGAAAGACCGAAGAAGATGAGGAAACACACTGAAATACATTAGATACAATGTAAGAAGAGTTCTCCACTAGGAAAAGAGTGCAGAGAAGTCTTCTGGGAGAGTTAAAAGGTTGGTTTTCTAGGCAATTAGAAGAAGAAGGGAAGAAGAACAGAAAAGAATAAGCCCTCCCCTGGGCTACTTTGTCAATAGCCCTAACTTCAAGTTCTTAATACAAGTCACCTGTTCACACAAGTCAGAGCGAGGAGGCTGCAGGGAAGAGAAGAAGACTGTAGATGAGGAGTGGGCCTCTTGGTAGGCATGTCAGTAGATGATATGCCAGGAGATGATATGCCAGGAGAGATTCCACGTTGAAGACTGTTTTCAATCCATCAGACTTGTTTCAGATAAGAACAGTTCATCTTCTTTTCCCCCTATAAGAATGGCTCTTATGCTTAAGGTAATTTCTGTTCTCAGAGTGAAGCAATGGTTTTGTACATTCATGCTTTCCTTGCTAAGAAGAAGAAAAGAAAATGCTTTAGGGGAAGAAGTTATTATTCCAGTAGAATTGATCTACACTTTAAGCTAAATATTTCCTTGTCCAAGTAGTGTGGTCCTCTTGAAAGGGTTATTTTTAATAACATATTGTGTTTCCTGGGCTAGCCAACAAGAGGACTGCACTTTCCCTAAATAGTACATAATCCAAAATTGAGCACATGATCCGGGATAAAAAAAAACACTCTCTTTTAAGAATTGGTGTGATGTCAGGCGGTTGGTAGTGGACTTTAATCCCAGCACTTGGAGGCAGAGGCAGGTGGATCTCTCTGAGTTGAAAGCCAGCCTGGTCTACAGAGTGAGTTCCAAAACTGCCACTGCTACACACTACACATAGAGACCCTTAAAAAAACAAAAGAACAAACAAGCACACAAAAATAAAAGGAATTGGTGTAAAGAAGTTTCCTTAGCTGAAGTCCTGAACTACAAAGACTATAATAGTAATTACAAGATGAGAGGAATTATCATCTTCATCATGGACACAGCCAGCCTATGTAAATAAAATACCAAGCTAGACTGGTTCTGTTCTAGAAGCTACCAACTTTTTAAATAGTAAATAAGCCAATAAATTATTATTTTTCCTGCCTGGCTTAATCTAGTTTAATTTGAGTTTTTGTTACTAGTTAACATTCCTGCCTAGTTAAATCGTTTGTCATATGTGAGTTCCTAATGGTGGGAACACGTTTCAGGGCCCACATGATCTAACATATCTCTGCCCTCCTTCTCACACCGCCCTCATACTTTCTCAGGCAAAGGTGGTTGTTAGGAGCACTGGCTTTGGCGTCAGACAGGACTGACTTGTGCTAGTGACTCTGCCAAGTACAGGCTGTGTCATTCTAAGCTGTGCTGTTCTCTAGACACATCTTCACTATGACCTGGGGTCACTGTAGTTTACGTCTTTAGATTTGTTTTGACATGAGTCATGCACAGCATTGGGCTCAGTCCCTCATGGACTTTTAGGATCTAGATAAATATGGTTCATAAATCCTTTTAATATTTCTTCTACAGGTGTTCTTGGGCACCAAGAATGTGAAGCAAAGACTTGGAAAGCAGGTATATTCAAGGATGATATACATACATATGTACATAAACACATACAAACACATCTTACCTATATATAGATCCTACCAAATTGCATGACTTTATCTATTAAGAAGTTAGTGTGTACATGGATATGTATGTGATATTTGTGTATGCATGTGTAGTGTGTATAATGTGTAGATTTGTACACATGTATGTATATTTTGGGGGGATTCATTCACCTATGTGCATGAAGAAAGTAGACAGAATAATGTATATACATATATGTATATATGAAGAAGAGGGACAGAATCATATATATATATATATATACACACACACACATATATAAGTATGTATATATATATATACACATATATATATATAAGTATGTATATATATATGTATGTATGTTATATGTTACATTGATTTATCATTTATTCTGAGGAAGGTAAACACATGTCATGGTCCCTGTGGGGAGAACAGCAGACAACTTCTAACAGTCAGTCCTCTACCATGAGGACTGAACTCAGGTCATCATGATTGTCAGCCAGCAGCAAGAGCCTTTCACCACTTAGCTGTCTTATAGGACAAATAGAAAAATACTCTTCTATTTTACTCTAAATCTGATTGTTAGGACAGATAGATGTGATAAAAGAAAAAGAGTCTACAATAACCTAAATTTAATTATCAGGACCACAGGCTTGGAGGACATGAGGCAATAAAGATGATGGTGTTGCTTGTGTGTGCCTCTGCTTGGAGCTGAATCTTTGAGACTGGATAACCTATCAGGAGCCTTGTCCTTAGACAAAATTGATTCTTTCTGGGAGAGAGGAGTTTTGTTTTTGGTTTTGTTTTCACTTGAGATTTTCCTCTTTTTTTCTTCAAAGACCTCTTTCAAATAATTTTCATAGTTTTAGTTGATATGTGAACTGCATTGCAACCCAAAATGAAGTATGGTTTTAAAAACTAAAGTTATGGTTTATATTAAAACCTTGACTTAAGCTTCACCATGACTTACCACCAAGACAACATCACACAATCTGGAAAGATCTGTCTATCCATCTATCCTGCCAAAATTGCATCACTTTATCTATTAATAAGTTAGTGTGTGCATGGACATGTCTGTGGATTTGTGTGTGTAGTATATATATACTACATACATACATACTGGATACATGTCTGTGTATTTGTGGGGCTTCACTGAACTTTGTGCACGAAGAAGGGGGCAGAATCAACACCCAATATTCTCCACTTTTTGAGAATGAAGGTCTCTCTGAACCTAGGGGTCAGCAGTTTGGGCAGGCTGATGACTGTGAGCCCTTGGGATTTGCCTGTCTCTCTCTCCCAAGTGATGGGGTTGGTTGGAGCCACCATGTCTGACTTATGTGCCCACGCCACAAAAGGCGTGTGCTCACTGAGACATCTCCCCAGTCTGAGAAGTGAGTTATTAATGGAGGTTTCTGTTTGGACAGTAAAACATTATGAGTACATAATTATTTTGTGCCTGGCCCCATTCTAAAAACTTACACAGAATTACTTGGTTGTGTAAATGCCAACACTTTTTGTTGCTGTTGCTTTCAAAATCCTTTGGGAAAAAAAAATGCAGACCTGATGGTTGATCACAAAGCTGTCACAAGTTGTTACCAACTGATGAAGAATTTTACTCCTTTCTATCATGTATGTATGTTTGTGTAGAAGGCACAATGATGCCCTATGAAGCTTCCAAGATTGTCATTATAAAAACATAAAATGCCCATATAGTCATGGTGACAAAGAATGTATTTTTTTTTCAGGGAGTGATCTAGCCTAAACATTTCAGAAGAGTAGCTGCATGCAAAGCAAAACAAAGCAAATTTGAGCAAACCACCAACCATAGCAGGAACTTATTTGAATTCACCAACAGGTTTATGTCTATGCTTCGGAAAATCTTTAGAAATCTTAAATTTATCTCACGTTCTTCAGTTTTTTTCTCTGCCTTTCTAGGAATACTGTTTTCTCATTCATAAGATATAACCTCAACTTCTTTTCTGACATTGAACATCACAGAAAACCCAAGCTAGAAAAGCACATATCTGCGGTGCAGTGGCTGCAAGGGATCTTTGCATAAGCGGCCCTCATTGCCATAGCGACCATAGAGAGTGGAGTCTGTAAGGACCATGCATCCTAGGTGGGAGATGCTGGTGATGAAGGACATTCTCTAGGAGCTTCTTCCTTTCTGACCTAAGTTTCCAGCCACTTGCTTCCTTCTCCTTTGGTATGAGAGGGTGGAGTTCTAGTTAGCTTTACCTGTCAACAACACAGCTTAGAGTCCTTGAGAAGGGAGACCCATGGGCATATCTGTATAGATTTATCTTGACTACTGATGGATGGCAGAGGGCCCAGCCTCTGTGAGTGAGCTAGTAAGCAGTGTTTCTCAATGGTTTCCTTTGTAGTTCCTTGGCTATGAGTTCCTTGGTAAGAGAAGGTTGTATGGAATAGCAAGCAGGTGTGCCTGCTGGTCCCTTTTTTAAGGTCCTGCCCTGCCTTCCCTTCAGTGATGGAGTGTGACCAGGAAGCTTAAATAAGTTCTCCCCTCTCCTGAGTTGCTTTGTTCAGAGGCTTTTGTTTTTGTTTTTGTTTTTTTGTTTTTATCACAGAAACAGAGTAGAAATCAGAATTATTTGACTATTACATTTTTTTCTATCTCTTTCCCTCTTCAAAGACTTATTTTCAGTTCTCAATGGTTTTTAAGCCTCAGAGGAAATAGGTTTCACTAAGAAATTCACTGCACACCCCCTCCCCGCCACACACACAAACACACACACACACACTTTTTTTTTTTTTTTTTTTTGAGACAGGGTTTCTCTGTATAGCCCTGGCTGTCCTGGAACTCACTCTATAGACCAGGCTGGCCTTGAACTCAGAAATCCGCCTGTGTCTGCCTCCTAAGTCCTGGGATTAAAGGCATGTGCCACCACTGCCTGGCCACATACTTTTTTAAAATTGAAAAAAAATAATGTTGTATAATTATGGGGTCCGTTGTAATATCTCGATGTGTGTGCACATTCTAGAATGATCAAACTAAGTTAATTAACGTGGTCACATCTGCTATCTGTCACTTGTCATTTCTTCGTGAGATGAACCAGAATCTATTACTTAGCTATTGTAACTGCAGTCTCACTGCTGGGCAAGGAAAACACCATAACACTTGCCCCTCAGTTCTCCAGGAATCTTTGTGCCCTTTGACTAACATCTCTCCTTTCTCCATCCATCCCACCCAGACTCTGGCAGACCGGCTTTTGATTTTATTCCCTCTGTAGGTGAGTTCCTGCAGTGTTTGTTTCTCTCCACCTGACTCATCCCTGTTAGCACAACGTTCTCTAAGTTAATCCATAGTGTCACGGATGGCAAAATTCCCTGTTTTTTTTCAAAGCGTGAATATAATCCACAGTGTGTACCTCATTTAAAAAAAGTCAACGCATTTGCTGATGCACGTTCAGCGGGGGTGGGGGGTCTCCATACTTTGGCTATTCTGAATAGGGCTGTGATGCAACAGGAGACATCTTCTCTTTGATATGCTGATTTCAGATCCTTTAAATACACACCGAGAAGTAGAATCACTGGGGGGAGGGGGGGATGGTAGTTCTATTTTAAATTTTGTGTGTGGGTGTGGGTGGAGAACCTCAATATTGTTTTTTAAAATGGCTGAATTAATTTTCAATAGTATCATCAGTGTATAAAGCTTTCCTGTTTCCCACTTCTTGCCAACACTTAACCTTTCATTGTGTATGTGTGTGGAGAGGGGTGGTGGTGGTGGGGAGACAGAGACAGAGAGACAGCGAGAGGGATGTAGCATATGTTCATGCGTGGGTGTGAGTGCACATATTCATTTCTATGTGGAGGCCAAATGTCAGGTATCCAGCTGTGTTGCTTTCTGTTTAGTTCTCTTCGGAAAGAATTTCTCCCTGAACTTGGAGTCAGCCGTCGGCAGCTTCCACAGTTCTTTTGCCTATGTTTTCCATGGTTCCCGGTGACAAACAAGCACAGCCGTGACATTTTATATGGGTGCTTGAGATTTGAACTCAGGTCGTCAGGTTTGCATAGCAAGTGTTTTAGCCCCATCCATCTCTCCTGTCTCTTCTCTTTGACAGTAGTCAATCTAATAAGTGTGAGGTGATTTCTCATTACAGTCTTAATGCCCATTTTTCTCAAGACCAGAGAGATTGAGCACCCTTCCAGGTATCCTTTGATCACGCGTTTTCTTTTTAGAAATGTCCTTGGCTACACACATCCTGCAATCTTTACTTCTATTCAAGCTTTTGATTTAGTAGGATGAGCAGTGTCTTAACTACTGTGCCACCTTGCTTCTTATCAGGAATGACAGTCTCAGGTTTGAGAGTGTCTTAAGGGTTTTATTGAAATGAAGAGACACCGTGACCAAGGCAACTCTTATAAAGGACAACATTGAAACTGGGGCTGGCTTACAGCTTCAGAGGTTCAGTCCATTATCATCATGGTGGGAAGCATAGCAGCATGCAGGAAAACATGGTTCTGGAAAGGAGCTGAGAGTTCTACATCCTGATCTGTAAGTGGCAGAGGGAGACTGGGTACCACACTGGGTATAGCTTGATCACAGGAGACCTCAAAACTCATCCCTACAGTGACACACTTCCTCCAACAAGGCCATACTTATTCCAACAAGGCAGCACCTCCTAAGAGTGCCACTCCTTATGGGCCAAGTATTTAAACACAAGTCTATGGTAGCCATACCTATTCAAATCATTTCACTCCCTGGTCCCCATAGGCTTGTAGCTATAACATAATGCAAATGTATTTAGTCCAGCTTCAAAAATCCCCATATTCTATTACAGTCTCAATAGTGTTTAAAAGTTTAAAATTCAAAGGCAATCTTCTAACTATAGTTCCGTATAACATCAAAATCAAAAACAGATCACATATTTCCAACATAGAATTGCACAAGATATACATTATTGTTCTAAAACATAGGTAAAGGGGGCAAAATGAAGAAATACTGGACCAAAGCAAGACTGAAAACCAGCTAGGCAAACTCCAAATTCTGCATTTCCACATCTGATACCAAACCGTTCTCTAGATCTCCACCTCCTTTCTATTTTTGTTGACTACCGCACACCTCTTTCTCTTGGACTGTTTCCACTTCCTGTTAACAGCTGTTCCTGGCAGGTATCCCACTGCTCTGGCATCTCTATTATTTGGAGTCTCCAAGGCAAAATAGGCTTCACCTTCACAGCACACAATGGTCTTTCTAGGATTCCATGCAAAGATATTTCTGCCACACACCTGGCACACCTGGCTTTAGTGACATTCCTTTGTCATCAAAGCCAGAACCCTGTGGCCTCAGCGGCCAAACTTTGCTGCTTGCTGAGGCTGGAAGATAGCCCGATTGTTCAGTTCCTTCTTTGCCAACTTTCTGTTTTTCATGGCTTCCTTCACTGCCTAAGACTGACTTTTCTGGAACTTGCTCTGTAGACCAGACTGGCCTTGGATTCAGAGATCTGCACGCCTCTGTCTCCTGAGTGTTGGGATTAAAGGTCTGTAATGTGCCATCACATCTGAACCTAAGCTTTTCTCTGATCATTCCTTTTCACAAGATGGAAGCTTAGCTGAGTGGAATCTTTCCCTGAGGTCACCACTCCCTAAACTCTATTTAATATCTTTAATCTGTTTATCTCCTTGAACATAGGATTTAGCGTCATTCAACTTCCGGGTGCCCCTTTAATCCATGAGCCATACATTTTTTTTCCCTTGCTCAGCTTACTCCATTTCATCAAAACATAAAAGTTACCACATGGCAGAGTCTACACGGCTATTTTGAGATTTCTTTTACCCACCACAGTTAATCCAAAAACTCTTCACTTTAACCTCAGGCAAACTTTTCCAACAAGGGCAAAAAGCAGTCATCCCCCCCCCCCAAATATCATAAGAACAGTCTCTAGGCTACATACTAACATGCTTCTCTTCTGAAACCTCTTGTACCAGGCCCTCACATTTCAAATCACCTTCAGCACCACTTTCTTTCATGTCCTATTAGAATGTCTCATTAAGCCCTACTTAAGGTGTTCAATTACATCTCAAATCTATATTCTATAAAAAAGTCTATATTCCTTCAAACAAAAACATAGTCAGGCCAACACAGCAATATCCCAGTTCCTAGTACCAACTTCTATCCCAGGGCTTTATTTCTGTGAAGAGACACCAAACCAAGGCAACTCTTCAAAAGGGAAACGTTTAATTGGTGCTCACTTACAGTTTCAGAGGTTTGATGGATTATCATTATGTTGGGAAGCACGGCAGTATCCAGGCAGACATGGCTTCAGGAGAAGCTGGAAAAAGAGCTGAGAATTTTAAATCTTGATCGGCAGACAGTAGGAGATTTGGTACCACACAGTTATAGCTTGAGTATAGACAACCTCAAAACCCACCCCTACAATGACACACTTCCTTCAAACTTCACACTTTTCCAACAAGGCCCCACCTCCTAAAAGTGACACTCTTTATGGGCTAAGCATTCAAACACGAGTCTGTGGAGGCCACACCTATTCAAACCACTACAAACAAGTTCCTACTTTGGCCTTTTAAGTATGCATCCTATATGTTTATGTTATGAAGACTTTTGAGGGCTTTACATTGAAAAATATCCTCTGATACTGGCAGCAAAATAACTTTTTCAAAGATCTACATAAAGATTTAGATTTCTGATATATCCCATGTTAAATGAATGTTAAATTTGAGAAATATTGTTGTGGAGAATTCAGACTGAAAGGGAAGAGCGTTCTTGTCTAATGCCTTCATTTCACAGATGAGGAAACACAGTCTCTGAGAAGTGCCCCCAAGGTTATATAAAGTTTTGGTGAAGAAAGGAGTAGAAATAAGGTCTTAAGTCTTGATTAGACAAGTTTTTAGTCATTTATTTATTTATTTATTTATTTCACCTTTTGTGGGGCTCTGGAGTTTCTAATTGCTTCTCAAAATGTTGTTCCCATCTATTTAAATGCCACAAAGGGCAGAAGAAAATGTAATGGGCCGAACTGGACAAAGGTAAGTTTTTTTTTTTTTCTTTCTGCAGAATCTAAGACCAATGGCTCTCAATCTTCCTAACACTGTGACTATTTAATACAATTCCTCATGTGTGGTGATCCCCAGCCATAAAATAATTTTCATTGCTACTTCATAATGGAAAATTTGCTACTGTTATGAGTTTTAATGTAACCTCCTGTGAAAGGGTCACTAGACAACCCCTGCCCCCTTCCCAGGGATCATGACCCACAGGTTGAGAATCACTTGTCTAAACAATGATTTTTTTTTATTTATGCCTTTAAATACCTGTAATACCTTAATAGATACCTTAATAGAGCCACCCTGATCTTTTGGATAATCTGCATAAAGCCTTTCCTTTCTGCCCAGCAAGGTTCTACTGGATCTTACTGTGCCACTGTGATGAGCAAGGTTGTGTACCATGAATGCCAACACCTAATTCCCTGTCTTCAGGCACATATGGTAAAATCCCACCGTGTAAGCATGGCCTCTGGCTGCTTCGTCTGCACAACTCCTCTGCATTTTTATAAGAATAGGAAGTAACTGTTTCAAAGTTGAACTGCTGGCAGTTTTGTGGGAAATTTATAGATTTTTAAACATGGCCATTTATTTCTATGTGGAAAAATTACAAACAAGAGTAACACATAGAATTATTACACAAATTATACTGGCCTGATTTCTTAGAATAACCACTACTCCAGATGTTCTTGTTCTGCAAGAGAAATAGTCATTGGAAAATAAATTGCAAACTTAGAATGTGAAGTCTGGTATTTTCTTCAAAATGAAATAGAACCATTAGAACCATTAGGAGACATTTATTTATTTATTTGTTACATATTTTTCTTACTGTTTTTCTTTTGCAGAAGTCATGACATAAAGTACTATAGACACAGATGTCAACTTCTTTTTTTTTTAAGATTTATTTATTTTATGCATATGAGTACACTGTAGCTGTCTTCAGACACACCAGAAGAGGGCATCGGATCCCATTACGGATGGTTGTGAGTCACCATGTGGTTGCTGGGAATTAACTCAGGACCTCTAGAAGAGCAGTCAGTGCTCTTGAGTGCTGAGCCATCTCTCCAGCCCAGAGGTCAACCTCTTTCATATCTAAATTTTGCTTTCAAAAAGTTCTGTGTGGTGGTTTGAATTTGCTTGGCCCGGGGAGTGGCACTATTAAGAGGTGTTGGCCTTGTTGGAGGAAGTGTGTCACTGTGGAGGTAGGCTTTGAAGCTCCACCCAGTGTGGAAGAGACAGTGTTCTCCTGGGTTTCTTTGGATGAAGACACAGAACTCTCAGCTCCTCCTGCATCATGTCTGCCTACAATGCTGCCATGTTCCCACCTTGATGATAATGGACTGAACCTCTGAACTCATAAGCCAGCCCCAATTAAATGTTGTCTTTATAGGAGTTGCCTTGCAAACACTAAGATATTCTGGAAAAGTTAAAATTAATTATAGTAACTATATCTAAATATGGCCTTTTAATAAAGATTTATTTTTATTGATGTGAAAAAGGAAGAGAGTTTCCATAAAAAATTGGACACATTCCAGTTTGAAAAGCACAGGTATAGAAATCAGGCAACAGAGGCCCTTTGTTGACTGCTCTGAACAAGTTTTAACTTCTATTTGCTGATGTGTGAAATTGGAATTATACCCCAATCTGAAACACTGCCAGCAAAGCTTCTGTGTGCTTATAATTCTATTTAGTAACTGATATGCTTATTTGTGGTGAAAACAGTGTTTAAAGTACTGGTTCAAGCTAAATGGTTTCGGTATTAACTATTTGTGGGTAGAGAGCAGCACAAGCTGCGGCAACTACAGCATCCCCTTGGCCATTTCAGGAGTAGTAATCGGTTCGAATCCCCAGGTCTCAGGTGATAGGTAGCATCTTGTTAAAACATCCAAATCTTCATGCCAGGAAGGAGTTATGGCTCGTGGCAGGAGGAAAGAGATGTTGCAGGGAAAGGAACATGACCAGAGTGGAAGGGTGGTATATCGGTTCCATTTAAACATAAGATTGCATCCAGCAGGATCACCCACTACAAGGTATGAGCCTGGTAAGTTTATCCATTGTATGACGCTGATCAGCAGCAGTGGTGTAAGAACCATGCAGACGTCACTGAGTTTGGGATTGGAAGGGATACAGTTTTAGGGAGCTCCCAACATGCTTCCCATCGCCAAGGAACTGTAGGAACTAAAGCTACCCATGTTCTAAAGTAGTGGTTCCTACTTTTTTTTTTGTACATGTTGGAATCAAGATGGATTTTTTTAAAATTCAGGCTGTGCTCTTAAATACTTTATTGTATCTGGCATCAGAATTTTTAAAGATTCCCCCATATTTTTAATATGCTGCCACAGTTGAGAACAATTGATTGAATTTTATGTCTTATTCTGGGAAAAGAAACTTTTCTCTTTAAAATAAGTAATTAAATTACTATACACATGTACAACTGTGAATAGTCAAGTCAACCTAACAAATATTTATTGAACACTTTTATGTATGTATGTGATCTCATTAACTGATAAACATTTACTACATTTATTTATATGTGCATGTGTATGTATATGTATAGGCACTTATGTGCTATGGCACATATATAGAGATCAGAAGAAGATTGGAGGAAATCTGTACTTTTCTTCAGCTTTTGGGTACTAGGGATAAAACAAAGGTTTTCAGGTATGATATCCAGTGCCTGCCACAAAGCGAACCCTCCATTAATATGAGCTGCTGTTACTATAAATATACTAATAATTACTATTGTTATATGTAATAGTATCATTACAGGTTACTAATTACCCATTGTAGTGGCTATTTCAATTTAGAAACTTTTAACAGCTGAAAAACCTGCCTGTACTGTTTTCTTAGTAATTTCTTCCTTTTTACCATTTGATACTATGTCTATAAAATATTTATGATTAAATGAATTTCCTTAGTGTTACATTTTGTGGAAAAAATGTCAAATATGTACTTCCACCGAGTGCTCAGAAAATGTTTGTTAAATAAGTAAATGCACCCAGAAATGGCTTTTTCTCATGAGGAAGACAGACCAAAGTTCCTTGGACCCCTCCCCCCCAGGCTATGTAAGAATACTTCAATAATTAAAATATAAGAAAGATAAATGAAGTACATTTTATTTTATGAACTGTGGGCTGTATGACCTAAGTAAATCTCTTCATATCAAGAGTTCTTGGTTGGGGGCAGACATAGAAAGACTTGGAAAAGAGTTTGATCAGGGTACATGATGTCATGATGTGACATTTCCAAAAGAAGCAATACAATTATTATGTTGAAAAAAATTCTATTTGAAAATAAAAAAAGGAGTTCTTAGAGCCTTAGCTATGACAAATTTCATACTAAAGAAGAAAATAATTATTAGTATTTTACATATTCTTTTTATTTTATTTATTTATTTTTTTGGTTTTATGAGACAGGGTTTCTCTGTATAGCCCTGGCTGTCCTGTCTTGGAACTCACTCTGTAGACCAGGCTGACCTCGAACTCAGAAATTCACCTGCCTCTGCCTCCCAAGTGCTGGGATCAAAGGCGTGCGCCACCATGCTCGGCTATATATTCATTTTTATTACCAATTCTATTTAGGTAGCATATTAGCAAGGAATCATAAAACAAAGTACACTAAAACACAGCTTGGGATTTTTCTTGTCAGCAGCTTGCTTCCTAATTCTGTAGAGGGTTTTTTGTTTTTTTTTTTTCCTTGCCAATTTCATCCTAGACCTAGTGTTTCATGATTATTAGCATATCAAATTGGCCATCTTCCAACATGACCTAAATGATGCAGGGCAAAAAATAAATCCTGTATCAGAAAAGTTTTTGTAACAGAGTTATTGAAGATTAGCAGGAATGTGGATAGAATTCCCACAGGACACCTTGGCCGTGAGGCCATCTCAGCATTCTTAGCTGCCCACACCCTAGGCTGAGGATTAGCTGTAAGACAGACTCCCATAGGGAAAGTGACAATTCCAAAGGCAAATCTTGTGTCCTCTCCTCTCCTGGGGTTCTTTTTTCTAATCTTCGATGTTTACCAAAATTGCTTTACATCTATTACAGAAGCAGACCTCACCCAAGAGCATAATGCTTACTGGGCCTGGACCCCCAAGGCCCAGGCATCTGTTGCTGAAAAGATGGTTGATTCTCAGGATGAGCCACAGCTGCAGGCTTACTGCCCACTCCTGACCCTGACCTCCACTTGGTCTGATGTTAGTTCTGCAGGAAAACCCTAACTTCTTATTGTCTCCAGCCTGTGCTTAGTTTCAGGTGCTGAGCTGCAACACCTGAACCCAGCCTCATCCTCATTCTGGTTTCTCTTGCTCAGCCTTTTGGTATCCCATTCAACTGAGTAAATACACACACACACACACACACACACACACACCCGTTCATCTTGTCAGAACAGCTCAGAAGAAAAAAAGAGATCTGAAAATCTTCTCCCAATATTTGATAGAACTGCATACTAAATAGATTTAGCTAAAGAATAGCTGCACAAAGAGCATCTTGAAAAATAAATTTATACACAGAATTTAAATAGCACAGAAAAGCAGTAACTGAAAAAACCTGATTCTTCGGTGTGGTCTCTGACAGCTTTGCCGTTTTCTTGCTTAGAAATCACTAATGCTCCAGTAATCCTTCAGTAGATACACTTTAATGGGCTTTTGTATGTGTGTGATTTGCCTGTATGTATCTCTTCTTTTTTTTTTTTTCCACATAAAAGTGTTACATTTTCTGCCCTGTGAGTTTGCATCTTCATCTACTTTAGCTTAGCAATTGTTACAGCAGTTGTGTGTAAGGAACAACTGTGTCTCCTTAAAGGCGTGTTGCAGTCCTGACTCCTAGAACTTCAGAACGTGGCATCGTGTGGAAATCTGTCAGCTGTAAATATAATTAGTTAACATTACTTATACTGGAACAATAGGTTTTCTGCCTGATGTTAGTGGTGTTCTTGTAAGCAGTGGACACAGAGACCCACAGGGAGAATGGCACCTGGGGTCAGCCGAGGTGACAGAGGCACACAAATGCTGAGCCTTGCTGACAAACTGCCAGAAGCAAGGAAGAGACAAAAGAGGATTCTCTGCTCCAGGTTTCGGTGGGAGCAGAGCCCTGCCAACATCTTGATTTTTGACTGCTAGCCTTTTAAAATGGATGGTAAATTCATGTTCTTCTCAGGCACACAGTTTGTGATTCTTTGTTTCCGGAGTCTTAGGACAGAAATGCAACAGATCCGCCCACATCAGCCGACAGGAGCTTTCCCATCCCCTGCAGGGTATTCCTTGGTAAAGCTGGGACACAGACTACTTACTCAGTCTTCTCTTGAGGGCATTTGTTTTCCATCTGTTGTCATTGAGAATAATGTAGAAATTAACAACAGCCACGCATCATTTTCACACGTGTGAGATCGTTAGGTAGGGTGAGCACTTTCATTGAAGATGCTTTTCACACAAAGAAAGTAAGAAATTACTGTGACTTTGGATGACCTGAGTATCACAGACAGAGGGTGGCATGGAGTTGTGCTCAAGCCAATTGTGCTGCCAACAGGGATGGTACCCGGCTCTTCTCCCTCTTTCATCCAAACCGTCCATCTGCTACATAACCTTTGAGTCTCTTTCCTTTGAAGCTCTGCTACCCTGAAATTCTTAATGCCATGCAGTGATTGCCCAAAGCAAATGAAAAACAGCAAAACCTTTGCCATGTTGATAAAGGCAATTATGTTATCCAAAGACAAGGGTGAGAGCTTGCCACTGCCTTTGCCTTAAAGCAAGGTATGACCTTACTCCTGATACACACAATGATGCTGGATCACATGTATGCTTCTCCTGTGTGCTTTCATTGGTAATTGTTATTATCTCTTTTGTCTTATCACGCAGTAGTGAGAATAGGGAGAGTAGCAACTTACAAACCGATATTTGTTTCCTGTTCTTCCATGCTAAATTTCTCACCAATGAAATTCCTTTATTTCCTGAAGGCAGCCTGAGGATTTACCTTCCTAGGGTACAAAGTATACTCAACCTCGTCATCTTTCTTGCTTTCTCATGTCAAAAACATTTGATGGGGAGGTATAGTTTAGCTAATGTCAAAGGAGGTCCGTACATGATACATTTAGATGTCAAAGATAATTCATGATGGGACCACCCAAAGGAAGGAGCCAATATCATTTGCTTTCCCAGGGTCATGAAGACTTTCCCGTGATGCAGAGGTTAGGATTGGGGCTTTGGCCACATGATTATTATTCTTAGTATCCTCAGCTTTGGAGCCTGCCAAGGACTGTCAATGCTAGTGTGGGCTTCTGTTTATATGATATAGCTGGTTAGGTGTTAGGCAGAGTTCTGAGGTTTTGCACACTTCTCCTAGAACATTCCATGGTACTTAAAATTCTTCAGAGTTTCAGAGTCCATGCTTTAGTGAATTCTCTGCTTCAAATGTAAATAGCCTGAAGGGATGTCACAAGAACCTGTTACCAGTCATGAAACAGTGGGAATTGGCCTATAGGTTTCTTTCCTGGTGACAGTAGTGGACCAAGAAGAAAGTGAGAATTCGACAGAGAAGTTTTCCCTGAGGTATAATTGCTCTCCGCCTCTGCACTGGCCACATTTCCCTCAGCTGCTTCTGAAAGGAAATAAAACTTGAGACCTGTGATTCATGTAATGTATGTCAAATAGCCCAAAGAGTTGTTTGTGAGCTTTGAAACCTGGGGCTGAGAACATAGCAGAACAGACCAGGACATGCCCGGGCAGGCCCATCGCTTCCCTATCTCCCACCCCTCTGACCTCAGGCTGCTGATGTTTAAATGGACCAATCATGTAAAACCGCGCCAATTCCTCCCCCAGCCCCACTCCTTTTCTATAAAAACCCCTAGCTTCCAAGCCTCGTGGTCGAATCCACTGTCTCCTGTGTGAGATACGTTTCGACCCGGAGCTCCGCCATTAAAATACCTCGTGTTGTTACATCAAGGTGTTGTGTTCTATTCGTGATTCTTGGGTGCACGCTGAATCGGGAGTTGGGTGGGGGTTTCCCCACTAGGTTCTTTCATTTGGAGGTCCCACCGAGATCTGCGTGACACCCAAGAACCCCGAAGGACCCCTTGGAGGTACGTTTGTTTGTGTGAGTCTTGTATGTTGTCTGTTGTCTAAGTGTGTAAGTGTGAAACCGCTGAACTTGTGTCTTGGTTTTTCAATTCTGAGATTGTGGGTTTGAGTCCCACCTGTGTTACCAGTTCTGGTTTTCTGTATTCTGGCAGCTGCCACTGAGGACCGTAAGGACCCTAGTGGCTGTGGGAAGACGACGGTCTATTTCCCCACAGGCTGCACCCTTGGAAGACGTTCCGAGGGAGACCCTGGAGTGCCCAGGGTACAGAACAGTCAGGAGGACCTGGCTGTTGCCCGGCAGAGTGAAGAAGAGTGAGTGCTCTTCCTGCCAGAGGAGTGGACGCGGAACCCCACTCCGTCAGAGGTAGCGTTTGGCTGGTTGTATAAGTCCAGACGCGGACGAGTGTGTTTGGATGTCTTAGTGTTTTCCGTCTCTGTCATTGTGTTGTGTTTATTCTTATTCTTCACTATGGGACAGACCGTGTCTACTCCTTTATCTTTGACTAAGGACCATTGGACGGACGTTAGGGCTAGAGGACGAAATTTGTCAGTAACAGTGAAAAAAAAGCCATGGATGACTTTCTGTTCCTCGGAATGGGCTGTTTTTGGAGTAGGTTGGCCAGCAGAAGGAACTTTTTACTTACCCACCATAAGGGCTGTGAAGGCCATTGTTTTTCAGGAGGGGCCAGGATCGTATCCAGAGCAGCAACCGTACATCACGGTATGGGAGGACTTGGCACGCTACCCACCCCCGTGGGTTCGCCCATTCCTCCCGCCTCTCCGCCCTGGCACCAAGATTCTAGCCATCCGAGAAAATGGTGAGAAGGAGAAACCGAAACCACCGCTCGGGGGAGATGATGATCGCAGCACACCAGTGACGAAACCCCCCAAGATCTATCCAGAGATTGAAGAACCCCCTGAGTGGCCCGACACCCCTCAACCCCCACCATATGCTTCCCAGCCCCAACCTTCAGCTCCCTCGGGACCCCTGCCTCAGGCCCCGGCCGGAGGAGGGGGTCCCTCCACAGGAACAAGGAGCCTGCCAGGAGTCACCCCTGAGGGGCCTGCGGATTCAACCGTGGCGCTCCCCCTCAGGGCTATTGGGGCTCCCCCTGCCGATCCGAACAGTCTACAGCCCCTACAGTATTGGCCTTTTTCCTCTTCTGACCTCTATAACTGGAAAGCTAATCACCCCCCTTTTTCAGAGAACCCTGCAGGACTCACTGGGTTGGTTGAATCATTAATGTATTCACACCAGCCGACCTGGGATGACTGCCAGCAGCTTCTGCAGACTCTATTCACAACCGAGGAGAGGGAGAGAATTCTCCTTGAGGCTCGGAAAAACGTCCGAGACGAGGCTGGGCGCCCTGTCCAAACTCCAGCTGAAATAGATAAAGGATTCCCGCTAACCCGGCCCCGATGGGATTATAATACGGCACCAGGTAGGGAACGACTGTCCAATTATCGCCGGGTCCTAGTGGCGGGTCTCAGAGGTGCTGCCCGGCAGCCCACAAATCTGGCCAAGGTAAGAGAGGTTATGCAGGGAGCGACTGAGCCCCCCTCAGTCTTCCTCGAAAGGCTCATGGAGGCTTATAGGAGATATACCCCATTCGACCCCACGTCTGAGGGTCAAAGGGCCTCAGTAATTATGGCCTTCATTGGCCAGTCGGCTCCTGACATTAGGAAGAAGTTACAGCGAATTGAGGGCTTGCAGGATTACACCATAAGAGATGTAGTTAGAGAGGCAGAGAAAGTGTATCATAAGAGAGAAACAGAAGATGAAAAGTTAGAGAGAGAGAAAAGAGAGAAAAGAGAGGATGAGGATAGGAGAGACAGGAGGCAAGAAAAGGTTTTGACTAGGATCCTGGCCGCAGTAGGAGAAAGAGATAACGGAAGAAAAGGTAGACAGTCAGGGTACCTGGGAGACAAAAGACAGCAGGGACCAAGGAGACCCCGAGAAGGCAGGCAGCGCCTGGAGAGGAACCAATGCGCATATTGCAAGGAAATGGGCCACTGGAAGAGCGACTGTCCGAAAAAAAACAAGAGGTAAAGGTGCTTTCTCTTGGAGAAGATGAAGACTAGGGGGAACGGGGCTCGGACCCCCTCCCCGAGCCTAGGGTAACCTTAGAAGTGGAGGGGACCCCTGTAGACTTTCTAGTTGACACGGGAGCCGAATTTTCAGTACTCAAAACACCTCTAGGAAAAGTGAAAAAAAATGAAAAAACCTTGGTGATTGGGGCCACGGGACAAAAGTTGTATCCATGGACCACATCCCGAGTAGTAGACATAGGGCGAAATCGAGTAACTCATTCGTTTCTAGTCATTCCAGAGTGTCCTATGCCTTTATTGGGGAGAGACTTACTAACCAAGTTAAAAGCACAAATAACTTTCACCTCTCATCGACCGGAGGTTTTCTGGGGAATAAAAGTGCCCCAGACTCTAGAGCTGTCTTTACAACTAGGAGAGGAATATCGACTTTACCAAAATAAAGTAAAGCCCCATGAGGGATTACAGGACTGGTTGAATCGATACCCTCAGGCATGGGCAGAGACGGGAGGAGTGGGGATGGCAAAACTGGTCCCCCCCGTGGTGATTGAACTTAAGTCCGGGGCCACCCCTATAGGGGTCCGACAATATCCCATGAGCAGAGAAGCTCAAGAGGGTATACGCCCCCAAATCAACAAACTGCTCCAACAAGGGATTTTGGTTCCATGCAAATCCCCTTGGAACACTCCTCTACTTCCAGTAAAAAAACCAGGGACCAGTGATTACCGTCCAGTCCAGGACCTTAGAGAAGTCAATAAGAGAGTTCAGGACATACACCCCACGGTGCCAAATCCTTATAACCTCCTCAGCACCTTGCCACCTGGTCGGACATGGTACACAGTCCTGGATCTCAAAGACGCTTTTTTCTGTTTGAGGTTACACCCCAACAGCCAGCCCTTGTTCGCTTTCGAATGGCGAGACTCCGAGAGTGGACAAGCCGGACAGCTCACATGGACGAGGCTGCCTCAGGGATTCAAGAACTCGCCCACTTTGTTTGATGAAGCCCTACACCGAGATCTTGCTCTTTTCCGAGCCAATAACCCACAGGTGACTCTTTTGCAATATGTAGATGACCTGCTCCTAGCTGCAGAAACACGCGAGGACTGTGAAATTGGGACCCATAACCTCCTGGGCGAGTTAGGTAAGCTGGGGTATCGGGCCTCTGCTAAAAAGGCTCAGTTATGCCAGATAGAAGTGACCTACCTAGGATATGTCCTGAGAGATGGACAACGGTGGCTCACAGAAGCCAGAAAACAAGCTGTTATGCAGATCCCGGCCCCAACTACTGCTCGCCAGGTAAGAGAGTTCCTGGGGACTGCCGGGTTTTGCAGACTCTGGATTCCCGGATTTGCCTCACTGGCAGCTCCCTTGTATCCACTAACCAAAGAGAAAGGGGAATTCACCTGGACCAGGGAACATCAGCTAGCCTTTGAAACTCTCAAAAAGGCACTGCTGCAGGCTCCAGCATTGGCCCTGCCAGATTTAAACAAACCTTTCACCCTATACATTGATGAAAGAAATGGAGTGGCAAGGGGAGTCCTTACCCAGGTTTTGGGACCATGGAAGCGCCCGGTAGCCTACTTATCAAAGAAACTGGACTCTGTGGCCAGTGGATGGCCCTCCTGCCTGCGAGCGATAGCAGCCACGGCTGTGCTAGTAAGAGATGCTGACAAACTGACTATGGGCCAAAATGTTACCATAGTGGCCCCACACTCTCTTGAGAGCATCGTCAGGCAACCACCGGACCGCTGGTTGACCAACGCCCGAATGACGCATTACCAGAGCCTATTGCTGACAGAGCGAGTAAGTTTCGCACCCCCAGCCATTCTCAACCCTGCCTCCTTACTACCTGAGGCTGACGAGGCCCCTGCACATAAGTGTGAAGAGATACTGGCAGAAGAGACTGGAATCCGGCCAGACCTCACAGACCAACCTTGGCCAGGGGCGATGACTTGGTTCACAGATGGAAGCAGCTTTGTGGTAGAAGGTAAGCGGAGGGCTGGGGCAGCAGTAGTAGATGGAAAGTCTGTCATATGGGCCAGCAGCCTGCCGGAGGGTACATCAGCTCAAAAAGCAGAACTAATCGCACTAATTCAAGCCTTAAGGCTGGCAGAAGGAAGGACTCTTAATGTCTATACTGACAGCCGGTACGCTTTTGCCACGGCTCATGTTCACGGAGCAATATACCGACACCGTGGACTGCTGACGTCTGCCGGCAAAGATATCAAAAATAAAGAAGAAATTCTCAGCTTATTAGAAGCTGTTCATCTGCCCCGTAGGGTGGCAATTATCCATTGCCCAGGACACCAGAAGGGAACTGGGCCCGTTGAAAAGGGAAATCAAATGGCAGACCAAGAAGCTAAAAAAGCAGCCCAAGGGCCAATGACTCTGGTGGTGAGAACCCAACTGCCCGCTGCTGAGGAAATAAATAAAAGAACCCTCACAGAAGAAGAGGGGCGAGATTACTTAGCTAACATACACCATCTGACTCATTTAGGAACTAAAAAAATACTAAAATTGGTTAGTAAGTCCCCCTATTACATTCCTGGATTAAAGAGAATTGTGCAGGAGATAGTAAAAAACTGCCGTGCTTGTGCACTTACCAATGCTGGGTCTAGCAGGCTCCAGGAAGGAAAACGACTGCGAGGAGACAGGCCTGGAGCCTACTGGGAAACCGACTTCACTGAGGTGAAACCGGCTAGGTATGGAAATAAATATCTCCTAGTTTTTATAGACACCTTCTCGGGATGGGTCGAAGCGTTCCCCACCAAGAAAGAAACAGCTAATGTAGTGGTCAAGAAGATACTTGAAGAAATCCTTCCCCGCTTTGGGATACCTAAGGTAATGGGGTCAGACAACGGACCTGCCTTCGTCTCCCAGGTAAGTCAGGGATTGGCCAGGCAACTGGGGACAAATTGGAAATTACATTGTGCATACAGACCCCAGAGTTCAGGACAGGTAGAGAGGATGAACAGGACGCTAAAGGAGACTCTGACTAAAATAGCCTTAGAATCCGGCGGAAGCGATTGGACAGCCGTTCTCCCTTATGCCTTGTTCAGGGTTCGGAATACACCTGGACCCCTTGGCCTAACTCCATTTGAATTAATGTATGGGGCACCCCCACCCATTTTTATGACTGTAGGGGATAGGAATCACCCGGATGTGTCTTTCTCTCCTTCTTCTAGTCTTTTGGCTCGATTAAAAGCTCTCGAAATAGTAAGAAAAGAGGTCTGGGAACAGCTAAAAGAAACCTATGTTGCTGGTGACACACAGGTGCCGCACCAGTTTGAAGTAGGAGACGCAGTCCTGGTGAGGAGACACCGAGCGGGAAACCTAGAACCGAGGTGGAAGGGACCCTACTTGGTGCTACTGACAACGCCCACCGCGGTCAAAGTGGAAGGAATCCCCACTTGGGTCCACGCATCCCACGTCAAGAGAGCACCCCCTGGAGTCAGCCATGATGAGTGGACTTTGGAGAAGACTACTAACCCTTTTAAGTTGCGCCTGCTTCGTAAGAGCGATCCCAAAGGACTTCAACCCCCACAGTCCTGTTCAACAAACGTGGGAGGTACTCAATGAGGGGGGTAGGGCTGTATGGACAATCGCCGAGGTACACCCTCTGTGGACTTGGTGGCCTGATCTTTTCCCTGACATCTGTAAGTTGGCTATAAGAGCCCCTCCTGGATGGGACTTGGAGGGGTACTCTGACATTCAGAGGGCACCTTTAACACCCCCTCCGTACGTAGAAAAACATTCGAGAGACCCATGGGGTGGTTGCTCTAACCAAAGAGATAGAAGTATGCTTCGAACCCATCCCTTCTATGTCTGTCCCGGGCCCCACCGAAGTCAATCCCTTAATCCAACATGTGGAGGTAAGGCTGACTTCTATTGCAAGAGCTGGGGTTGCGAGACTTCAGGTACAGCCCACTGGAAGCCCTCCTCAAGCTGGGACTATATTAGAGTAACAGCCAACTATTCCCTAGCGTCTTATGTACCTGGAGGATTCGACCTAGACGAGTGTACTGACTGGTGCCATCCGCTCTGTGTCACCTTTACTGAACCAGGGAAAAGAGCTCTGGGATGGACAAAAGGGTATACCTGGGGTCTTAGGATTTACAAGGAAAGATATGATGAGGGATTATTGTTCACCATCAGACTAAAAATAGAGACCCCCTACAATCCTTTAGGCCCCCCAACCAAGTCCACACCCCTCACCCATACTATTCCTCAGCCTACTCCGGTGATTGCGGACCCTCTTAGTATGGCTGCTATCACCCAACCTCCCACTCCTCAGGTACCTCTAATTATTACCCCTGAGATTCCTTCAACAAGACAGAAGATGTTTAACCTAGTGAGAGGAGCCTTTTATGCCCTTAATAGAACTGATCCAAGGGCTACTGAGGACTGCTGGCTATGCCTGACCTCGGGTCCGCCTTATTATGAAGGAATTGCTTTCAATGGAGATTTCAACAGAACCAGCAGCCATACTTCCTGCTCTTGGGGAACAGGACAAAAACTGACCCTGACTGAAGTATCTGCGAGGAGTCCAGGTCTCTGTATAGGCACCCCACCTTCCACTCACAAACACCTATGCGGACAAATTCAGTCCGTGTCCAGAACGGAAGCTAATTACTATCTTGTACCTTCCCCGGTTGGATGGTGGGCTTGCAATACAGGACTTACTCCCTGTGTATCAACTAAGGTTTTTAATTCATCTCATGATTTTTGTGTCATGATCCAGCTGTTACCCCGCGTATATTATCACCCTGCATCCAGTTTAGAAGAAAGCTATGCTGGCCGGCGGTCGAAAAGAGAACCAATTACTTTAACCCTGGCTGCATTCTTGAGAATAGGTATGGCAGTAGGAGTGGGGACAGGAGTGTCAGCTTTAATAGAAGGAAGACAGGGAATTCAGTCTTTGAGGAATGCTGTCAATGAAGACCTAGCGGCAATAGAGAAGTCCATTGACGCTTTAGAAAAATCTTTGACCTCCCTGTCTGAGGTAGTTTTGCAGAACAGGAGAGGTCTTGATTTGTTGTTCCTAAAGGAAGGAGGACTGTGTGCTGCCCTTAAAGAAGAGTGCTGCTTCTATGCAGATCATACAGGAATAGTTAGAGACTCTATGCAGAAACTGAGAGAAAGATTAGAGCGAAGAAAACGGGAACGGGATGCTCAACGGGGGTGGTTTGAGTCGTGGTTTGAATCACGACCATCTTGGATAACTTCTTTGATTTCCGCTGTAGCTGGACCAATCCTTATGATATGCTTAGCTTTAGTTTTCGGCCCCTGTATAATAAATAGAGGAATGGCTTTTATCCAGAGTAGAATTGATACAGTAAAACTCATGGTTCTTCAAAGGCAATATCAACCTATAGTTCAGGTAGATGAAGAGTTAAGGGACACCAATCTCTAAAATTCTATGATTAGAATTAGTCTAAACAGAAGAAGAGGGGAATGAAAGGAAATAAAACTTGAGACCTGTGATTCATGTAATGTATGTCAAATAGCCCAAAGAGTTGTTTGTGAGCTTTGAAACCTGGGGCTGAGAACATAGCAGAACAGACCAGGACATGCCCGGGCAGGCCCATCGCTTCCCTATCTCCCACCCCTCTGACCTCAGGCTGCTGATGTTTAAATGGACCAATCATGTAAAACCGCGCCAATTCCTCCCCCAGCCCCACTCCTTTTCTATAAAAACCCCTAGCTTCCAAGCCTCGTGGTCGAATCCACTGTCTCCTGTGTGAGATACGTTTCGACCCGGAGCTCCGCCATTAAAATACCTCGTGTTGTTACATCAAGGTGTTGTGTTCTATTCGTGATTCTTGGGTGCACGCTGAATCGGGAGTTGGGTGGGGGTTTCCCCACTAGGTTCTTTCACTTCTTCCTTTCCAAAACCTGAGGTCCAGAGTTCCTCCGAGAAAGCAAGCTGTAGCATGAACGACACCAGAGAAGCAGCTAAACAGAGACCTTCACCTGCCTGCAGAGTGAGCTGTGGTCGAAATCACAAGAAGGTAGCTTTACATTTTTCTAAACTTCCAGCTTAGGAGTCAAAGAAGGACTGGCCAAGCTCATATCTGACATCAGAAGCTCCTAACTACCCCTATAAGTCACTGTCAGGACTAGGAGTGGCTGTGCTCTGAGTGAAGCATGATGAAGAAGACATCGTCTGCTTCCGGGCTTCCCATTTCTTTGACTCCTGGATGTCCACTTAGCTCCACCCATTTTAGAAGAGGCTTTTTTAAATGTTCTACTCACAGGTAACCTGGCTTTTCCACCGTACTGCTCTGTTGCCTGAGAACAGCTAGAGACTGGACTATCTGACTTGTAGTCTCTTCCTGGGTTTCTCTCTGTCTCTTGATCTGTCTGTCTCTCCTTAACCAGCCTAGGCTCCTGCTCACGCCTTTCAAGAATTCTCATTCATTTTAGAAAGGGGAAAGAACTGTGAATTGAAAGTACCCCATGGAGGAAACACTCACTTTCCAACAAATTGTAGGTGGTTTTGTAAATTAGATTCACCTCGAGATGTTTCAATCCACATATTACTTTCTGTTATTGATTTATTGAACTTGTCATATTATCTCTCTCTGAAATTTATCCTTTATGAGAAAATCTTCTCTAAATAAAGAAGTTTCCACTTCATATAATAGTATTATTTTTATTCAATTACTGGGTCCTTTGCTTCTGCCTAAAAACATATGGAAGGCTTTCTCTATTCTGGGGGCGGGGGGGGGGGGGAAGAAGAAAGAATTTCTTTTATGGATGCTGTGTCCTACAAAACAAATGGTTTATGTCTTTACTTCCATTCCGTAAATATGTGCATGTGTGTGTGTGTGTGTGTGTTTGTAAGTAAGTCAGAGATCAACCTCAGGTATCCTCTGCATCCTCAGGAGCCATCTGCCTGGGGTCTTGGGTGTGTGTGTGTGTGTGTGTGTGTGTATGTATGTGTGTTCCTTTCTTTGTTTGCTGTTTCCCTTTTAGACAGGATATCACTATGTAGCCTTGTCTGGCTTGGAACTTGAATGTAGACTAGGCTGGCCTCAACCTCACAGAGATTTATCTGCCTCTGCCTGATATACTGTCTTAGTTGAGGTTTCTATTCATGCACAAACATCATGACCAAGAAGCAAGTTGGGGACGAAAGGGTTTATTCAGCTTACACTTCCACATTGCTGTTCATCACCAAAGGTAGTCAGGACTGGAACTCAAGTAGGTCAGGAAGCTAATGCAGGGGCCATGGAGGCATGTTACATACTCAGCTTGTCCTTTTATAGACCCCAAGACTAGCAGTTCAGCAATGACACCACCCACAATGGGCCTTTCCCCCTTGATCACTAATTGAGAAAATGCCTTACAGCTGGATCTCATGGAGGCATTTACTCTGGGGGAGGCTCCTTTATCTGTGATAACTCCAGCTTGTTGCAAGTTGACACACAGAACCAGCCAGTGCATATGTGTTGAGATTAAAGGCGTGTGCCACCACACTGGGCACATTCCCAGTTTTTTTGGGACATAGTCTTTCACTGGGACATGGGGCTTGTGGAGTAGGATCGAATAAACTTAACAGATCCTGCCAACTTAAGAGATGCCTTCAGATTGTAGGCATATCCTACTACACCTGGCTTTTACGTACAGGCAGTGGATTGAGCTCAGATTCTCATATTTTACTGACTGAGTCATCTTCCCAAGAGATGTTTATCTCTCCTAACCTACCATTTTATCCTCAATTTCCTGTAACAACTTTCTTTCTCATGCCAACATATTTGTTGAGTGAATAATTTGTTCAGGGCACCCTGAATCTTCCATGTATTACTTCTTTCTTTCTTTATTGAAAGAAGAGTCTTCTCTCATATAATACATTTCTCCTCCCTTCTCTCCTCCCAGTTTCCCCCACCCCCTCTCTCCCAGACCCACTCCCCCTCCATTTTCCTTCAGAAGGTAGGCAACCAAGAGACAACAACCAAACATGTCATAACAGGATACACTAAGACAAGGCAAAAGCCATCATTTTGAGGCGGGACAAGGCAACCTAGTAGGAGGGAAAGTCTCCCAAGAACAGACAAGAGTCCAAGTGCTAGGAGTCCCACAGAAATGCCAAGCTAACAGCCATAACATACTCAGAGAACTTGGCAGAGATCCTTGCAGGCCCCATGCTTGTTACTTCAATATCTGCAAGCCCATATGAACCCCGCTTAGTGGATTTAGTGGACCATATTCTCCTCTTGTCTTCCATCCCCTCTGACTCCTGTTTTCTTTTTTCCTCCTTTTCTGATCTCCAAGGGAAGGGATCTGATAGAGACCTCCAACTTAGACTCTCTGCATAATGTTTGGCTACAAGTTTCTCAGCATCTGCTCCCATCCACCACCAGAGGAAGCCTCTTTGATGATAACTGAACAAGGCACCAATCTATGAGTATAGCAGAATATCATCAGAAATCATTTCATTGGCCCTGGGGTGGGGGACAGTCCTGTTTGGTTCTACCCTAGGTCTCTAGGCTATCCAGTGACTGACTATCCACTCAGTGCAGGGCATGGGCTCCTTTTTAAGTCATGGCCTCAAGTTAAACCAGACATTGGTTGGCCACTCTTATAAGTTCTATACCATCACTGACCCAGCACATCTTGCAGTCAGGAGAGATTGTAGGTCAAGGGATTTGTGGTTGGATTGGTGTCCTGGTTTCTCTTTCTGCAGCCTGCAGAGTACCTTCTTGAACCAAAGGGTCTAGAATGTAGATTCCATGCAAGTATCGGCTCTACCTCTTTCCATTCAACAAGCTGTGTGGATGTTGTCCTTGACAATTGGGCCCCACTGGCAATATTCAGAGAGTGACCCTTTCTGTCTTAGTATCAGCCTGGGTTGTTTAAGGATCTCCATGGGATCTCCTAAGCCAACAATTTGACCAAATGCAACCCAGTCCCACCACTGGAAGCTTTGCCTGGCTACAAAAGTAGGTCAGTTCCGTGCTACTTCCTAATGATCTACGTCATCTAATGAGGCCGGTTGAATTAGGAGCCCTATGTTGAAAGATTGCACTAAACCCCGAGGTGTAGAGAGTATCAGTATGTTGCTCAGGAGTTAGATAGAGTATATGGCTAGTCAGTCGTTTTTACCCTACAGGGGGTATCTAAGTTGTTCCTATCACCCATATGCACACTCTCTCTGCCAACCCCCCCCACAACCAATTGTTACATTACCGTAATATAAGAGATTTGTTTGTCTTTATTTTATTTAACCTGCCAACATCACCTGCCACTGTGAAGCGTGTGATGCCTTCTCCAGCCTTCATTTCCATGGCAATACTCTACTGCTTCCGAACTGTAAATATTCTCTCTGGCCTTACTGATTTATCTTTTTAAATCCTGTCAAAAGTCATGATGTAACTTGGGATTTTTTTCTTCTGAATGCTTTCTCTGTGTGACTTCAGTGACTCACATGTCCCTCATGGTCAAGTCCTATAAGCACAGCATCCTTTTGTCTTGAGCCCTAGGTTCTTGTCCACATGCAGATACCACGAACTAGACATTTCCAAATCTGCACGGTGTTCTTTCATTCAAAGGCTTTTTTTCTACCGGTGTTTCCTTATTCATCAAAAAACCATTGCCTATAAACAAAAAGGATCAAAGAAGATGCTATTTTTCTCTCGCCTTTTCTCTCATTTATTTTTTCTTTCTTCTTCTTCTTTTTTTTTTTTTTTTTTTTTCGAGACAGGGTTTCTCTGTGTAGCTCTGGCTGTCCTGGAACTCACTCTGTAGACCAGGCTGGCCTCGAACTCAGAAATCCACCTGCCTCTGCCTCCCAAGTGCTGTGATTAAAGGTGTGTGCCACCACCACCCGGCCTTTTTGCTCATTTCTATATGAATGTAGAAATTTACTTTGTACTGTGTATTCTAGTTTCTGAGTTTGTAGATGTATTCGGTTCACTTCTAATATTTTTGCATTGCTTTATCCTAGTTCTGAGCCCCATTTCTTCCTTTTGAGATCTGATATATATTGTGCTTTATGGTAATCTCTATGACATCTGGGCCAAATTATGTATGCAAAAATGGACCAGCAGAGAAAGAATAAGGAAAATGTGGTGACATACACAACCACCATAATTTATCCATAAAAAGAATAAAATCTTGTTTTTTTTTGCAGCACAATGGTTTGAACTGGAGGATCTTGTGTTAAGTGAAATAAGTCTAGCACACAGAGTGGTAACATGTCCTCTTTTTTTTTTTCCCCTTTAGTTGGAAACTAGAAACGGTTGACTTGAGTGTCAATGAGCAGAGGTTGGGAAGGATGGGAAGGAGGGTTGCTGGGAAAGGGAGGTTGGATTTGATTCATGCACTGTGTATTTGTTGCACCTGCACACGGAATCCATTAGCATGCACGGTTGCTAAATAACAATTAAAATATATGAAGATATAAAAAGAAAGAAGCCACCAGCCATTTATTAAACAAGCACACGAATACCTGTCCACTGGGCAGACTCCGTAATGGCTCCTTGTTTTCTAAGGTTTCCATTGTGCTTCCTGCTCACTGGAGGCTATTCTCAATGACTTAGCCACTGCACAGTATTCACTCCTCAATCTTTTTTCTGAAGCAGCTATGAATATTTGGAGACACTGACATGGAGAAGTAGACTGGCTTCCCTGAGGTTATGCAGTTAATAAATGATAGGTCAAGAATTGCATTTCAGAGCCTTTCCTTTAAGCCCACACTCTTTTTTTTTATTAGATATTTTCTTTATTTACATTTCAAATGTTATCCCATTTCCTAGTTTCCCCTCTGAAAATCCCCTATCCCCTCCCCTCTCTCCCTGCTCCTCAGCTCACCCACTCCCATTGGTGGTCCTGTAAGCCCACACTCTTAACGTGGCTCTTTCTTCTGCTGTTGTAATCTCTGCCTTTATGAATTAAGCTCAGCTTATTTTGTTTATTATAACACTGACTTAACAGTAACTAAGTTCATGAAGTTAGAGATATGCATCTGAGACTAAACTTGAATTCTCTGCTTTATCCAAAGAGATTTATGCATTAAAATCTACAAAGTTTTAGAACCAAAACTAGGGGAAAAAATTGGAAGGAAATTGTAGATTAAAGTGTGATCTACTGGATAGTAACACTTGAGATACAAACAGCAGGGCTCTAGTAGCTCAAAGCTAAATCAGACCTCAAATCAGGATCTGCAACCATGGTGAGTGTCCGCCCTGTCACTTTGGGCCATCAGCAGCATTGGAATGGAGGAGAAAAGGGAAAAACAGATAGGACCTGGAGCAGACAAGTAAGGTGAGTAGGTGGTCTGGACCAATGACTGAAGGTCAAAAGATAGGTCCACCCTGAGGAACACATTGAAGCCAGGGAACATAAAGAGATTTAGAAATGTAAAGAAGGAGAATGTTGACATGTGTCATGAAAGTAGACAGAATCAGAGACATTACAGCAGAGACAAACGGTTTCAAGTCACTGTAACATCAATCAAATGTCTTCCACTCCAAAGTAGAGTGGAAAGGTTTTTGAAGTGGGTGTCAAAATAGCACCTGTGTTATAAGTTGGTTCTAACGTCAGTCAGAAGTGTGGTCCCAAAAAAGTAATTCAAACTGTCTGGAGTTCAGTTTTCTCCTGTAGAAAATTCGAGATTTCAAACTATGCAGTCATCAAGGTACAAAGCCTACTCTCTTTCCACAGTATCTTAAAGACGTGTGTGTCTGTGTGTGTGTGTGTGTGTGTGTCTGTGTGTGTGTGTCTGTGTGTTTGTGTACATGTGGGCACACATTATATGCCTGTGTAGGCACATGTGTGTTCAGGCATGCCTGTCCATGTGGGGTGCATGTGGAAGCCAGAGGTTGAGGCTGGGATCTCATTTTTAGAGCACTTCTCCATCTCAATTTTTTGAGAAAGGGTTTCTTCCTGAACCTGGAGGTCATCATTTTGGTTCAAGTGGCTGAGCAACAAGCCCCTGAGATAAGCTGTCTCCACTCTTGGCACTAGGGTTTTGAATGGGTGCTGCTACACATAATTCTTATATGGGTTCCAGGGATTAAAACTCAGGTCCTTGTTTATTCAGCAGGCACGTTTCTCATTGAAGTATCTGCCAGGCTGTCTGAAAGATTTTTAAAATGTTTGTTTGTTTACTATGTATGCAGTGTTCTGCCTACATGTATGCCTGCAGGCCAGAAGAAGGCACCAGATTATTTTATAGATAGTTATAAGGAACCCTGTAGTTGCTGGGAATTGAACTCAGGACCCATGGAAGTGCATCGGTGCTCTTAACCTCTGAGCCATATCTCCAGGTCTGTCCTAAAGATTTTAAAGTCTAACTACTAAGGGAACCTTTACAAGTACTCCTATTTAGTAAAGGGTTGCATGACAGATTTATAAATCATTCACAAATGCATGTATTAATCTGTACCGCTATACTAAAATATTAAGTATGTTAGTAAAGTACAATGAAAATACATAACTGTCTTGACAATAATGATAGCATCAAGATATTTTCAATTGGTTTCTAAAGGTACAACATTCAGATTAGAATGAGATGGGTCATTATAATAGATTGACGTAAATGCCTATTTCGAATAGTCTTTGACAGTTTTGAAATTGTTTTTTTTGCTTACTTCTCACCAAATATGATTACATTGTTACTATTTTTATAATGCAACTTGCTTGGATTTAGAGGAGTTTCTTCAGTGTTGTTCTTATGTTTGCTCAGTCTTACTCATGGCCACAATCCTTGATTTATGGTTTTTCTATCCATGTATAGGTTATTGTAGGTGTTGGTAGGACCAGTGAGAGAACCCTGTATGTGAATATATACTTTGACTTCCTGGGCTTTGCCAATAGCAGGCTGGAGTGGTTTGTGTGTGAGGAAGCACAGAGAGGGAATACATAAAGTCAGGTAAAGGTATGTTAATGGGCTTACTGCTGCTACAGGCTCAGTCCTGCAGCACAGAGACCATCTGAGAAGCTAATTGGCACCTCTACTCCTCCAGTCCTAGAAGATGGGGAGGCTGAGGCTCTTCTCCATCATGGTTCATTTCCCAGTGCTCTCTGGTTATCTCTGCTGTTACCATATTCTTGTTACCATAGAGACAACTTTCTTGGTCTTGTAGGATCAGAGTGAGAAGAGAGGTGCTGTTCTTAGCAGTAGGAAGCTTTCAGTGGAATCCACACTGTCTGTCATGCCTTTGTGATTTCAGGTGAGCTCAGAAGGAACGGCAAGGGCTACATTTTATGAGGGTTATGGTTAAGGTTAGCATCGGGATTAGAGGCTCTGAGGAGATGCAACAAAAGGAGTCATGTACCAGCATCAGCCTCTCCAACTCTCCCTGGGACACAGGGAGTGCTAAATTACCATTTCCTTCATACTTTCCGACAAGTGTTTACATGTGAACTCTAATCTTTCCTTCCCACCTTGCATATCCCTCAGATGTCTTTATCTCTCTCGGGTATGCTTAGCTCTCTTGACTGAGTAGTGGCTCCATGGCCTGATCCCTGGGATGGCAGACATTCCAGTACTGACAGCTGCTTTATCTCACGAAAGTGTCAAATCCTGGTATTCTTTATTCCTTCAATACAGAGCTGTGTGTTTCTGTCAAATATGTACCTGTGTATTCTCCAAGGACAGTGCTGGAACATCCTCAAGAATGTTAAAACACCGAAGGCCCATGTACTGGGAACACTTAGTGAGTCAGAGCCTTCAAGGCAATGAGGAAGACAAGCATGGAGCACACCTGTATATCGCATCCTAGATGTTTCAGCTGTGGTGAAGCACATTTGCCTCTAAACATGTCTTTGGCATCACACAGTTCTATACTTGAATTTTGGTAGATCGATTTCACATTCAAAGGACATTAGACAGGTGACACCTGTATACAAGCCACTGTAGAATACTGTGGGTCATAAAATGGGAGTAAGGCTTCATCTCTTAGGCTTAATCTAGTAGGCAGAGGAAGTGTAATAAATAGCAATAAAATGAACTCTCACCAAGTTAGACCCAGAAGAAAAACATAGAGGGCTAAAACCTTCTAACAGATTATTTATGTATGATGAAATCTCTTATTTCTTGTTGATAATATCCTAACTTACCCTAAGTTCCACACCCTGAAATCAAGCTCTTCACCACCCCCTCTCTCTGGACCAAACCCACAGCCCTGCACTTGGCAAGCACTCTGCCAATGAATCACATCTTGGGACTTTTCTGAACCTAACCGATATAGAATTCATCTACACGAGTTTAATGCTAAGCAAATTTGAACTTTAATATGACAAAAATCTCCAGGTAGATTTTGCTTGAGCGAGAAGTACTAAATCCTCTGAAAAGACCTCAAGATAGAAAACAGAGTACTTCCCCAAGGTCTTGGGTTCTTAGGATGTAAGCCATGTGCCTTTTGTCACAAAAAAAAGAGAATATTTTGTACTTTTTGTTTTTTAACTGAAAATCAATTTATAAGATGGAAGAATTTATAGCAAAGGATAATAGAGAATCAAGATTAACAAAGTTATTGGAAGTTATAATCGGTTCTATTTCACATTCAAATTCTGAGGTACTTGTACTTTATATATTGGGTACAATTTGTAATCTAAGCAATGGATTTTTAACTCTGACAAAAGGCAATTTTTTTCCATTAATTGTTTCAACAAATGTGTTGGCCACACTGACCTATGACTTCATATAAATATAATATACACTAGACAACTATGTTACAGTGTACTTCTAGGGTTGGCAAGACCATTCAAGGGGTGGCAAGACTACTCAGTAGATGTAAGAAGGTGGAAGGAAAAGAATAGACTCCAAAAAGCTGTCCCCTGACTTCCCCAAGCATGCTGTGGCATGAGCATGCCCCCCATCATATACACACAATTATAATTACTCTTTTTTCTTTTTGTGTGTGTGTGTTTTCAAAACATGGTTTCTATGTGTAACCCTGGCTATCGTGAAACTTGCTGCCACACCAGACTGGCCTCGGAACTCAGAGATCTGCCTGCTTGTGCCCCACAAGTGCTGGGATTAAAGTCATGCACCATGTAAATGATAAACTTAAAACATAATTTACAATGTATTGTAAACACAGTCTTTGAATTAGTGTCTTTGCTTCCCCCCCCCCCCCAATCTGTGGACTTTGGTAAGCTGCTGTTTAATTTCAGAACTGCTCATCACCATCACATTGCTGAGGAAGCAAGCCAAATTTCATGGTTAGATGTAGTCAATATCACTCTAGGTCAAAATAGATAGTATAGGTGTTTCAACTGTCATTTGCTGAGGTCATAGTGTACCCTTTACTCTTTCTGTTCTGTAAGATCTCATGTAACGTGAGACCTGGAGTCTCAGGACTTGGGAGGTGAGGCAGGAGGATTATGAGTATAAAAGCAACCTGGGTGAGAGCCTGTGTCAAAGACCAAAAGCAAATAAGGAAAGAAAACCGTATTTCCTATTTCCCCTTTGTTTCCACACCTCCATGAATGGGTTGTGAGCACCACCAGTGTAGTAACATGGAGCTCCGTACTCTGGCACGGGTCTCCTTCCTCGCTGGCACCAACTGTACCCTGTTGATATTTAAACATATCAACAGACTTTCCTCACAATGAGCTTTTCAATCTGTGGGTTTAAAGTTTAGTAGCCCAGAAAGTCAAATAACCCCATTAAAAAATGGGGCTCAGAACTGAACAAAGAATTCTCACCTGAGGAATACCGAATGGCAGAGAAACACCTGAAAAAATGTTCAACATCCTTAATCATCAGGGAAATGCAAATCAAAACAACCCTGAGATTCCACCTCACACCAGTCAGAATGGCTAAGATCAAAAATTCAGGTGACAGCAGATGCTGGCGAGGATGTGGAGAAAGAGGAACACTCCTCCATTGTTGGTGGGATTGCAAGCTTGTACAACCACTCTGGAAATCAGTCTGGCGGTTCCTCAGAAAATTGGACATAGTACTACCGGAGGATCCAGCAATACCTCTCCTGGGCATATATCCAGAAGATGTCCCAACCGGTAAAAAGGACACATGCTCCACTATGTTCATAGCAGCCCTATTTATAATAGCTAGAAGCTGGAAAGAACCCAGATGTCCCTCAACAGAGGAATGGATACAGAAATTATGGTACATTTACACAATGGAGTACTACTCAGCTATTAAAAAGAATGAATTTATGAAATTCCTAGCCAAATGGATGGACCTGGAGGGCATCATCTTGAGTGAAGTAACACAATCACAAAAGAACTCACACAATATGTATTCACTGATAAGTGGATATTAGCCCAAAACTTAGGATACCCAAGATATAAGATACAATTTGCTAAACGCATGAAACTCAAGAAGAATGAAGACCAAAGTGTGGACACTGTGCACCTTCTTAGAATTGGGAACAAAACACCCAGGGAAGGAGTTACAGAGACAAAGTTCGTAGCTGTGATGAAAGGATGGACCATTTAGAGACTGCCGTATCCAGGGATTGTACTGGCTATTTTTGTGTCAACTTGACACAGCTGGAGTTATCACAGAGAAAGGAGCTTCAGTTGAGGAAATGCCTCCATGAGATCCAACTGTAAGGCATTTTCTCAATTAGTGATCAAGGGGGAAAGGCCCCTTGTGGGTGGGACCATCCCTGGGCTGGTAGTCCTGGGTTCTATAAGAGAGTAGGCTGAGCAAGCCAGGGGAGGCAAGCCAGTGAAGAACATCCCTCCATGGTTTCTGCATCAGCTCCTGCTTTCTGACCTGCTTGAGTTCCAGTCCTGACTTCCTTTGGTGATGAACAGCAGCATGGAAGTGTAAGCCGAATAAACCTTTTCCTCCCCAACTTGCTTCTTGGTCATGATGTTTGTGCAGGAATAGAAACCCTGACTAAGACAGGGATCCATCCCATAATCAGCTTCTAAACGCTGACACCATTGCATACACTAGCAAGATTTTGCTGAAAGGACCCAAATATAGCTGTCTCTTGTGAGACGATGCCGGGGCCTAGCAAACACAGGAGTGGATGTTCACAGTCAGCTATTGGATGTATTACAGGGCTCCCAATGGAGAAGCTAGAGAAGGTACCCAAGGAGCTAAAGGGATCTGCAACCCTATTGTTGGAACAACATGATGTACTAACCAGAACCCCGGAGCTCTTGTCTCTAGCTGCATATGTATCGAAAGATGGCCTAGTCGGCCATCAATGGAAAGAGAGGCCCATTGGACTTGCAAACTTTACATGCCCCAATATAGGGGAATGCCAGGGCCAAAAGAATGGGAATGGGTGGGTAGGGAAGTGGGGGGTGCTATGGGGGACTTTTGGGATAGCATTGGAAATGTAATTGAGGAAAATATGTAATAAAAATATTAAAAATCAAAAAAAAAATAAAGTTTAGTAGCTCTAGATTGCACGCCCAGGGTGTTCTGAATACATGATCATAGCTATATTCAAATAAGCTCTTACAGCTCACTTGTCCAATTCATTTCTTGCTATTTATTATTTTAACAGTTTTGCTGAGGTCATCACATCCTCCACTCATTTCAAGTGTGAGTCTCAGTGGCTTTTTAGACTCTTCAGAGTCGATCAATTAAAAAATTTTCATCAGCCCGCAGGTTAATCTATACCCTTGGCAGACACACATCACTTTCCCTTAAGCAAGTTATATATATGCCTAGGAAACACCAATCTGCACTGGGAATAAGGTCCAAGGTTTGTGCATGGCTTGCAAGCATTCTACTACGGAGCATGGTCCTAGAATTGCCTCTTTATGAGGATTCTTAACATGCAAAATCAGGTAATATTTGGCATTCTGATTGGCATATTTCATGTAATGTGTTGTTTCCAAGACTTATTCAGGTTATCATATTTATTAATACTTTTCCATTTTTTTTTTAGTTTGCCAAGTACTATATGTGTGATAGCCCAGATATGGTGTGCTGCTCAAAGACCCATGTATTAAAGGTTTAGGGTGAGCATACTGTTAGGAACATAGACATTTCAGGAGTCCAGAGTCTTGTGCTGGGAGTCTTCTAAGTCACTAGAGAAAGCCCCTTGTTTTTTCTCTCTCTTCCTGCTCACCAGGAGATGAACAGCCTTGTCTTACTATATCCCACCATGATGTGCTGTCTCAACACATGCTAGAGGCAGTGAGGCCAATGGGCATGGGCTGAAACCTCCAAGCCTGAGACAAAGTAGACCTTTCCTCCTTATATATTGCTCATCACTTTCTTGTTACAGTAACAAAGAACTGACTGATGCAATACCATTATACACAAATGATATTTGCTCACCTATTCTGGACTTGATGAACATTTGAGTTGTTTGTACTTTTTGATTAATATTGATAATGCTTCTAGGATGTCTTTTTTAAAATTTCTCTTACCTGCTAATGCAAGCTCTTTCAATTTATATTTAACATTTTGAGAGGCTTATACATTATTTAATATCATTTAATGTTCCCACCAGTGATAGATTAAGTCAAGTATCCCCCTCCTTACCAGTACTTGTTAACTGATATTTTTATCACAAACCATTTAGATGGGGTAAGGTGCTATCTCATGTGGTTTCTGTCTAATAGCTCACAACACGGCATTTTTTATTGGATATTTCTTTATTTACATTTCAAATGTTATCCTCTTTCCTAGTTTCCCCTCCGAAAATACCCTATCCCCTCCCCCTCCCCTGCTCACCAACCCACCCACTCCTGCTTCCTGGCCCAGGCATTCCCCTATACCGGGAATAGAACCTTCACAGGACTAAGGGCCTCTCCTCCCACTGATGACCGATTAGGCCATCCTCTGCTACATATGCAGCTAGAGTCATGAGTCCCATCATGTGTTTTCTTTGATTAGTGGTTTAGTCCCAGGGAGCTCTGGGGGTACTGGTTAGTTCATATTGTTGTTCCTCCTATGGGGCTACAAACTCCTTTAGCTCCTTGGGTACTTTCTCTGGTTCCTTCATTGGGGACCTTGTGCTCCATCCAATGGATGACTGTGAGCATCTACTTCTATATTTTCCAGGGACTGGCAGAGCTTCTCAGGAGACAGTTATATCAGGCTCCTGTCGGCAAGCTTTTGTTGGGCATCCACAATAGTGTCTGGTTTTGTGGTTGTTTATGGGATGGATCCTCAGATGGGGCAGTCTCTGGATGGTTATTCCTTCAGTCTTTGCTCCACACTTTGTATCTGTAACTCATTCCATGAGTATTTTATTCCCTATTCTAAGAAGTATCGAAGTATCAACACTTTGGTCTTCTTTCTTGAGTTTCATGTGTTTTGCAAATTGTATCTTGGGTATTCTGAGCTTCTGGGCTAATATCCACTTATCAGTGAGTGCATATCTATCATGTGTGTTCTTTTATGATTGGGTTATCTCACTTAAGATGATATCCTCCAGATTTATGACGTGACATTTATCATTAGTTATAAACCATGAATATATCTTTTCTGCAGAAATGCTGATTTTTTTCCTTTCCCCATTAAAATAATCATCTCATCACCTCTATAACAATCTGTGGAGCATACATAAGTTTTAGTTTCAATAAAATGCAATGGATGTATTTTACTCTTGCTTATATTTTCAGTGTTGTGTCAACAAATGTTTGTCATAATCGAGGATCATAAAAATTTAGTTCTGATTTTTCCCAAGACTAGTAGCTTATACTCAGTGTAGGATCTATTGGAGTTAAGGGGATTTTTGTATGAATGTAATAAGGGTGTCCAGTTTTCTTCTCTTTCCCTTTTCTCCTTCCCTCCTTTCTCCTTCCCTTCCATCTTCCATTCCCTCCTTCCATCCTTCTGTCATATATAATCACCACAGCACTTGTAAATGAAAGCACTATTTTTTTCCCACTGAAGGACCTCAACAGATTATCAAATAGCCAACTGGGGAGAGTGTGTCAATGAAATTCTATTAAATTGATATATACAAAAACAGTAATAGCAGCAAGAAGTAAAACTCCACAGCTAAGATAACATTTAATGCTTAAAGACAGAATGGTTTCACATGATAGTAAATACCAAAACAAGGATATCTGCTCTTACCTAGCTCTTTTTCAAGATTGTATTGGGCACGCCACATAAGACAATCAGGCAAGAAATTAAGGCAGTCAGACTAGGAAGGAGTAGACAGACCAACTCTATTCTCTGACAATATGACTTTTTATTATGTAAAAAAAAATCACAAGAAATTAAAAATATAACTTTTCATTTTATGAATGTTTAATGCTGCAGCATATTTTCCCCTGTGCATCATCAATATAATGTCTTAATAGGAAATCATATCTTCTGCCATTACATGTCATTGTAGGTGTGCTCTTTGTGGTATTAGCTTGGTTTCTGGTACTCTTAACCAGAATGGGGACTTCTTTCGTTTATATTAGGTAGGATGTTTTCTTTTATCAGAGTGGATGGTGAATATTGCTAAATACTCTACCACATCTGATGGCATGGCCATATTTTGTTTCTGTTTGTTTTCTTTTGTTTACATTGGTAATTTGTATTGCATCAGTCAATTTCTTTTCATTTAAGTATCCTTGTATTCCTAGATGTGAATCCTGCATAGTCATGGATTACAGTCACTTTTGCTTGTCTCTGAGTTTGACTAGGTTTAATTTAACGGGAGGATGTTACATCTACAATCATATGTGGTCCCGCTCCGTGGTTTCCTTTTCTTGGGGCGTCGTTGTTAGGTTCTGTTATTAAAGAAACACTGGCATCAGCGAGTGAGTCACAATATGTTCTCTTCCTCTTCTAGTTTTTGAAAAAGTTTGGGATCTGGAACTAATCATGCTGTAAGTGAGAAATTCACTGGTGAAATCACCGGCAGTTGGCTTTTCTTCCTTAGGAGTTTTTTTTGAAATATTAACAGCTCACTCTCCCTTATAAGTCTACTCAGAGGCTCTACTCAGAGTCAGCTCCAGCAGCTCCTGTCTTCAGAATTTGAATTCTCACCCAAATGGTGTGGATTTTTGGGACACAGCAATCCATAGCATTCATTATTACCCTCCTTTGTATTTATATGGCTGGTGGCAATGTCTTTTGTTTCCTTGTGCCTTATATTAGTAATTTGTGCATAACCAACTTTCATTTTGTTGACCTTTTTTTTCTTATCATTTTTCATTGTGAACATGGAGTCTTGACTGCTTGGCCATCCTGACTGCAATATTTTTCTTTCTCTAATTTTACTACTCTGTGCCAAATATTTATTTTCTCTTTATATTCGCTTTTAGCTTAATTTGTTCTTCTTTTGCAATGTCTTAAAGGTACCGTTATGCCGTCATTGAAGAAGGTTTTCCTTTTTAAAAAAATATAAACATTTCCCATCAATTACTGTCTTAGCTAGATAAAATAACAAATTTGTATATAGTGTGCCTTTATTTTTCCTTTGTCATAAAGTCCTTTGTGCTATTTTAATTTCTCCACTGCCACACCGATTATGTGTCAGCTGTGTTTAATTATTGTTTAATCCACACATTTGTGAGTATTCTAATTTTGTTATTAATTTCTATTCCTTGTGATTAGAGAAATATTTTCCACAAATCTTATCTCTTTAAATTTATTGAGGTTTGCTTTTTGTTGGCTAGAATATAGTCAATCTCAGAAAATGTACCAGGGTCTGGAGAGATGGCTCAGTGGCTAAGAGCACTTGTTGTTCTTTCAGAGGACCTGAGTTCAGTTCTCAGCACCCACACTTGCGTGGCTCACAATCATTTGTGACTCCAGCTCAAGGGGAATTAAAATCACCGGCCTCCCTGAGACCTGCACTTCCCTGCATGTACCAACGTGCAGACATGACACTACCTTTTTGCCATTTAAAAGTTTATTTTCTTAATGGTTTCTCAGTGATACATCACATATACCTTCCTAGAATCTCCTTTAAATTTATACAAACTTAATTATAATAAGACACAGAAACATTGTTTTTATATAGCATACTTACACATATAGCATCTAGATATATTACTGAGACAATAATATGCCATTCCAACTATTACATTTTAGTTTTAGGTGTACCAAACAAAATGAGAAGAAAGAACAACTACATATTTGTAGTTTGTTGTGTTATACTTATTAATTTGGGGAACTCTACACATGTGGTATGGAATTAAGTCAGCATCTCTATCATTTTCTAAGCTCAATAGATCGTTGATCCCATCTTCCCTCTTTACACTGTTTTGTTAAGTATCTTAATGTTCTTATTGGTTCTTGCCTGAGAATAGACTGTAACATTGTGTTTTGTCAAATTGCATTTTAGCAAAGTAAAAAGCAAAAGCAAGTTAAATGTACTTTAATACTTTCATAATCATATTTGTTTTATTTATCTGATGGAATTGAATCTGTGCAGAGGTGGCTTTTGGAGGTACTCTCGGGGATTTGTTCTGAGATCAGGCTGGATCTTCTCTTTTCATGTTTATTTTTAATTCTCTCTGTGTGTTTGTGCCTGTGTGGGGATACGTACATGTGAGTGCAGCTGGTGGAGGAGGGCAGAAGAACAAGTGGATCCCCTTGAGCTGGTGTGTCAGGCACTTGTGGGCTGCTCTATGTGGGTACTGGAAACTGAACCCTTGTCTTATGTTAGAGCAAGAAGTGCTCTCAACCAGCAAGCCATCTCTGCAGCCTAAGGCAGTCTCTTACTTTTTCTTCCAGTGATCTGTCTGATGAGCTGTCTTGACAATGGCTCAGCCTGCTCTTCTTTCTGGGATTGTTTCAAGACAGGGTCTTTCGCCAGGTCATCTCAAAGTCATCTCGTAGCCGAAGGTGAGCTGGAACTTTTGTTCCTTCTGCTTCCACCTGCGCTGTTACGGGGGATACAACAGCAAATCTGGTAACCATGGTGCTGCGGAGTGAACCCAGAGCTTCATGGATGCTGATCAACACTCTCTCCAGCTAGGCTTCACCACCGGTTCTCTTTTAGAAAAAAATATTTTTAAAGTCAGTACACCAAGTAATGGGTTTCATTATGGCATTTGTGTTACCAAACACACACACACACACACACACACACACACACACACACACACACACACTCACCTTTATGCTTTGCTATTTTTTACCCTTTTACCGTCTTGCTGGGTCCTTTTCTCCCTCTAAAAAGAATGGTCTATTCCTTTCACTTCTTATGTATTCCCATATGTGTCTTATTCATCTTTTCCCCTTCTACCATTTCTTAAAGATTGTTTCTTCTCTATTCATGGTTCCCTTTCTGCATTCATTAGCTAAACACATGTGTGCATGTAAGCACAACACACACACACACACACAGTGATGGTAAATCTTAATCGTCAATGGAATTTAGAGACATATAGGAGACACAATTCCAGGTCTGTCTAGGGGGGCATTCGAATTTAACTGAGGAAAATCCACCCCAAAAGTGAGGAGTACCATTCCACCGGTTGGGGTCCGAGAATGAATCCGAAGCACAAAACAAAAGGAACAGCAGCATTTGCCGAATGCTCCCTCAGTACCTGGTCTTCTCTCGCCACCACACCTTCCCAGTTATTATGGGCTATGTGTATGGGGAAATCACGAGAAAAACAAGCGTTTTATTTTTCGTTGCTTGTGTCCAGCATTTTTCCAATAAGAAAAAGCAACTAAGGCAGAAAACGGATACTGAGTAAGTAGGGCCGCTGTCGTGATTAACCCGACCACGTGACTTGTGGGTCTCTGGAACTTATTTGGAGGAAGAATATGGAAGAGTTTGGAGCCACAAGCTACGGGAGCCCTAATGAGTCATTCCGGTGGGAGACTATTCTGAAGACCAGAGTGCTGACAGAAATGAGGGCTAAAGGCGAGTGCCCGTGAGGTTTCAGAGAACACCATTAACAATCGGATAAGAGGCCATTTGTGTTACAGTCTGGCAAAAATTCGGGCAGTTTCCTTTCCATATCCTGATAGTTTGAATGAGGGTAAATTCAAGAGTAACAAATCGTCTTCTGACAGAAAACTTAAGTTGGGGCACAGTTAGCATTTGGAGTGCTTACTAGGTTCAACGATCACAATTCAAAGCACAAGTGCATGCAAAGTACCCAGTTGGATGAAGCAAAGCACAGGAATGAGTTTAAAGTTGCAGACAGCAAAAGTACAGACACAAAGGACCTGCAGCTGTTAAAGAGACCGATGCAACTAAGAAAAGTCTCAACCATCGCCCTGGCACACTAAGAACGACGCCTTAGAATTAAAGATGCCCCGCCCACCAAAGGTTCCAGCTCGTAAATGGGTAAATGGTGATTCAGTTCAGAGGTAAGAATGAATGGAAAATGCAGCTGAACACATTCCCTACTCAAGAATATCAACTGTGTGAAGTGCTTCCCCATTCAGCTGCGGAGGCATAGAGGCGACTATAGCCATAGTAGAAAGGGGCCAGACTATAGTTCTGGGTGGCAGTAGAACTTGGTATCATCTACACATTGTTTACATTTTCTCATGGAAGTCTTTGTTTAATTGATTTTATGTGTTTTTTAAAAAAAAATTCCACTAGATTAAATTTTTCTTAATTTTTTGTTTTGTTTTGTTTTGTTTTGTTTTACCACCTATTGCGTTGGGGATTGTGGTATTCTTGACTTTCTAAGAGGCTGAGGTGTATCATTAAGTTATTTGTTTGCGATCTTTGACTTGTAACGTCAGCGTAGCCATGGCTTTCAGAGCTATTCTTGCTGTATCCCAAATGTTCTGCTAAGTTGTGTTTTTGTTTTCATTTCATTCTAGGAAATTTTATATTTCCCCTACGATTTATTCAATCACCCACTGGTCATTTTGTAGTCTTTGTGTATTTGTGTAGTTTCTCTTGCAATTGATTTTGAGCCCCACCCCCCACCATGGTCTAATAAAGTACAGGAAATTATTTCATTACTTTTATATCTGATAAGACTTATTTGATAGCCTAGGAAGTGTTCTCTTTGAGAGGATGTTCCATAAGCTGCTGAGTGGAATAGATATTCTAAACATGTTGGATATAATTTTTTATTATATTAAGTCCATTACATCTACCTTGTTGTTTAACTCTGGTATTTCTTTGATGATTTTTAGTTTGGACAACCTATCTATTGATGAGAGCAGGATATTAAAACAACCCACTATCTTTGTACCTGGGCTGACTTGACTTTTTATGTTTATTGGTATTTGTTTAATGAAATTGGAAGCCCTGCTGTTTGATCCACATATAATTACACTATATCTTGATCAGTTGTTTTATTAGTCTCCCATGTTAGATCTTGATGAATTGTTCTGCTCATTAGTCTGCAGTTGGCTTTTTGTTCTAATTTTGACTTGAAATCTACTTTATGAGATAGCACACTAACTATACTATCGTGCCTACCATATGTAATAGAGAAGCTCTCTCTGCTCATATCCACTTGGTATTCTGTCTTTCCTACTTGGGTGTCCCTTTCTTTCTCTATATGTGAGAAACTTTATGATATAACTCCATTATTAAAATTCTCCATGTCTTTTGCATGTAGCTCCGTTTCTGTTTCTATCTTGTGGTCTGGTCTTATGGATATATCTCAGTGTTCTTGAATCTGACAGTCATGGTCTTCCCTTCTTTCCTCTTTGATGTTTGAATGTAGTACTTCCTTGATGCTGTTCTCTGGTCCTGAAATCTATGCTTGATTGGACTTCTTTTTAAAAAAAGATTTATGTTATTTTATGTTAATGAGTATTTTCCATGCATGCATGCATATAGGTACACTTCATGGTACCTGGTGCCCAGAACAGGGCATCAGATCCCCTGGACCTGGAGTTACAGATGGTTATGATCCACCACACAGGTATCAGGAACAAAACCCAGGTCATTCGCAATATCAGCAATTGATATTAACCATTGATCTATCTTTCCTGGCCCCAGTTGAGTCCATTTTTAATGATTCCTACAGTGTGTGGTTTTTTTTTTTCATTTTATTAACTGAGATTTCTATATCCTTTTGGGTATCCTCCACAATCTCACTTTCCTTACTGAACGTTTCTGCCACCTTGCTGACTTTTTTCTGCTTTGCTTACTTTCTTCTCCAGGTTATAGATTTGATTCATCTTCTCCCCACCGTGTACACCCTTTGAGATCATTGATCACTTTTATTATTTAACTTTTTGAAGTCATCATCCCACCGTTCGCCATGCTTAAACCCAGTAGCTGAGCATTTATGATCTTCTGGTAAAGTTATCTTGCTTTTATATGTATCTCCTCTCTCTGTTCTAGTTTGTGTATCTCTTGGTTTGGGCATAATGGTTTTATTAGTTTTAATTTTTTTCTTCTTATTGGGTAGCTTACCTTTGAGGGCTCAATACACAGTACAATGAAGAGAAAACAAACTTTTGCAATAGTAACAAAGAACACAATAGAGAAATACCTTCTAAATCAGTTAAAGTTGCTTTAGACATCACTAATGGCCAGAAACAGAAAGGGGCAGAACTATGGTAGAGTATGCCATGAAGATAAACATTACCCAGAGTAAATGTGAGGATAGTAAGTATGTGAAGGGGGCAAAAGAGAGCAGACAAAGGGTTAAATTAAAGAAAGGGTAAAGAAAAGGAATGCAGAAAATATATCTAGAGAGGAAGATAAAAGAGCAAGAGAGTACATCAACAAAAATTAAGGAATAAAAGGAAAGAAACGACCTCAATAGTAAGAGAGTTTTCTAACAAAACTGGACAAATGTAAGAACAAAACCACAAAAATATAAGTGCTTAAAAAAATCAGATATAGTCAACACAGAGAGACTGCCCAGGTCTCTGGTACATTCTGGAGGTACTATGTCCTGAGGTTGCCTGTTTCCATTTTTTTTTTTACTAGACAATTAAGCAAACTTTTATTGAAGCTTACATTGCGGTACAGAAATACATTTCAGCTGATTAAACGTCCAACACCAACAAAGAGAAATTATGGCACCAAAACTTCCCCACCTGTAATTAGACTAGATCACTAGTTTACCTACAGTTGTTCTAGGCTTTGTTCCACACAAACCTATGCAATTCTCAACATTAGGATTCTTTTTTTTTTTTTTTTTTTTTTTGGTTTTTCGAGACAGGGTTTCTCTTTATAGCTCTGGCTGTCCTGGAGCTCACTTTGTAGACCAGGCTGGCCTCGAACTCAGAAATCCGCCTGCCTCTGCCTCCCGAGTGCTGGGATTAAAGGCGTGCGCCACCACGCCCGGCAACATTAGGATTCTTAATTTAAGATGGGGAAATCAGACCTCAAGCCAAAATCTACTGGGTTACAAAATCCAGCTTAAATAATCACTGGCCCTCCAAATAGTAATTCAAAATAGGTGCTGTGCTCATTACAGAATCAGACAGATAAAGCTGACCGAAAGCTTCCCCAAAGAAGCCTTCAATCAACACCGTGTAGAAAGAGTCCAGACAGTGTTCCAACCACTTGATCTCAAACCAAGTAGACTCTGTTTAGAAACACTAAAAAAGTGTTTCATTATAAATACGGAAGGAACAAAACATCACTGCATCAGTCCAGAAACTACCAAGAAAACAGGAGGGCAATAAATAGGGAGTTTAGTCCAGTTTGCTCTTTTCTTTTTAAGTCCCACCAACATAATGACCATTATTTCTAGTGCCATTAAATAGATTCAGAATATTGCGCCGTTCCATCCATTCATACATTCACTATCTGGCTGAGTAACCTGCAGAGGCCTCCTCCCTCTGGTCAGCCATTCATCTGATCATCTGAAGGCCATGGTGAAAAGAAGACCAGAGACCAGCCAATGGCAGGACAAGTGGAAACCAGATTCTCCTTCGAATCAAAATCTCCTTTAGTAAAACCTGGTGGCAACAGCAGCACTTACTGAGGTCAGAATGCTAGGACTACATTTCTACTTTGACATAGTGGACATTCCTATCACTTAGTAAGTTAGTGAAGGCATGGTAGGCACTCCATTAACGCTAACTAAGGTGCACTGCACAGCCTATCATTTCCATGGAGTTGTCTTTAATGGGTTCTCCTTGCTCATCGCCCTGGAGACTGAGTTCTTTTCATTTGATACATTCAGTTTTGTCATTTATCTTCCACAGAAGTTCATACCAATAAAGAGACCACATTCTTATGTCTTAGGAAAAAAATTAAGCAAGGAACCATCTCCAAACTCTCATCTGGGGTGTAAAATTATAATATAAACCCACAGTGTAACAGTGTATTGCTTCATCAAAGGTGGTGGAAAAACTATAGGACTCTAAATGCAGGAGCAACTATTAAAACAGCAGAACATAAAACAAGCAACTGGAGTCATTTTCTTACAAAGACTCAACTTGTGGAAGAAAAACGTTAATTGCCATTGCATAAAACACCTGTATGAAGTACAAATTGGTTTTGAGTAACATTAGTAGAGAATATGCCCTAGAAAGTGGAGGTAACTGGATGTAAAAACTCTGGTAGCAATTTAATAGAACAGTCGCAGATGTCAGCTGAGGCCACATCTAATGGGAACGAAAGCCTTGTCAGTGGGGAATTTTGGATGACGCCTGCAGAAATATTACACTGTGCATAAACCAAATTGTATCATTTTCACAAGTGTCGTAAAGATTCATACAGTCAAAGGTCTTTTCTACATACACTTCAGTTCCACAGCAAGAGTGTCATAGAACACCTAAACACAGAAGAGAGCATTCATGCAAGATACCTAACTCCTTGATATAATAATGCATACACTTCAAAATGATTACACTATCATTACACCTAGGGCTTTCTGCAACTACGAGGTGGTGGTCATGGTCAGCACGGCCCTCAGGATGAGCATCTAGAAAGCAGCCACCACCTCCTGTGTGTCTTCTCTTTTTGCGTTTTTTCTTCTTCATTTTTCCTAATCAACTCTGCTGTTGTTGCTGTTTCTTAGCAAAACTGGTAAAAACTAAATTGTAATCGTTGAACATAACACTCTGGCAATCAAGACGTTTAAAGCTGTCAATCTTCTGGGCAAAGAAAGCACTGTGCGACATTTAGAACTCTGATTAACAAACAAGGTGGTCACAACTTTTCCTGGCTTGAAGACTTCCACAACTTTCCTGATCAGGTCGGCATAGGAGGTCTGGCTTAGGTTTGTTTCAAAGCTGCATAAGAGAATTCTGGTTCTGGAGTGATAGTCCAATATGTTCCATCCGATTTCATTCCAGTCATCGAGTAGCCACAAGGATTGACCAGTGTGGCATCAATGACAGAACCTGGTATCAGGTCACGAATTCCACTCTCACGAGTGACATCCTTTGCAGTAACACCATCTTTCATGTAGAACTGGTCCATAACTGCTGGGTCAAGCTCACTCATCAGAATTTCCAGGGTTTGAACTGGCTGACTGATTACTCGGCTCTCTGGGAAATCCAAAGTATACAAGTACCAGCAGTCAGAATTCATGTGTCCCATACAATATGCTGCTCCATTTGGGAAAATTACATTAAGAAACTCGATTTCTTCCTGGAAATTCTGGTGTGGGTACCCTTGGTGAGAAGGCTTCATGAAATTCTTACGAGAATAAAAGAAGCTTTGAATTGAGTCAAACCCACTGTAATCCCTAGCAAGCTTCAACAGGGGAACCAGTGCTTTCGATAAGAGGGTGGTACCACATGTCTTCAAAATGAAACGTCTCTTGGAGACAAACATGCTACTCTCTCTCACTAAGTAGTACATAAGCTTCCTGCTTGTCAGTCTTTGTCACACTTATGATTGAGCACTGCACATCCTTCAAAAGGACATCCCACTCAGATCTTGGGATGGTACGAAGATCCCCAGATCCCTGGCTTGCGTCGGACTGCTGTCTGGAAAAACAGACCTCCAGCAGTTTCTCCGTCCCTTCGAAAAAAATGTGCAGCTTCCATCACCGTGAGAGTAGCGAACAACCAACAACCACAGAAAATCAACTAAATTAAATCTCTTCTCCTCTTGCCGCCGCTGCGGATTGTTCCAGGTGTGTTACTGAAGTTCAGGTTCCTTTTTTTTTTTCCTATAATTTTATATTAACTTTTTTTTTTTTAAAAAAAGGACTAATAAAATTTTCCCGGCTATTTTCGTGAGCGAAAGTTGAACGTGAGTCTGTTGGAAATAGAGGCAGATACAGTTCAGTCTCTTATAGTCCACTGCTTTCCCGTTAGAGAGAGTTGAGCGAGCGCTACCTAATGTCTTTTCTTCTGGCCTTCAGGGCTTCAGTCCTTTCTCCAACCCAAGATGAGATCATGTTTCCCTTCCCCACCCCACCACCCCCCATCCCTTTTCCTACTCAGGTGCCTCCATCCTGTCCCGTCCCCCCTACCCCATTGTGATTGCTTTTTTCTTCCTCCCAAGTGGGATTGAGGCATCCTCACCTGGGCCCTTCAGCTTGTTTACCTTTTTGAGTTCTGTACTTTCTTTATTTTTTGGCCAATATCAACTTATTAGTGAGTACATACCATGCATGTCCTTTTGGCTCTGAGTTACTTTGCTAAGGATGATATTTTCTAGTTCCATCCATTTGCCTGCAAAACTCAGGATTTCCTCGTTCTTAATAGCTGAGTAGTATTCCACTGTGTAAACGAACCATGTTTTCTGTATCCATTCTTCTGTCCTGGGACATCTGGGTTGTTTCTAGCTTCTGGCTGTCACATACAAGGGCACTATTGACATAGTGCAACATGTGCCCTTGTGCCTAGTGGGGCATCTTTTGGGTATATACCTGAGTAATATTGCTGGGTCTTCAGGCAGATCTATTTCCAATTTTCTGAGGAACCTCCAGGTTGACTGGTTGTACCAGTTTGCAATCCCACCAGCAATGGAGGAGTGTTTCTCTTTCTGCACATCCTCACCAACATGTACTGTCACCTGAGGTTTTGATCTTAGTCATTCTGATTGGTGTAAGGTGGGATCTCAGAGTCATTTTGACTTGAATTTCTCTGATCACTAAGGACTTTTAACATTTCTTTAGGTGCTTCTCAGCCATTGGAGAGTCCTCTGTTGTGAATTCTCTGTTTAGTTCTATACCCCATTTTTTTGATTGGGTTGTTTGGGGTTTTGGTGGTTAGGTTCTTGAGTTCTTTATATATTTTGGATATTAGTCTTCTATCGGATGTGGGATTAGTAAAGATTTTTTTTCCCCAATCTGTAGGTTGCCGATTTTTCTTATTGACTATGTCCTTTGCCTTACAGAAGCTTTTCTGTTTCATAAGGTCTCATTTATCAATTCTTGATCTTACAGCGTGAGCCACTGGAGTTCTGTTTAGGAAATTTTCCCCTGTACCAATGAGTTCAAGGCTCTTTCCCACCTTTTCTTCTATTAGATTCAGTATATCTGGTTTTATGTTGAGGTCCTTGATCCACTTGGACTTGAGCTTTGTGCAAGGTGACAAATATGGGTCTATTTTCTATTTTTCTACACACAGACAGCCTTCGATAAAAACAAAACAAAACAGAAAGCTCACATACACAGGGAAATTGAACAACTCTCTACTCAATGATAACTTGGTCAGGGAAAAAATAAAGAAAGAAATTAAAGACTTCCTGGAACTCAATGAAAATGTTGACACAATATATCCAAACTTATGGGACACAATGAAAGCAGTACTAAGAGGAAAATTCATAGCACTAAGAGCCCTGGTAAAGAAACTGGAGAGATCTTACACTAACAACTTAACAGCACACCTCAGAGCTCTAGAACAAAAAGAAGCAAACACACCCAAGAGGAGTAGAAGGCAGGAAATAGTCAAACTCAGGGCCAAAATGAACCAAATAGAAACAAACAGAACAATACAAAGAATCAACAAACCCAAAATCTGGCTCTTTGAGAAAATCAACAAGACAGATAAACCCCTAGCCAAACAAAGTAAAGGGCCCAGAGTCAGTATCCAAATTAGTAAAACCAGAAATGAAAAGGGAGACATAGCAATAGAAACAGAGGAAATTCAAAAATCATCAGATTTTACTACAAAAGCCTAGACTGGAAAATCTAGATGAAATGGATGGTTTTCTAGACAGTTACCACGTACTGAAGTTAAATCAAGAGCAGGTGAACTACCTAAACAGGCCCATATCACACAAGGAAATAGTGTAAGCCATTTAAAACCTCCCAACCTTTGTCTCTGTAACTCCTTCCATGGGTGTTTTGTTCCCAATTCTAAGAAGGGGCAAAGTGTCCACACATTGGTCTTCATTCTTCATGAGTTTCATGCATTGAGCAAATTGTATCTTATATCTTGGGTAAGACTATGCTGGGGCCTAGCAAACACAGAAGTGGATGCTCACAGTCAGCTATTAGATGGATCACAGGGCTCCCAATGGAGGAGCTAGAGAAAGTATCCAAGGAGCTAAAGGGATCTGCAACCCTATAGGTGGAACAACAATATGAACTGACCAGTACCCCGGAGCTCTTGACTCTAGCTGCATATGTATCAGATGGCCTAGTCGGACATCACTGGAAAGAGAGACCCATTGGACACACAAACTTTATATGCCCCAGTACAGGGGAACGCCAGGGCCAAAAATGGGATTGGGTGGATAGGGAAGTGGGGGGGGGGAGGGTATGGGGGACTTTTGGGAGAGCATTGGAAATGTAAATGAGGAAAATATGTGATAAAAAAAAAGTAAAAAAAAAAAAAAAACCTCCCAAACAAAAAAAAGCCCAGAGCTAGATGGATGTAATGCAGAATTCTACCAGATCTTCAAAGAAGACATAATACCAATATTCCTCAAACTATTCTATAAAAGAGAAACAGAAGGAACGCTACCTAATTCATTCTATGAAGCCACAAGTACTCTGATACCTAAACCACATAAGGACTTAACCAAAAAAGAGAACTTCAGACTCAGCTTGCTTATGAATATCCTTGCAAAAATACCCAATAAAATTCTTGTAAATAGAACCCAAGAACACATCAAAACTATCATTCACCATGATCAAGTAGGCTTCATCCCAGGAATGCAAGGTTGGATCAATATATGAAAACCCATTAACGCAATCCACTATATAAACAAACTCAAAGAAAAAAACCACATGATCATCTCCTTAGATGCAAAAAAAAAAAAAAAAAAAAAAGCATCTGATAAAATACAACACCCCTTCATGTCAAAGAATTGGAGAAATCAGGAATTCAAGGCCTATACTTAAACATAATAAAAGCAATATACAGCAAACCAACAGCCCAATATCAATTTAAATGGAGACATACTTGAAGCAATCCCACTGAAATCAGGTACATGGCAATGATGTCCACTCTCCCCATATCTAATCAATATAGTTCTCAAAGTGCTAGCTAGAACAATAAGACAACAAAAGGTGATCAAGGGGATACAAACTGGCAAAGAAGAAATAAAGGTATCACTATTTGCAGATGCTCTATATAAGTGACCCCTAAAATTCCACCAGAGAACTTCTCCAGCTGATAAACAACTTCAGTAAAGTGGCTGGATATAAAATTACCTCAAATAAATCAGTAACCTTCCTTTATACAAATGATAGTCAGGCTGAGAAAGAAATTAGGGAAACAACTCCCTTCACAACAGCCACAAATAATATAAAATATCTTGGGGTAACTCTAACCAAACAAGTGAAAGATCTGTATGATAATAACTTTAAGTCTCTCAAGAAAGAAATTGAAGAAGATCTAAGAAGATGGAAGATCTCCCATGCTCATGGATTGGCAGAATTAACATAGTAAAAATGGCCATCCTACCAAAAGCAATCTACAGATTCAATGCAATCCCCATCAAAATCCCAACACAATTCTTCAAAGACATGGAAAGAACATCAGTGTTTTTTAATCCCTCACTGGACCCTGCATGTTGCAATACCAAACTACCAGGCAACATACACCCACTTGTGCGATAGTGGCATGACTGTTTATGGGAGAAACCAATTCCTCTCTTGACTGGAAGTGAGACCTGCTCCACAGGGGCTACTTCATGCCTGCAACTCTCAACATGTTCAAAAACCATGGGACGTCACAGTCATATTGATACTGTTTTCCTAGAAGGTCACTTTGTCACACTGCATTTTAAATATTGATGTCTATTTCCATAGTGTTGCACTGCTTGCATCATTTGTCAGAGGAGATGCTGATGGCAGCAGGATGTGGTTAATGCAGAGACTGAACCCTGCAAAGCGCTGAGAAGAAAGTGCTCAGCTCTAAATAGGACAACTATCCATGCCCACCTCAACCCAACCCTCAGGACTGAGCAAACACCTCAGATCAGGAAACAGGATGTAAGGGGCGGAGGATGAGGAAGTGTGCTGAGAACAGCTGGCCTCTGCGGGTTCTAAACTCTGTTTATGATAGCTCACTGTACGTCTTGCTGATTCGTGATGCCCAATGGCTTCTAATATGCTCATTTATGAATCTTCTGTCTTGAAGTACCTCATCCATTCACTTGCCCATCATCTAAATAGGGCAGTTAAGGTTGTTATTTTTAGAACTATTTACATTTATTTTCTAGTTATAGGCACAGTGATAAATTCAGAGTTCTATATCTAGATAAAGACTGAAGACTCCTGGTTTCAGAGAAAAGTGAAGAAGCCTTCTGGGTCTTCTGGAGCATGGAATAGCTCTTCACTAGAGAAGAATACCCAAGTGATGGTGTGTCCTCCCCCATTCTGTTAGATTTCATTAAGTACTATCCATAGCCTCCATTTTGAAAAATAATTAATTAAAAAAATTATCTGATACACAGAAACAATTGATAATCTTAATGCGTCATATGGGATTGGGGTGTACTAGTCCTAGCTACTCAGAAGGCTGAGGCAGAAATATCATTGGGGTCTAGGAGTTCAAGGCTAACCTGGGTAACATAGCTGTCGCTTTATAAAAGAAAGAAAGTAACTAAAGCAATTGGAGGGCATTCAGTAAAAAGCCTCTTTTCACTCTTTTGTCTCAACTGTTGGCAACAAACTTGTATTGGGGTGTGTGTGTGTGTGTGTGTGTGTGTGTGTGTGTGGGTGTGCTTCTTCACTTTTCTCTGAAACCAGGAGTCTTCAGGCTTTATCTAGATATAGAACTCTGAATTTATCACTGTGCCTATAACTAGAAAATAAATGTAAATAATTCTAAAAATCACAACATTAACTGCCCTATTTAGATGATGGGCAAGTGAATGGATGAGGTACTTCAAGACAGAAGATTCATAAATGAGCATATTAGAAGCCATTGGGCATCATGAATCAGAAAGACAGATTTTCTTTTTTTTTTTCCCTTTACTTCCTTCCCAAGACCAGTGGGATAGTTGAATGTGTTATTCTCCTGGCAACAGATAAGCACAAGAGTGAGCCAGCCCAATCCTAGCAAATCATTTAAAGACGCTGCCTGAATCACACCTATACATCTACACAAATCACACTCTGAAGTGAAGGCACAGCGGGCCATAGCTGGGTGTAGTGAAGAGGACACTGTCTGTTGACATGGGAAAAGGCTGTGCTAAGGAAGGTCTGAATGGGTGGGGCTGCCGCTGCCATCCAGCACAAACAGGCCCCGTGCTTTACTCAAGGCCCCCACTCTCAGGATATATCCATCCTTCTACAATCACAAGTGCTGCAACAGTGACTGAGTACATATGTCATCTCCCACGCGTGTCACATATCCAAAGCATAAATCCTCGCTAGCGAAACTCTTGATTAAAGAATATGATATGAGCACTTCTAATTTTGATAGTGACTGCCAAAACCCTGCTTAGAGATGATTGACTGTGACAATTTATGTCCCCGCTACCAATGTTGGAATTCTTATCATTTAAAAAAAGTTTTTGCTACTTTCCCTATGAATATATTATCTTTGCATGACTCTGATTTCTACAATTCTTGCTACAAGTAAGACTGACAATCTTTTAATATCAAAGGCCATTTCTATTTTCTTATTTGAACCCATCTGTTCATCTTTTGCCGTTTTGTTCCAGTATTTTCTTTCTTTCAGGGGGAAAAAAAAACCCTTCACAAGCAAAACAAAAGTCTATCGGCTGCGTAATGAAATGAAATGGCTTAGCACTGTAATGAATAATAAAGCCTGTATGAGCTCTCAAAACCACCTATCTTTATTTTAAAAATGTTTTGTATTTATTCTTAGAAAATGTCAGGGGTTGGAGAGAGATGGCTCAGAAGTTAAGAGCACTGACTGCTCTTCCTGAGGTCCTGAGTTCAGTTCCCAGCAACCACATAGTGAATCACAACCATCTGTAATGGGATCTGATGCCCTCTTCTGGTGGGTGTGCCTGAAGAGACCAACAGTGTACACAAACATAAAATAATATCTTGTGGGCATACAATGTCTCTTGGTCATACCCAGTTCTATTTCCTGCTTCCTGCAGCTTGTCCAGACCCTACTCAGCAACATATTTCCCTCCTGATTTTATGTCTTTTTAAAAAAGAACCCAGTACATTCAATTAGTGTCAGACATATGTGCATGGGTGAGGGTTACCTACTGGGGCATGGTAACTTGCCGGTGGCTACTCCCACTGAGGAAGGTGACTCTCCTTCAACAGCCATCAACTACCAGCAGCTCCTTAGCTGGAAGTGGAGCTTTGGGGGGTCCCTTCCCCATTCATACTGGACTTTTAATTACCTTGGTTGTATGCAGGTAACCACAGATGCTGTGAGTTCATGTGTGTAACACCCATGTCATGCACACCAGATTTGAAAATGCCAACCCTATCCAAGGTGGGGAGGACTTGAGCGGTGACATCTCCTATTTTCCATTTGTGGTCATGCAAAATGGGTAAGAACACATTAGTCAGTCAGGCAATTTTGAACAAGGTAAAAATGAATCTGCCGAAGACTCCTTTCAATCCCTTGGTATTTGTCCAGGATACATAAAAATGTTTGTTCATACAGAAATTCAAATGTAAATGTTTACCCTGCCCTGTATGTGATAGTTCCAGGCTGGAAGAATTCATCAAGAGGTCAAAGAGAAGGTCCCATATTCATGCTGCGAAATACTATTCGGCCAGAAAAAAAAAAAAAAAAAAAGCACCGATTCTTCTAACAATAAGCACAAACCTCAAATTTAAAACAAAACAATAGAGGAATATGCCCGAATTTTGGTGCTTTTTGTGTGTCAAATCTGGGTCTCTTAATATGCTAGGCACTTTCTGCTCCTATGATACAGCCCAGGACTCTTCAATGAAAGTTTAGAATTCATTACCACCAAGCTTGGGCATCATGGATGAATTTTGGCATAACTATGCCTCATGTCTATGGTTGCAGATGGTGAGAAGCCTTTCAGTGTCTGAAGAACTGGACAGAGTTGTAGGGACATGTGGTGCTCACACTCAGGCAGACTGCATTACAGCTTTCCGGTCACTGTCTATATATGGAGCCCTGCCCTGGAATGAGCATGGACTGTTCATTGGGCCTCATTGGTTCCAAACCATGCCAATACATGCTACTTAGTAAATATCATTGCATCAATAACTCTTGGCCAAAGCCTGCTGGGGTCATGGGTTCCCTCCAGCAGCTATGATTGGAGTTCAGTAAATGCAACCTACTCTGTGATGCACCTGATTTTCCTCGGCATAAGTCACACTGTACAGCCACGTGGCTTGACCCTACATTGACCTCACGCTCCCTCGTTAATAGCGCTGAGCCTTTTCTTTCACTGCCATGAACATATGATAAATTTCTATTCCAAAATACATGGTCCTTTGGCTGTTATATGGAAGACCCAAACTAAATCAGATAAAATTCTCAATATGTCAGATCTGAGCATTTCAGACAACCCCAGGGCCATCATATTCATCAATGTACTTCAGCTTGTGGAGTCAGATTTGCAGAATACATTAAACATGCACTGAAAACTCTGATGGACACATACTAGACCCCCGCCAGTGAGCCAGAATGAGAAAATGGCTGGCTTTGAGGTAGTTCTATTTGGAAGGTAAAGTGAGGGTACTACAAAAAAAGCACTTTAATAAGTCTTTGTTGTCTGTATTAGATAGAGTTGAAAGAAACTGAATTTGTATGGTCATTACAGTGGCAATACTCCTTCCTAACACTGGGTTGGATTCTTATTCGGTTTGACCCCCATCTTGGTCAAGAACTAAAGAAATGGAGGCTCCTCGGTACTGTCTTCAAAGCAGAATCAACTTGCATTAAAAACTGGGTATGAATATAAGGGCCAGCAAGATGTTTCTGCAGGTAAAGGGGGATTGGTGCCAAGTCTCATGACCTGAGTTCAATCCCCTGGATCCATGTAGTACAGGATATTAAGTAACTACTGCTAGGTGTCCTCTGACTGGCCCCCTCACGCAGTGGCAGGCATTCACCCAGTAAACAAAAGCACCACAATTATTTTTAAATAAGTGGACATGAGGCAACATTACTTAAACATTTGCCATGACTTGCTTTTACAAGACAGTAATTTTAAGCAGGCAAGGCAGGTTCTTCCTCAAACAGGGAACTCCACTGTTTCCCCTCCTCTTTTCGGCTTCCTCACACACAAGCCTGGCTCTTTAGTCTAGAGTTGTTACACTTCATACTATGCATCATTTAAAATATAGATATCCCCTATAATAGCCTATTTCAAAATTAAGCCTGTCTATATTCTCACATCCACAGGGAATAAATTATTCAGAGTTGAGGTCTAACTCTTAGGACATCTGTACACGTTGTTTTCAAATTTTCTGAAATCAGTGTTTGTTTTCTTTTCTTTTCTTTTTTTTTTTTACAACAAATACCATACAAAGTCATGTGTAGTAAATAAAAATGTACCTTCTCACTAAACTGTTAACATATATGACTATATATATGTGTGTGTGTGTGTGTGTGTGATATATATATATATAACTTATATATAATAGATATAATTTTCAATCCAATATTGGGCATGAGCTTATCAGAGAGTTTAAGGAAATAGTAATAAATCTCCACCCACTTACAAATAAGCTATGATTTAAGGGACCTCGCCTCACTATATGGGTGAATGCAGAAACGAACTTCTTTTAATTAATTATTTATTTACATCCCAAATGTTGCCCCTATTCCCCTCCTTTGCCTCTGAGAGGGTGTACTCCCCTCCCTCCCCCCCCCCCCCCGGCATTCCCCTTCCCTAGAGTATCAAGTCTCTAAGGATTAGGTGCATCCTGAGCCAGACAAGGCAGTCCTCTGATACATATATGCCATAGGCCTCAGACCAGCCCATGTATGCTCTTTGGTTGGTGACTTAGTCTCTGGGAGCTCCTAGGGGTCCGGGTTATTTGACACTGTTGGGCTTCCTATACGGTTGCCATCCTCTTCAGTTCCTTCAATCCTCCCCTAACTGTTCCGTAGGAGTCCCTGACCTCAGTCCAATAGAAACCAACGTTCTAACATAGCCTACACTTCACATTAAGAGCCATCACACTGGCAAACAATTCCAACTCCAGACAAGAGGGATGGACACAGGTGAGCTGTGCTGGCACCGTCAACTGAGCGAGCGGCCTGGCTCTCCACGGTAGTTTTGGTCAAGTTCCAGACTAAACAGTCTCTGTTCTTCTCCTGGAGAACAACAAAGCTTTCTTCCTGAAAATTTGCTGTGCTCAAATGATGCCATCCACGTTTGTTGTCGTCTGAGTGGGAAATGGATCTGATTCTAGGCTAAGCTTCAGAGGTTAATCTACAAGAACGCATATTTGAAAGTCATTCAAGACCGAACAATTCTTCATTGTAGGGAGTTGCTGTCTAATTATGGGATTTCTAATATCCTTGGCCTCTTCCCACTAAATGCCAGAAGCTCCCAATTACTGTTGACAACCAGAAAATGCTCCAGAAATATCTGAAATGCCCGGTGGTGGCAGTACCTCTCTGTTTTCGACAAGCACCGGGATCATCTGCTCCTCCACACACCAGCCCAGTCTTTTACCTCAGCTCTATTTTAAGGTTTTTGTTGTTGTTGTTGTTAATCTCCTCTCTCACTTGGGTCTCCAAATTCTTCTCTCTACCCTTAGATTTATCTGCTGAAAATTCCCTGTTCATGTGACCATGTCATTGCCAGTCAAAATCATATGCCATTCCCCCCAGCACTACAGGATAAATCAACCCTTTGGAGGACAACCATATTTAATTTCCTACTGGAAAGGAGCAGAGTTTGAGTCAGGGTCTGATGTAGCTGAGGCTGACCTCAAACTTGCTCTGTAACTCAGGAAGGCCTTGAAATCTTGACATCTCTATTCCTACTTACCAAGTGCTGAAATTACAGGCATGTTCCCACATCTGGCTTGATTTGACCCATTTCAAATTGGATCTGAACATCTCCCTCCTATGTCTGCTGTACTCTTCCTCATACAACATCCAGAACTGAACGTTTCAACTCTTTTGAGCAAGTTCTAACCGATACTTTAAAGCACACCTCAAGCCTCAGGACCTAGTGAATCCTCACATCAGCTTCGTACCAGTTGATCTGACTGGTAGTCGGCTCTTCCACCCAACTGAGTTAACTGAGGGTATCCTAAGGACCACATGAATGGCAGGCAAAAGGTGAGGTCTTAAAGAATTTGTTGAACTAACATTGAGTGACTGCGCTAGCTTCTCGAAGACCTGTGCATTGAACTGTTTTCATTTGCTTCCCACTATTTTCTCGTCCATAAAGAAGCACCTATCCACCTTATTCATGCACTCCAGTCTGACACATCCTTTGAGCTGCTTCTTTAATATGTGTTCCATTTTCAGGATGGACCATTTAGAGACTGCCGTATCCAGGGATCCATCCCATAATCAGCTTCTAAACGCTGACACCATTGCATACACTAGCAAGATTTTGCTGAAAGGACCCAAATATAGCTGTCTCTTATGAGACGATGCCGGGGCCTAGCAAACACAGGAGTGGATGTTCACAGTCAGCTATTGGATGTATCACAGGGCTCCCAATGGAGAAGCTAGAGAAAGTACCCAAGGAGCTAAAGGGATCTGCAACCCTATTGTTGGAACAACATGATGTACTAACCAGAACCCCGGAGCTCTTGTCTCTAGCTGCATATGTATCGAAAGATGGCCTAGTCGGCCATCAATGGAAGGAGAGGCCCATTGGACTTGCAAACTTTGTATGCCCCAGTATAGGGGAATGCCAGGGCCAAAAGAATGGGAGTGGGTGGGTAGGGAAGTGGGGGGCGCTATGGGGGACTTTTGGGATAGCATTGGAAATGTAATTGAGGAAAATATGTAATAAAAATATTAAAAATCAAAAAAAATATGTGTTCCATTTTCAATGAGCTTGAAGACATCTTTATTACATTTGTTAATAGCCCCAACACTACTTTTTACTGACTAGTGAAGATAAATCTATCTTCTTTGACCCATTCTCTAGCTTATATTTTACTTAAATCAAAAAAGGAGACCACATTTCATCCTTCATAAAACAATTTGAAATCAGCTCACAGGAATATTCTTCTGTGAGTAATTTTATTTATTTATTTATTGCATTTAAGACTCATGAAAATATGTTTTGCCTACAAGTATGTCTGTGCACTACATGTGTGCAGTATCTGTGGACCTCAGAAGGGGGTGTTAAATACCCTGGGACTAGAGTTACAGCTGGTGGTGAGCTGCCAAGTGAGTGCTAAGGACTGAACCTGAGTCCTCTGGAAGAGCAGCCAGTGCTCTTAATCATGGAGACATCCCTCCATCCTCCATTAATTGCTGAGATATCACTCCAGCCTCCATGAACAATCTTTAAAAGTTATTCTTCCACCCTCTCTTCACCTTTCTCTTTTTACTTCTTGTGTGCAAGTGGCCTTTGCTGTTCTAAGTGTTAGTTAACGGTTCTGTAACAGATTTGGTTGGTATTCAACACTTGACTTTGTTAGACATTTTTTCAAACTGGAGAGTGTTCCCTTCATCAATTCCTTTGGTAATTTTAGGAGAAGACCAAAAGTAAACTAATTTTAAAGAGCCTTGGTGTTTGTGCTTGTTGGACCTTCAGGCTTCTCTCTGCTGGGTATCACTTAAGGTTGTTAGTATCACTCCTTCCTTCCTTCCTTCCTTCCTTCCTTCCTTCCTTCCTTAATTTCCCTGAAGCCCCAAGATTTACATCAATATTTCAGTAATATCTTTTTAAGTGACTTTCCTTTGGGTTATTAGAAGAAAAATGACTCCTGAAGTAATAATCTTCTACATAAATGTTATTGTAGGGTAATTTTACTAGAGGCTATAACATGACCTTGGGAAATATATTAAATTGATTTTGCAAGGGCATTGAGATCTTCCCCTTTTGAAGATGTACTCTGAAACCCTCTGTCCTGCTTCAGAGCATGTAAATAGCATTATGCACAAAAAATTTTCAAGCTGTCAAGAGTAAAGTAAGTATGATAATTTAGTATAATTAAATGCCTAAGACAATCAAAATAGAACTGATCCTGGTAAGTTTTCTCACTTGTGGGAAACGTCTTTAAAAGTAGTTATCCATGTTGCAATCATGCTGTTAAAAATCTGTAGTGTAAGCCACGCATGGTGGTACATGCCTGCAATCAAGCCCTTGGGAGGCAGAGGCAGGAGGATAATAAAGACAGCCTGGTTTACACGGGGTTTCTGGCCAGCCAGGGCTTCACAGTAAGACTTTGTCTGTCTGTCTGTCTCTCTCTCTCTTAGATATTTACTTAAGACTTTGTTTCTTAATGACAAAAACAAGTATAGCATAGTAGTCCACAGTATGAAATATTATACAGTCCTAAGGAAGAAAGCAAGATGGGCAGATGGCCCAGCTGGTAAAGTGATTATTGCCTTTCAAGCACACAGGTAAGTTTGCTGGTGAGAATATTTCAATTCTCACATTATTCAATAAGGGTTTGTAATCCTTGCACTAGCAGTACAGAGACCTAGATTACTAGAGTTTGTTGGCCTGCCAGACCAGCCGACTTGGTCACTTCCAGGCCAGGGTGAGACTGTGTGATGAACAACACTCCACGTTCCACATATATACTCACACCCCTGTGAATGAATATCTGTCTGCACATCTATGCACCCCCACAAACACACATACACACACACACATGCACATACACACATAGCATGTATACAGACATAAAATATATTCTTTAACTCTTTTTTTATAAAATATATTCTTAAATTAAGAAAAATTGTAAGTGATACATATGATATATACACACGAGTCTATCGTAGAAGAAATAGAATTAAAATATATGCAAAGTAAGAGGTTGGAGAGATAGCTCAGTAAAGTATTTGCAGTATGTGATGGCTAATATCGCCACCTTAGCAGGATCTGAAATCACCTAGGAGACAAGCCTTTGCGCATACCCAGGAAGGATGTGGAAGAGGATGGCACCAATCCATGAGGTAGGGTCTGGAGGAATACAAAGCAGAAAGCAAGCTAAATCTGAGCATTTATGGCTCTGTGCTCCCTGACTGTAAACACAATTTGTGCACCTGCCTTAATCTTCCTTTGCCAAGACTCCTCCTTCCCCACACACACCTGGCTGCACTCTTGGACTGTTAGCTAAAACAAATCCTCTCTCCTTCAAACTGTGTTCGTTACAGAATTTTATCACAGGGACAGAAAGAATAACTAAGAACTGGGTGAGAGATCACTGCTGTAATAAACTGGCTCCCTTGGTCCTCAAGCCTTTGGAACTGGTTTGCAAAAGGAATGCTCAAGAATTTGAAACTTTGGGCTAGACAAGCCCTCAAATGCTGAAGGCATAGCTCAATGGTCTGTTCCGGTAGGGACTTAGAAGACAAGCAGGCTTAGAGGTTTGGCACACAGGGGTGTCAGAAGGAAACAAAGGCAGGGCTAGAGGCATTTTTTGTTACACTCTGGCAAAGAATCCTGTCAAATTCTGCACGTTCCCTAAGACCTTGTGCAATGATGAATTAAGCCATGAACCAATTTATCTGGCAGGCAGAATTCCAAGACAGCCTATTCTCCAGCTGTGGTGTGTCTGCTGCTCAGTTCTTTTATGCAGATCTACAGAGAGAGGAAGTGAGCAAAAAGAATGAATCTCAAATGAGATCTCAGGCTTGAGAATTTTAAACAGAGCTGGGATTGTTAAAAGACTATACAGCCTTTTGAAGTTGGTTGGAATCTGTTTCTGCATTATGGGATACCTGTGTGCCTATGCAGCTAAGTGGAAGAAGGTTCAGGTTTAGAAGTAATGTGTTTGGGGGTCAAAGGGTGGAGATGTGATGATTAATATCCACTTAACAGGAATCTAGAATCAACTAGAAAAACAAGACTCTGTACAGCTCTTGAGAGGGGTTGTCTAGATCAGGTTAATTAAAGAGGGAAGACCCAAGTGAACTTGTGGGTAACACCACAGTGTTGAGTGTTTAACTGAAATTAAAGCTAACACTGTGTGTTGTACTTTCATTTCTTAAATATTCTGCTTTATGGAGACCTTTGCTTACCCTGTACTGCTACCGCTAACATGGTTATGGAAATAAATTATAATAATTGATAACTGGAGGGAGAATAATTAGAGAGAGAATGACAACAAATGGTATTGATAAGTGCCATCTCAATTCTCGTGGAGATCTTTTGAATTGTACTTGTGGCTCCATTTTACAGATTTAGTATCAGAACAGCGGTCCTTGTGTAAGTGTTGGAGCTATAAATGCCTCTGCTTCTAGTTCTAAGTAGCTGCTAACTGCAGAGGGAAGCTGAAAGACACTCAGGTGTGTTGCTTATTTGGCTACCTCAGGCCTGCCCGGATGATGCTGCTGTCAGCATAAAGTTAACATGGGAAAACCATACAATTGGGTTACAAAATAAAAATCTCATGTTTTAACTAAGTCTGTAACGTGTGTGTGTGTGTGTGTGTATTGGATGCATTCATCACCACCCTTGGCTGAAGGCTGAATATATCCTAAGATTGAGATTTTGCACAAATCTCTTCATCTGGCCTAGACATGGAATGGGAAGACATGAAAAGCAGGTAAGTTTGTCCTGGTTCCATCTCCACCTTCCACTTGCATGGCAGCTTTCTCATGGGTAAATCTGGTGAGAAAATTTATCTTCGTTGTGATATGCAGAGTAAATTGGGTAATTGTTACCAAGTGGCATGACTAGGCAAGTAGAAAACGTTTGACCCTAGATCACACTAGCTCATAGTCTTGTTTGTTTGTTTGTTTGTTTGCTTACTTGCTTGTTTGGAAAGTGAACAGAAAGGATTCAGGATGATCGTCCCAACGCTACAGTGTATCTTGCCTCTTAGGTATAGGTTGAGAATGAGATGAGAATACTTTTTTTTTTTTTTAAATGCTAAAAAGCTAGGTCACAAGAGCACTTGCTCTTTTGACAGAACCATTTAAGACCACACCAGAAGATCAGAAAAATTCTTCCCGTGCCATTTACTTTACTTACTACAAACGTAGGCAGTAAAATTGCCCTTTTCGGCGTACAGTCGTACGAGTTTTAGCACGTGTATGGGTTTATATAACCATCGTCATGATTGCCATACATATGACTTCAGCTTCTGAGTCGGTTTTTTTTCTCCCCTCAAAGCTTTTCACATTTATACTGCAAAACACTTTTAAAAATAAGAGAAAGGGATTTAGATAAATGTGCTGAAGATGCAAATTAATGAAACTGTCTTTTTGCACAAATCTCTGCAGTCTCCAGGCTCTGCAGCTTTTTTTTTCCCCCTGGGCCATTTTGGCTGGTGTTTGTGTGGACTATCTTCCCACAGAAAGAAACAGCCATAGATTCAGAATTGGACCGCCACAGTCATGATGCATGTTGTGGGGAACAATCCCCGGCGTCCTTAACTTGATACTTTTATTATACTGGGTCTTCTTTTTCCCAGCCTTATCTTTCCTATCGTTTCTCTCTCTAAAATGAAATCGTCTGTAATAACCCACACCTTTTAATTTGGGGAAAATTTGACTGAGGAAAAGCAGATAAAGAGTTTTTGAGAGAGCAATGAGAGGGCGTTCGGGACTCCAACTCTCTCCAGACTTAATGACATTGGTCCTATAAGCATTCCAGTCGTTTCCCTAATCCATCATCCGGCGCCTGCCAGCGCCCCCTGGGAGACAGACTTTGGGACAAACTTCTTTCCCAGGTCAGCCCGCCCACCTCCCGCCGCGAGCGCTCCCTGCGTAAGTGACTTGTGCTGACACAACGCACCGCATCTGGTGTAGGGAGCTTTCCGGGTGACTCACGTCTTTGCAATTTGCTTTTGTTTCTGGGGTGTTTTAGCTGCAATTTTCTTCCCGCTGGTTTTAATTTTGAGAGGAGGGGGGAAAAACCACCCATAATGAATCAAGAATGAGTGTCCTTTCCAGTAACCCTCCCCTACTTTAAAGTTGACTGTCTTTACAAGTTTGATAACTACCCAAGACATGCGGGGGCGGCACAGGTAGGAAGGCATTAACTAACTACCTCACAAACTGAAGTTGCCAGCCAAACCGAGCCACGGGAGAGGAGACTTTCTGAATCTTCCTCACAACCCAGGCGTTTGCAGCGGCGGATGTAACCTGTGCAGCTCCTTCCTTCTACTGCTGCTTTGCTCACGCTTAAATCCCTCTCCTCACTGCCAGCGGTGCCAGAAGCAGCGTGAATTCCAAGAGATCCACCAGCGGTTTTGTTTCTGTCCGAGGTAAATACGCTATGCAAAATACGGAACCACCAAAGGATGCTGGGGAGGGGGAACAGAAGGGGAATCCCTCACCTTCTCGGGATGCGCTGCTCATTTATCTCCGCCTGGGGGAGTCGCCCAGCCTAGGTGGCCCCTCGTATCCCTCCCCGAAGCCCCTACCTGGGGCAGCAGAAGTGGCCAGCGCGGCGGCGATCTCTCCTGCAGCCCTGGCCCTCCCCCGCCCCCCGGCTTGGTTTTTCCCAGCCGTGGAGGTTGGGCCAGGGGCTGGGGTGAGAGGAGAGTCGGCGCCCGCAGCAGGAGCTGGGAAGGCGCGTGGACTCGGGTGGCCCTCGGAGTTGTCTTTGCAGGCGCGGGGTGCGGAGGTGAGCAGTGGGGACCGAGCGGCCAGGTTTGGAGCCTGGAGGCGGGACCAGGGTTCCTTTCTATACTAGGGCGTGAAGAGAGCCGTGGGGGGGGGGGGCGGGGGGGTCCTGGCTGCCACATCGCCCATGGTCCCACGGCCGCTTTGTTGGCGGGTTCCCTCCGTTTTTCTGGAGATGTCTGGATCCTCTCGGGATCGGGGAGCTGGGTGGCCAGGAACTGGGGAGTCGAGAGTAGGCGACAGCTGTACGGCTCTGCTCCCCTTTCCACACTAATCCAAGGAGGTACCAAAAAAAAAAAAAAGCTCGAAAGAGTCCCGTAACCCGAAACTTCGCTCACATCCCAACCTGGGAGGGGGAGGAGCAGCGGGGGCGGGGACCCCGGAAGGCAGGTGGTCGGCGGGGGCGGTAGGAGCTGGGACCCGGAAAAGGGAGAAGTTTGCTCGCTGGACACCGCGGGGTCTGCGTGAAGTTCTAGGCGGGAGGAGGGCAATCGGGGCAGGAGCCAGGCGGGAGGTGGCCCGGGTCCTGATGGTGTGGGCCCGGAAGAGGCAGGCTTAGCGCCTGGGAGTGGGGACCGCGTCCCACTAGGGAGTGGGGACCGCGTCCCACTAGGGAGGAAGGACGCACACAGAAGCTTGGGCCGGGTTGCTAGTGTGGGGACAACTTGGTTCGTACTCGGGGAGCTGCGGCCATCACTGCTCCTCACGCTTCTCTCCCGCTTGTCCCAGGTCGCTCATCCGATCCTGCCCTGAGAGAGGCGCCAACAAAGGAGTTGAGGAGGTGCCACCCACCCCAGCTGCGGCGGGAGGAGGAGCGCCAAGGCCCGTGTCCCGACCCGCCGTGCGTACTCACTGGAGGGAAGGGCGGGGTGCCGCTCCGGGAGGGGGACGCCCGGTGGCTCGGGGTTAGCCAAGTTCCAGCTTTTGGCGTCCCCTCCTCTGCTCCCACGCGAGGAAAGTTTGCCGTCGACGCTTGCGGCCGGCTTGCGCCCGCCGGGCCCAGGCGGTCGAGTCTTCGGAGCGGGCGCTGTCCCAGCTCCGGGGAACCGCGAGCCGCGATGCCTGGGGCGGGCTCCCGGGGCCCCTCCGCCGGGGACGGACGGCTGCGGTTGGCAAGGCTGGCGCTAGTGCTGCTGGGTTGGGTCTCCGCGTCGGCCCCCAGCTCTTCGGTACCCTCGTCTTCCACCTCCCCGGCAGCTTTCCTGGCCTCGGGGTCTGCGCAGCCTCCGCCAGCCGAGAGATGCCCCGCGGCGTGCGAGTGCTCCGAGGCGGCGCGCACGGTTAAGTGCGTGAACCGCAACCTGCTGGAGGTGCCGGCGGACCTACCGCCTTACGTGCGCAACCTTTTCCTTACCGGCAACCAGATGACCGTGCTCCCGGCGGGCGCCTTCGCCCGCCAGCCGCCGCTCGCCGACCTGGAGGCGCTCAACCTCAGCGGCAACCACCTGAAGGAGGTGTGTGCAGGTGCCTTCGAGCATCTGCCGGGTCTGCGCCGACTTGACCTCAGCCACAACCCTCTCACCAACCTCAGCGCCTTCGCCTTTGCGGGCAGCAACGCCAGCGTCTCGGCTCCCAGCCCCCTGGAGGAGCTGATCCTGAATCACATCGTGCCCCCTGAGGATCAGCGGCAGAACGGGAGCTTCGAGGGTATGGTGGCCTTCGAAGGCATGGTGGCAGCTGCTCTGCGCTCAGGCCTTGCACTCCGAGGTCTTACACGCCTGGAGCTAGCCAGCAATCACTTTCTTTTCCTGCCTCGGGACTTATTAGCCCAACTGCCGAGTCTCAGATACCTGGACCTCAGGAACAACTCCCTGGTGAGCCTGACCTATGCATCCTTCCGCAACCTGACACACCTTGAAAGCCTCCACTTGGAGGACAATGCCCTCAAGGTCCTTCACAACTCCACCTTGGCTGAGTGGCAAGGCCTGGCTCATGTCAGGGTGTTCCTGGACAACAATCCCTGGGTTTGCGACTGCTACATGGCTGACATGGTGGCTTGGCTTAAAGAGACAGAGGTTGTGCCGGATAAAGCCAGGCTTACCTGCGCATTCCCGGAGAAAATGAGGAATCGTGGCCTCTTAGACCTCAACAGCTCTGACCTGGACTGTGACGCTATCCTTCCCCAATCCCTGCAGACTTCCTATGTCTTCCTAGGTATTGTTTTAGCTCTGATAGGCGCTATTTTCCTCCTCGTTTTGTATTTGAACCGTAAAGGCATAAAAAAGTGGATGCATAACATCAGAGATGCCTGCAGGGATCACATGGAAGGGTATCATTACAGATACGAAATCAATGCGGACCCCAGATTAACAAATCTTAGTTCCAACTCGGATGTCTGAGAAACAGGACCCATCAAGGAGGACTCTGCATGAGGTGTAGACTTAAGGTTTTTTTTTTTCCCCCTTTACTAGGCTTGCTCCACTTCTACACTCCACCGTAGACACTATTGACTTTGATCCTTGTTATGTAAAATCCTGGTGTGTTCTGTTAATGTAAGGACATGAACAACTGTGCACATGTTTATTTTCCCCATTCCTTTCGGTACTCCTCGATGCCTGCGGAGGGATTGTTTTTTTTTTTTTTCTCTCTCAAGTCGCAGCATGGACTTGGATTAGTTCAGTTCAAGGTGTAGCACAGATAACATTCAACGGAAGCTGCCTCAGTTTTTTTTTTTTTTTTTTTTTTTGAGAAAAGTACTTTATTCATAAATATTGAGTTTCATCCTCACCTACCTAAAGGATGGAGGAAATATTGCATCCCCAAACTGCCTGCAGACCGTAGCAAGCTCTTACATAGAACTTTGTAGTGCACAGGAGCGCCTGCATCCAAGAGCATGCGTACATTTTACTGTTCTGCATATTAAAAAGAAAAAGTTGCAACTTCAGATAACTTCTTTGACAAACTAAATTACCTTTTTGATTGCAGTTTATAGGAAACTGACCTGAGGTTTTTCGGTGTTTTTTTTTTTTTTTTTTTTTTTTTTTTTTATATAAACTGCATTGAGATCCAACAAACTGGATTGTTATAAAAAAATCAATAAAAGAATCTTAAAAGAAGCATGTTGTGTTCAAGTTTGGTATTTTGAGAGGAGGATTAAGGGCAATGGTAGTAAAGAGTCTGGGTTCAAACAGTAGTGAAGTTATTACTTAGCAGAGCTGAGAATCAGCCTGGAGCAGTGCCTTCACATAAATAGACTGGAGAGGTTTCTGAAATGATGGATTCTTTTAGGGCTTAAGTGGAATTAAAGTTATTTATAGGGTCATAGTATTAGAGGTCCCCAAGTTAACGGTGTTCGTTATGTGTTATTTAAAAGAGCATTGGGAAGTTGGTAATAGTGAAGGGTCCTTTATGATAAACATGTCACAGCTGCCACTTTGTCTAGACTAATTTAGTTGCTAAGACAGAATCATTAGCCAAACTGAATGAAGTTGCTCCATGGAATTTTAGAGCAAAGTGTGAGTCATGTGGTGGCAATAAATGTGTGAAAATAAAGTATCGTAAAATATTTTGAAGTAAAATATCTTAAAACACAAATTAAGAACAATATTTTCAGAGATCATAAATTGTAGTTCAGAGAGCCTCGAGCATCTGCTTTTAAATTTTCAAAGTGGAACATTGTGTTTCTTGGAGTTATTAAGATCACGTTTAAAGAAATAACCAAAGATACATCCTTGTATCTAGAGACAAGTATTATAAGTAGTTATTAGATTCTTATGTTCAGTATTTAAGAATTTGAGGGCCTTTTAAAGAAGGCCCCTCAGCTCTGAGCACCATGTAAGTAAATGTATATACCTCCATAAGGAATAAATCATACTTAGGTATAAATTAAAGCAATTTCTCATTAACATTCTTGTCATCCTATACTCTTGTCTCGTCTCTATCCCTCCACCCCTCTGCCATCATGTGCCACTTATAGTGAACAGTAAATTTCGTTAACCTGTCTCCAGGCCATTGATTGAAGGAACTGAGTTTCAGCCTTTATTTCAGATAGGAGGTCACTTGCTTCAATAAATGTTAAGTCCCATTTTCATGCTAAGTGATTCATGTCTACATTTGCTTTACATGTGAAATAAAACTTACGATTTGCTTCTTTTATAAATAAAGTGGCTCTTAAGTTATGAAGCTCTTTGCAGATTACTGGATTGAGAAATTTTCAAACATATGGATCTATTCATTATTTAGAATTGGTGTATGTAGTCTAGTATGAATAGTGGGGCTTTAAGATCTTAAAGTCTATATGCATTACTTTGTGAAATAGTATTCACTATTATGGGTAATATTTCTAATTCTATAATTACCTGAGTAAAGGTCAAATATTAGATACTCAGTGTTTCATTGAACATTCTGAGTATTTATGAGGAGTTCATAAACTGGCTGCCATTATTTTCAAATAATGAAGGTACACGTCTGCCAAAATAGTAAAAACATTTAATATATAATAGAAATATGCTATTGATGACTGGTTGTCAGATGCATAGATATTAGTATCGATGAGCCTGTATTTGAAGATTACTTCTTTGTCACCTGATAATCGAACAGTTAAAATTGGAGCACTTTTAAAGATTCAGAAACTTTGGAGGTTCATTGGTTTTTATTATGCTTATTTGTTTGTTTGTTTTTCTGTCAGCCCCCAAACCAGTGATGATTATGAGGGAACAGAGATGGCCTCCTGCAGGCCAGGAGATGGCAGATGTTGTCGTCACCCCCACCCCACTGTCCTGCTCTTCTGCATGGACCGGCTGAAGTTCGGGGAGCTTTAGTTTGCATTGTCACAGTACGTGCTGTCTAGCTCAGTACAAGTGTTCTAAGTTCTTGGAAGACAGGTGCTGTGTAAGTACACTGAGGATGTGGGAGTGATAGACAACGCGAAATATAAACAACAGTGACTCCATTTACAATAAGCAATTAGACTTGCTACAGATACTGTTCTTTACCATTAGAACTTGTTCTTAAAAACCTAGGGAGTTCCATTTTAAAAGTAAATTTTGGTTGCTTTTATACTTTATTGCAGAGCTTAAATATTCAGGAGACATCCTGTATTGGATTTCATTTAAAGAAAGTTAGAGAAATACATTTTAATCTCCTAATTTAAAAAGCTATTCAAATATCTAATACATTTCTAGGCAGGAAAGATTTTAGGACAGTGCAGCTGTTTGCCCCCACATCCAGTGACACTCACTCTTCAGCATTAGTTCTTGTCACTACTTCAGCTGCCCTAAGTGCAATGCATCGGCCATCTATCAGTTTTCTCCTCGAAAACACTGAAACCTTTGATGGGTTCATTTCTGTTTTAAGGAAGAAAAGATGAATGGGAAGGCTGGGTTGAAACACATGAGTGACTCAATTATTAAGTTCTCATGACACATCATGATTGGCAATGAATGTGACTTAATGCTCATTGCAGTTATTTAACTCAAAGTCCCTCACTCCTGTTTCATCTTCTAAATGTGGTGGTGACACCAGGCACCCAACCCCTGACTTTGTCCCTTAGGCATTGCCTCTGTTCTTCACCCTTGGGCCTGGCATTCTAAAGCTGTGCTTGCTTAGTTGAAGATCTTGGAAGCAGTGCTGTTCATCCTGCACATCATGCCTGCTTTCCATCTTGACTTCTTCGAAGATTTTAGTACCAGAGAACACGAGGATCTGCAAGGCTGCCAGCTAAGCACAGAAATCCCTTTAGCCTTCAGTGCAGCATCAGGAAGACGGACTTTCTTAGATCAGGTTGGGGAGAAAAGGGAGGAAGTTCTCTTTGTGGGTAACACATGAAGCCTCTTCAGTAGTTCCTTTTTGGAAGGTTTGAGCAGGGCTTGTGTTAGAAACCGGTAGTATAAGAAATCCCGTGCTGTCCAGTGCTCCTGTCCCCTTTCAGATGGGGAAAACGACTCCGTGAAAAATGGCTCCTTGAAAGCTTTGTACCTTTTCATTCTTCTTGAAGACTAGATTCAAAAAAGGCAGGCTCTTCAAATTTCGTGTTTTGCCTTAGAACATTTTAGAGGCTTGGTCATTGTCATGGGTTAAAAAAAAAATAACAAAACCAAACCTAGATTTAAAACTGCTTAAAATAAGATTTATATATTCACAGGTGCATGAATTCTTAGTGTGTCACACTCAAAAGGGCTGTCATGTCAGGCAAGTGACATTTTTCTACAGATGAAAAAATGATGATTGTGACTTTAAGGCCAGCCATTCTAGACCCTGCAATTCAAAGCTACCCATCTCTCATCCTGATTGACATGTAGCAGTATTGCTAATTGCCTACCTTGGAAATTCCGTGTCTAGTTTTTAAAAGAACAGTTTCTTTGGTGTGTGTTCTTAGGTTCTTTGAGTTGAGTGTTTCAAACTCCTTCAGATTTCACTTCGAGATTAGTACCATTCGAGGATAGTAACAGGTACTAGAGGTCCTGGAGGTCCATGCTTCTGAATGCCGTGCCTCAGGCCCCTGAACATAGGTCAATGTTTTTGAAATGTTTTGCTGATGGTTGTCACTACAACATGTCTCTATATCTATAGTGTGTTAGGAAATAGTTTTATAATTAAATTATTTATAAATTATACAAAATAATGGATTTTATCACAGCAATTTAATATATATACCTCTTCACTCCCATGCTAGGAAATAGTTTGGAAATTCCCTGGTGATACTTGGATTGGAAGGATAGAAACTCTGGAATGCTGGGTAATGTGTATAATTCTATCTTGAAGAGGAATTACTTTAGCTGGTGAGGAACGAAACAAATTAGGCCAAGTTCATGGCCACACAGTTGGACACCTGGTCAAACAGTAAGCTTTGCATGACCGTGGTCTGCTGGTTTGCCTGTGCTTATACCAGGGGCTGGAGCCAAACGGGAGCTTCGGCAATAATGCAAAACATTGTCACTTTAATAAGTCCATGTGCTGGTAGGCTGGGGCCAGCACTGCTGCTGCTGCACGGGCTCGCTGTCTGTGCATGCAGCCCCCATCGACAAGAACCCCACTTGTCTCCAATTGCGGTTCGCATGCCACAGACTGTAAAAGGTTTGTCACTTACAGGGATTCTGAGAGGATTGGTACTTTTTGAATTTAACCTGTAGGAAATTGGGTTTGCCTTATTATCTAATATCAAAATGTGCCTTAAGTTTAGCCAACATTTTATGTTAATAAGGCCTATTTATGATTCCGTTTAATATGGTTAATGTCAGAAAACATTTATCAAGAAAGCAAAAACTTCAAATATGACCAACAATAAGATATTTTTGTGGGAAGTACATATTTAGTAAATGCATTTTAATTTAAGGATATAATCAAGATACAGATTATTATTGGGAGCTTGTAGGCTTTTCTCACATAGTACTGGCTTTACTGCTTTTTGGTTGACTTCTCCAAAGACAGCTGTGATATATGATATTTCAAGGTCACTACTTGTACACAGGGAAGTGGACTAGCTGTGACTTTAGGCAGGTCAGTTTATAAGCATGTCCTTCATGGACATTTTACTCCAGTGTTCGAGTGTGGTGGCAGTGAGCTTCAAAGAAGACTTGACTTTTCAATCAGTCATGTTCTGTGATCATATAGCTCTAGAACATGGCTACTGAGCATTTAAAATGCAGTTAAGTTGCCTTATACTTTATAATAATTTAATATCATATATGAATATAAAGTATAATAATTTAATATAAATAAAATATAATTTATAAATATTTAAAGCTCTAGGGATCAGGGGTCCACAGTGTTTTATCCTGTCATCAAGGGGGAAAATGTCTTAAAATTGAGATAAACTGCCTTTTCTTCAAGTCACATGTACTTTACACATGTCCTTTACATGTGACTATCATTGCCATTATCCCTAAAGTGTTTTAGTAGCTGGTTTTAGAATACTTCATTTCATACAGAGGATACACTTTGTGACTTTGGTAATCCTCTCATGAGCATTGTTGTGACTGCCTGTGTTTCTGCTTTTGACATTTTATCCCCAGTGCAGCTGCTCGAAGGAGAATCTAAACCTTTATCTAAACCCCGAAAATAACGTTGAAGTTGGTTTAAAAAGCACAGAGTTCACTTTTTTGTCATAAGGGTTTTTGTATCAAATTTTACAGAGCAGTAAAATATTTGTGGACAGGATTTTGAAGGATAAGAAAACAAACTAGTTGCAGTCTTAAACCTGTGAATGTTTGGTTTCTTCATGACAGCATACGTTTCCTAGGTCAATTAGCTTAGATGAAGAGAAAAGGAAGGAGGGACGTGGATGGGAGGCAGAAAGCGGGTATAGAGAAACATGAGCAAAGTCAATTGACCTTTTCCATGCTAGGACGGAAATTTCAAGGCAAGTCGTGTCCTTGCCTGCTCTCTGGTTTTATTTTAGATGACACGTGTGTACCTGATCATTTAAATTCCATGCAAGTGTTTGAACTGTGTATTGATTTTTGAATTTATTTGCTTTAAAATCTCAATGAGGTTCCATGAATCATTTATCCGGGCTATTCAATAAATATTTGTTAAGTGCTTTGTTCGTGTCAGACACCAGTGTTAGGATGGAGTTTTAAAAAGGAGTGTCTGACGTAGAGATGTTTCTCACCTACTAGTGAGGCTCAGTAATGATAATAATGGACGATTTACTAAGTGTTTCCTGTAAGGAAGCCTTTCAACAAAGCCCTCTGAAGAGCAGAATGAGGCCGGAAGAGGAAAGGGAGTCACTGTCTTATGCCTAGGTAGTAAAAGTTGGATGTGGGATTTAAACAGCAAGTTTTGGGGGGTTGGGGGCTGGGGGTCTGTCTCTAGGACACATGCTCAAACCTTGTTCTTATGGAACAGCATAATATGAACAGTTTAGCTATAGAGTGGATGCAATAAGCATTGCTGGAGACTCATACTGTGATCTGAGTTCCGAGTAGGGAGAAGCTTTGGCTGGAAGAATCTGGAAAGGGTTCCTGGGAAAGTTATCTTTTAAGGGTATTTGGAAGAAGAGGCCACCTCAGTTGCTGGGTGGGAGGAAATAAACTTACCACAGGGAGCAGCAGCAGCAAAGAGAATGAGCAATGGTGTTTCGAAGTCTTAATGCTTGTCTTATCATGGGGGAGGTGGCAGCAGCTGAGGCTTGCAGAGTCCTAGCGCATGGACATCACAGGTGGATCTGAACTGTTAGGACTTGCCGCTGACAACTGATCGATGACTGAAACACAGCATGTCTCGTTTAATTGATTTAGAACTTTCTTTCAAAACTAAGCCATATTGTAATCTAAGAGGCTTGAAGTGCCAGGCCAGTAGTAAAAGTACCATAGACGGCCTTCTTTAGGAAGCAAGGTGTGATTGTTGGAAGACATGCAGGTCTTGGCCACCGTCTGAAATGTTGGGCACTTCGAAGGGGCGACAAGTGACGTCTGAGGCACTCTTTCAGCGTTAGTAAGTGGATATGCTTGTGGCCTGCGAATCCTTAAGAAATTCCCAATTTCCACCCCCAAAACGGTGAGCTAGAAATAAGAATAGTTGTTGTTGGTGATTAATTGGCTAGATCATTGGAACTAGAGTCTGTTAGAGTATGAACACTGAACTAGCTGCTTCATAAGGCTAACCTAGACTATAGTGGAGTGTAGCAGTTTTAGATGACAGCTCCCCATCACGGACACATCGACTGAGATTGGATGGCAACGGCTCTCTACAGAGCATCATCACATGACAGGGTGACTAGGACATCAGCAAAGCTTACAGACTATCTTTTCTAAATACTCATCTCACAGGACTCTAAGCCTCCGGTGGAGGTGAGAGAGGGCTGCCATCCTACAACAATACTTCATCTAGCAAAGCACAGAGTATGGGACAAGTCACTTCCTCCTGTAGGTCAGATATGCCAGAGAGTCCAGGTTGGTTGTCTTCTGTATGGCAATTTCTGTGATCAGGAGGTCTCCATGGCTGCTGAGCCTGAAGAGTGTTGTTTCATGGTCCACAGCCCAAGGGACAAGCTGGGCGCAGAGTCATTGGCTGGACTGGCGCAGGACTTTATCTCCAGGATGGCCTTGTATGCAGCAAGCAGGTGATGTTTCAACACTTGCATTACACCAGAAGCCAACAGGCAGTTTGTACCTACCGCATGGGGAGGTTGCTGAAGTTTCTGCCATGAAGGAGCCTAGGAGCTTGGCATTTAAAGGAGAGCTAGATATGGCGTAGTTTAGACATAGTGCCTTCTGTTTCGGGGGCAAGGGGTGGGGAGGTCCTCCTTAATGGCTGCAATTTCCAAGGAACAAAGTAAATGAGTTTAAGTAAAACACGTTAATATTACATGATCCTTTTAACTAAAAGATGTTGGAATTGTTTTGACATCATGGGAGTGCTGCGAGAGCTGTCATTGTTTTTCAGCAGAATCAGGGAAGTATAACTGCAAAAATAATTACTAGAGATTTAATTGAGGTAGTAGGGCCCTGTGGTGTAGTGTGGTGGTGGTGTAGTGTGGTGGTGGTGTAGTGTGGTGGTGGTGTAGTGCGGTGGTGGTGTAGTGTGGTAGTGGTGATGTGTGTGTACCTGTTTTGAGTGTCTCTGTTTCTTGAATGAGCATGTCAAATGAATCTTGGAAAATGAAGCAGTTTTCTGTGTAATACATCAGGCTGTTTAAATAATCATTGGGTCTAAGAGTCTTCATTGAAGTTTCTCTATGAGATGCTGTTTATTCCTGTCAGGTCTCAGCATTGTCCCCATTGGGCAATTAAAGGTGAAACTCCTGTAGTTGCTCCTACAGTTTAGATGATGGCTTTTAATTCCTGTACCTCTTGTCTTAATACTGGAATGTGATGTTTTACTTGTGGAGTAAGGTCCATGAGGTCCTGTTTCTTTCTCTGCTAATTTTAAGTGTCAAGTTTACTGATGACTTGCTGGGTCAAAGCCTCCTTGCCTGTTGTAGGATATTTTAGGTCAATAAGACACTGTGACCACAGAAAATTTAGTTAGGGCCTTAGTTCTGGCACTAAGGTGCAGTATATGTATAATCAGCAAGGCCAGTGGGCAAGCCAAGAGGAAGAGAAAGGAGACTCCAGTGGAGTGACAGTCACCAAGTAGGGGATAGTACTTGGCCGTCATCTTTTTTTCTCCATTTGGTTTGGATTTTAAAATTGATCTCTCTCCCTCTCTCCCTCTTTCCCTCTCTCCCTCTCTCCCTCTCTCCCTCTCTCCCTCTCTCCCTCTATCCCTCTCCCCCCACCCCTCACACACACACACACTCCAAGAGGGTATGACAAGATCTGATACATATTGTACTTTGAAGGCCAGACATTCATACTATTCTAGTCTGGCTTGAGCAAGAGAGGAAAATGGATCTGGTTCTGATTGTGGTTATGAATTTAGACTAAATGGTTTCCAGCTTTGTATGGCTTGAATTCTCCCCCTTGCATCCTTGCCATTCCAAGAGAGTGATTCCAAGTCAGCTAATTTGTATTGGTTTCCGATATTGCAGGAGTAAAGAACGGGGAGAAGAGGCTTGAATACATCAGAGGGTAGACATAAAAAAAAAACAAAACAAAACAAAACCCGCAGTCAGACTCTAATAGTCATTGTTGCAGGAAGACTAACCTGGTTGACTGGAGACACCACAGTTTTTAATTAGCTCTGTAAGACACACTGCATATGGTCGCATGTAGCTTTCTGTTGCTTACATAGCTGTATATTATTCACATAACTGACTAAAAGCAGTAAGTCATTTCATATTCTTAATGGGAAAAATGGGGACTATTTCTTCGGCAGGGAAACTGAGGCACCCTGGAAGATAAGTAGCCTGCCCAAACCTGCATAGCTAGATAAGTGGTAGAGCTAAAATTCACGACTGGAAAACCAACTTCTGTTCTAGTTTGTGCCTTAGTTACTGTGCCCTACCAGTTCTGGCCTGTACCCTGATAACAACTTCAGTGCTGTGGAAACTGAGAGAGAGGAAATCACAGATGCCCGCCCAGCAATGGTAGGGTGGGTCATTTTGAGAACCACGTGACTTGTGGTTCTAGTTTTGAGTCTTAGTAATCTCTAAAGCATTGTCATCTCTGTTTGTGTGTGTGCCTTGTGCCATGGTCCAGTTGTGGAGGCCAGAGGACCATGTGCAGGATCCTGTCATCTCCTGCCATGCACATGCTGGCTTTCCACTCAGCTCATCAGGCCTGATGCCCAGGGCTGTTTCCCAGCTGGCTGGCTCCTGTCTCTTGATTGCATTTTTATTTTTCATTAAATCATAAACACAAAAGTCTCTGTATTTGAAAAGATTTTAAAGATTTATTTTGTGTCTTTGGTCTCTCTCTCTCTCTCTCTCTCTCTCTCTCTCTCTGTGTGTGTGTGTGTGTGTGTGTGTGTGTGTGTGTGTGTGTGTGTAGTGAGAGGCCAGAAGCAGGAGCTGGAGTTACAGGCAGGATGTGGGTGCTGAGAACTGAGAACTGAGCTCCAATCCATTGGAAAAACATGAAGATCTCTTAACCACTGAGCCATCTCTTCAGCCTGGTTTTTGTTTGTTTGTTTGTTTAACACAGAGGAACAATGATTGCATTAGAAGGCCCTGAATGAGATATTCCATATTGGAAAGACTAAAGTCTACAATTTATGGAGTAGAGCCATGACTCACTTTGTAAAATAATTGTGCAAACATGAGGACCCGAGGCTAAATCCCAGCACATATAGAAGAAGGGTACAGCACACACAGATAGAGGCCCATGCCTGTAATTCTAGCACTGGGAACATGGGATTAGGCAGACGTGCACATTCACATACATGCACATGTGCACTTGCACGGACAGGTTTATGCAACACAGAGACTGTATTTAGAAGTCTGAAGTGAAAATAAAAGCTTTTCTGACCACCTTGAGAGTGACAGTGCTGTTTACCACAGGGATCTAGACGGGTGCAGTGGTTTCTTTTGTGAACTTGAATGGTCAGTTTTGGCTTTGAGACTACGAGCTGCATCCTTTGGGGAATGGTTCATCTAAGAGCCATGTAGGTGATTACAGCAGACATTCCTCAGCTTCTCCTGGGTGCTTGGCCTTCCTGATCAGCCGTGAGTCACATCTACCATGAGAGGTAGGGGGTGTGAAGACCTTCCAAGTTTGGTAAACTTTGCCATGTCTTTAGCATCTTTCACTGGGCAGATGCCTCTCTGAGAATACCGGGAGTGTGCTACCTGTCCCTCTGCCATGTCTGCCAGAGCAGTAATCCTCCATCCTCAACAAATCTCTGTTCTTATGTAAACTTTCCCTGGTGTGAAATGAAATCAGGATAGCCTGCAAAAAGCCTGCAATGGCTTTGTAACCCTTTAACTGACATCAATGGTCCCATCAGCAAGCAGATACCTGTTTGGTCCAAAGAAACAAGTGTTTTTGATTAATCTGACCTTTAGACTAAAATCCAGACTGCATTTTTCGATTGAGTTGCCTTTTGTTCTGAACCGATTGGATTGCTTTGCTTGCGTGGGTAGCCAGTAGTGTCAGTCTGAGGATCTTTGGTAAAAATGTAGCAGTACTAATAGAATGAACAACTCTTGAGTCAGCTGCCTCTTGGTTGGAGGTAAGTTGCTTAGACTTTGGGGAAAACTGACTCAATTCTATGACTCTGTGGTAGGAAAAAAAAATAGCATTTCACTAAATACAGTCTGCAAGGATGATGTTCAGGCTATTTGACAAGTTCTTTGTTTTGCTGGAGAAGCTCAGTATGCAGCTATCGTGGTGCCAACAGAGAGCAGCCGGTCCTTAACCAGATAGAACTGCATTTGGCCAGTTTTTGGAGTGGGGCTGAGTTTCATGCTGCACTATGGTTGACGTGAGCATCATTAGTAGCCATGGTACTTTGCAGGGAGAACGTGGTAGTACCATAACCTCGGGAAAGCAGGATGTTTTTGTTGACTGTGGCAGAAATCCCAGGGTGGAGGTAAATGGATTGCTTGTAAAGAGAGAAAAGAGTTCAAGTTCGGAGGCAGGGCAGCAGCATCCCAGGAACTGAGGCTGTTTCTAGCCGAGTCTCTTTGACTCACTGGCACCTACATGCTTTTGATCTAAATTGGCTTGAGTCTGGAATCACTCTGGAAGGAGCCCTTGGAATCCCTGCTCCTTCTAGTCGGAGGCACTGTTGTCTTGCATGGACACTTTCTTGGGTGTGACTGTGTGCGTTGGGGGGGGGGGATAGAACTCAGCTTCCTTATATGTTTTCCTTCTGTCTCTCTTTCTCACCACTGTACTTTTCATATTAAAAAACAATTTTTTTTTTCGAGACAGGGTTTCTCTGTGTAGTCCTGGCTGCCCTGGAACTCACTTTGTAGACCAGGCTGGCCTTGAACTCAGAAATCTGCCTGCCTCTGCCTCCCAAGTGCTGTGATTAAAGGTGTGTGCCACTACCGTCTGGCTTTTTTTTTTTTTTTTTTGATGAGCTAAGTCCAGACAAGTTTGAACTCCTGGTGACCCTCTTGCCTCAACTTCCCAAGCACCTGTAGAGTATGGATTAATAACCAGCATAAAGGAGATTTAAGTTTATGTCGGAGTAAGGTATCTTGTTCTTCCCACATAGCAAAATGAGACATCTGTCATTTAATTAGTGAGGTTTGCAGTTCACAAAACAGTTGTTCAAGGTTTTCCAAGGGTCGGCGAGCTTGCTGGGGCATAAGGGGAGAAAAAAGTGGAGGAGAGAGAAGGGATTCGTTTCCACAGAGGAAGTGAGGCAGGACTGGAATAGAAGTACTATGGAAATAGGAGCTATAGTAGGTTTAGAAAAGGCACCCAGCACTGCATGGTCCTGAAGAAAAGGTTAGACTACTTGGGTGAGTCAGAGAAGACCTGGTGTCAGTCGTTAGATTCGAGCATTGACAGATTAAAGCGCTAGAAGCAATTACTGATTGCCTTCATGTCAGCCATGCCACCCTGCCTCAAGCCTCCTTCTAGCTAGTGTAGAAGCTCTCTATTTTAAAGACCAACAATGCCGAATGCTTACATTTTGTGTCTTCTCTGAAACTAGGTATAGACATGGGTCGTTCTGTCCAATTGGCAGCTTAGCGGGGGCGGCATGCTGAGAACGATCTCCTTCCCTAATAGAAGATGCATGTGAGAGACTCTCTGTCCTTTTCTTTATGTGTGTGGATTTGTCAGGATGTGGCGCTGTGTGCAGCGGCATGTGTTTTGTGTCTCCAGATGAGGCAAACCTGAAGACCGTAAACCTACAAGATGAGGCTATCAAACCAGAATGATGAACCCGTCCGTACAGCTCCTACCTCAGAGCTCCTTGTTAAGGAACATCATAAATATTGTTTGGGAGCCATACTGTTCTAGAAGGCTGACAGATTCCCCCAACTTACTGTCATCTAGTTTAATTAATATTGAAGTGATGAATACTCTGGCAAAAGTAATGTTGGGTGGAAAGGTTAGAATTCCAAGTTAAAGTCCATTATTTCAGGGAAGTCAAGGTGGGAACTCAAGCAGACAGAAGAGAGGGAAAAAGACAGACAGACACAGACAGACATATCTATGTCTCGGTATCTAGACATAGATAGACAGAGACAGAGAGACACACATACACACACACATACAGAGAGAGAGAGAGAGAGAGAGAGAGAGAGAGAGAGAGCACAGTCAACCAAGCTAGGTGCAGGGAACTGGATCCCAGACTTCTACAAAAGCAGCCAGTGCACTCATTTGACGAGTATTTTACTTTCCTTTTTTTTTTTTTTCATGCTTATCTTTAGCTCCTTTGAGTTTTCTCCACTCACTCAACAAGAACATATAATTGGCAGTCATAAAGACAGAATACTCTGTGTTTTATACCAGCACGCTGGTTAAGTATTAAATAATTTTGATTGCTTGCGGTAGTTTTCCTCTGATAACTCCCCCAGCTAAGCATCTCTAGACTAAATGACTCCATTGCGCTGCATACGTGCAGACAAGAAAACCAAATACCAGTGATGCTCCTCCTGGTTCGAGATGCAATTAGTTTGTATTTTGACCCACAGTAATACAATTATTTTGTTCTTAAAGGTTTTTGTTACAGAATAATGAATTAGTCATTGTGAAGCGACCGAGAACGTCGGCAGAATGAACAGAAGAAGTAAACCAGCTAAGTGTTTGTGTTCCCAGGTCACTGGTGTCCTAGACATGTTCTCCCCACCGCCCCACACACTGATTCACTTTGAAGGATTGAAGGCGGTGCATGAAATACTGAAGTTTAAATAGAAAATGTCTTTAACATCCCTAGTTCAGCGTTTGGGATGAAGCAGCAAGCCAGCAGCAAGCAACCATGGCGTCTCAGTTTCATTCTACAGGATTCAGGCAGTTCTTTAGGTGTTCTCATTTACTTCTCAGGTGAAGGTAGGTGGTCCTGGTGTGTCCCAAGAGATGCCCTTCCTAACAACAGAGGGGACTCGGGCTTTGGATTTTTCAGAAAGACTGTCCCAGTCCAGCAGAGGTTACCCTTGTTCTGAACACAGCGTTTAAAAAATCATTCCTTTTGAGGACTCAGAACATAATCCTGTTATCAAAAATTCTCTAAAAGACTGCACTTGACGCTGACAGTTTGAGAAACGGGGATGCAATGATTGCTCTGATCCATTTAAGAACTGGCAAGACCGGGGCGGCTCTTCATTTATCATCAAGGATTCCTTTGCTTGCAACTTACAGTTTGTCTATTACTCACTAACAGAGGCTGTTACCATACCCTTCTAGCTGTGTGTGTGGATGTCTAGAAAACATTTCATCTGGTCATGTTGGAAAATTGTTATACTTAGCATATTGATTGGACCATGAAAAGACCTTAGACATGTCCTGCGGCTGTGCACGTAAGTGTTCGTGTGTGTGTGTGTGTGTGTGTGTGTGTGTGTGTGTGTGTGTGTGTGCACATGCATGTGCAGGTGGAGGCCTGAAGTTGATGCTGGATGTCTTCCTTTGTCACCGTCCACTCTGTTCGTTGAGTCTGTAGCTTGCTGAATCTTGCTAGTCTAGATAATCAGTTTCGCTTGCGGATCCCAGTCCCCGTCTCCTTAGTGCTGAGATTGCAGATGTACCAAGCCTGCCTGGGTTTTATAGCTTTTACAACTTAGATTATCTGGGTTCTGAACATTGGAACACTGGTGTCTCTCCAGTCCTCCACTTGGTCATGGTGGGGTGGGGGTCTATTCCTGAACCTCCTGGCCTGTGAGCAGAGGGAGCCTCCTATCTCTGCCTCCCAAGAGGAGCTATTACAGGTTCAGACCACCATGTTGCCTGGCTTTGGGGGGTGGGGGAAATGCTAGGACTTGAGTTTAGACCCTCATGTTTGGGCATGGCAAGCACTTGTCAACTGAGATGGATTTCCAGTCCAAAGTTTTAATATTAAAAAAGTTGGGTTATCTTTAACAGTTATCTGTTCCTTATAAACCAGTGTGTGTAGACATGTTTTAGCATGGTGCTCCCAAAGGATCAGTTTGCCCATGAGGTCCCTGAACTCCTTGTTAAAATGGTATTTCTGACTGCAAAGGTCTGGGCTGGATCTGAGATTCTGAAAGTTTCTCTAAAGTCAATGCCAAAGCCTTGACCCAGGGGGAGGCTGTGGTTTCAGTGATTTTAGAAAAAGAAAAAAGGAAAAAAAAGTTGCTGTTACCAAACAAACAAGCAAACTGGAAGGCACCGCCCTTGCTGGGTGAACATGAGGACTGGAATTCAGATCCTTAGGGCTTTGTAAATCACCAAGATGAGTGTGGCCTGCCTGTAATCCTAGCAGAGACTGGGGCTCCCTGACACCAGCTGGCTAGCTCCAAATCAGCAGGCTCGAGGTTCAGTGAGAGACTCTGCCTCAGTGTACAGGGTGGAGAGTGAATAAAGAAGACACCAAATGTCCACCTTCAGCTTCCACACAGGTGAGTGAGCACCTGTACAGGCATGTGCACAAAACACCACACACACAAACACACACAGAAACACACACAGACACACACACACACACACACACACACACACCTCCCACACATGCACAGGCCCCTTTTTAAGAATTGTCCTGCAAATGTCAGATATATCAACCTAAATCATGTGCAAATCCATGGGGAAATGCTTAACTATTTGCAACTACAAAAATGTATGAAACGCTAACTCACATTTTCCAGAGTGCTTTTTATTTGTGTACTTAATTCCCTAGCCCTGTCTTTTCTGACACAAGTTCAAACCGGAGTCTAGACTTCAGACATCAAGTGTATAACCCAAGCTCCAATTTAGGATCTGTGTTTGGAAGGGAACCCAAATGGGTTGTTTCCAAGGCTTTGAAGATATTTAAATGTAGTCATTTTCATTAATTGCTCCTAACAAGTAATTAATAGTGCTTCAGGCGTTCACAGGAACTCACATCTTTCCCATGCAGCACCGGGCTATAGGATCATTGGGCAGCTTCCAGGCCCCAGATTGCTTGCCTTTGGAAGAAGCTTTGAAGTAAGAGCAGGGGAGATTTAGCAGAAGGACCCCCGTGCTCAGAACTCACGAGTGGAGTGGGGGGCAGGGGGAGTGGGGTGTTAGAGGCTGGTTGTTGTTGTTGCTGTTTTCTTGTTGTCTTGTCTTTGGGGAATGTTGAACATTGGGCCTGTGACAGAAAACTTCACAATAGTTCTGCAAAGTGGAATTCCCCCATCCCCGCTTGAGAAGAGTTGCCTAACACAAGGAAAGGTTAAGGGAAGTAAACATTTATCTCAGTGGTTACAAACAGTGCATTTTAACAAGTTAGCAGCAGACTCTCCCACCCATTGTGTGGCTCCAGCTAGATGCCTAGCCCTGGCTGCAGGCATGCATGCATGCAGGCCTGGCCACACAGGTCTTACCAGGCAGTACACACATAACCCTTTCACCCACCCAGCAAACCTTCCTGCCTGTGGGGGCCACCCACCTCACAGGCAGCTCCTCATAGGCTTCCAGGTACCAGCAAGAGCTCCCTCCAACAGGCAGGTCTGGAAGGGAGAGCCAGGTTCCAAACAATCTTTTAGAGAACTCTTCCTTTCTTTCCCTACTGAGGGTGTCAGTAAACCAGACACTACAGGTGCTTCCATCAACATTCCTGTCTCCGTTCTTAAAGATCTGGACTGAGGTTAGACATTTTAACTGGAAAAGATTCCTTTATTGTAAGCAACAGGGGTGCCAAGTCCTAGCCACTCCATTACTGGCCTAAAGAGATTTTATTTACATTTCAAATGTTATATCCCCTTTCCTGGTTTTCCCTCCGCAAACCCCCATCTCATCGCCTTTACCCTGCTTCCCTAAGGGTTTGTCCCCACCCACCTACCCACTCCTGCCTCACCGACCTAGCATTCCTCTTAAACTCAGAACCTCATTTTTTTGTTTTTTTTATTTTTTTGGCTAGGAAAAAGAAATCCCTAACTGGATGCGGAAAGCAATTAAAAAGAATCTTCGAAAGCGGAGTGCAGGGCACTTGTGCAGCGCACTTCAGTCCTGGTACACAGAGGCTACATGTCCGTTAAACATCAGATTCCCAGTTGCCTGTTCAAGCAAGCAGCCTGGATGACTGAGTACTCCACCCTTAATCCAGCTACCTTTTTCATCTCTTCCTCTGCTGTTAGTCGGACTTTCTCCAATCCCTTCCTTTCAGCCCATTTTAGCAGAGCTCCCCTTTCCCTCTGTCTTCCCGATGCTGAGGCTGTGGCTTCAAGCCATAAGAAGTCTTAACGAAGCTTTTAGTGACACTCCCTGGGTATGAAGGGATGCACCCCAACTGAGGACTTCAGTGATCTTCATTTTTTTTTTTTAAGATGTTTGTCCTGATTCTGCTTCATAATAAATATCCTCAGAATGCCCAGGGCCAGTGGACCCGTGCCAAGTACCCGATGACGCCTGTGCAGCTAGCTGAGCTGAAGAGGCCACGGCTACAAGTAACATCTTTCATCTGTTATAAACTGTTTATAAAGCTGCCTCCAGATAAAAGTGCAGAACTTAAAACACAATTAGCAACGGGGGGGGGGGTGAGGGGATGGCTCAGGAGGTAAGAGCGCTTGCTGTGAAAGCTGGAGGACCTGAGTTCAATTCCCAGCACTTCTGTAAAAAGCTGGCTACAGATGCCTGTGCCTGTAACCCTGCGCTGGGAAGTGAGATGTTCTGGAAGCCTGCTCAGCTAGTCTGGAATAAACAGCATTTCCCATTCAGTGGGAGACTGAAACGAGGAAGGTGGAAAGCAGTAGAGAAAGATACCTGATATCCTCCTCTGGCTTCCTCAATATGGACCCTCAAGTACATGCAACACACACACACACACACACACACACACACACACACACACACACACACACACAACTCCATTTTGAGAAGGAGGAAGCAAATCATAGATTGCAAAGGTTTAGGAACATTTGATGGTGGTGGGAGTGGACAACAGAACCTCAATGTAGCCAGCACTGGTCATACCATAGGGCTGCAGCCGGCTTTAAACCTACATTTGGGGTCTGACAGCCATTGCAGACAATACCACACCAGGCCTTCTCCATGTCATCATGAGTTCTGTCCATGTATGTCTATGTGTGAAAGTACATCTTTGCATGTGAGTGTGTGAGAGGGCACATACTCACATGCATTTGACATGGATGTGTGCCTGTATGCATGCAAGTTTGGCTCTTTCTGCTTTCTCCTCTGGCTTTTCTACTCCTGAGCTGCTAGCAGCCCTGAAATGGCGAGAACTCTGGGCTCCCTCCTGATCCACCAGGCTGCCAGCATCTCTCTTAATCTAGATTAGTTCTTTTAGGTGTGATTTAGAAAGAACTAGTGGATTATAGGATAAATTTAACAATAACAGGGTCGCTTAAAGTGATTTTTTTTTCTTTTCCTTTTTCTGGCTATCAGTTAACAGGAAAGAATAACAGAAAGGAGTAAGAAAAATTAGAGTATTAGGAAACCTCTGTACTATTAAAGGATAGTTTTGGTTAGGCGATGCCTGGTACAAATGTTTACACATTGTTTTTGCAAAGGGATAATAATCATATAAATAAGGCAGGGAGACTAAGTTAATCTGAACTGATCAACAACCCTGACGTATCATGACTACCAACTTAAAATTAAAGAGGGAAGAATTGGTGGAAAAGAGTTCTGTCTGAAGCCCAGTTTAAACAGAACTAGCTTTGTAGGGAATAGTCTTTTAATGTTTCAAGGTTTATGTAAAATGATAGAAAAAATGAAAATTAAATGTTGGTTATTTTTCTCTCTCTAGAAAGAATAGTTGTGCCTTTCATTGTTCCTGCCTGGCACTGGGAAACTGTGCCCTCTGGAGACACAGCACACAGTGATACTTAAGTGCCTTTAAGGAAAAGTTCATTTACATTAAGTGAAAAGCCTCTTTTTGACAACTCTCCATGTATGCTGGCTGCCTCTTCTAACTGTGGTGCCTTCCCTCAAGTTTAAATCTCTCTCTCTCCACTTGGAGCTCCTGCAGCCGCTTCAGACGCCAGCTGAACTCACTAGGACATTCGTTATTTGCAACAAACAGCGTTAAGAAAATATACACATTTCAGAAAAGCAAACTGTCCTGTTTATTTTTGGAAAATACTTTCCTTTTCCAGTTGAAAGTCATAGTAACTTGTATCATTACAGAATTTCAAAAATTCTAATTTTCTAATCATGTTCACTAACCACAGCATGCACTCTTCATTTAAGAAACTGAACACTGGGACAAGAGAGATGGCTCAGTGGTTCAGAGCACTGGTTGCTCTTACAGAGGTCCTGTGTTTGATGCCCAGCAGTCACATGGTGGCTCACAGTCATCCATCACTCTAGTTCTAGGGGCCTTCACGTTCTCTTCTGACCTCCAAGAGCACCAGGCCTGTGTATGCACATGCATACAGAAGGCAATAACATTAATACACATAACATTTTAAAAACTTTTAAAAAATGTTTTAAAAAGTAGCAGGGAGAGCAATGAACAGCTTCATTGTGTTACTTTGCCTATAAAGATTATTTCTAATTTTTTTTGTGCATCTAATAGATAATTCTGCTGGGCCAATTTTTCCTCCTAGAAGACAGGCCTATGTCTACTATAATTCTGTAGATGAAAAGTAGAAATAATGTACAGTTCTTTTTTTTTTAACTGGAAAATGAATATTTGCACAAACGTATTTTGGACATTTATTTGAAACTCTTGCTCATCTCCAAAGAAAATTCATTTTCTACTCAGGCTCACACAATTCAAAAAGCAGGAAAGTCTTCTCATCTCCTATTAGCTCGTTTGAGAGGATTTCCCTACATTATTTTCATTCGCATGCGTTTTGGTAGGACCATGTAAACGGACTAAGAGCTTAGAATGTGGAGTTGAGGTCAACTACCACTCATCTGTTTGTATCATGGAGACAGGACGTTATGTAGTTTTTCACAGTTTTGGTTGTGTGAACATAGATGCTGGGGTTCGAAAGGAACTTGCCAAGTGGTTTGCCTATGGAAGTAACTGTGCTGTGTAAATTTTGTAGCCTCTTCCACCTCCCGCGTGCATGGGTTTAGGAGAAGTATGTAGTTTCGATGAGTTATAACTCATCATTTAGCAAATGCACCCCAAGTGTTTACTTAAGTGCACAGCAGTTCAGTAGTGCATGCAATGTTCTTGGCAGATAGAAAATGTCCAGTAGATATACACAGTGATGTATGTGTTTCTTCCTCTGCTCCCCTGATAAGCTTACCGATGGGTCAGGTTGTATACTTATTTTCCATGTACTCATAAAGTAGGCTACTTTTTGTTGTAATGACTAAACCTCTGCTTCATGCCATGACTTTCACATCAGACAGGCACTTGCTTAGCCGCAGCTTTAGGCAACTGCACAAAGTCTGAGGACGAGGTCCAACTCTAGCAGTAGTGTCACCGTTCAGCCTGGAAACCCAACCAATGGACTGGACAAGAGGTTCAAAAGATATAACATAAATGTAGAGAGAATGTCTTGTGGTGGGTGGAAGCATCACCCGTCAATAAAATGCTGTTGGCCTATTAGCTTGGCAGGAAATAGGGAGTGGGAGTTCCAGTACAGAGACAGGTTTTCTGGGATGTTTGTCCCAGAATTGTGGAGGAGCTGGTCACATAAACTTGAGAAGAGGTAACTAACCATGTGGAAGACATGGAGTAATTTAAACAGGTTTTTATAAGGATTGAGCTAGTGGGAGAATAAGCTGTAGCTTATGGCCTAAGCATATATTAATAAATAACTAGCCCCAGAGTCATTATTCTGGGAACAAAGAGGCTGGGTAGAAACGCTCAAAGTTAGACACAGAAGCAGTTTTAGCATGGAGATGGAAGTTTCATGGATTCCTGATTTTCACGTCAATATAAAAAAAAATAAGTTACACGATGAAGCAGCTGGTGGAATGGATTTCATGAGATGATGCTTAAAACACCTATCTGGGCCTGGTGGTGGTGGTTCATGCCTTTGATCCTAGCACTTGAGAGGCAGAGGCAGGTAGCTTTCTAACTTTAAGACCAGCTCAGTCTACAGAAGGAGTTCCAGGACACTGAAGGGTAAACAGAAAAAATTCTGTCTCAAACAAAACAAAACAAAACAAAACAAAACCAAACCAAACTAAACCAAAGGAAAAACAAAACAAAACAAAACAAAACAAAACAAAAAGTAAAAACATTGATGGGGAAAGCATAGCTTTTCTTGACAGTTAGTGTTTATTCCAGTAGTGGTAAAAACAAACAAAAACAAATCCTTCAAAACAACAATAACAACAACCACATCAAATGCTCACAGCTCTAACTCACTTTTATCACATTCAAACTTATGTCTGGATAGAAGAAAAGGAAAACAAACAAAAACTATTTTGAAGTGATAAGAACATTTTCATAATATCATGTCAAAGAAATAAAATATTTTCCCCAGTACTCCCAGTCTGATACTTAGCTTCTGATATGTGTTTGGCATTTCATGAGCGCTCTGACACTGCATTGGTAGCCACTAGTTTCATGTGTACCAATACATTTATTAATTATTTATATATAACATATATAATAAATAATATATAATGTGACATATTATATTTATATATTTATTATATATGTAAGATATATTTATATATCTTATATATCATATATATGTCATAGGTATAAGATATATTTATCATATATCTTATTCACCAGCTGTATTTACATTTCTACTTTGTTGCTTCTGGTTTTGTTGTATACAATTGCTCACTTTTCTTTTTCCCAAATACATTATTTACCACAAAGCGTTCTCAGTGTGAACCTGTATTTGACGAATCCAAAAAACACCAGTATTTATGATGAGCTAATTCCCTGGTCCAGTCGAAGTTCTCTCTCCCTGATCAACCACCTGACAACTGCAGAATGAGACAGAGTCCTTCTCAAGTTGTATTTCACATTCACTTCAGATAGAGAAATATCTGTTGCTCTTTTCAAATCACTCTTAAGAGTCCTGGAACTTTATCCTGTGTCCATCATTAATCCACCTGACTTGACTAGCTCATTCGACCAGACTCCTGTATTACCTATACCAATCTGTGTCTCTACAGATGTCCAAGGCAGAGAGTCTCAGAAAAAAAATTGCATTATGTAAATGGTGTCCTAGGCATGAAATAAACAATGTACTCTCTCTTTCACCAGCCAAGCACTCCTTTGCCCTCTCTGGTTCCCCAGTGAACTACAACTCATTAAATCTAGATACACGGGGACATGAGGCCCCCTCTCTAACAAGCACAGGGGTTACCACCAGGAGGTATAGCAAACTGCCAGCCAGCTTTTCTCCCTGCTTTAATGAGCATACTCTTGCTTCTTGGGGCAATCCTTGCACTCTGGCTTTGCACTCAGTGAGAACACCTGGGACTCTGCAGCCTTGCTGGTCCTGGAGATCAGCACCAAAATAGGCCTACTAAGCCATCCAGGATGGATTGCTAGGCTTCATAAGTCACCTCCGGAGCTGGAGCTCTGTACTCTGTGCGTTTTGTTGGCATCCTTAGGTGTTTCAGCAAAGCAAATGACAATTGCTGGTGAAAAACTTAGCTAAAAAGCAAGGCTTTTCTCTCCCTAATAAATAGAGCTATAAAGAGCAAATAAAGCCTTGCCTTAGGTAACCCTTTGCAACTACTCATTATGAAGAGTTGCCTCAACAAAAGCTCTTCTAGTATAAACGTGGTATTCTACTAGTAATGCAAAATGTATTTTTCAACTTAGCATAGGTTTCTATATTTGCTTTTCCACATGTTTGGAATGAATGATTAGGTCTTCTATGTTGTTCATGCAAATTTTTCACCAGAAATATCTGTCCAGTTCTTCATGGCGCATTGGCTAAGCTGGAATACTCAGGAGAATAAAGCAGAAGGCGGTACAACCACTGCTGAATACACAGAATAAGATCTGCCACACAGAAGACCAACCTGTTTTATTCATGTCTCATGTTTAATGATCAAAGAGCTGTATCATGCTGCTTGGATAGTATTCACCTACCGTAAGGCCAGTGGCAGAACCTAGCAATAGCAAAAGGATGATGGGATATAGTGGGCTGATAAATATGGATGCAAGGATCGTAGAAGTGAGGTTGCCTTCGATTTTTACATTTTAATGTAACTTGATACCTCAAATTGATTCAAGGGCCACAGGGTGCTGTCTTCAGTAAAAGCGTCTTCAGCAGCAAGCAAGAGAAATGTGCTAGTGAAGAAAAGAAGAGAATGGTAAACCTAGAGTAGGAAAGGAAGGGTCTAGACAGGAAAACGCAGAAATGGTAGCATCGAGGCCAGACCCAATGAAAACAGGTCCGAGTAAATGAGGTCTTGTTTCTCAGTTATTTATGGCATGGGGAGAAAGAGAGGGCACTGCAAAGGGAAATGCAGCTCAAAATTGCAAAGTTCATATCACTCAGTAGTTTGAATTTGCCTTAACAACCTCAGTATTGTTTTTTTTCCAGTTTCAAGTTCATGGTTGATGAAAAAGACTAAAAACTATATATTGTCTTTAATGCCACATGCTCAAGTTCAGATGACACACGGTGATCTGCCCTTGTAACAGCAGGGTAGCCATTACTTGCAAGCCACCACGGTAATACCTACCTTCACAGACGTGGAATACTGAGTGCCACTGCCTCCCTCAGTCTGCAGAGGTGTTAAAGGATAAAATGAAATCAGTTGCACTGATCCCATTTAAAATGCAACGCCCTCATCCTGCTCACAGGTACTGTCTACACTGCATCATACTTTCCAGCAAGTTCTTAAGTCCCACATTGGAAAACTCTGGGGTAATCTTTGAAACATCTGAAGTGCACATAAATTAACCTAGACCAAAGGTGACAATACAACCACACGAATTTTAGCCTTTTAACTCTGAGGTAAGAGCTGGTGCAGGTCTCACCAGACACATAATTGCTTTAGGGTTAGACTGCCCCCATGAATGGGTTGGGGTGTAGGTGCTTTTGTAGAAATTCACTTGTAAGGACATAGAATAGATACTGAGAAATGGGGCTGGTGTCGAACTTGACATTCTGTCATGGCCTTGTCAGTTCTGTGATTATAGACATGAACCACCATGTACAGATTGAGAATATATATATATATATATATATATATATATATATATATATATTAAAATGTTTAATGATCTTATTAGCACACATTAATTATACACAATAGTGCTTTTCATTCTGATATGTTCATACTTGTGCATAATCTTATTTTGATAATATTTACACAAACACACAGATTATCTTCTCTTGTCCCCCTCCCACTTGCATTAAGCCTTCTTTCTTTCTGTATTAGCCCTTCACTTTTACTATCTTTTTCTTTGGTGACCCAGTGAATTTCTTCTGGGTTGCATAGACACTTTTTAACAGTGGCAACAAACACCAAGGCAAGAAATGCCTCTCCTCCTCCACCAATAATTAACAGGCATACATTTTCAGGACAAAGTGGGGACTAATGAACTCCTCTGCCCCCTCTATGACAGGTCCAACTTTTCAGAGAATTTATGCAGGAAATCTTGACTCCTGTGCATTCAAGAACACATGAGCACTGCTACGCCTGGGAGACAGCCTTCCACACCTGTCTCCTCCTAACCCTCTCTTACATTCTATCCAAGCCTTCTTAAAAGTTGATAGGCTGCGCAGGGCAAGGATTTAGTGGGCGTGAGAGAAGAGGAGCTGAGGCCTGGAGTTATGGAGAGATGGAGTGGTCCATGCAGTCTGAGAATCTACTTCATAAATTCTCAGGAATGCTGGGATCTAGATTTTAAATTAACCATTAATAGAAATTGAATGATATTAACTTAAAAGTGCAAAAGCACTAAATACTAAGAATCCCTCACAGCCTAGTCATTCAGCTCCTTTTTATTATTGTTTCTATCATTGTGATTATGTCTATTTGAGTCTGTTGTTAGAAACATTGTAGGTAGCATGTTCCTATGCATCTCTTCCTAACTCCATGCTTAGTTATATCATACAACAGTGGTGAGAGAATTCACATAAGAAATAATGGGAAGCAAAAAGGCTTAAGTTTTCTTGAGTCTGTTGTCATGGATAAAGTTTTATTGGCACACATCCATGACCATGCATTTATGTATTGTCTTGAAGAACTTCATGCTACATTAGGTGATTGTGACAGAGGCTTATGATACACAAAGGCTACGATATTTACTGTTTGGTTCACTCATGCTCATTATCCAGATTTACAAATATGTAAATCAACCAAGAAATGTAAATGTAGCCAGGAAAAGGTTGCATATAGAGTTTAAATACATGTGGTGTTAGCAGCTGCTACAGTGTGAATAGTGTGGAAACCTGGGGGAATGTTGGACTCTATCTGATTCAGTAGTCACTCATATTGATGAATGACTGATGTTTTAATTTCAGGTGTGCTGAGCCAAACAGGTTTTAATTTAATAAATTTTATAAGGTATAATTTTATAAGTAATAACAATGGCTTAATACACACATGCCAGTCTCAATGATAGCTTCTTTGTTTTGATAAAATATTAAGAGATAACTTTTCATTATCAGGAGGTTTATTATTAAACTATGGAAAGTCAGTCCTGTCAAAGATGTGAGAATGTGAAAGAATTGAAATACCCGTGTCTTGTTTTGGGGTATAACAAATGGTGCCATAACCATGGAAAATAGTATTAAAATGGAATGAAACTATTATTTTGGACTAAACCTGCACTACCATATCATTTAGCAGGACCCCTCCTGGGTGAGTATTCAAGAGAATTTAAAGTCAGGTCTTGAGAGGTTTTGAGTAATGTGTTCATAGAGCCTTATTCACATAACCAGGGTATAGAAGCAGCCTGTCTCCATCAACATACGAATGAGACCACATATCTGGTATATATTCAGTGGGTGTGGTATATATGCAATGGGCGTGGTATATATGCAATGGATTTGGTATAATGCAATGGTTATGGTACATATGCAATAGATGTGGTATATAATCATTAGATGTGGTATATATGCAGTGGTTATGATATTATATGAAGTGGGTGGGGTATATATGCAAAAGATGTGGTATAATGCAGTGGTTGTGGTGTATATGCAATGGATGTGGTATATATGCAGTGGTTATGGTATATATGAAATGGGTAAGGTATATATGAAATGGATGAGGTACATATACAACAGATGTGGTATATAAACCATGTTCCATGCATAAAAAAGGAAAGAAACCATAAGGCATGCTACCACAGGAATGCATCTTAATATGTTATACGAAGTAAAATAAGCCAGCAATAAAAAGGCTAATGTTTGTGATTTCACTCAGATGAGGTATCTAGATGCACCAGTCTCACAGAAATAGATTCAGAACAGCGGTTCCCAGGGCATGAGAGGAGGAGGAAATAAAGAATGATTATTTCATGGGTAGAAAGTTCTCATGAGATGGAAAAGTTCTGGGCACTGGTTACACAACAGTGTAAATGCACTTTCTCAACCAAACTGGAAGCTTAGATTGGTCATGGTGCTGCATCCTATGTTGTATTTCTTTAACCACAATCAAACAAAAGGCCAGAAGATTGGGGCCAAATCCCATTTGTCTCATTATAGCCTAATTGTAACCGAATGTTGGCTATGGCTATATTCATTAAGCCCACTTCAACTTAAGTGCTTTGTGAGAATTAGTTTAGCCATGTAGATTCTAAAATAACCATCTTGAATGTTTTCATCACCTGTAAAATATGGACTATATACCCATTATATCAGTAGAGAATAAACGTACATAGATATAAGCATTTGTAGAAAACCCCACACAGCTTTCCAAGTAAATTCCACTCTGGCAGAAAGGATTAGCTTACATGTAGGGCCCATGTTCTGTTTCTGCTGCGTCTCCTACTTAGACTTCCCGTCTTACTTTCTTCATGTGTTAAGTGAGGGATGGCCTGACCTAGTGACCCATAATTTTATTTTCATTTTCCACTATGCGAGTTTACAACCACATCAGTCTGAGGGTGCCACGAAGGCAAGGACCGCTTCTCATCTTTGTGTTTTCAAAAACACTCAGTAAGATTAGGGCTTCCTATGCTCAACTAATGTCTATCACAATAAGATCAATGGTGTTTTCCTCCAGATGGCGCTCTAAAGAAGGGTGTGGCTAATAGTTTCTGTGTTACTCTGCACTAATACCACCTTATGTTTAATCCTTTAAAACAGGAGGGATAGTTCTTAAATCCTTATTACAAACAGATGAAATCAGGTCTTAGAGCTCTCAGATCTGGCAAGTTGCAGTCAGATTAGAATTTGAGTCGGTTTCAGGTTGCAGAAACCCTCTTGATCACTGAATCCCCCTGCCTCTTATCAAGAATGGCAGTCTTGGGTTGGAGAAGTAGTTCAATTAGTAAGGTGCTTGCTCTACAAGTATGAGGACCCAAGTGTGGCCCTAAGAACCCACATAAAACATTGTGCATGGTGGTGCACACGAATAATTCCAGCACAGGAGAGGGAGAGTCAGTCTGGGAATCAGCAGCTAGCCTAATCAGTAAATTCAGGCCAAGAGAGAGGCCTTGTTTCAAAAGAGTATAGAAAATAAATCAAGGGAGCATGGTTGAGGAAAAACAACACCCAAAGTTAAATAATTCTGGGCTCAACACACACACACACACACACACACACACACACACACACACACGAGTGCTGGAGTGCAGGTGCCTTGAGTGTTCAGAAAAGGGTGTCAGGTCTCTTGGAGAGCTACAGCTGATTGTGAGATCTGCTCAGTGGGTGTTGGGAACAGAACTCTGGTTCTTTACAACGGCAGTACACACTCAGGCACTGAGCCATCTCTAGCTCCACATTTTTAACTAGAAATAAGAGTGAAGAAATCACTATATTGTAACTCAATGCTTAAGTACACAGGTCCTTAAATGAACATTCTGACAATTTTCCTTCTCTAAGGCAATCCTCTGTCCCATCTTTTAAATATTCTGGTTAGCATTGATTTTTATGTCCCACTAACAGGGGTCATAACCCACAGTGTATAAAATATTGATTTAAAGATATTTATACTTGTACTACCTACGTTTTTTTTCTTCCCGATTTAAAAGTTTTCCTACCAGCGAGACAAAATTAACCTGTCATGCCTGCACATTTCAGTGAACTCTTGGATCAGTCGAGGCAAGAATGAATTTGCTTATGGTTTCTCTTGTCCTAAAGTAAAGGGATTGGAAGGTTGTTTAAAGTACTAAGGAATTGAACTTCGAGCTTTGAATATACTAAGAAAATGCTCTACCACCAAGTTACATCATTAGCTCCCTTTTAAGCATTTTTGACAGCTCAGTTTAACTGGTAATGCCCACCCATCTTACCATTCCATGGAGGCTAAGTGAGGCCTTGTCCTCTTCAGCTCTCAGACAGACAGGCTAAAGGGCTCGGATACTACCCAGCACCATACACCATCACTGTTTGAGTTTGCTTCACTCTGGGGTCATACATAAGCATGGGACTTTTTTCCCCCTGACATTGTATATCAAGGGGAGCATGCATGTATGTGTATGTGCATGTGCATGCACATATTTGGTTGAGTTTCAATTTCCTGCTGTTTTTGAAACAGTTTCAGTAACTTTTATTTAACCATGTTCCTTTGCTTTTATCCAGAAATTAAGGTAAGAATCTCATTTCAGGGCTGTGTTTATGGGATGAATAGGTAGGTCAAAGATGGGATGCAGAAGGCCTTTGGGATGGTTCAGGAGGTCAAAGTGCTGGCTTCAGCCCAGGTTCAATCCCCTGATCCACAGTGGAAGGAAAGAATAGACTTCTGAAGGTTGACCTCTGACTTCCACATGGGTACTTGGCACATGTACACCCAAATACACAACCATGCCCTCCTGCCCACCCCCCCCCACCACCTAAAGACACACACAACTAAAACTACTAATACTAAATAGAATTTAAGAAAATGGAGAGTAGGGTTGGTAACGAGGAGCTACATTTGGGATGGTCAGAAACCTCTGACTAATGTTAACAAGAGATACCGGCGGCATGTCCCTGGGGTGAGGCTCTTTTGAGGAGGTGGCCTTTGAACTAAGTTTCAAAGTTAAAGTAACCAAGCAGCAGCCCAGCAAGGGCGTGAAGGACTTATTTTAGTTTGGCTGCCCCTGGAAGCAGAGACTGTGAGGAAGACACAGGAAGCAAAGAGTGAGGTTGAAAAGGAAAAGCAACAGAATTGTGACCCTGAAATTGCAACAGCAAAAGACAGCTGGGGCTGGAGGACTGTATGAAATGAGCTTCAAGATGCCTGTCCCAAGAATGCATGACGATATGTATGCACAGAGCCCCTTCCTCACTGGGATCCAGGCTTGTGAATGTGTGTCTGTCACGGGGACAATGCTGTGTTGTGGAGAACATGGAAGAGGACCTGATTGTGTTTTAATTCTTTCTTTCTTGAGATTTTTTTTCATTAACTAATCTATTCACTTTATATCCCAATATCAGGCCCCCTTTCTTCTCAGTACCTCATCTCACAGATCCTCTCACCCTCTCCTCTGAGAAGGGGGGCACCTCTGGGTATCATCTGCCCCCCTCCCCCCCAACATCAAGTCACTGTAGGACTAGGTGCATCCTCTCCCACTGAGGCCACACAAGACAGCCCAGTTAAGGGAACGGAATCCATAGGCAGGGAACAGAATCAGGGACAGTTCCAGCTCCAGTTGTTGGGAAACCCATATGAAAACCAAGCTGCACATCTGCTACATATGTGCAGGGGGCCTAGGTCCAGCCCATGGTCACTCTTTGGTTGTGGTTCAATCTCTGGGAGGCTCCAAGGGTCCAGGCTAGTTGACTCTGGTGGTCTTCTTGTGGAGTCCATGTCCTCTTTAAGTCTCTCAATTTTTTTCCTCAACTCCCAGAGTTCCTGCTAAAGTATGGCTGTGAGTCTTCACATTTGTTTCCATTGGCTGCTGGGTGGACTCTCTCAGAACACAGTTATGCTAGGCTCCTATCTGTAAGAGTATCATTAATAGTGTCAGGGATTGGTTCTTGCCCATGGGATGGGTCTCAATTTAGGGCTGTCATTGGTTGGCCATTTCTTCCATTTTTGCTCTTTGTCTGTGTACATCTTATAGTTTTTTTTTTTTTTCAGTGGATGAACATCCTTGTCTCAGAGCCTATGACTGTGGGGGTGAGAGTGAGGTAGGGTTACTAAATGCATTGCTGTGTTCCCTAGACCAGTGTTTCACAACCTTCCTAATGCTGTGACCTTTTAACATAGCTCCTCATGTTGTGGTGACCTCCAGGCATAAAATTATTTTGTAGCTACTTCATAGCTGTAATGTTGCTAGTTATGAATTACAATGTAAATATCTGTATTGTCTTAGGTAACCCCTCTGGAAGGGTCCTTTGTTGACCCACCACAAAGGAGTCAGAACCCACAGGTTGACATTTGTTGACCTAGATGGTCGTTAGCTCATGTGAAAGCTGAGTTCTGCGTATATTTTCTCAGTCTTCCTCAGCACCTCTTACTGTTGGGATAGCTGCTTTCCACTGTCTAACACAGGTCATGCATGTGTGCCCAGTCGATTGTGCCATGATTGTCCACTTGTTTCTGTGCCTTTTTTGGTGAGAGGTCTACCAGGGACTTTCTGTAGCCTTGAGCCACTCTGGTTTGGCTGTTTACTGTACTGAACAGTGGGAAAGAAGCACCTTCGCCTTTCCATAGGAACATGCGAAGAAAGCCACTTGGTATGCTTTTACAACTGCCTCGGATGCCTGGTTATTCCTACTTTTCATGGATATAAGAAATAGCCAGGGTTATAGTCATTTGTTCTTAATCAGTAAGCAAGCAAGACCAAACTGAGACTTATAATTACAGTGTTAGAAGTAGCTTACTCACCAACCGAAGAAAAACCTGGAGAGAAAAATGGTTAATAATTTAAAAGCCAGATATGAAATTCAGGAGTAAAATTTATCAACAAAGTAGAATTTTCTTATAATTTCCAAATCATATAACTAAGTTAGTATAATTTTCTTGCAATGAGGTTGTGAGAGGGCAGTTTCTAGAACGAGTAAAACAAATTGTTTAAGAGATGAAACAGTCGGCCACAACCCTTTTCCAGTCAGAAAAGCACCGGGGCAGCTGGGGTGCAGGGTCTGCTGACACTCGCCAGCTACCCACAACACCCGCCACAGGATCTTAAGACTTCTGGTGAGTGGAGCACAGCTTCTGCTCCAATCCAATTGCGCGGGACCTGAGACTGCATTAGTTAGGGAAGCAGAAACCGGCCTGAGTAGGGCCACAGGCCTCATCCGGCCGGATCAGCGCCGGGGTAGCGGGAGCACAGGGTTGCCTGACACCCGCCAGCTACCCACGACCCCCGCCGCAGGATTTTGGGACTGCTGGTGAGTGGAACACAGCTTCTGCTCCAGTCCAATCACGCGGGACCTGAGACTGCTCTGGTTGGGGAGAGAGAAATCCGGCCTACATAGGGCCACAACCCTCTTCCGGTCAGAAAAGCACCTGTGCAGCTGGGGCGCAGGGTCTGCTGACACTCGCCAGCTACCCACAACACCCGCCACAGGATCTTAAGACTTCTGGAGAGTGGAACACAGCTTCTGCTCCAATCCAATTGCACGCAGGACCAGAGACTGCATTAGTTAGGGAAGCAGAAAAACGGCCTGAGTAGGACCACAGGCCTCTTCTGGCTGGACCAGCACCGGGGTACCGCCAGCTACCCACGACCCCCGCCGCAGGATTTAGAGACTGCTGGTGAGTGGAACACAGCTTCTGCTCCAATCTTTAAACAGTGACAACGATAACAACTAACCCCAGAGATTACCAGATGGCGAAAGGTAAACGTAATAATCTTACTAACAGAAACCAAGACCACTCACCATCATCAGAACCCAGCACCCCCACTTCGCCCAGTCCAGGGCACCCCAACACACCGGAAAAGCTAGACACGGATTTAAAAGCATATCTCCTGATGATGATAGAGGACTTCAAGAAGGACTTTAATAACACACTTAAAGAAATGCAGGAGAACACTGCTAAACAGGCAGAAGACAATAAAGAGGAAGCACAAAAATCCCTTAAAGAATTGCAGGAGAACACTGCTAAAGAGTTACAAATCCTTAAAGAAAAACAGGATAACATAATCAAACAGGTAGAAGTCCTTACAGAAAAACAGGAAAACACATCCAAACAGATGATGGAAATGAACAAAACCATACTAGACCTAAAAAGGGAAGTAGACACAATAAAGAAAACCCAAAATGAGGCAACACTGGAGATAGAAACCCTAGGAAAGAAATCTGGAACCATAGATACGAGCATCAGCAACAGAATACAAGAGATGGAAGAGAGAATCTCAGGTGCAGAAGATTCCATAGAGAACATCGGCACAACAATCAAGGAAAATGTAAAATGCAAAAAGATCCTAACTCAAAACATCCAAGAAATACAGGACACAATGAGAAGACCAAACCTACGGATAATAGGAGTGGATGAGAATGAAGATTTTCAACTCAAAGGACCAGCAAACATCTTCAACAAAATTATAGAAGAAAACTTCCCAAATCTAAAGAAAGAGATGCCCATGAACATACAAGAAGCCTACAGATCTCCAAATAGACTGGATCAGAAAAGAAATACCTCCCGACACATAATAATCAGAGCAACAAATGCTCTAAATAAAGATAGAATACTAAAAGCAGTAAGAGAAAAAGGCCAAGTAACATATAAAGGCAAGCCTATCAGAATTACACCAGATTTTTCACCAGAGACTATGAAAGCCAGAAGATCCTGGACGGATGTTATACAGACACTAAAAGAACACAAATTCCAGCCCAGGCTACTATACCCAGCCAAACTCTCAATTAACATAGAAGGAGAAACCAAAGTATTCCACGACAAAACCAAATTCACACATTATCTCTCCACGAATCCAGCCCTTCAAAGGATAATAACAGAAAAAAACCAATACAAGGACAGGAACCACGCCCTAGAAACAACTAGAAGGTAATCCCTCAACAAACCTAAAAGAAGACAGCCACAAGAACAAAATGCCAATATTAACAACAAAAATAACAGGAAACAACAATTACTTTTCCTTAATATCTCTTAATATCAATGGACTCAACTCCCCGATAAAAAGACATAGACTAACAAACTGGCTACACAAACAAGACCCAACATTTTGCTGCTTACAGGAAACTCATCTCAGAGAAAAGGATAGACACTACCTCAGAATGAAAGGCTGGAAAACAATTTTCCAAGCAAATGGCATGAAGAAACAAGCTGGAGTAGCCATTCTAATATCTGATAAGATTGACTTCCAACCCAAAGTCATTAAAAAAGACAGGGAGGGACACTTCATACTCATCAAAGGTAAAATCCTCCAAGAGGAACTATCAATCCTGAATATCTATGCTCCAAATACAAAGGCAGCCACATTCATTAAAGAAACTTTAGTAAAGCTCAAAGCACACATTGCAACTCATACAATAATAGTGGGAGACTTCAACACACCACTTTCACCAATGGACAGATCATGGAAACAGAAACTAAACAGGGACACAGTGAAACTAAGAGAAATTATGAATCAAATGGATCTGGCAGATATCTACAGAACATTCTATCCTAAAACAAAAGGATATACCTTCTTCTCAGCACCTCATGGTACCTTCTCCAAATATGACCACATAATTGGTCACAAAGCAGGCCTCAACAGATATAAAAATATTGAAATTGTCCCATGCATCCTATCAGATCACCATGGACTAAGGCTGATCTTCAATAACAAAATAAATAATAGAAAGCCAACCTTCACGTGGAAACTGAACAACACTCTTCTCAATGATACCTTGGTCAAGGAAGGAATAAAGAAAGAAATTAAGGACTTTTTAGAGTTCAATGAAAATGAAGCCACAACATACCCAAACTTATGGGACGCAATGAAAGCATTTCTAAGAGGAAAACTCATAGCTCTGAGTGCCTCCAAAAGGACACTAGAGAGAGCACACATTAGCAGCTTGACAACACACCTAAAAGCACTAGAACAAAAGGAAGCAAATTCACCCAAGAGGAGTAGACGGCAGGAAATAATCAAACTCAGGGGTGAAATCAACCAAGTGGAAACAAGAAAAACTATTCAAAGAATCAACCAATCAAGGAGCTGGTTCTTTTAGAAAATCAACAAGATAGATAAACCCTTAGCCAGACTCACTAGAGGGCACAGGGAAAGCATCCTAATTAACAAAATCAGAAATGAAAAAGGAGACATAACAACAGATCCTGAAGACATCCAAAACACCATCAGATCCTTCTACCAAAGGCTATACTCAACAAAACTGGAGAACCTGGATGAAATGGAGAAGTTCCTAGACAGATACCAGGTACCAAAGTTGAATCAAGATCAGGTTAATGATCTAAACAGCCCTATATCCCCCAAAGAAATAGAAGCAGTCATTAATAGTCTCCCAACTAAAAAAAGCCCAGGACCAGATGGGTTTAGTGCAGAGTTCTATCAGACCTTCAAAGAAGATCTAATCCCAGTTCTTCACAAACTATTCCACAAAATAGAAACAGAAGGTACTCTACCCAACTCATTCTATGAAGCCACAATTACTCTGATACCTAAACCACAAAAAGACCCAACAAAGATAGAAAACTTCAGACCAATATCCCTTATGAATATTGATGCAAAAATCCTCAATAAAGTTCTTGCTAACCGAATCCAAGAACACATCAAAACAATCATCCATCCTGACCAAGTAGGTTTCATCCCAGGGATGCAGGGATGGTTTAATATACGGAAATCCATCAACGTAATCCAGTATATAATCAAACTCAAAGACAAAAACCACATGGTCATCTCCTTAGATGCGGAAAAAGCATTTGACAAGATCCAACACCCATTCATGATAAAAGTCTTGGAAAGATCAGGAATTCAAGGCCCATACCTAAACATGATAAAAGCAATCTACAGCAAACCAGTAGCCAACATCAAAGTAAATGGTGAGAAGCTTGAAGCAATCCCTCTAAAATCAGGGACTAGACAAGGCTGTCCACTTTCTCCATACCTATTCAACATAGTACTTGAAGTCCTAGCCAGAGCAATTCGACAACAAAAGGAGATCAAAGGGATACAAATTGGAAAAGATGAAGTCAAAATATCACTTTTTGCAGATGATATGATAGTATATATAAGTGACCCTAAAAATTCCACCAGAGAACTCCTAAGCCTGATAAACAGCTTCGGTGAAGTAGCTGGATATAAAATTAACTCAAACAAATCAATGGCCTTTCTCTACACAAAGAATAAACAGGCTGAGAAAGAAATTAGGGAAACAACACCCTTCTCAATAGTCACAAATAATATAAAATATCTTGGCGTGACTCTAACTAAGGAAGTGAAAGATCTGTATAATAAAAACTTCAAGTCTCTGAAGAAAGAAATTATAGAAGATCTCAGAAGATGGAAAGATCTCCCATGCTCATGGATTGGCAGGATCAACATTGTAAAAATGGCTATCTTGCCAAAAGCAATCTACAGATTCAATGCAATCCCCATCAAAATTCCAACTCAATTCTTCAACGAATTAGAAAGTGCAATCTGCAAATTCATCTGGAATAACAAAAAACCTAGGATAGCAAAAACTCTTCTCAAGGATAAAAGAACCTCTGGTGGAATCACCATGCCGGACCTAAAGCTCTACTACAGAGCAATTGTGATAAAAACTGCATGGTACTGGTATAGTGACAGACAAATAGACCAATGGAATAGAATTGAAGACCCAGAAATGAACCCACACACCTATGGTCACTTGATCTTCGACAAGGGAGCTAAAAACATCCAGTGGAAGAAAGACAGCATTTTCAACAAATGGTGCTGGCACAACTGGTTGTTAACATGTAGAAGAATGCGAATCGATCCATTCCTATCTCCTTGTACTAAGGTCAAGTCTAAGTGGATCAAGGAACTTCACATAAAACCAGAGACACTGAAACTTATAGAGGAGAAAGTGGGGAAAAGCCTTGAAGATATGGGCACAGGGGAAAAATTCCTGAATAGAACAGTAATGGCTTGTGCTGTAAGATCGAGAATTGACAAGTGGGACCTCATGAAACTACAAAGCTTCTGCAAGGCTAAAGACACCATCAATAAGACAAAAATACCACCAACAGATTGGGAAAGGATCTTCACCTATCCTAAATCAGATAAGGGACTAATATCCAATATATATAAAGAACTCAAGAAGGTGGACTCCAGAAAGTCAAATAACCCCATTAAAAAATGGGGCTCAGAACTGAACAAAGAATTCTCACCTGAGGAATACCGAATGGCAGAGAAGCACCTGAAAAAATGTTCAACATCCTTAATCATCAGGGAAATGCAAATCAAAACAACCCTGAGATTCCACCTCACACCAGTCAGAATGGCTAAGATCAAAAATTCAGGTGACAGCAGATGCTGGCGAGGATGTGGAGAAAGAGGAACACTCCTCCATTGTTGGTGGGATTGCAAGCTTGTACAACCACTCTGGAAATCAGTCTGGCGGTTCCTCAGAAAATTGGACATAGTACTACCGGAGGATCCAGCAATACCTCTCCTGGGCATATATCCAGAAGATGTCCCAACCGGTAAAAAGGACACATGCTCCACTATGTTCATAGCAGCCCTATTTATAATAGCCAGAAGCTGGAAAGAACCCAGATGTCCCTCAACAGAGGAATGGATACAGAAATTATGGTACATTTACACAATGGAGTACTACTCAGCTATTAAAAAGAATGAATTTATGAAATTCCTAGCCAAATGGATGGACCTGGAGGGCATCATCTTGAGTGAAGTAACACAATCACAAAAGAACTGACACAATATGTATTCATTGATAAGTGGATATTAGCCCAAAACTTAGGATACCCAAGATATAAGATACAATTTGATAAACACATGAAACTCAAGAAGAATGAAGACCAAAGTGTGGACACTGTGCACCTTCTTAGAATTGGGAACAAAACACCCAGGGAAGGAGTTACAGAGACAAAGTTCGTAGCTGTGATGAAAGGATGGACCATTTAGAGACTGCCGTATCCAGGGATCCGTCCCATAATCAGCTTCTAAACGCTGACACCATTGCATACACTAGCAAGATTTTGCTGAAAGGACCCAAATATAGCTGTCTCTTGTGAGACGATGCCGGGGCCTAGCAAACACAGGAGTGGATGTTCACAGTCAGCTATTGGATGTATCACAGGGCTCCCAATGGAGAAGCTAGAGAAAGTACCCAAGGAGCTAAAGGGATCTGCAACCCTATTGTTGGAACAACATGATGTACTAACCAGAACCCTGGAGCTCTTGTCTCTAGCTGCATATGTATCGAAAGATGGCCTAGTCGGCCATCAATGGAAAGAGAGGCCCATTGGACTTGCAAACTTTATATGCCCCAATATAGGGGAATGCCAGGGCCAAAAGAATGGGAATGGGTGGGTAGGGAAGTGGGGGGCGCTATGGGGGACTTTTGGGATAGTATTGGAAATGTAATTGAGGAAAATATGTAATAAAAATATTAAAAAAAAAAAAAGAAAAACCAACCAACCAATCAACCAACCAAATGAACAATGAAAAAAACTCAAGTAATCAGAGCCACAGAGTGTTCGAACAGATTCCCATATTTTTATAAATCACCACAAAAGAACAATAAACTATTTATTTGGTTATCTAGCTTAGTAACTTGAGGATAAGTATAACATCCAGAGAGAATTGATTACTCATATGGAAATTAATTTTGATTTCAAGTTCATACTAAACTTCAAAAAAATAGAGGAAAATAAAAGACAATATCTATTAAAAAAAAAAAAAGAGATGAAACAGTCATTTCTAGAAACTGGCTGAATGCTAACTCGTTCTTTACTCTTTACATTCCCAGGTTCTGCTTTTAACTGTGTAGTTTATAATATGTCTCAAAGACACTGGAATTTATGCATCCTGTTCCTTTTCAAGATGAAGTGGTTATCTTCTCAGCACTATCCTGTCACTGCCCAGTGTGGAAAGGTTCAGTTATAAGCAATTGCCCAGTTCATGGGTCTAAAAGAGTTTTTCAAACAGCACCAGGAAAAAAAGGAAATCACCCGACTAATAATCGAAAGACATGTGGCAGGTTACGGCTAACTATCAACTTAAGGCCCAGGTTTTCCTTTCTTGGAACCTCGAGGCATGTAATCCATTCTTTGGGACTAACATCGGCCTTCTGAAGAAATGCTTCTAAGAGTACCAGATGCTTTATAAATGCCCACTCGATGACACAAAGGAGCAGGAACACACATATCTCTGATCTACATCTAGGGATAGTAAATCGTAGGTTTTCATTAGAGTGTGAGACTAAGTCATCTTTCAGGGCCACTTCAAGGTCTACTTCCTGAACCGATTCTTACTTTGTGGTTACAACAGTAAATTTCTTATCTATTCAATGCCTCTCATACCCAGCCTTCAGGACCAACTGTCCCCAAGACACAATCAGCATAGTACTAAGTTTTGATGGTACTGTAGTACTAATGACATCCATTGTTCTTCTTGCACAATGCTTCCATCTGAAATTATAGGAATATTAGCACTTTAAATTTAGAAGAAGCTTCCAAAATTACCCATATGAGTATGTATCTACTTCTTCATTAAAAAAAATCAGATATACAGGTTACTCATCAAAGTAATGCCAAGTATTTTACATTTTTTGTGATATGAATATCCCATCATGGCAAATTTCAAGTGTCTACATGGAGTCTTCATTGTTTTTTCTGTGTGTCTATCACACAGGTAAGATATTTGTAGACAACCCAAAAATCATAGACAATAGGTCAGAAGAGATGACAGCTTGCGTGTTGCTTTTAGGTGGACACCATCAACAAATAGAAGCCAATCAAAAGCAAGCTTAACCTATCATGTCTGAAAGGTTTGCTGTCACCTTTGAAGACTAGTATAATATCTTCACACCATAGCACACAAAATGTCACATGAAAGCTTTGAAAACGAACAAAAATAGCCTTATAATGGAAAGACTAAAAGAGTCTAATTATAGTTAGCATGTCTTGAAAGAGTAATACAAAGGGAGTTAAAAGTGTAAGATGCACCTTGTAGTACATCTCATTGCAAGCCTATCATTAATTCAAGTAATTTTAAAAGATATTTTCAAGCAGCATATAGTTTATGAAAAAAAATGGTTTAAATATTATAGTAATCACAAATGAGTTTTTGAACTTTACCTATGTGAATATACACTCATAGATATTACAAATGAATGTGGGAATACTGTTCACATGTACATTGATAAGTAGTTTTTAATAATCGAGTGCTGGGCATTTTATTTAGTGTGCTCCAGATCAACTAGCCCAGAACTGACAAAGCAAATCTCCCTGTTCACCTGATAGGAACTGTACTCATTTCAAGATTGAAAACTTCTTTCCATTGGGGCTGTTGGAGGTGGTTTGTAAATGCAATGATTGTACTTCTTAATGGTCTCCTGTCTTCTCTCTCACTTATTGAAGTTCCAACATAATGAAATTTCTTGCTTCAAAGTTATCATACCGGAACTGACATTTGGAACAAAGATGGAATTGAAACAGGAATTTCTTTGTTTCCTGTCCACACTTGTCATGGAAGCCTTGGTTGGGAAGAAGGGTGGCTTTGGGGGACCCACAGATTTGTCTCGAGTGGGACAAAAAGCTCCCTCCTCTTTCTAGAATGCTAGCAGCTCTTCCATCCACAATACTTCTATGAACACTTGTCACTTGTCCATCACCTCTCTGCCTGATGACTTGAAACCAAAGGTAAGTGAAGGCTACTGCAGTGGTTGGAAAGAGAAATGTCCCCTGTAGGCTCCTGTATTTAAACACTTGGTCTCCTGATGGTGGACTATTTGAGGATATTATGGGATCTTTAGGAGGCAGAGCCTTGCTGGAGGATATATGGCACTGGGGAAGACATGGAGTGTATATATCCTCACACCATGTCCTATTCTCTCTCCTTCCTGTGTGTGGATGAAAATGTGATGATCCAGCCTCTTGCTCCTGCAGCCAGGCTGTGTTTCCCCTACCATGATGGACAGTGGCCCTCTGGTGTCAGAAGCTAAAATAAATCATTTCTTCCTTAGGTTGCTAATTGATTATAGTATTTTATCAAAGAAATGAAATTAATGCGGTGAGTGGTGGCTGTTACCCAGGATCCTAGAGATCTTGCATCAGAAAAACTCTGAACATGGAATGGAAACTTAGGACATTACACCCTCCATTTGAAGGAACCAGAACCTAAAAAAAAATTAAAATGGTTTCATTAAATTATCTGTAAGTGCATAAGCAAGAAAATAAAGACATTAAAGACATGAGAGCATGGGGTTAGACTTTACTCTTTTCATTTGTCTTAATGTGATTCTAGTGTCTTTATGCATAGCATTTTTGTTATACTGATAATTTATTCTAATAACATCTAATATGTAAACAACTTAGCTCATTGCTCCAAGCAATAAGTGCTCCAATTATTCTATACTATGGAATTTATTACAAGGCAGACTTGTCTTACCCAAGGACAGTTATCACTGGAGATAAAGTGAAGCTAATTAAAGCACTAGCAATTCAACAAAGTTGCCTGTATCTGTGATATGGAATAGATGTACTGTATAGCAATTGCCTGATTTGTGCTTTTGCATCCCAGTGCTTTTATGATACAGCAGCCTAGGTCATGATAGTCAAGATCTGCATTAGAATCTGGTGTTTCAACCCTAAAATATACACAAAGCTTGCCTAACTTCATTAACTGAACTCTTTCAGTATTCTCCACACTATTAAAATGTAAGAGAGACCAGGGTAAAATTTATTCACTCTTATTTAGCATGCCTCAGACATATTTGTCTGGGCGTACAGTCATTATAATGTTATATATTTCCAAAGAATGGATAATAGGAGAAATTTGTCAAACAACCCAGAGCTATTATCACTTAGAATGAGAAAAATCAGTTATAATTTTGAACACTTGTGTTTGGATTTTAAAAACAGAAGAAAAAGGACTGAAGAGATAGCTTGGTAGCCACACAAACCTGAGGACCTGAGTTCAGTTCTCCAGAAATACGGCAAAGTTGGAAGCAGAGACAGGAGAATCCCTGGAAACTTGTGGACCAAATAGTCTAATGTTCACTGGTGTGATCTGTAGGATGAATTTAAAAGTGGCAGTTTTTTCTAACTCAGCTAGCACCCAAATAGTTGAGTCTGAGATCTATTGATTTATTCAACAGGCTTTAAGCACAGTAACTGAACAGGTATTCCTAACCCTCTGTGCTACCTAGCTACTTCCCAGCCATATGCTGAGTTACTTGCATTTTAGTTTTTCCTTGGCTCACTCCATGCTGTCCTCATGGAGTACTCCCTTGGCCACTCCTCCTCATGCCTGACCTCATGGTGACCTTCTTCTTCCTCCTGTCTCGTGGCCCTTCTTCTCCTGGACCCTTACCTGCCTTGTGGCTCTTTTTCCTGGATCTTTTCCCTGAGACAGCTGGTTGGGAGCAGGAGTCCAGCCTTCGCATCTCCTCTGCCTAGTCATTGGTAGTTCAACTTTTTATAACCAATCAGAGATGATTGGGAAGCAATCTTTACACCATGTGCATTTACATGAATATTCTTCAATATTCATGACAATGCCCATGTCTGGACTATAACTAGATCTTGGGGCACAGAAATCAGCATCCAAATACACATTGCACAAGACTTCCCTCCAACAGTGAACCACAGAGAGAAATAACCTGGCTCAAACAATAACTGAGGTTGTCCTCTGACATCCACACAGGCGGCATGGCACATGTATAGCCAATTACACACATGCACACATACATTCTCAATCTCTCTCCCTTTCTCTCTCTTCCCTCTACACACACACACACACACACACACACACACACACACACACACACACACACAGAGAGAGAGACAGAGACAGAGACAGAGACAGAGACAGAGACAGAGAGAACACACTTGTTTAAGCAAGTAACAGTCTGACATAAGTCATGTTGAGGAGCCTGTGTATGAGAGCATGCAGCCTATAGTAGGACCTTGAACCCAACCATACTGATTCAAGTTCTAACTCTGCCCACCTCTTTCTTTTATGTCTGTGCCACTCTGTCTATGTCTCAAATTGCAACAAAACAAAAAGCTACTTGTTTAAACTAAGTAGTCATTTTGTTTCCCCTTTTAAGTAGTACTGAAGCATCCACATTTTGGTCTTCCTTCTTCTTGAGCTTCATATGGTCTATGAGTTGTATTATGGGTACTCCAAAATTTTTGCCTAATATTCACTTTGCAGTGAGTTCATAATCACCAGAAGTAGAAAGTGGAAGAGAGGAGAGGGAGGGAAAAGGGGGGGCAGGATCAGGTGTGAGAGGAGATGGAGGAGATATACTGAGGGTTAGGAAATTGAACAGATATGTGTAGCAGTGGGGGATGGGGAATTGGGGTAGCCACTAAAAAGTCCCAGATGCTCAGAAAGCAAGAGACTCCCAGGACCCAATGGGCATATCATTAGCTGAAATACCCAACAAAGGGAAGAGAGAACCTGTAGAGACCTTATCCAGAGATCAGGCACTACCACCGGTTGAGGGATGGGACCACACTCATTTCAAAAATATTAACCCTGAATTGCTCTTGTCTTAAGGAAATGCAGGGACAAAGAGTGGAGCAGAGACCAAAGGAAAGGCCATTCAGAGACCACCCCACCTATGGATCCAACCCATCTACAGACATCAAACCCAGACCCTATTGCTGATGCTAATAATAAGTGCTTGCTGACAGAAGCCTGATATAGCTGTCCCCTGAGAGGATCTGCCAGAGCCTGACCAATACAGATGCAGATGCTCATAGCTGAAGCCAACCACTGGACTGAGCACAGGGACCCCAATGGAGGAGTTAAGGGAAGGACCAAAGGAGCTGAAGGGGTTTGCAACCCAACCCCATAGGAAGAACAACAATATCAACTAGTCAGATTCCCACACAGCTCCAAGGACTAAACCACCAGCCAAAGTCTACACAAGGAGGGACCCATGGCTCCAGTTGCACACGTAGCAGAGGACTGCCATACACACACACACACACACACACACACACACACACACACACACGTATATGTATGTGTATATCTATATCTATATCTATATCTATATCTATATCTATATATATCACAGAACTACACTCCCACCCTTTTCTGTGTCTTAAGCTTTGCAGAGTCTATGAATCAGAGACATTAAAATCTATAATAGATTCAAAACAAACAAAAACAACGATCTGCAGTAGGACTCTAGGCCTTGGGAGCACAGGCTCTCTTGCCCACACTGCTTCCTAAGGGTGCTTGCTACCAGGGTCTCTACTTAAGTCCAGAAAACCACTGAACTTTTTACTAAGATTAACTCACCTCAGATTTAATTATGATTCATCCAGAATTCAGTTTGTTGTTTGATTTTGTCCTCTATTAACTCTAGGAGAGAAATGACCATGATAACAAAACCAACAATAATGACACACCTGGTGTTATCTGAGTGATTCCACTAGGGCAGGTTCTGTCCTAGATCTCTCAGATACTGACATCCTGTGGAACCAGAGTGATCAGAAACCCAAGCGCGAAAGCATTCTCTGTACTGTAGATGGGCAGAGATGACTCACTGAGTTCACACAAGTGCCAAAGCCATGTCATAAGCCTAGACAAGCTGTCTTCAGCTCTTGTCTTCAGCCTTTTAACTTGATTTATATCATGAATTATGTATGTGCTATATACATGGTATGGGATTATCACTTTGATTAAGGATTATTCAAAGAGCACTCAAAAAGTTCTCCCTTGAGGAAGTACAACCACAAATGATGTTGCCAAGAATTCGTGACAGAATTTTACATGCTTTGGCTCTTGTGTCAGTCATGAAAACAGAAAACTCTTGGAAAGCTTAAACAGGGAATACATAATACAGGCACTAGAAGAAAAAGTTCTGGAACAGCTGGAGAAAAGAGTGGGGTGCAGTGAAGTCACTGACTTGTGAGCTGGGGAGTCATGGAGAAGATGCTGTATAACCCAGAGTCCACATTCACTGGAGGTAGGGAACAGCAGATACTGTGAGGCCATAAAGACCACAGCAGCCACCTTGAAGGAAGCCAGAAGCCTAATGGCTTTCTGTAGAGCCAACTCCAAGGAGGTCAGAATTAGTAATGCTCTGACTCTCTCTGAAGCTGGATCACATGCATTTTGAGCTTTAAGATAGCAATTTTAATTTAATATGCAGTGTAAATTATGAATATAGAGGATGGCAAGAAGAAAAAAGTATGAGATACCTCTTTTCAAAAACTGCAGTAGGTTTAAACTTCTAGTGTCTTTTATGGTGTGTGTGTGTGCGTGTGTGTGTGTGTATGTGTGTGTGTGTGTGTAGTCAGTCTGTCACAGAGCTACATCTCTACCCTTCCCTGTGTCTTAGACTTTGCAGACACTGAGACAGAGCCACTAAACCTATAATAAATGCAAAACAAAACAAAACAAAACAAAACAAAAACAAAACCCAGGAGTAGGATTCTAGGCCTTGGTAGCACAGGCTATCTTTGCGTATGCGGGTCTCATTGCTATTGCCTAGAGTACTGTACAAAAAATGGTTAGGTGACACGTCCCTTCATGCTACTGATGTCTCATCAGCAAAACTAATGAAGACGCATGAAGAGGGTACCTGAGAAATCAAACCTGTAGAATGCTGTTCCCCAGAAATGTCAAGCTAGCACTCATTTGAAAAGGAACCAACATTATTGTAGCCATGACTGAATAATAGCCAACACTATTATTAATAGTCAACGGTAGCTCTCATCATATTTAATCAGGAAATTAGGGTGCATTATGGGTCAAGCTCAGAATCTCTGAAGCTGTTGGGGAGGCAGCCTCATGGTTCCCTAGCAAATTAAAATACTAAGACTGTCTCTGGGGCTAGCACAGTAAAGCCCTGTCGCCACCTGTGGCCATCTGTGCTACCTCTGGGCTCCTGCACAGTAGGCTCTCCTTCAGAGACTGAATCTTGGTGCCTTCCAATGCTGTCTTCATCAAAGCAGAGCACCTGGTGCAAATGCTCTGCAGTTGCTTTCTGTAAGACTGAAGTCTGGCTGTACTCGATCGAATGCCTATCTTCAAGGAATATCAGGCAATGCAAGGTTCTGACTCCTCCCACAGGAAAGTGGTCATCACTGATGCCATTCCATTCTGGCACTGAGCCATTGTTTGCAATCTAATAATGATTATGTAGATATCACAATTTGTTAAGCACTACACAAGTCTATAATTCTCAGACATATGTCATGTTTTTTTGAGGTGACTACTGTTGTAATTTCTACTTTGCAAGTGAGGAAGCAGAGTGCCAAGACATCATTCTAAACAGCTCATGGTCCTGTAGCTATTCAGCGCCAGGTCTAGGATCTTGCACTTGAGTTCCTTGATTGCCAAGTCAAGTTTTAACTCTTCTCAATATTGCTCATAGTAAATGCTGAGTTACTACTTGTCCACTTAAAATTATTTTTAACTTTTATTCATGTATGTATGTGTATCTGTGTGAGTATATGCCATGTGTGTGTGGGTTCCTGTGGAAGCCAGAAGAAAGTGTCAGATCCTTTGGAGACAAAGTTGTGAGTCTCATGCTCTGGGTGATGGGTGCAGGAAACTGGATCATGGAAGAGCAGTACTCTTAAACACTGGCCGTCTCTACAGACCCCTTTTTCTTTTCCTGGATCTTAGAGAATAAAGAGGGGAGGGGACCAGAGAATACTGAGAACCCTCAGAGGCCTGGATGTAAAGGGGTCCAGTGAGTGGTTGTTGAATCTACCTATCATACTGGGGCTTTTCATGGGAGCAGTGACCACAGGAGTCAGATCTGTGTCTGTGCAGAAAGCCACAGAAGAGCAAAATGTTCTCTCTGTTGTCCTGTTGTTTTCCTTAGAATAGGGAACAAAATACCCATGGAAGGAGTTGCAGAGACAAAGTTTGGAGCTAAGACGAAAGGATGGACCATCCAGAGACTAACCCACCTGGGGATCCATCCCATAATCAGCCACCAAACCCAGACACTATTGCATATGCCAGCAAGGTTTTGCTGAAAGGACCCTGATATAGTTGTCTCCTGTGAGGCTATGCCAGTGCCTGGCAAATACAGAAGTGGATGCTCACAGTCAACTATAGGATGGAACACAGAGCCCCCAATGGAGGAGCTAGAGAAATTACCCAAGGAGCTGAAGGGGTCTGCAACCCTATAGGTGGAACAACAATATGAACTAACCAGTAACCCCAGAGCTCGTGTCTCTAGCTGCATATGTAGCAGAAGATGGCCTAGTCGGCCATCATTGGGAAGAGAGGCCCCTTGGTCTTGCAAACTTTGTATGCCCCAGTACAAGAGAATGCCAGGGCCAAGAAGTGGGAGTGGGTGGGTAGGGGAGCAGGGCAGGGGGAGGGTATAGGGAACTTTTGGGATAGCATTTGAAATGTAAATAAAGAAAATATCTAATTAAAAAAAGTATCTTTTGGCGTGAAGAAGACTGCAGCAGTCTGTATGAGAAAGATTGATCAAAGAAGTAAGAATACGAACAGGTAGGATGTTGTTCTGGACTCCAGGGCAAGGCACATGAGGGGCGTAGTTGTAAATAAGAGTTCTGAATATCTCAGGAAGATTGAATGAGAGATTGCAAAATTGGACTTCACACATAGAAGCCTGCAGACCACTGATATTATGTTCCCATAATTTAGTAATTTAGGTAGTATCATTGGGGTTGAAGCAGAGGGAAAAATACTAAGGAATAAACAGGAGGGTAGAAGGACAGGAAGCATACACAACTTTACAGGGTTTGTGACTAAAAGACTAAAGGGAAGACAAAAGTAGCCTTGTTAAAAATGGAAGAAGATTGAAAGTGTGATTGGAACGGAAGAATGTGCTTGACGGGAAGCTGAAAGCTGCAGGAAAAGAGAAGACTTCATGAATCAGGTAAAGGCCCCGAGTAATAGAGAGCAGATAGGATCTAGAGACCAGGAGAGGCCCGTCTTGAGGATGTGTTTCTTCCTGCTCGATAGATGGCACAGTTATAGATAAGTCTGTCTCTACGGGGAATGGAATGCGAGAAAGATATTCCTCCAAAGGCACTTTCTAATCTTTCTGTGAAATAGAGGAAGTGTTATCCACTGAGGAAGAAGAGGTGACTCAGGTTCGGCTCAGCCACTGAAGGAAGATAGCAGCTAATGGCACGTTGGTGCCAGGAGGCAGTGACTATGCCATGCGGGTTTCTGTTCGAGTCTGCAGAAGTCAGTGTAGGAGCATGCCAGGCTTGCAGGACACATAGAGGAAAAGTCTCTATCTTAGTTAGGGTTTCTATTGCTTTGATAAAACACCATGATCAAACAGCAGTTTTGGGAGGAAAGTGTTTATTTTGCTTAAACTTTGAGATGATAGTCCATTTTTGAAGGATGTCAAGACAGGGACTCAAGCAGAACGGGAACTTAGAAGCAAGAGCAGATGCAGAGGCCATTGAGGAGTGTTGCTTATTAGCATGTATTCCATGGTTTGCTCAGTCTATTTCTTATCGGACCCAGGACCACCAGCCCAGGGATGGAACAAGCCATAGTGGGCTGGGCCCTGACCCATTGATCACTAATTGAGAAAAATGCCTTGCAGCTGGATCTCATGGAGGCATTCCCTTAACTGAGCCCCTTCTTCTCTGATGACTCTAGCTTGTGTCAAGTTGACATAAAACCAGCTGGTGCAGTCTCCAAACAGCAGAGCTGGAGTGGAGGGAGATGGATTGTAACAGACCTTATTTTGAAATAGTTTTATGCTGGATTACAAGTAACTGACCAAAGAGACAGCCAAGGCCTAGGTGGGGAGTTGGGGTAAAAATGTGGCTTGTGAGGAGACAATTGTGGCTACAGTTTGGGAAACTCAGCTGAGCTCAAAGCAAAGTTAAGTCAGTTAGGAACAATGGAGTGAGAATATTTTCAGAAGAAGGCTAGGGTTGGAGTAGGATAATGAAATGATGCCACAGTGTCTCTAATGGTGACAGTGGCTCCGGTGAGACCCTGGGGATGAAGTGACTGAAGACAATGTCAGGAAAAGATGCTTCAGAGAAGCAGTTCAGAGTAGGGACATTTATGGAATATTTAGGTCTATATATAATCAAACCCAATCTCATTTTCTCTTTTTAATTTTTCCTCAATAATATACTTATTTATTCACTTTATATCCCAATCTCAGTACCTCTTCTCCCAGTCCCATCTTTTCAAGTTCCTCCTCCACTATCCCTTCCCCTTCTCCTCAGAGAAGGGAAAGCCCTCCTTCTGGGTATCAACCTGCTCTGGGTCATCTAGTTCCAGCAGGACTAAGCACATCTCCTACTGAGACCCAGCTAGGCAGTCCAGTTAGGGGAAGGGGATCCAGTGGTAGGCAACAGAGTCAGAGACAGTCCCCACTTCAATTGTTAGGAGACACAAATGAAGACCAAGCAGCACATCTGCTACACATGTGTAGGGGTCTGTCTTAGTCAGGGTTTCTATTCCTGCACAAACATCATGACCAAGAAGCAAGTTGGGGAGGAAAGGGTTTATTCGGCTTACACTTCCATGCTGCTGTTCATCACCAAAGGAAGTCAGGACTGGAACTCAAGCAGGTCAGAAAGAGGGAGCTGATACAGAGGCCATGGAGGGATGTTCTTTACTGGCTTGCCTCCTCTGGCTTGCTCAGCCTGCTCTCTTATAGAACCCAAGACTACCAGCCCAGAGATGGTCCCACCCACAAGGGGCCTTTCCCCCTTGATCACTAATTGAGAAAAGACCCCACAGCTGGATCTCATGGAGGCATTCACTCAACTGAAGCTCCTTTCTCTGTGATAACTCCAGCTGTGTCAAGTTGACACAAAAATAGCCAGTACAATTGACCCCTTGTCAACTTGACACACAAACACATCACTAGTAAGCCTCAACCCTTACATTCTTATTCATCCCCAAGATCTAAATAACTTTAAAAGTCCCACAGTCTTTACATATTCTTAAAATTTCAATCTCTTTAAAATATCCATCTCTTTTAAAATCCAAAGTCTTTTTACAATTAAAAGTCTCTTAACTGTGGGCTCCACTAAAACAGTTTCTTCCTTCAAGAGGGAAAATATCAGGGCACAGTCACAATCAAAGCAAAAATCAATCTCTAACCGTCCAACATCTGGGATCCAACTCACGATCTTCTAGGCTCCTCCAAGGGCTTGGGTCACTTCTCCAGCCATGCCCTTTGTAGCACACACGTCGTCCTCTGGGCTCCAGATGCCTGTACTCCACTGCTGCTGCTGCTCTTGGTGGTCATCTCGTGGTACTGGCATCTCCAAAACACTGCGTGACCCCTTCAGTCCTGGGCCTTCAATTACAACTGGGGCTGCACCTTCACCAATGGCCTTCCATGGCCTCTCACAGTGCCGAGCCTGAGCTGCTGTGTGACCCCTTCATGCCTTCAAAACCAGTACCACCTGGGTGACCCTTACACATTACCAAGTCCCACTGCAGAAGGAGTACTACCTTGCCTATCTCTGGAACACAGCCTCTTTGTGCTTTCAGAAAACACTTCCCAGAAGATGTCACCTCAATGATGCTGGTCTCTTCTTAATCACCGCTAATTTCTTAGCTCCAGCTAACCAGCATCAATAGTCCCAGTAAAGCAAAGTTTTTGCTTTAGTAGTTCTGGTATCTTGTTAATCACAGCTGATTCTTCAGCCCCAGCTAACCAGAACTACAAAATCTTCACAATAAAAACAGCAATGGCCCTGAAGAGAGTCTTTAATTTTCCCTTTGAAATTTCACAAACCAGGCCTCCATCTTCTGCACTGTTCTCAGCATTATCTTCCAAGCTCCTACACAACATCTGACAGAGCTCTTAACAACGAATGGATCTTCAAGCCCAAAGTTCCAAAGTCCTTCCACAGTCCTCCCCAAAACATGGTCAGGTTGTCACAGGAATACCCCACTCTGCTGGTACCAATTTGTCTTAGTCAGGGTTTCTATTCCTGCACAAACATCATGACCAAGAAGCAAGTTGGGGAGGAAAGGGTTTATTCGGCTTACACTTCCATGCTGCTGTTCATCACCAAAGGAAGTCAGGACTGGAACTCAGACAGGTCAGGGAGCAGGAGCTGATACAGAGGCCATGGAGGGATGTTCTTTACTGGCTTGCCTCCCCTGGCTTGCTCAGCCTACTCTCTTATAGAACCCAAGACTATCAGCCCAGGGATGGTCCCACCCACAAGGGGCCTTTCCCCCTTGATCACTAATTGAGAAAATGCCTTACAGTTGGATCTCATGGAGGCATTTCCTCAACTGAAGCTCCTTTCTCTGTGATAACTCCAGCTGTGTCAAGTTGACACAAAAATAGCCAGTACAGGGTCCAAGGTCCAGACCCCTCATTCTCTTTCTTTGGTGGCTCAGTCTCTGTGAGCCTCCATGGGCCCAGGTAAATTGACTTTGTATATCTTCTGGTGGTTCCCCCAAATTACTTTTAAAGTGGATTTTCATTTTCCCTGAGTCACGAAGGTGTGTTTTCCTACACACAGCTGTTGGATTACTTGGGTCACAGTGTCTCTTGCTAGTTTTGACCTGTTAGGTATCTTTTAGTCAGCATTATTGCCAGGTGGCTTTAAGGTTCATGTTGCTCAGAGTTGGGCAGTCTAACTGGCAGCATAGGCAAACCTAAGGATGCATCCTAGCACCACAAGATACATAAATAAATGGTATAGCCACAGAACTAGGCAAGCATTTGATTAGAGCTTTTTCATTAAAAAATTAATAAAATTCAATAAAAAGTGAGTAAATTACATTTTGCTGCTTCCCCCTACAATTCTCATTTCTTGCAAGGCATTTCCAAAAGATGTTCATCCTTAGAAACACAGGCAGGATCACTCAGTGACATGCTAAACACATGTCAGAAGCAGAGATGAGGGGATTTTGGCTAAGGATAGATAACAACAGATGGGTGAGCCTAATGAAAGGAGGGAAGGGGACACTTACTGGATGAGATAGGCTGAGAGTCTCTGGATCAGTACCACCCAAAGTGGGGTGCACTGTCTTGCTCCCGGACACACCATTTCTCCTGACTTTCCCGTACCTGCTGATGGACACTTGATCTTGTTGTCCACTGAATTCAGACACTGGAAGGTGATTCCCTTTTATGTTTCTAACATCCCAAATGTTCTCAAAAGTCACCAAGATCTGTTAATGAGTTTTTCTGCCTGGCTTATCTTCAAAACTCCAAAGAATGATTTGTCAGGCTCATGGTACACTACTGCTGACAGTCACAAAGGGAAGGGGTTAAAGAACCATTCCACCTTAGATGCCTTGCCTGATGGGAATTGTGGTTGCTCTGGGAGTGTCTTTGCAGATGGGGTTAGAAGCCTCTGCTCATTAGACTCTGCTACCTGCCAACCCTAGAACAAGATCATGTGAAATGCAGTAGATACGCATACGGTTGTAAGCAGCAGGTGAGAAATACTTTGGCTTGTTTTGTAATTGTAATGATTCTGAGACCCCATTACAGTCAGACAGACAGACAGACACACACACACACACACACACACACACACATATACATGTGCTCGCAGCTGTTTAAAACACACCAGTGTTTTATCTGGGTGTGGCTGTACACTTCCGTAGTCCCATCTCTTGGATGGTGGAGGCAGGAGAATCATTGAAACCAGTTGGAGCTAGTGAGTTAAAGACCAAACTGAGCTTCATAGTGAGGCTTTGCTTCAAAACAACTTAAGGGCTAGATGCTGCTCTGTGGTAGGGTGCTTGCATAGTATGTAAAAGGTCTTGGGTAGGGAGTAGAATGATAGATCCATGGCTAGGAATACTGGCTGCTCGTTCAGAGGGACTGGGCTTGATCCATGTCATCAACATGGTGGCTTACAGACATTAATAACACTAGTCTCATGGGACCTGACATCCTCTTCTGGCCTCTGAGAGCACTGAATGCATGCAGCAGGGCATGTATGTACATGCAGGCAAAAATTCAGACACAGACACAGGCACAAAGTGCCCATATGCATACACACACTCCCAGTCTTGGGGTTGATCCTGGACACTGCAGAACATAAAAATGAGTGTCTTTAATTATGTTATACAGTCAAACAAGAATGCCAAACCTTTTATAAGCAAGGATCTTATAACATCTCCATAGCTATATGGTTAGGATCTGCTCACTGGTGAAATGTGTATATCCACAAATGTGGCATAAAGCACTAAGACAGAGTTCATTTCTTGCTCATAGACAGTCCAAGGTGAATTTTCTTTGTGGATAGTTGGCTCTTGAGTTCCTGTAGTGACTCATCCAGGCTCTTTCTGAGGGTTACTCTGCCATCTTCAATGTGTGGCTTCAAAGGACTGCTTCAAGACGGTGAAACAGAAATTAGTATAAAGGATTGATTGAATACTCAAGAATCTTTCAGGACTGAAAATGGCAAGTACGGATATGAGTGTGTGTCCACAGGTTAGTCACTGGAGCATTTTGGGGAAGGACAGGGCATCGAGAGACAACTAACTCTTCTACCTAGTATGATGATGTAAGTAGACAAAAGAAATTGACAGAGAAAGAACAGCCCAGACCTGAAGGAGAACTAGGAAGCCAGAAGGTTACATAGCAGGGGAAATATCTACACTATAATCTCTAGCAAAGTCTTTTAACTTTTTAAACTTGACTAAAAAGAACACACCATTCAATAATACTGGCAAATTGACGAGCCAAAATGTGGGAAGGAGCTAGGCAAGAGGCCCAAACTAGAAGGCACAGTTCCAAGAATGCTGAAGCAATACCCACAGGAGAAATCAGATAAGTGGACTGAAATCAGGTAGCCATTGAGACCTTGAAGCAAAGGAAAATCAACCAGAAAAGCTGATAAAAGAACTGGCTGGCTGATAGGCGAGCTGCCCGGCCTTCGTATCTGCTTGTTGGCAGAGAGGCTGCCTGGACTCTGAGTTCATTCTTTCATGTTTCTAATTTGGTGTAATAATATCTACTTCCTAATAATTGGCCAGAGAATCAAGTGAAATGATGTGTGTAGAGACTGGTGGACTGACAGAATGAGAAAGAGACTAATTTTAAATGTTTTTATTTTTGACATTCTTTTTTAAAGCTTAGAGTTAAGGAAGGAGGATTGCTCTGAAGGAAGGAGATGTTTTTGAAGATATTTTGTGGTGGAAAGTATTCTCATCCTGAACTGGAAAAAGGGGATGCTGGCAAGAACTACTTTACCTAAACTCTCTATTTTGGACGTGGAGAACGTGGCAGGTTCTGTGTGCTTGATAAAAGTCCACCCTTCCTGTTGTCTACCCTCTATCCTTTCTTTCTGTGCTTTCATTCTCTTTTGCCTCCCTTCCTCTGTTCCAATCTCTTTCTCTCCTCTCTTCCTGTTAGCCTCTCCCCTTAGCGTTTCTTCCTGTTTAATTTTTCCCCAGTGCGTGCTTATATTAAAGTTCCAGGATGAGGTTGACTACATTTTCATGTATAGAACTCTAGATGGGGGGCAAGGGGGAGGAGGCAGGTGTTGTGATGATTAATTTTGCCAATATGGCAGAGCCTTGAGTGGCCTAGGAGACAAGCATCTGGGCACATCTGTGAGGAACTTTCTAGAGTGTCATTCCCTGGACTGGAGTTCTGGACAGCATGAAAAGCAGAAGGTGGACTGGTTATTAGCATTCATCTCTTTCTGCTTCAGACTGTGGATTCAGTGTGACCAGCTGCCTCAGGTTCCTGTCTCAAAGATTTGCATACCAACAATGGATCGTACCCTTGAGTTTTGATCAAAAAGCCCTTTTCCTGCCTAAGTTTTGTAAGGTATTTTTCAACAACAGTTAGAAAGGTAACTAATATGGGGTTAAACCAACAACAGACATATGTAGGATGTATTGCCCACCCGTGGGTCCTTTGCTGAGAAGATTTGGTTAAAAAATGCTAGTATATAGTCTTAAGATGGTGATTACCTTTAACCTACATTTAATCTTCATGCTATTAATAAAATTATCTTATAAATAAAGATATTTATACAGGTTTTATTTATAGTAGTAAAAAGTTTAAAAAACAGGTTTAATATGCAAAGTTTTATGAATGGAAAATTCAACTGTTATGGAAACACAATGAGGTATAATTTTTAAAAATTATGAACTGCTTTAATAAAGTCAAGTTTGTTATGATTAAGCATCAGTTTTCCAAGCAATAAGAACTGTAGTCAAAACTAAACAGGGAAGAAAAGCCTAAAAAGGAACATTTTACAACAGCACTGGGGACTGTCCTGTATGGTCAGGTGGTATTTTATGATTTTTCAGTATTTTCATACCTTTTGCTTCACCCATCACTTTATATTGTATAAAGCCAGCTTTAGTTTTGGGGAGAGTTGTTTATATTAACTTGACCCCTCTTAATTTTCTGCTGCCACACACAAAAGTGATACCAATAACAAAGCAAATCTGCTTTGTGCATTATAATGTAAATTATGCTTTGCAGAAGAGAAACTTATATGGTTCTGTAGGTGCTTCAAAGCCATGTAATATGAACTTTTGTATAACCAATCTCACTTGTAAGTCAAAGTCTACAAGATCTGAGGAGGAAGAGTGGCGTCTACATTGTTAGAACAATATTTTCGGTCCCTGCCATTGTGACAGCGCAGGTCCTTTGGCCTGACTTGAGTTTGTCTGAATCACAAAGACTCTGATAGAATCAGTTGGAGTGGGAGTGAACTCTTCTTTGCAATGATGTGGAGATTCTTAACTTTGGCCACTGGTACCTATGAAAGCTTTTTAAAGACAGGAACTTTGAGTAAGTAAATATTTGCCTAATTATTTGCAACTTACAAACATCACAAACACCATGATTGTTGGGTGTTCTTGACTCCATTCTAAGTCACAGTTGGAGATGCAAGAGAACAAAGTAGCCTTGTTCATAATTCCATTTGATTAGAGAAACGTTGATATGTGTAAATGTTCTCCAAATCGAAGAGAATAGTCACCGATAGTTGAAAAGAGATACATAGTTTATTCCGTAAATAAATCTTTTCTGTTAGTCCAGAAGGAAAGAAGGATTGACAGTGATTTAGAAGACTAATATGGAGTTGCTGGAGGCCACTAAAGAGATAGAGAAAATGGATGAGGTAGAACCAAATTTTCTTATCCAGCCAAGCTTTTAAAATTTAAAGCATAAAGTGGTGATTTGGTTAGGGCAGAACAGAACCAAGAGGACTTTATCTATGTATCTATCGATCCATCTCTCTATCTACATATCTATCTATCTATCACCTATCTCTGTCTCTTTCTGCATCTCTCTGTCTCTGTCTCTGTGTCTGTGTCTGTGTGTTTATATGAACTTAACACAAAAGCCTAAGTCACTCAGCTAAGTTATGCCCCAAAACTGAGGACATGATAGTTACTTGGTCCTTAGGTCTGGATACCTCAAGTCAGAGTAGTCCCACAATGGCCATCTTTCATTGGGGCTGGGCAACCTGTGGTTACTCATTGCACAAGGTGAGGGGCCATCATAGTCCCAATCTGGTTAAGGGAGCCCAGACAGTGCCCAGGGAGCCTCTGGTCTCCATTCTCCAATCTCCAGAAAAACCTGGAAATGCAGGTTCTGCTATCGCCTAAGGAAATAGCAGCAGAAACAAGAAGACAAACCAACAAAGGGGACCAGAAACAGGCCAAGACACAGGTGAGATAATCTCTCTTGTGAAATACCCTTTCTCACCCCAACTGCACCAGAAGGTGCCACCCACAGTCCAGTCTGTGAGCCTCCCCACGTCAAGAAAATCCCATAACACTTCAGGCTCAGTTCCCTATTCAGGTGATTCTAATTTGTGGCAAGTTAAATTAAAACCAGCCACAATAAATGTACACAGAGCACCAGTTTTTAATATCTGAAGCCTTATTTGGCTTATATGCTAATAGGGCATAAACACACATTCAGTGTTGATGTAGGACAGTGAACCATAGAGTTTACACATGAGGGTAAATATGACAGACTTTAAATTTGTAAGGAAAATATATATTACAGATGATAGAAAAAAAATGACTTGAGTACGATTTTTCTTGTCTATGCAAATGAAGGTACAGGGAGTATCACAGTCTATTTATAACAGGGACTTCTAAGTGCCTGGCTTCAGCTGAGCTCGCTGATATTCTCCATCCAGATTTGTGTAGACACAAAGCTGTATTTCATTTTCTTTCTGAGGTTTCACGATGAAGTTGAAAAGTACTGATTCATGATCATTACATTGTAGATGTGTGTGTCTACACACACACACACACACACACACACACACACCATATATACATATACATATACATATACATATATATTTAAAAGGCCTGAATCAAAGGCTTTATTTCGCCTTCTGTTCAGAACTTTCTGATAAGTATTTCTCCAACTTAAATGTATATGAGAATCCCTCTGTGTGTGTGTGTGTATTGTATGTGTGTGTGTGTGCACATGCATGCTTAAATACAGATTGAAGAATAAGCAAAGTTATCCTTCATGGGGGCATTAGTACAGTTCCTCCATTTTTAGGGCTAGTGACTAGGAGCAGCATCAGGGAACTTACTTGAATATCTCAAATGTCCTACATCTATAAATATGTTGCATGTTACATTTCATAGTTGTGTGACTTACTACATGGCTGTTATTCCACACCTGTAACAAACAAACAAAGAGAAAGATCAATCAATCAATCAATCAAATGCCACCTTAAGGACTGGCCCCACTGCCATAATGCTGGGGCTTGCTGCCTAGAATGCCCTTGTCTCAAATATTAGGCATGAGTAAAGAGACAACAGGTGGATTCCTCATTTTCTCTTGACGGAGCCCATAGCTATTTTTACAGCAAGCATGGGCTCCACTGTCACTGGTTCCCTCTTCTCAGGATACACACTAGTGAACCCTGAGTATTGTTTTTTTTTCTTTGCAGAGATGGAGGTGAGTGATACTTCCCAGAATTGCATAGTTCCTCTCGTGGGGACAGGTCCTTTAGGCTCATTTTAATTCTTACTCTTTCTAAAAACCTGCTGCGAAAAGGGACCTGCTCACACTTGCAGTCTGACCAGAGGAATCAGGCTTAGGTTTAGCAGGACGGAAGCATTTTATACCATCTATTAGTTTGCTTAGTCCTCTCATGTGGTTCCCTGAACTCTTTGGTAGGCCCAGTTACCTCTAGATTTGATCTTTGCCAGCCTTGAGCTTCTGTTCAGCCCCAGAGGATGTGGTGTGGGTAATTCTTGTTGGGAGAACTCTCCTCAAGCCTGTGCTGCACCTCAGTACCCCATCTGCAGATCGTACTCGGAAGAGGAAAGCCATCCAAAGACTTGCTAGTGACAAAGGGAAACTTCTCACAAGTGAAATGGAAAAAGGATCAACCATCGACTCCTGTTGGGAGTCAAACACAGTGGAAACCAAGTTGCTGTCAGTTCTAGCTTGACAGACCCTCCTTCTTAACAGACAAGAGCACCTCCAGCAATGGTTAGGGAAGGTATGGAGAGAAAGTGACCCTAGATTCATTAAAAACAGTTCCCTGTAATTATGAAGATTTTACCTTCAGTTGTTAAAATGGTTGCTCATTTTTCTTGGTCTCTAACATAGTTTGGCTCCAAATCCTAAAACAAAAATAGGAGATGCAATTTGAGGTTTTATGGTTGCAGATAAAAATCCCTCTGTACACAATGAGCACAGAGATTTTTTTTTTTTGGAGCGAACTACCACCAGACTACAGATGCCTGAGGAATAGTCTGCTCTGAACTGAGTCATGGAGAAAAGTAATCGGTTTTTAGTTGTCCAGCCAAGCCCACATTTCCCTGGTTGTTTGCTTACTCCCTGCCAACACAGAAACATCAAAGAAACAACAAGATACCAGAGGCCAGCTCTGCTTTAAAAGAAGGCACTGTCTTTGATTTTTTTCCATTTATTCAAAAAATATTTTTGGGATGCCTACCATATGTAAGACAGTGTTATAGGTATGGAGGGCACAAACCAGCAAGAAAAACAACAACAACAACAACAGCTAAAAAGGCAATTGCTCTTATCCCATGGGAAATGTTTTATGACTCATAATATGACATCAACAGCAAAATAAATATGCATTAATAGACGAGAGAAAGCAATCAGAATACCACTGTCTTCAGATTCTAATGGAGGAGACCTCATCTCCCAAACTGTAAGGCAAATGAAAGAAACTTTAAGTATGTCACACTGTGGTTTTTACTCAAGTCTGTTTCGTGTTAAAATGGACTTGATATAATATTTGGCCACCTTGCCTGTTTTTGAGTTAGCTTCAGAGGTATTAAACACACCTGAAAGGTTGGTGACTGTCACCAGCAGCCCACTATATGACTCTTTATCTTGGAAAGTTGATGCTCTACTTATGAAACAATTCCTTGTCTACCCTCTCTACACTGCTTGGCACACATGATCCTAGCATTTGTCGATATGATTTGACAAGTTTAACATCATATAGGTAGACTTTGTGTTTGTCTTTGTGTGCCTGGCTTATCTTACTCATCATAATATTCCTCAAGATTCACCTGCTTGTAGTGTATTGTGTTGTACTGTACTGCACTGTACTGTTCTGTATTGTATGCATACACTGCATGTTGCTTCTCTGCCAGTACACAAACAGGCGCTGGAGTATTCTACATATTGGTTATTTTGAATAATGCTTTCATGAACACATGTGCATACATATTCTTTGAAGCATGGTTATCAGTTCTTTTTTGTAAATACCCAGAATGGACGTTCCTGCATTGTATATGGTGGTAATATTTTAAAATGTTTTGAAGAAATCCAACACACTTTTTTGCAGGGTGTTCTCTCTTTTCAACCCTCAGTGCATAAACATTCCAGTTTATCCACATTCTCACCATCACTGTCATTCATTTATCTTGAGAGTGGTCATCTTAATGAGTGTGCAGGGGCATCTTGCTGAAATGTGGACTGAGATACTCCAACCAGGTCACAACCGTATCTAAAAGCCTGTAACCCTGACCTTTGATACTGGAGCCGAGTTACTGAGGACAGATGGAATACTACAGATCATGGAGTCAAAATTATCTTGAGTTATCTTCAGTCTCTTTTCATAGTCATATACTATCAACCTCTGTATCTAGCACTTTTTCTTTGGTGACTATTGGCTAAAACTTTGGAATGCATACATAGTTTTGACAGATTCGTGGCCTCTGCATTTGACAGACTGTGTATTAGCATCCAAATCTTGAGAAAGATTTCGCCTTGTAAATGACAATTAAACCGGACAGTAGAGATTTCCCTCCCGCTTTGTGGGCCATCTGCTTGGTAGTTTACCTCTTCTCTTGTGTAACTATAATAAGATCATGTGACCTCTTTCAAGGGAAACCAGGAAGCTCTGGTAATGTGGATTTGTGTTCCTGGGTCATGGCCACTCTTATTTGTTACAGAATAAAGTTTGACTGTTTTTAATTCAGAGTCGTTATTTGAAGCACAGTGGTCAAACTGTCATTTCATTGCTGTCATAGGCATTCTACAGAGAAAAAAACTGAAATGACGTCTAAGTGTATGAGAATAAATAAGCACAGTGTGCAGGTAAGGTAACCGATAAGTGTCACTTGTGGTTGTACCCGCTGAGCTGTCAAACCTGTTAGATAAACAAACAGCAATTTGAAAATCCGTCATCTTTGTCTTTCATGCCACCCATACTTCCAGCTCAGAGAGGCTTTGACCAAGCAGCCATTCTCACTAGGCCTGTGCCAGCCAGAGACAGTATAATTCATTTTACTGGTTATATCATAATGTTCTCAATATAGGGGTATAATATGAAAGTGAACAGCAGGGAAGCAAGAACTGGAATTCCAGATTCAACCAGTTGTTTTATCACTTATCCCCAGGGTTTGAGTAGGTGGTAGAATAGCTATTCTTAATCTCCAAGTCTCCAATAAATCAAAACTTTTGTATGAAAATTATGTCTTTCTTCAAAGTGACCAATTATCACATTTAATGTTGTTCCCTTTAATCTTTTGAGATTATAATATAATTATATTGTTTCCTCCTTCTTCTTCCTCTGTTAATACATCTTACCAGGTTCCTTACCCTTCTTGCTCTTTGTCAAATTCATGTCCTCTTTTTCTTTAAGTTACACACACACACACACACACACACACACACACACACACACACCTTGATCAAAGCTTGTATAGAGTTACTGTGTGTGTTTGTAAAATGGTTTTCTTAATACCCTTGTTTTTATTTGCCTATAGGAAATGACTCAAGTTGCACATAATGAACTATCTGATGACTATCATTGGATTCCTGTTTATACCACTATACGGTTATAGTAATATTCTAAATTACAGAATATTGTAAGTCTACATTTCTTTGTCATAGAACCAATTATTCATTACAATGTTATTTATTATACAATTATGCACATGCTCAATGAATTTCTGGGACTTTGAAAGTACTTACAATGAAGTATAAGCTCAATGTCTGTGTCACAATATCTATATTTAAAATGCTCAGTATATTGCTGTGGCTAGTGGTTACCATAACTGTAGAATGTGTCTATTGTCACAGAATTTTGAGTGAACAGCAGTGATCTAAGAAAGTGCATATCCTTCCGTTTTGGTCATGTTGTTGTCATCATCGTCGTCGTTGTCATCGTTGTTGTTGGGGATAATATCTCTATGTAGCTCTCTCTCTGTCCTGGAGTTCACACTATGAAGAGTAGACCGGCTTCCAATTACAGAGCTCCTCTTGCCTCGTCCTCCCCAGTGCTGGGATTAAATGCAAGTTCCACCATGTCCCGTTTTGCTTACTTTTAGAAATAAAGATTGACAGGTTCTTAAACTGCATATCTGATAGGACTCAAAAGGGAAACACAGTACTCATTGTGCAGTATTGGGGGAATCTGCAATGCCAGCAGAAGGAAGGGACAGAAAGAGATTTCCTTAGCTTGAGATCTGTAGCTCCTGTTGCCACCCCTCAAGTGTAATAGTTAATACTCAATTGTAAGGACCTTGTAATACCTCACCATGTCTACTTGGGACTGTTTAGTGTCCATTAGTAGGTGAGTCAAAGACAGACAAGTGCATAGTGATTCAGGTATTGTTATCCACTGGGTGAAGTATTTCACAGAACTTAGATATTAGCATGTTCTTAGCCTTAGGGTTGCTACAGGCTAGAGGTCTACGAAGGCTGGTGGATATTTAACAAATAGTCACAAAAGGAAAAGGAAAAGTGCTCATTCAGTTTGGGTCCTTGGCCCAGGGAGAGCCCTATTAGTAGGTGTGGCTTTGTTGAAGGATTTGTTTCACTTTGTGGGTGGGCTTTGAGACTCCGCTCTTAGCTACCTATAAGTCAGTCTCTTCCTGGTTACCTTCAGATCAAGATGACCTGCAGTTGCTCCAGTATTACATATGCCTTCTTTCTGCCATGCTTCCTGCCATGTGAAAATGGACTCAACCTCTGCAAATGCAAGCCAACCCCAAGTAAATGTTGTCCTTTATAAGAGGTGCCTTGGTCATGGTGTCTCTTCACAACAATGGAAACCCTAAGACAGTCAGATACAAAGGTTGATAGTACAGGATTATTAAACAAGATAAGCAAAGGTAACTTTGACTTCATGGTTTAGAACATTCTGTCTCTTCATAAACACACACACACACACACACACACACACACACACACATTTCATCTCTACAGACACACACACACACACACACACACACACACTTACCATACTCCCAAGGCCAGAGAAGTGAGTTGGTACAAATTCCTGTCTTTGCCAAACTGAGGAAACATGGACCATTACCCAAACCTTGAGTCACATCGTGCCAAACGCATCTCAGCATCTGCTATGAGATTTATAGAAAAGCTTGGCAAGTCTGCTGAGCACGAGCACTTCCGAATGGAGAGCAAAGCTATTTAAAGCATAATGAAGCCAATGATGGTATTTTAATACTAATAAGGAACTAATGAAGAATGTCTTCCATGCCAAACCAAACTACCAGCAGAAAGTGCCAAAAGCAGTCTGCTTACCTTCAAGGCTAACAGTTGAAACACTCTGACGCCTTCCAGATGAGAACTCACAGTTCCCACTGGTTTAGAATGGAGACTTAAGGGTTTAAGAAAACTTTTGGCCTAAAATTGATCTTCATCTCTGGGACCAATCCATATGTTTCTGTGGATAAAAATAAACCCTCAGATGATATTTGATGAGCTTTATGGAATTTACAGCATTTCTATCTAAGTTTCTAAAATATAAAGGAGGCATCTTTGTGACATGCTTAGAATTTCTAAAGGAAATACATTGTCAAAGCAGCAGTGTATTGTCTTGCTCCCGTTAGTCGCTTTAAATCCTCTATCATGTTGCCTCTAGAATAAATGGTTGTCTTGCTTCTTAAAGGTTTCTTTTCCTCACACACCTTTCTTCTTGATTTAGTGTTTGATCCTATGTCAGTATTTACAGAAACTCTACTCGTTTATATACTGTTAGGCAAATATGTGCAATAGGCTTGCAAATCATGAATATTAAAACTGCATCATCCTACAGAGCACCACAAAACCTCATGTTAAACGTGAAAACAAGAATCTACACAGAGCTGATAACTGAGTAGGAGTTGATATGTATGTGTGATATTTAATGCTATAAAAACATTTTCAGCGGCAATCGTTATAATCTGTTGAACACTTCTTGTGCTCAGGTTGCTTTATTAAAAGGCTGAAGTAAGTAAATGTGCTAACATATTGCAAAATCATTTCAACCTTCTTAACAACTGTTTAGGTCAGTGCTAGAGTTAGCTCCACTTCAAAGAGAAGAAAATGGAACTTACAGGAGGTAAATGAGTGTTGAGAGTCACACACTGGGATTTTCCTGGGCTAGGATTCAGACTCAAGTTAACTCCAGAACCTGAGTTCTCAGCTTCTGAATTGTGTTGTCAGAACAGATTTTTCCTGGGGAAAAAAATGACCACACACCTGGAAAGATTAAGACATGTTTTTGTCACCAGTGAAAAATGCTCTTTAAGACAGACCCATAGGCCATCACTGGAAAGAGAGGCCCATTGGACATGCAAACTTTATATGCCCCAGTACAGGGGAACGCCAGGGCCAAAAAGTGGGAATGGGTGGGTAGGGAAGTGGGGGGCGCTATGGGGGAATTTTGGGATAGCATTGAAAATGTAATTGAGGAAAATACGTAATAAAAAAAAATTAAAAAAAAAAAAAGACAGACCCAAAAGGCAGCAGCTGTGTGTCACAGGTGTCCTTTGCATTTCAGAGATATTAGTAGGACAAAACAGAAATTATCACTTTAATTCATATCAAATAATAATTATCCATCTTATCCTAAATTTTTCAAAACTAGCACATAATATTGCTGCCAAAGGGAAGTGGTAGTCATATGTCTCTCACTTGTTTTCTTAGCTAGGAGAAGTTATTCTACATTTTAATTTTCCTTTATTTGAACGAAATACATTGTTGGACAGGGAAAACGCCTATAAAATGTACTAACAATGCTTTTTCTTTCTTTAAGCTCAACTATCCCTCCTCTGCCACACGGTTGTACATTGAGGGTTTATATCTGAAAGACAGAGAAATCATGAAGAAACTGGTACTGATTTTGGTCTCGTTTCTTCTTCAAAGTCAAGTTTCCCCTTAATGGCTCCAAAATCTGAATAATTCTCCAGTTATCAGAAAGAAGTCTCTGGCTGGCTTCCATTTGATGGCAGTGTGCAAGGATATCCATAGATCACTTCTAATCCAGCCAATGAGTTTGTGTTCTTTCATTTGGAGGGCTTTCTTCTTTAACCCCCGCTACTTGGGTAAAGATGTCACTGTCAACCAGAGCTGCTGGGAGTGTAGCCTGCCTGCTTTGTTTGCCTATTGGATTGTTCTCTGGACACTTCTTTATGTTCCAGGCACAATAAGGAGGAACTTTGGTGATCCTGGTGGATTTCATCTCTGTGGTCTGAGCCCAATCAAACTCAGACTATGGAAAGTCATAAGAGACCAATTAATTACAGTCATTAGTGATCACCCAGTTGCTGAGTGTGGCTATAGTTACAACAAAGACCAGTTTTTATACATTTTACTTACCACAGTGCTTATTAGAATCATTGAGATCTGCGACTCTACTATTGATGCCTTTGTAGTTACACTGTAATTTTCAAATGAAGGCACTCTTAGTAATTGACATTTATTATTAATTATTATTATTATCACTCCAGATTTTATTCCCCACCCCCAGTTCACCCTCTGACTGTTCCACATCCCATATCTCCTCCTTACCCCGTCTCCACGAGGATGCCTCCACCTCCCACCCCTTACCCCACCTGACCTCTAAACTCCCTAGGGTCTCCAGTCTCTTGAGAGTTAGGTGCATCTTCTCTGATTGAACCCAGACCCAGCAGTCTTCTACTGTATGTGTGTTGGGGGCCTCATATCAACTGGTGGATGCTGCCTGTTTGGTGGTCCAGGGTTTGAGAGATCTCAGGGGTCCAGATTAATAGAGACTGCTGGTCTTCCTACAGGATCACCCTTCTCCTCCTCAGCTTCTTTCTGCCTTTCCTTAATTCAACCACAGGGTTCAGCAGCTTCTGTCCATTGGTTGGGTGCAAATATCTGCATCTGACTCTTTCAGCTGCTTGTTGGGTCTTCCAGAGTGCGGTCATTCGAGGTCCCTTTTTTTGAGCACCCCATAGCCTCAGTAATAGTGTCAAGGCTTGGGACCTCTCTTTAAGCTGGATCCCACTTTGGGTCTGTCACTGGACCTTCTTTTCCTCAGGTTCCTCGCCATTTCCATCCCTCAGTTCTTTCAGACAGGAACAATTATGGGTCAGAGTTTTGACTGTGGGATGGCAACCCTCTCCCTCATTTGATGCCCTGTCTTCCTGCTGGAGGTGGGCTCTATAAGTTCCTTGTCTCTATTGTTGGGCATTTCATCTAAGGTCCCTCCTTTTGAGTCCTGAAAGTCTCTCACCTCTCAGGTTTCTGGTGCATTCTGGAGGCAGCCCCCCCCCCCAACCTCCTACCTCCTGAGGTTGTCTGTTTCCATTCTTTCTGCTGGTCCTCCTTTTCCTTCACCCAATACCAGATCAGATTCCCCCTCTCACACCCCTCCACCCCACACCCCCATCCACTTTTCCTCCCAGGTCCTCCCTCCCTCCCCACTTGTGATTGCTTTCTTCTCCCTCCCAAGTGGAACTGAGGAGTCCTCACTTGGGCCTTTCAGCGACCCCAAAAATTCTACCAGAGAACTTCTCCAGATGATAAACAACTTCAGCAAAGTGGTTGGATATAAAATTAACTCAGTTAAATCAGTAGCCTTCTTCTACTCAAATGATAAAGAGGCTGAGAAAGAAATTAGAAAAACAACTCCCTTCACAATAGCCACAAATAATATAAAATATCTTGGGGTAACTCTAACCAAACTAGTAATTGACATTTTTATAGGCGAAAAAGCAAGCCCAAAGAGTTTAAGACTTATCCAAGGTCAATTCGAAATCTATAAAATAATGTCAATTTTCAAAAATTTCACCACAGGGCTGCAGAGATGGCTCGGCAGTTAAGAGCCCTGACTGCTTTTCCAGAGGTCCTGAATTTGATTCCCAGCAACCACATGGTGGCTCACAACCATCTGTAGTAGGATCTGATGCCATCTTCTGGTGTATCTGAAGACAGCTACAATGTACTCATATAAATAAAAAAATACATATATCTTTTTAAAAAATTCACCACAGATGGCTCAGTGGATAAAAGTAGCTGCCACCAAGACTGATAGTCTGTATTTGATCCCCAGGATCCACACAGTGGAAGGAGCGAAGCAACATTTATAAGTTGTCCTCTTACCTCCATGAACACACTGTGGCATATTCTTCTCTATGTAAACACCCACTCACACAATAAAAAAATTAAAAAGGTATTATATTTTCATTAATAAGAAATTCTAACTTTCTAAAAATCGACTTTTCATACTAATTTTAATAGTGTGGAATCCTCAAAAAAAACCATAAAAACAAAACAAAATTAAATCTACTATATGACCCAGCTATACTACACTTTGCCATATGCCCAAATACCTCAATATTCTAATCCACAGATACTTGTTCAACAATGTTGCTCATCAATTGATGCCCTATTCACAACACCCAGGAAATGGAAACACTTTTGTCCTTCAAAAGATACTGTCTTTCAAATGGATAATGAAACTGTGGTACAGATGCATCATAGAATACTATTCATCCATTAAAAATGAAATAATGAAATTTTCAGGTATATGGATGGATCTAGAAAAGATTATGTTGAGTGAAGTAATGCAGGCCCAGAAATATCATTCTTCCATGTCTGTGCTTCCTAGTTCCAAATCGGCAGATGTGAGTATATAACATGGAATAACCACAGAAATTAGGAATGCATGCATTGACCATAGATAGGGGAGGGTAAGGGGACAAAATAGCACAACATGGATGTTACAAAGAAGGAAATGGAATAATGGGGAGGGGCTCCAACTGGGAAGGTGGTAGTAAGTCAATAAGAAATAGAAATATAAACAAATAGTTGGTTATTTGATAAAGTGTTAAAGAATCATATTCTTTCATAGTCACCTAAATTCTCTATCTATCTATCTATCTATCTATCTATCTATCTATCTATCTATCTATCTATGGAAATACATATATGGTAGTTAAACCAGTGGATTGACAGTGTTCACTCAAAGAAATATAGACTAACAAAAACCCTAGTACTGGACACAAAAAGCCCTTTGTAGGGCTGGTCAGAATAATCCAAGTGACTCACCAAACAATATAGATTATAGATATAACCATTGTTGCCTTTCAAAGGTTGAAAATGGGCCTCTATTGCTGAAGATGCCACACACTTAGGATACATAATGAATAGAGTTGGATAAGACCTGAAATTCCTTTTCCTGCAGTCTATCTCCCATGGTTCCAGAATGTACTATGAAAGCTTTCAAAGAAGGGAAGCAATTAGACAGTTCTATGCAGCTACAACACCTATGAACCATGGCACTTACCAATATGACAAAATATGCAGAAAGATGCAATAGACAGCACTAACATGTTGATGGCCACCAACAGCCATCTAATTGCATTTACGACCCGGTGGAAACTTAGCCAGCTTTCAGGGACTAGTGAGGTTATGGTTGTCAGAACAGAATCTACTACCAATGCTTTGCTAGATTAGCATAGTACCTTATTACGTTCTAGATCTTATTCTTCAACCCACAATTAAGAGTGGTTAATACCTATCTCTCTTCAAAGAAGCCTCTCTCTAAAGAAAATGGAGAGCATCACATAAACCCACAACTGGACACAATACAAAGATCAACATACTTTAGGGAACCCAGGCCCAAGAAACACACACACACACACACACACACACACACACACACACACACACACACACACATATGTATATAATATTCCATCCACTGCATCTATACCTTGAGGAACATTGTGGAAGAGGGGGTGGAAGTATTATAAGAGCCCGAATGGCAGGAAAACTGCTGTGAACTGGTATTTCCTAGACAAAGTTGCACAAAGAAAACTGGAACAATAGCAATATAAATAAATATTCTAACATGGAAGGGGAGCAACTTCATAGTATCCCACCCCTCTACAAAGAACTACAGGTAACCCCTGACTACTAAGAGAACTAGCCTCTCTCAGGGATGAGCTTTCTTATTGATTATCAACGCACTGTAGTCAACTTTGAGACCATATATACTCAAATCAAAAAATGGGACTTTGCTTGTCCATCCCTTGAAGGATGGACAGTTGCCATGCTCACCTCTCTCTGGGGGTCATATTGATGTTTGTGACCCATGGTGCCACAGAGGCTCATGCAGATTTCTGTGGTCTGTGCTGAAACCTGAAGTCACATTGATGTCCATGGGCCACGCTACTGCCAGGGTCCATATGGATTGTGTAATTTGTACATTATTTGAATTTTTAATCAAGGGCTTATACATAATAAATGCTTTTATGAATTTATAGTTTTTAGGAAAATATTAATTCTTATTTAACATAATCAGTGACCAACTTTGTAGAGAAGCTAAATGTTGTGTGCAAGGACTTAAAGTTTATTAGTTTGTGGAGAACATTGTCCCAAAGGTATCAGGAAATCAATTACTTTGTGAGTACACCAATTTGTACAGTGATTAGGCTACTGTAATGGACTGAGGCATTCATTTTTCTGTAAGACAGATATTAACTTGAAACAGGAAAGCCTCCTCTTGAATACAATTGTGTTCTAGATCTAAATTTCTTTCTAGTTTTCAGGAAGCTGACACTTGTTAACATATACTTGAATCTTTCATTTTTGAAGTTCCACTTCAAAAATCATTGCTATATTTATTTATTTATTTATTTATTTATTCCTTTATTTATTCCTTAACATGAATGTACAGGAAGATTTTTTTATCTTATTTTTCATGAGTTAAAGTTTATAGAAGATATTCATCTCTGCCATTCTTCAATTCTAACTATACATATTCTAAATGAGCTGTCTCAGCCATTACTGGTAGTTGCAAATAAGAAAACCCAGGAAGAGGTTTAAAGTACCAGGGTTATTTGCTGACATTAAAACTGAAGTATTTAGCAGGGCAGTGAATTTCAGATGTATTCAGCAAGGATTCTGGACTTGATTATTGTTGTTTATTCAACCTGCCCTGCTACATGCTGGCATCAGTTAGAGGCTGGCTACCTTCATGCTTTTGCTATAGTATCCACTAGTATCCTTTGTGATTCCTTACTCATATACATTGTGAGTTTGCAATGGTATGGAAGAGAACACTGGAATGAAGACTGTTTTCTCCACAAGCAATCAGCTCATAGGTCTGACTTCCACATTTCAGGTATAGTAGTACCATATTTAAATTCTTCACTTCACATGACAGGTATATATGGTTGTTCCATTAAACATAGACTAGGTCAATACACACATACACACACACGTATATATACATGTATATATGTATATATACATGTCTTTTAAAACAGGAACATGTGCTCAATATTACACAGCATAGTGAAGAGAGTACATGGTTTGAAGCAACAACATACTTCATCCAGGACAGGCAAAGGCAAGGGTAACACAACTTACTAAACCTCTTTATGTTTAGAAGCATGGTGGTGATGTAACTTGGGCCTGGAGACATGAATAATTGGTTAAAGCAAAAAGACCATAGTTCAAATCACCAGAAGCTGTGTAAATGCAGGGTGGGCATGCTACCCCTCCTATACTCCCAGTTTTAGAATGTGGAGATGAAGGGGGTCCCAAAGCAAAACGGCTAGTGAGGTCAGCTGCGTAGGCTGGTTCTCGTTTTTGACTGAGAGACTCTGCCTCAAAGAAAAAGATAGAGAAGAGCCACCAAGAAAGGGTCTTAATATCAATCCTGGGCCTCTACACACATGAACAAACATGTATACCCACACATGCAAACATGCATATAAACATTACACACACACACACATGAAACTATTAATTTAACTTACCCATATACACAGTAAAATACTCATTTAACCTATTCACTGTAAAAGTGATTATCAAAAGCCTCAAAGAAATAGTTTATATGAATATATGAATATATTAAATAATCTAAGAAGTGCTATACAGATTTCAATATTAATTGGGAGTTCAATGTTATTACAGACTGAGTGCTCACGAAGGGGGAAGGTGTCTATTTTGTCATAAAGGAATAATTTATCTGTATTTCCCCACCATCTAGAAGTATCTAGCCCATGTTTATCTACTAATAACCATATCAAATAAAATATGAAAATAATAACAATAATGTTATTGATAATAATTTGGTGAAAATATTGACAGATTATAATAAATGTATTAAAAACAAGAGAGAAGATTTGACAAGATGGTTTGGCTGGTAAAGCCATGTGCTTCCAAAATTGAAGAACTGAATTTGGTTGCTGTAATCTATGTGGCAGAAAAGAACTAATGCCAGCCACCTGTCTCCTAATCTCTGCACACATGTGTTGTCCTGTGCACATACATATCTCATAAAAGTAAAATGGGAACAAATGATAATGAATAAGAACAGTTTAAACATGAAGAAAAAACTCAAGTGTCTGAACATGATCTAATAATCTACCAGCAAAGAATTTAATATATCCTGAATTCCATGATGCTATTCGGCTATTAATCCATTGTTCCACTGAACTTTGCAGCTTAGATTCTTATAAGTCTTTGACCCTTTGGGAAATCAACCCAAACTCTTAACGGACATCAAGGAGAGATGAGATGAGCTTTATAGCTGCATTTGCTAGAGGGCATTTACACCATTTAGCAAAAATATCCCCATGTCTCCTCATTCTCAATGCGGCCAGGGGATCTACACTATTGATGGAGTTCTTGTAAACCTCAACCAAAAGAAATAAAAATCTCTGCTGCTTTAAGTATGCTCTGTAGCCCTATAAAAATCAATGACACTCGTCACAGGAAACATGGCGCCTTAGGCACACGTGTTTTTACTCTCAATCTTTTTTTCTGTAACTAAATGCAATTTGTTGTCACACGGCCCTGATTGATGGCCAGTTCCCAACAGTAAAACCCAGGCCAGGATGTGCACAGGCGGCACAATTTGATATGATTCCCGCTGAGTCGGGTGGGAGGAAGAGTTTCAGCTGTACAACTCTCAGTAAGATGTCTTCTGAGAACTGCCACCGACAACCCACAAATTCCAGCTACAAATCCTGCAAACGGTACCGCTGGGAAACAGCACGTTAACTGATGGTCTGGTATTTCCAAAAGATAATGTCACCATGACATTTTCAGTCTTTTAATATGGTTTTATTGAGTCCCTGCGGTACCATTTTAGAGCTGGGTCCCCTTGAGCTAGGATAGCTGCAGTGTGTTCTGCTAATGTCCATGCTCACGGGTACCTAGCACACTGGGCCTTCAATATAAATCCCAGGCTCTTAGAGGGAGGCCCTCTTTGCTGCTTATGTCCCTACAAGAGAAATGAAGCAATGCTGTAAATTAAGGGAATGTTCTCTCGGTCATGGTCACGGGGTCTGCAATAGAAGGGTGCATACTGTTTCTGGCTCTCAGCTGAACTGCCCAGATCATCTCATGCCACACTAGATGAGCAGAAGGCAGCACTGGGCCATGTCTACATCTCATCCATAGACTCATATGATGATTCTTGGTCAGAAGGATGTGTGTGTGTGTGTGTGTGTGTGTGTATGCTATCTAAAAATACACATGTAAGATACCTAATTTATCATATAGAGAATTGCATTCCACATTGAAAGTCACCTGAGTTGAGGAAAGAACATTCAAACTAATGGCAAACAGGTTTAATTGCTTGGTTTTTTTTTCCATTCTTTTTTGCAGTGAATATAACCATGACCTGGGACTTGCAACCTCAGCCTTATAACCATCTTTTGGTTGCAGCTATATGTATTTTTTGGCTTTACTGGATCATGTATAAGGGTTCTGCAGGAAATAAAACCAATAAGGTGTGTATGTATGTGCTGGAGATTGAAGAATTGACATTGCAGATGAATTATGAATTCTTGTGTATTTTTTTTTTGAGAGTTCTCTCTAGTTTCAAGAAGCTGATCCTTTTGGTTTGTTGAAGGTTGTCAGCTGACTGAGTTAAGCAAGTCAATCTGCTTCCCTCAAAAGTTTGCCAATGCAGGTGTCCTAATCACCCAAACAACCATTAAGATGAACATAAAATGAAGTTTCACAGGTAGAGAGACATCTGTCCGTATATGTAACTATATAAGCATATCTTAGTACTCTCTCTCGTTTTCTCCCATCCTTGCCGAACCTACCAGATGCCAAATCCATGCTGTACTGGCTAGTTTTGTGTCAACTTGACACAGCTGGAGTTATCACAGAGAAAGGAGTTACAGTTGAGGAAATGCCTCCATGAGATCCAACTGTAAGGCATTTTCTCAATTAGTGATCAAGGGGGAAAGGCCCCTTGTGGGTGGGACCATCTCTGGGCTGGTAGCCTTGGTTCTATAAGAGAGCAGGCTGAGCAAGCCAGGGGAGGTAAGCCAGTAAAGAACATTCCTCCATGGCCTTTGCATCAGCTTCTGCTTCCTGACCTGCTTGAATTCCAGTCCTGACTTCCTTGGTGATGAACAGCAGCATGGAAGTGTAATCTGAATAAACCCTTTCCTCCCCAACTTGCCTCTTGGTCATGATGTTTGTGCAGGAATAGAAACCCTAAGACAAATTGGTACCAGCAAGTGGGGTATTCCTGTGACAACCTGACCATGTTTTGGGGAGGACTGTGGAAGGACTTTGGAACTTTGGGCTAGAAGAGCCATTTATTGTTAAGAGCTCTGTCAGATGTTGTGTAGGAGCTTGGAATATAATGTTGAAAACAGTGCAGAACGTGGAGGCCTGGCTTGTGAAATTTCAGAGGGAAAATTAAAGACTTTCAGGGTCATTGCTGTTTTGATTGTGAAGATTCTGTAGTTCTAGTTAGGTGGGGCTGAAGAATCAGCTGTGATTAACAAGATACCAGAACTACTAAAGCAAAAACTTTGCTTTACTGGGACTATTGATGCTGGTTAGCTGGAGCTAAGAAATTAGCGGTGATTAAGAAGAGACCAGCATCGTTGAGGTGACATCTTCTGGGAAGTGTTTTCTGAAAGCACAAAGAGGCTGTGTTCCAGAGATAGCCAAGGTTATACTCCTGCTGCAGCGGGACTTGGTAATGTGTAAGGGTCACCCAGGTGGTACTGGTTTTGAAGGCATGAAGGGGTCACACAGAGCAGCTGAGGCTCGGCACTGTGAGAGGCCATAGAAGGCCATTGGTGAAGGTGCAGCCTCAGTTGCAATTAATGGCCCAGGACTGAAGGGGTTGTGCAGTGTTTTGGAGATGCCAGTACCATGAGATGACCACCAAGAGCAGCAACAGCAGTGGAGTACAGGCATCTGGAGCCCAGAGGACGACGTGTGTGCTACAAAGGGCATGGCTGGAGAAGTGACCCAAGCCCTTGGAGGAGCCCAGAAGATCGAAAGTTGGATCCCAGACATTGGACGGATGGAGATTGATTTTTGCTTTTGATTGTGACTGTGCCCTGATATTTTCCCTCTTGAAGGAAGAAACTGTTTTAGTGGAGCCCACAGTTAAGAGACTTTTAATTGTAAAAAGACTTTGGATTTTAAAAGAGATGGATATTTTAAAGAGATTGAAAATTTAAGAATATGTAAAGACTGTGGGACTTTTAAAGTTATTTAGATCTTGGAGATGAATAAGAATGTAAGGGTTGAGGCTTACTAGTGATGTGTTTGTGTGTCAAGTTGACAAGGGGTCAATTGTACTGGCTATTTTTGTGTCAACTTGACACAGCTGGAGTTATCACAGAGAAAGGAGTTACAGTTGAGGAAATGCCTCCATGAGATCCAACTGTAAGGCATTTTCTCAATTAGTGATCAAGGGGGAAAGGCCCCTTGTGGGTGGGACCATCTCTGGGCTGGTAGTCTTGGTTCTATAAGAGAGCAGGCTGAGCAAGCCAGGGGAGGTAAGCCAGTAAAGAATATCCCTCCATGGCCTCTGCATCAGCTCCTGCTTCCTGACCTGCTTGAGTTCCAGTCCTGACTTCCTTGGTGATGAACAGCAGTATGGAAGTGTAAGCCGAATAAACCCTTTCCTCCCCAACTTGCTTCTTGGTCATGATGTTTGTGCAGGAATAGAAACCCTGACTAAGACACATGCCCAAATGATAGAGTATGATGTGTGGGATTTTATGAGATCTCTCTGCAAATCTATCCTGAGATTTATACCACAGAGTTGTCACGTTTGTTAAGGCATCAGTTTAAGGATCAGTGATGTAATATATGTATACCATAGTCTAGCATGAAGCAAGCACTCATCCAATGGAAACTGTAATATATTCATTCACTTATGTACCCTAGGTACCTTAAATCCTACCCTTTTCCATTCTGCTGTATGATCCTGTTCTAGTTCAAAAACTTCCTCAATTCTTCCTCTTTCTTCCTTCCTTTCTTTTCTTCCTTCCTTTCTTTTCTTTCTTCCCTAGTCCTTTTCTTTTCTTTTCTTTTCTTTTCTTTTCTTTTCTTTTCTTTTCTTTTCTTTTCTTTTCTTTTCCTTTCCTTTCCTTTCCTTTCCTTTCCTTTCTTTTCTTTTCTTCCTTCCTTCCTCTCTGTCTCTCTCTGTCTCTTTCTCTGTCTCTTTCTTTCTTTAAAAAATTTTTAGTTTTTACAGCCTAGTTGTTACCCTCTCCCCCTTCCACCCTCTCACAGTTCTACATCCCATTCCTCCTTCCTCCTGTCTCCAAGAGGATGCCCTCCCTGCCCCCAGCACCAGGTCTCCCCAATCCCTTGGGCCTCAAGTCTCTTGAAGTTTAGGTACCTCTCTCACTGAGGCCAGACCAGGCAGTACTCTGATGTATATGTGTCAAGGGCCTCTTACCCTCTAGTGTTCGCTGCCTAATAGATCTCAGTGGTCCGGATTAGTTGTGGCTGCTGGTCTTTCTATGAGGTTACCCTTCTCCTCAGCTTCTTCCAGCCTTCCCCTAATTCTACCACAGGGGTTCTGGGAACTTGTAGAGTCTACCTCCAGTAGAAAGACAGGACATCAAGTGGAGGGATGGGGTTGCCATCCCACAGTCAAAACCACTGACCCAGAATTGTTCCTGAATTGACCCAGAATTCTTTTTTTAGAAGAACTGCATGAACAAAAATGGAGAAGAAACTGAGGGAAAGGAGTCCTGTGACCGGCCCAACTTGGGATCCATATCAAGGGTAGGCTCCAAGGCCTGACACTCTTCCTGATATTATGGAGTGCTTTTAAATAGGAGCATTGCATGACTATCCTCCAAGAGACCCAACAAGCAGCTGACTGAGACAGATGCAGATACATCTAACCTCATTACTTCTTGACTCGGCCCTAGAAATAGACAAGGAAATCCTCCATAATAGCTTGATATGCATGTTAGATGGGGACACACCGTGTGGTGGGCTGAATGAAAACATGTCCTCCATAGGCTTGGTCCCCAGTGGGTGGTGCTATTTGGGAAGGTGCTGTAAGTTTGCTGGAGGCAGTATGTCACAGGGAGTGTGCTCTGAAAGCTCATAGCCTTGCACTATGCACTTCCCGTTCACACTCTGCTTCATGTTCATGGTTAGGGTGTGGTCTTCTAGTTTCCTGCTCCTGCCACTGTGCCTGTGGCTTGGGGCAATGTCTCTTCACCATAAGGGACTTCTGTCCCTCAAGAACCATGAGCCCCAAATAAATGCTTTCTTTAATAAGTTGCTTTTGTTCGTAGTGTTTTTATTACAGCAACATAAATGTTCCTAATACTGTGAGAGATGGAAAATCAAGGAAAAGAAAACACCAAACAGCATGAGCTTTTAGGAAGAAAATGTAGTTCTCCATATTAGGAAAAAAATGTTATTCCTCCTATATTCAACAGTGTGAAAATGCTTTTGATGGGGATTCTTGGTACAGTAACCATAACATATGTTATTTCTTTCTTCCTTGGTGTCTGACAGTGACAGAATGTGTGCCCTGACCTCCAAAAGGAAGAGTGACAACTGTATGTGGCTTGTACTGGGTCTGCAGTGTTCCTCTATCAAAACTACGTGGTGCCTTTTTAAAAACCAGGTGTTGATTTAGATTTGGTATTAAAGCAAGGCGGATACCAGAATGGGGCATCTTCTATCAAGAACTCCTACTTTATAGTTTTATATAAATAATATTTGATCCTTTTAAAAAAATATCTTTTTATTCTTCAGTGAATGGAATAAGTATACCACCAAGACTTACTAATTCCAAATTGTCACTTATACATACTGGTGTAGGAAAACATCAGGCCAAGTCAACGAGAGACCAAAGTCCACAAAGGTAAGAAAGCCATCACAGGGTCTTTGTGGAGCTGCAAGCAAAAGCGCTGAGTTTGTAGGCCATGCCTTTGCTGTACAAAGCCAAGTTAATGATTTTTGTTTTTGTTTTTTTTTCTACAAAAATATAATTGTTGTTTGGTCTTCCATAAGTCTAACCTCTGGAAAAAAACATAGAAAATAGGGGTGAGGGGTTGTTGTTGTTTTGTGGCTTTTGTTTTTTCCCCTACCTTTTAGGCTGTTGATAAGGTACTTTCATATTGCAATGAGCTGGGGCTTTTTGTATGTTTGTTTGTTTGCTTGCTTGTTTTGTTTTTCCCCCTTTCTCAACTGCTCCTGAAGCATCTGAAGTTTAAACTGGCTTTACCCTCCACAAAAGAACTGTCTTTTGACTAAAGCAATGATTTGATGGTTAAAAAAGATTTTTTTTTAAGGGAGAGGACTTAAAAGAAGAAAGATTTATATCTATAGAAAGAAATGTTATTTTAAAAGCAGACAGGAAAGAGGGAGGTTTCTTCCCTGGGGCTAAGGTCAGAAGGAGAGGAGAGTACACAGCTGCACTGCCCATAGAGAAAGGACTGACTTCAAACCAGAAGTTGATCCAGGACTCCTGGGAAGCCTCATGTACCCAAAGCCACAGACCACACCTGGGCGCTATGCTCAGGTCTGCCAAGAATCCCCTGGGATTCTACATTTCAAGTCTTTCCCTGAGGGTTCAGCTTCCCTCCTACAACTCTGGGAAGTCCATTCAGCAACAAATGAAAACATCGATGGGGAGCACCTACACGTCATTTGAGCAAGAAGGCCAGTTAATGATAATCCCCTCAAGTAACTTATCCCAGAAGCTTCTGTGGTCCCTTGTAAATGACCATAAATTGTATAACAAATAAGGCTGGGCAGCATTCTGCAAAAACTGAGAATTTTATTATGTGTTAAAGAAAAATTTCAGTAATTATTCTTCCTAACCCCTAAATATTGCAACACTTAACATTCCATTTTAAAAAGAGGCATCACATATTTAGCCTTCAGACACACACACACACACACACACACACACACACACACACACACACATCTATATGTGTGTGTGTGTGTGTATTTATTAGGAAACGAGACTCAGTCTTTGATGGTTCCATTTAGAAATTCCTACTTTCCAGCTATCAAGAAGCCCCAACCATAGGAGGCTCATCTTGACTGTTAAAGATTGCGAATCAGCTTGACTGTTTCGATGGATTCTGAGAAAGATGACAGGGAGAAAGCACATAGGTGTGTAGGAAAGCAAGATCTGGCTGCATGGATGTGTCGCAGACACAGACAGCTTCCCTCTCAGCTTTAACCACACTGCCTTGGGCCAGCTCTTATTGGACAGTCAGCTCTGGGCTTCCCTTCATGACCCAGAGACTGAGATGTATCCATGAGTCAATCCTATTCCATTTTCCTTTCTTCCTTCTTTGAGAATGGCACTTAATTAGCATTCTCAGTGGATTCAAATGACACACGAAGCTCCAGGTTTAACTTTCGGCTCTGGAAATTAAGATCTACGTGTATAAGAGGAAGGAAACTTGGAGTGAGTAAAGTCTGGAGTGATTGTGCATTATTGACATGGACACGGCCATGCCAAGGATGTCAAGACTTCAGACCTAGAGAAAATTGGCAAAGCCATTACCCATGTTGCCCAGGCTCAAGAGAAATGGCAAAGCTTTCCTCCAGAGTTCCAGCATGAGTGTTTATAAATGATTGAGCAGTGTGTGCATAGACTAGTAACTGTAACTTCCTCTTCCCAGATGTTCATGGCCTAAGATGCTCCCCTGTGGAGACCTCCTATGGAAATTAGCTAATCCGTCCTCCTGTGCTATACCTAATAAAACAGTTTGAGCTTTCAGGTTGCAGTGGGTAGTAGAAGCCAACTCCACCTGACCTCAGCCTTTGTCATTGTGTCTGTGTCCCTCTTTAGGGTTGCTGGACCCAAACCATGCAGGTTGCAATCACCTTGCAATATTTATATTTACCCTACCTGCCTGTGTTGCCTACACACACACACACACACACACACACACACACACACACACACAGACCTTTCTCTTATGAAAGCCATGAAAAGATAAGCATCTTCCCCATTCCTGATGAGTAACAAATTGAAGAGTTCTAGGAACTAGCCATGGTGACAAACCCCAATCATGCTAGCATCTTTGGGAGGCAGAGACCTTGGTCACTCTGGACGTTGAGTCCTTGTATCAAGCAAATAAATAGATGTTTCTCATGCACATTGGGAGGGGGAAATCACCACATATGGACTAGGTTTGCTCAGGGGGAAACAAGTGTTACAAGTAATAGAAAATGTATGCATGTTTCCAGATGACCTTTTCCAAGAATCCTGTCACCAACATCTTTTATTTCCTGTAGAAAATTAAGATGCAGTTTCTCTGCCCAGGCCATTATGACTGGATGGCACATGGAACACACAGATAACAACAGGCAAATGACCATACAGACACAGCCCTTCTCCTGTTTCCTGCAGCCTGGCTAAATGGACTCCCACTTCTCTGTGAGCATTGCTTTTCCAAATGTCTCTTCTGTTCTGGAAGCATGATCCTCACTCCCAATGGCATCTGCCTTATGTTCCCTTTTTGCTTCTTGTTGTTCTCCTAGAGGTTATTAGTCTCATCCTGGGGTCTAGATCTCATTAATAGGTTTGTGATATCTGGATGCATAATTCCAGTTCTAAAATGCCTCATTTGTTTCTCGCCATATACCATGTTCTACAGTGTGTGTTTAATTATATTCAATTGTATGTCCTAGAGGAGCTCCAAACTCAACATGGCTTACCTATAGCTGGATAGTTTTTCTTCTTCTATCTCTATAAATCTTCTCTTCTCACACTCCATAGCTTGGTATTGTTCACACATTTCTCCCATGGTTGGATTGATGTAGGGGAGAAGAGAAAGGAATGTTCCCAAGAAGAACCTGAAAGATACCTATATTGATGTCAACACAGATACCAATCTTGGGGAGCATGTGTGAAATCAAGAGTGAAATAAAGGTGTGGACCACAAGTGGGATGTTTGATTAGATGCCCGAACCAAGAAGATTTACAGTCAAGAATCTGAGTGTGTAGAGAATGAATTTGAGACAGGAAGTTTAGGAAAAGTGACTGGAGAAGATGCAGGGAATGGAGACAGATCACAGAACTATAGTAATGTTCAGGTAGGGAAGGGACAGTCATTGCTTTGTGACATACTTCCCCACTTTCTCTTGAGAAATAAAACTATGCTGTAAGGATGAAAATATCACGAACATATTCCATGTCACAGAGTAAGACATCAGGCAATGAGGCCTCAACTTAGGTTCCACTCTGCACCTGGACTTCCAAATAAAGATGAGTATAACCCCTATCATGACAAAGCAATTTAACTACAATGCAACCTGTGGTGGTGTTTACATTTTCTGTTCTCTCCTACCGAAACCTGTATCTTTAAGACTAAGAAAAGACAATTATTTAATTATTTTACTTCAGAAAGCCCTCTTATATCTCAATAAATCTTTTTTTTTTATGCATGGAATAGAAAAGAGAAGCTGCCCTGTTACTTGTAGGAACAAGCCTACTTCATTCTGCATTGGACTCAGTGCTTTTATGACTTGGGTTTATAAACAAACAAAAAAGTTCCTAATCAAAACCCAGAACGTTCAGCCCCAAATGCCATCTTCACAAAGGAAGAGACAGAATGTTCTCCTGTCTTTTGTTCTGAGTCTAAAAATACTGGACTTTATTTTGAGGTACAGCTTTGCTCCTAATATCCGTGTCTTTCCAAAATCTGCATGTTGCTCTCCTCACATGGACATCCTTCCCATAACATTAGCAGGCTATTGGTGGGAAGCAATTATGCCACGAGGGAGCTGCCCTTGTCAAGATGATCAGTGCCTTTCTGAAGAGGGTTCCAAAGAGCAGCTGCCTTGCTCCTTCCACCAGGTTAGGATACAAGGAGACTGTCGAGTTAGGGTTTCCATTGCCATGATAAAGCATTATGATTATAAGCAACCTTGGCAAGAATAGGTTTAGTTCACTTCCACATCACAGTCCTTCATGGAAGAACATCAGGATGGGGACTCAACCACAGGAGGCAGGCAATGGCTTCTGCTCTTATCAGTTCTATAATATGACTCTAGTATTCATAGGTTGTAAAAGTAAAACAAAAATACAGAAGTGAAGCAAAAACCATGGAGGAGTATTTTTTTATTGGCTTGCTCAGTCTGGTTTCTTATAGAACCCAGCACCATCAGCCCACATGGATGGCACCACCAACAATGGGCTGGACCCTCCTGAATCAATCCCTAATTAAGAAATTGTAGTACAGACTTGATTACAGGCCAGTCTTATGGAAACATTTTCTCAACTGGGAATCTGCCTTCCTGACTCTGTCAAGCTGACATAAAACTGGCCAGCATATCGACACATCATCTACAAACCAGGAAACAGGCTTTCCATAGATGCTGAACTTTCCAGAACCCTGATCTTGGACTTCCCAACCTCTCCAACTTATTTATATGCTGCCTATTGCGTCTTATCACAGCCCAAATAGGTGGAATATAAGCTACATTTTTTTTTTGGCAGATCAATTTATATTTTAGAACATTATGGGCTGTGACTATCCAATAAAAAGCTTTCAAAGTGGTAATTTAATGAAACAACAAAGATCATTAAATTGGAGCGCCAGTTAAAAAAATAGAACTACAAATTGGGTGCAAACTAATCACCAATATTTTCCCTAATGAGTTCTTAGGAAGGTGAACACAATCTTATTCTTCTGCATTTTATAAGTTACAATGATTTATGGCTTATAATGTGCTTATGAAGGTAGTGATCTTCAGTAAAGTTGGCCATTATACTGCCTCAATTACTAAAACCTTTGGTTTGGGATGAGTCTATGAAATAAACTATTCTGATTGGTTTTTTCCCCCCTTATTTGTAGAGAGAAATTGAACTACTAAATAAATACTTAAAGTTAAATATTTCATTCTTACACAACTTTCATTTTGATATTTTGCTTTACTTTAAAAACCTGTAAATACTAGAGTAACGTTACAAAACTGATAAAAGCATACACATCAAAAATAGATCACAAACTTGAGTACAGCAACTAGTATTACCATTGTTCTTTTGTGTATGTGCCTGTGTGTGTGTGCATGTGCACATGTGTGCACATGGCTCATGGATTCCCTTCCAGTCCTTTTTTTCCATGTATTTCATATGTTTTATTTGGTGTTAACACACAATCCCATTCTGCTAGATATATCATAGTTTAAAGTGCTTCTTGTTTTGCATTTAAACTTCCCAGTTCTATTATAAACACAAGCTATTAAAATGCATGATGTCATTTACTTCCCCAGAGGAACAAGGCATCGCTCTTATAAATTCGGTATAAATATAAGCCTGAATCACTATGGATAATTATTTGGAGGCAGACAGTGATTTCCATCTACAACAGGGACACTTTTCTACCATTCAGTGTCGTAAAACCTTGAAGTGACTTCTTTGCTAAAAGGCCCGGAATCCTTTATATTAAGTGTCACTTAGATAAAAAGGCACACACCTGCAGCTGTAATATTATATATCCCTATTTATCCTTCTAATCACTTGATGAAAGGACAGATCATATTTCTAAAACATGAATGTTTATCTCGGCATGGCTCAGCTGTGATGAGCCCAGGGCTTGAAGTCAAGCAGACCCAGCCTGAGCTTGGATACCCCTCACCTCCTTACTGCTGTGGACAGGACAGCTGCCTCATGTAACTTCAGGAATACATTCACTTCAGAATCTTTGCAAATGGCACCTCCTGGATTATAGCCTACAGTCACTTAGCATAGATGGAGAGAGACTTACCTCCCAGCATTGGATAAAAGAGTTTTCCTGGACACAGGCTACTCACTTAACCTCTAATCTTCAGCTTTCAACTTGTAAACCATGAAAATGGTAATAATGTGTAACTTGTGAGTGTGCTGTATGGATTATAGCAGAGAATATCATCATAATGTATTTAGCACAGAGCCCTAATATACAAGCCTAAGCACACATTAGCTCCTATCATGGTTACTCCCAAATGTATATAGATCAAAGGAAAGACTTAAAAAGATAAGTTCATTGGCATGCTCCCCCCATCACATAGCTTGTTTCTGTTCTTGGTTACTATATCCATCTAATCAATTTAGAATGGAAGAACAATACAAAGATGAAGAGAATAGGAGAGACAGGGTAGCCACGTGCTTATATCAGCCACCCCTGAGCCTGAAGGCTGATCTAATTTTATCTTAAACTAAAGTTACCCATTATTGCTGAATTAAGCCTGTCTTAATCCAAAAGGTTTTGAGAAGTCAGCTGTGGGGAATTTCTTTAGCTCAGAAGGGATTCTGGGAGGGAAAGGGTACATGTGTATGTGTATGCACAACAGTATTAATCAAAGTAAGTGAATCTATCGACTTGAGAGGAGGCATGGGGGAGGTTTGGGGAAGACTAGCTGGGAGGGGCTGGAGGGGAGAAAGTGGAAAGGGTAAGTGTAATTCTAGTTTAATTAAAACACATTTTTAAAAAGAAAGAAGAAAGGAAAGAAAGGTAGGAGGGAGATGGGGAGGGAAAAGGAGTGGGAAGGGGTTGGAAGAGAGGGAGGGGAGGAGGGAGGGAAGAAAGGAGGGAGGGAGGGAGGGAGGGAAGAAGGAACAGTTCAGAGAAGAGGTGGCATACAATCACAGAGTCTATGTATACATAATTCATCTAATACACACCATTGAAGTGTTGCCTACATACTAACTCTTATGAAGAGAAAAGAGAATGAATGTTATCAGACCTACCATTATTCATTCTCCTGAAATTCCCCTATTTTAGTTGAATCTTGAATATCGTCCAGTTTCAGGTCTTCAAGCCAACTCAGATACTTCCTGAAACAGGATGGGAAGTCTGGAGATATCCAGCTTAATCCCTCTGCAGCTTGCTTCGGGAGGGAGGAAGACTCCAACACTTTTCTCTTCCTCCTCCTTACACCATTCCCCACAGGGATTAGAAACTTCTACTTAAACTCCTTGAGAACTGAATCTAAGGAAGTGCACAGGAGGCATGAAAAGTGTGGTCCAATTGGAGATGGACTAACCTGTCTTGGACTTCCTCAAAGAGCTAGGCTGTGATGAATCCAAGCAGGCCTTCAGAGCTGCAAAACTAGAGCAAGACATTTAAGATGAAAGAGGGAGAAGCCAAAGGAAGAGAATGTGCTGCAAATTAAGAGATATTTTGGACTTGAACTCTTCTCCACAGAATGACAGTTTAATCACACTGACTCCTCGGCATAAAATGAGGTTCTGCCGGATAAACTTTAACTGTGATTTCTTTTAACCACTGTACTCCGCTGAGGTTCCAGAAGGGAGCCAGCTCAGCCAACTCCAACTCAATTTGTTCTTTACATTGGCAAAGTGCTCTTGTCTTAGTTGAGAAGCCTCAGCAACCATGTGTCATTTTTTTTTATAAATTACTTCTCTTTCAGATACTATATATTCGTCACTTCCTCATATTCATCCTTTTATATTTAAGTTTGTAGAACATGACTCATGTCTTTTTCTAGAAGGCCAAAAAGCTAAGTGAATATGTTCCAATTCAACGTAGAAATTAATCTTGGGACTTCCTTTAAGGACAGTATAAATTAAGCTTATGATTTACTCCAACACCACAAGGTTTTGCCCTTGGAAGCTATTTTTCATTTTAACAATAAACAGGATCGTTCTCTGGAAAGAAATAAAAATATATAAATGATACTTGTCATATCAATATGACATGTCCAAGTTTTCTCCAGAGAGTTAGGCAGAATGTTCTCCTCAGATGGATTAATTGTTCACATAGTGGTGAAAAGGGGGTATGTTGTGAGAAAGACACTGGATAGGCAGCATCTGGAGAAGATAAAAACTATAGACATGAAAGAGGATCACTAGAAGGCAGCTAACGAAAATAGCATCTTCAGACCTCCTCGGATGCAGGTCTGGATACAGATAGACCAGGTAGTACAGAGTGTCAGTCAGACTGCCCATCAGAAGTAGAAATGTACTTGGTCCAATTGAGATAAACGAGGGAGGAACTAAAGACTGAGTGACAAATGGTTCTGCTCTGAGAAAAGGAGATCTAGACAGGATGGCCTTTTTTCTTTGTTTATCTCAACGTGCTATCTTCATTTTTCTCTCTATAGACTCACTTTCCCTATGTGGGAATGTATAGAACAAGCATTGTCTCTTTTCTATTTCTAAAGTGCTCATGGATTCAAGAAATAGTGTTGGGATGAGGAAAAAAAAAACGATTGGCAGAGGAACTTATATAAGAAACACAGGAGAAATTATTCAGCAAAATTAGTCTTGCTCATCTTTTATTTAGTTGCAATCACACATTTAGTTCTGATGAAGCATTTGAGAAAGTGTGGGAAAAGGGTACAGATCTCCTTCAAGGGGCAGTTACATTAGTCAATCTGCACCTAATTTCAGATCCTACCATTAAAAAAAAAAGCAGGTTAATCAATAAATAGTGTTCTCAGACCATAACAGTCTATAGGGCCCCTGAAATGAAAATGTCAAAGACGAAAGGTGATCACATTTTAAAGAAGAAAAAGTAACAAAGGATCTGACATGTGAAAATTCCCAGAAGCCCTCCCTGCTATGTGCCTCCCAAGCTCAGCCTTGCCCTCTTCCCAGGCATCTACACACAGACACTGTCATCCTCATCTTTGTCTTGTTAACGACCAGTTCTCTCCACAGCACGGTTGAGGTTGAATTGCATCCTGCACAGAAGGTAAGTTACAGTCGTAATGACAGAAATATAACATCTGAAACCAGGATATTTCTAGATGGGGTCAAGTTAGAGGCATGGCCATACTGGATTAAAACAAGCCCTAAATTCAGTGACTGGAGTCTTTGCAAGAATTCAGGGATTTAGGGACAGACACAGAGAAATCAAAATGACAGCCAAAGTGGAGATGGGATTGGTAGAACTAGAAACTAAAAGGTCCCAAGCAACCCCAGTGTCCCCTAACATTACTCAGGAAGAAGTACTCCTCCTGGGAGCTGTCAGTGGGGAACGGTGTGCCTACCCCAACTTTAGATTTCTAATTCAGAACTGAATGAAAGAGAGTAAGTTTCTGTTATTTTAAGTGGTGTTTTGTTATGCTATCCACAAGAAATGAATACATATGTCATGTTCAGGAGTCATCACCTCTTCATTTCTTCCCCAGTCACAACAAATACCATGTTGGACTCTTGCTCCACATCACCACACTATGTCCCATCACCATAGTTACTATCTTACCACCACAGCAAAATGACGTTATTCTATAAATGTGTGCCTTACTTTCTCAGATTCTGAGGGTCCAGAAGTCAGGCCTGTGTGTGTGTGTGTGTGTGTGTGTTTGTGTGTGTGTGTGTGTGTGTGTGTGTGTGTGTGAGAGAGAGAGAGAGAGAGTGTGTGTGTGTCCACTGTCTAGCCTACAGCAGAAAAGTCAATAAGTGCTTCAGAAAATAAGATAATGACAATTTCTAGCTGTATTGAATCTACCATGTTCCTGTGTAAAAATGTTCCCATCTTGAGAATTCAACACATGCAGTTATGGGACCCTTTAAACCAGCGTCGTTGAATTTCAGCGCCTGCATTAGTATGTGCTAAAGGAAGAAATATGGGGCCAGATAATTGAATAATTGGCAGACAACTTCTCTTTGGGTACCTCCAGTTCTGGCTAAACTATAGAAAACACTTTTGAAAATAAAATAAGGAAGAGGAGAAAAGAGGCCTTGGGTTAGTTTTTATGAATTTAGCATTCTAGAAAATCCCTTCGAAGTCAAGTCAAGTCATTGTAATTCATGAATTCAGAAATGTGGTGCAAATGCAGATGAAGATAAATAGCACAGAAGCCATTTGAGGCAGGCAGATTCATAGGGGAAATTAGAAGCTGCCATCAGGAGAGTCAATGGTGAGTTCACTAATCCTAACTTTCACCCAGGATAAATGGAATCCTGCGCCTCTGCTCCAATTCACTCTAAAGTTAGGCCCACGCCTCTGGAGACAATGAGGAGGAAGGGGCCTCTTTTTACCACCTTCCCTATCCCCAGGTTGTATTGGCTGTTGCTGTGACATTTTGAGATGTCTTTTATAAACTTGGAGCATGTTTTCCACTTTTCCAACTAAAGAAAGAGCTAACAGGGGCTCTGTATGATGGAGGGATATTATCTTGCTCTGCTCTGAGTAATGACTACTTGATGTTAGACTGATCTTCAGATGAGTGGCAAAAATTGTCTACTAGATTCCAGGGCTACAAGGCAGACAGGCATATCAACACACTAAATGTAATAATTACATGCTGCAGTGCATGGCACCATTGTCCTTTGGCTGTGTGTGTGTGTGTGTTACTCAAAAGAACTTTGAGTTTATGGCCAAGATAGCAAGCATACTCTGAGAATGAGTTTTCTTTTGTGTTACTCTTACTTAATCAAGGTTCTGAGACTTCTTGTTCATATCTCTTTTACATATCACACACAAAAGTCTGCCAAACACAGGGGTGCTTCCAACTGTTCTTCCACTTTTGATGACAAGTCTAGACCAGATCAAAGATGAGTTTAGGAACAGGAATGTCATCCAGTCCTTATCAATAAGGTGCAAGAGAAATCTTCTAAGAAACATTTCCTTTCCTTTAACACAAATGGTCTCTCTCCTGTCTCTGGATATTGTTGTGAACGGTGATGGGCTGCAGCCATCTTGCACCTTGAGAAAGAGAGCCTTGCTAAAATGGCAGAACAGAGAGATGCAACCCAAGGCATCAATGGCATTTTAGACACAACAAATCACTCAATCTCGAAGGTTCCTGTATTAAAACAATTTGATGACACAGGAAATAAATGTCCTTACTTGTATTGGCCATTTTTAATGTTGTGGTGTCTGACAGTATTCAAATACCACACTCTGCCTAAGCCCCTCTGTAAAAATGGCAGGCCAGTGGTCAGCACAAACCCAGAGATCTTATTGGTCAAAGTGAATTGCATCCTGTGCTTGTGAGTCAACAATCCCCATCAATACCAAACCACCACTATTTTCTGAATATGCTACATTTGCTCATATTATGACATACCTTGCCTCCAGGTCCAGCATGATCCTGAAATGGATTTTTAAAACTGCTTTGCTGATGCAAAAGCTGAAACACAAATGGTTGATGTGCTATGCCCAGGACACACAGAGGTGACAAGAACAGATAATAGCCAATCTAGGTCTCTTAGGCTACAATGCATCTCCATTATCCCAAATCTCCTTGCTGGCATGGAGAACAACCATTTTGTTACAGAGCCCACACTTATTTTTGAAATTTATTTTCTAAGTAATTTATCATTTTAGCAAGAGAGTAATAATTTAGGTTTCTCATATGACCTCTTCCCTTATTTCCCAGCCTGTTTGTTTGTTTGTTTGTTTGTAGCCTCTGTTAATGGGAATACTAAATAAAACAATTGTGGTTCCTCATTTCTTTTATCCTTGCTGATTTCTTCTTCTGTATTTCTCTCTGGCTCTATAAGACCAACTTTATAACCACATCCTTTATATACACATCCTCTATATTCCAGTTCAATGTGATTCTCCAGCACCTTAGGGTGTAAATCACCTGTTTGTTTGTTTTATTTTTTGTTTTTTGGCAGTGTTCCTTACTGCACTTGTGTCTTTCTACGGACATTCACTTTTTTACATTGTAATAATGTCACCTAAGAGTTGTTTACCCCTTAATAGAATGTAACTGTACTAAATAATTTCTATCTGACCAACTTTGATTTCTTTTATTATTTGGCATGAGGGTTCTATACATGCTGAATGAGTGGACAGATGATTGAATGCATGTATGCATGAATTAATGGTATTTACACATTTATAAATTGAGGGTCATATAGACTTGTTAACAAGTAAATATATGAGTCTTTTGAGCCCCAATTAGCAACTAATTTTAGCAAACGGGTGCCCCAAAACAAAGTGTTGACATTTTTGCTTATTCCTTAGGTTCTTAAAAGTAAAAATAAGTATTATTATGTTAATACTTAACACCATCTTGTAGATTAATGGAATGCATTGGTTGAATCAAACCAACCTTTATGTTTTTCTATTTATTTACATCAAACTGATATTACAGTTTTGGAAATTCCAAAAGCAATTTTGATATTGTCTGTCTTGGTAGCTCTGATCTTTCAACTGACTTTATGTTAGTTCACTTTTCCTCCTGATAACCTAAATCCTATAAGAATATATTTTCTACTTACCTGAAGTGATCTAATAAAAATTGCTTCTGCTGTGGATTGATGCTGGTCTATGCTGAAACTCTGTGTAAAAAGGATGAACTACTGTAATTTCTCTAGTAGCTCTCCTCTGGGATCATACACATTCCTATTAAAGGTTCTGCAGAATTATAGTGGACCTTTCTTGATTATTTCAATCATATGCTTTTATACATTTCTGGAGAGAAATGCCTCTGTCAGCTAGATTCCAAAGAGGAGCATTAGGAAAAGTCTTTTTGGTTTAAGTACAAGCTTTGGAATATAATTCCATACCAAATCTGTCACATGAGAAGGTTAATAAAGAATATTACGGGAGCAGTGAGATAGGTCAGCAGGGTGAAGGTGGTTTGCTGTGCAATCCAGGTGACCAAAGTTTAGTCCCAAGAACCCACATAAAGGTGAATACAGAGAATCAGCCTATGAAACTGTCCTATGACCTCCACATACACTTAGTCCATGTGCGCCCTCACATATACCACATACAGCACACATACACATATTAAGAATATAAGGCTAGGTGTGCTTGTGGGTAACCTTAACTCCTGTGCTGTGGGGGACAGCCACAAGAGGACTACTGGGGATTTCTGGTCACCTGTCTAGCTCCAGGTTAAATAAGAATTCCTGTCTTGAGGGAATAAAGCAAAGATTGATAGAACAGGACATCCAAAACCTGCTCTGGTCTCCATGTAAATACACACACCCACATGTGTGTGTCTGAATTTAGCACATGCAACCAGCACAACACACACACACACACACAAACACACTGTACTGGCTATTTTTGTGTCAACTTGACACAGCTGGAGTTATCACAGAGAAAGGAGCTTCAGTTGAGGAAATGCCTCCATGAGATCCAGCTGTAAGGCATTTTCTCAATTAGTGATCAAGGGGGAAAGGCCCCTTGTGGGTGGGACCATCCCTGGGCTGGTAGTCTTGGGTTCTATAAGAGAGTAGGCTAAGCAAGCCAGGGGAAGCAAGCCAGTAAAGAACATCCCTTCATGGCCTCTGTATCAGCTCCTGCTCCCTGACCTGTTTGAGTTCCAGTCCTGACTTCCTTTGGTGATGAATAGCAGCATGGAAGTGTAAGCCGAATAAACCCTTTCCTCCCCAACTTGCTTCTTGGTCATGATGTTTGTGCAGGAATAGAAACCCTGACTAAGACAAATTGGTACCAGCAGAGTGGGGTATTCCTGTGACAACCTGACCATGTTTTGGGGAGGACTGTGGAAGGACTTTGGAACTTTGGGCTTGAAGATCCATTCGTTGTTAAGAGCTCTGTCAGATGTTGTGTAGGAGCTTGGAAGATAATGTTGAAAACAGTGCAGAAGATGGAGGTCTGGTTTGTGAAATTTCAGAGGGAAAATTAAAGACTCTTTTCAGGGCCATTGCTGTTTGATTGTGAAGATTCTGTGGTTCTGGTTAGCTGGGGCTGAAGAATCAGCTGTGATTAACAAGATACCAGAACTACTAAAGCAAAAACTTGGCATTACTGGGACTATTGGTTGATGCTGGTTAGCTGGAGCTACGAAATTAGCGGTGATTAAGAAGAGACCAGCATCGTTGAGGTGACATCATCTGGGAAGTGTTTTCTGAAAGCACAAAGAGGCTGTGTTCCAGAGATAGGCAAGGTTGTACTCCTTCTGCAGCGGGACTTGGTAATGTGTAAGGTCACCCAGGTGGTACTGGTTTTGAAGGCATGAAGGGGTCATGCAGAGCAGCTGAGGCTCGGCACTGTGAGAGGCCATGGAAGGCCATTGGTGAAGTTGCAGCCTCAGTTGTAATTGAAGGCCCAGGACTGAAGGGGTCATGCAGTGTTTTGGAGATGCCAGTACCATGAGATGACCACCAAGAGCAGCAACAGCAGTGGAGTACAGGCATCTGGAGCCCAGAGGATGACGTGTGTGCTACAAAGGGCATGGCTGGAGAAGTGACCCAAGCCCTTGGAGGAGCCCAGAAGATTGTGAGTTGGATCCCAGACGTTGGACGGTTGGAGATTGATTTTTGCTTTTCATTGTGACTGTGCCCTGATATTTTCCCTCTTGAAGGAAGAAACTGTTTTAGTGGAGCCCACAGTTAAGAGACTTTTAATTGTAAAAAGATTTTGGATTTTAAAAGTGATGGATATTTTAAAGAGACTGAAAATGTAAGAATATGTAAAGACTGTGGGACTTTTAAAGTTATTTAGATCTTGGGGATGAATAAGAATGTAAGGGTTGAGGCTTACTAGTGATGTGTTTGTGTGTCAAGTTGACAAGGGGTCAATTGTACTGGCTATTTTTGTGTCAACTTGACACAGCTGGAGTTATCACAGAGAAAGGAGCTTCAGTTGAGGAAATGCCTCCATGAGATCCAGCTGTAAGGCATTTTCTCAATTAGTGATCAAGGGGGAAAGGCCCCTTGTGGGTGGGACCATCCCTGGGCTGGTAGTCTTGGGTTCTATAAGAGAGTAGGCTGATCAAGGGGGAAAGGCCCTTGGAAGTGTAAGCCGAATAAACCCTTTCTTCCCCAACTTGCTTCTTGGTCATGATGTTTGTGCAGGAATAGAAACCCTGACTAAGACACACACACACACACACACACACACACACACACACACACACACACCACCCTTTAGGCTCAGTTAATCTGAGATGCATCTGTATTGTATTACAATCACATTTGTACTATAGCTGTGTTTTTTGTTTGAATTGCCTTTTCAAAAGTGTTTATGTGGCTGAGATAGGTAACAAAATTGTGTAAAATGAGCAAGATAATTGGCATGAAAAAGTATGTAAATCAAGACAAAAGACTCCCAAAGCTAATATCATATCTATATTCATGTAGCTCATAAATAGGAAAGTAACTGTTTCTTTGACATTTGGGTTAACACTTGATTGATGGAGACTTTCAAAGCCCACCTATCCCTAGAAGCAAAATCATGAAAAATAACATATAATCACACACTAGTAAGTAAGCTTGCAAAAATGACTTTAATCCAGCTTTCCAATTCATCTTTTGTTTGGAATATTAAAAAGTCCCAAACAGTATAGATTCAAATTCTTCCTCTTTAACTATGCATGATCTATTAGTGGTTATAAGAACATATCTATTTTTTCCTTAGGGAATATATATGTATGTGTGAAAATATATCTTATATTATATAGGAATATATGTATAGCCATATATTTGCAATATAAAATATAGCAAATATTTAATTATAATTTTATTGATCATTTCTGCCCCCCCCCACGTGTATGTATACGTATACCTATATGTGTATGGTGTATATGTATATATATGTATATGGCAAAAGCCAAAGACTCTGTTTGAAGTCCACTTGGACTACATAGTTTCCTCTCTATCTCAAATGTAGAATCAGGCAAAACAAAGAAACAAACCAAACCAAATTTTAAAGGATCTCTCAAAATTAGTGACTCCCTGTTGTGGAGATATTTACCCTGTTCTTGGTTCAGCTCTCTTCATCACTCCCAGGGCTCGGTTTTTGAGACTCGTTCATAATGTACGCTACTTGCTGGCTTTGTCCTCACAGTGTTCCTCTGGCCTCTGCCTCCTCCCAAGTGTTGAGATTAGAGCCACCATTTTCAGCTCTTCTTCACTACTGTTTATTTACAGGGAGCAGGGCGCTTTAACTTTTTGTATGTTGTGTTGACAGGAAAGTAAACCCAAAGATCACATATACTTTTTGTTATTTCGAAAATTGGAGAGTCAAGATGTCTACACTACAGAACTGATGTTGCCTGCTATATATTTTAGCCACACACACTACTGTGCATGGAACTTTGGCAAACTAAGGCAAAATGTGAGTGTGTGAGACAGAATGATTTCCCATCCATGGGACTGGGATATTTATGCATATTCATGTTTTTACTTTTTCATAGCAAATATTTTATCATAATTTTATTCTTAAGAATTTCATATGTATACACAATGAAACATGATCATATCTATCCCCATTTTCTTCCTTCAGCTCCTCCCATATCATCCCAACATGTTCCTTTCTCTACTTTATTTAAACAATTTTTTCTAAGTGTATGACTGTGTGTGTGTGTGTGTGTGTGTGTGTGAGTGTGTGTTCAAGTGCCCAAGGAGGCCAGAGGCATTGGGTCCCCAGGAAATGGTGTTACAGGTGGATGTGAGTCACTTGATGTGGGTTCTATGTACTCTTAACTGTCTCACCCGTACCCTTACACAATGACAACCCACTAAATTCAATCAGTGATGCCCACAAAAGCAGGAGTGTGGGTCTGTCCACTGAAGAATAGAAAAGCTACCAGTGGGAACACCTTCATAAAAGAATGTTTCTTCCTCCCCCAGAACCTATTAACTGACCAAGGTCTTTAGTTAATGGTAGAACCTGTACAGAAGCCCCCTCATCTATGCTGTAATCTTGACTGGCTTGGTTTGGTGGATATTTTCAGCTGGTAAGCACATATTCACATTCAACCTTACCAGGAAAGAAATGACCTCATGTGGCCACGAAGCAAGCAAGTGGTTCTGCATCACATCCCAGGAGCTGATGAAGCTGAGATTGTCAGTGTGGCTTTGGACTCACATGGGCTCCTGGAGCTAGTCTGAATGTCCTGTTCAGGTATCAGTGGTGGCAGATGGTGAAGTCTGTTTTGTCAAGGCTCTTAGGAGCTTGTGGGACTACACAATTTTCTGAAGAAAAAGCCTGCCACATCTGTTCATCTTACTTGTTAAAAAGTGTTCAACTTTTGTTGGCTCTGAACAGGTTAGCATTCTTGAATGTGTCTGAGGACAAAACAATTGGTCACCATCACCCCCCCCCTTTTTTTAACAAGCATTGTTTCAGAGAATCTAGGAAATACTTAAAGTTCAATATAAAAAAAATAAATGACATAACACAGCAACAAATAGGATCGTTTCCATGCTAGCAACTCTGTACTTATTAGTGTGATGTGCTTATGACTTGAACGGGACAGGACTCGATATTATAATCTAGTAGTTCTCGGATAAATGGGCCAGCACATGTCTTTCCCCATGTAGTGGTTGCTTCTAGTGTCTGTCAATGGTGTTGAAAGATTAAAAGGTGTATAAAAATCACTCTCCAGTTACTAACCACATTGTACATGTTCAACTCAACATTTGGTTCCAAAAATGAGAGAGACACAAGTCTGTATTAACATCTGCACACACAAAATGTATGAAAATACTATGGGAAAATGTTCTGCATGATGCAATAATCTTACTACGGTAATAAGCTAAAATGTTATTATCTACTAAAGACAAGGAGAAATGAGCATTAGCATTCTAAAATAGTCATAGGTTTTTTTTGTTTTGTTTTGTGTTTTGGATATTTTATTTACATTTCAAATGCTATCCCCTTTTCTGGTTTCTCCTCTGGAAATCCCCTATTCCATCACCACCCATATACTCTTACCTCCTCGCCCTGGCATTTCCTTCCACTGGGGCATTGAGCCTTCACAGGACCAAGGGCCTCTTCTCCCATTGATGTCCGACAAGGCCATCCTCTGCTACATATGTGGCAGGAGCCATGGGTCCCTCCATGTGTACTCTTTGTTTTTTAATGCTTAAAAATGGAGGAGCTGGAGAGATGGCTTGGTGGTGAAGAGCATTTACGGCTTTAGCAGAATATCGGGGTTCAGGTACCACATGGTAGTTCAGGCATCCACATGGTAGTTCACCACCACCTGTAACTTCAGTCCTAGGGGTTCAGAAGAGGTTCTGGCCTCCAGAGTCTCCTGCATGCATGTGGTACACAGATACTCGTGCAAGCACGCGAGCACACATATATACAAAGATGGTCTTTTAAAAAGCTTAGTGGACAATGCCTCAAAACATTTGCAGAAGATAGTCAAGGGAAAGGCACCTGACTACACTCTTCACAGACGATCTGCCTTTCCTTCAAATGTCTCCGCTCTCATAGCCTTGAAAAGAGCTCAGTAAGTGAAGTACTTGCTCTGGAAACATGAGACCTCAAACTCAATCCTCAGAAGGCCACATAAAAGTCCAGGGAAATGAAAACAAAAATATCCTTCAGGTTCACTGGGTATCCAAGCTATCAAATCGTCATGCTCAAGCTGGTGAGACATCCTAGCTCTCAAACAAGGTGTATGGCTTACAGGGAAGAACATCAAGGTTGACTTGGTCTTTCCATGCATGCTCATACACAGGCAGGCACAACCCTAATTCCTTCCCATGAGCATACATAGGCACATTTATACATACTCATGCAAAAAATATTTATCCTTTAGGGTATCAAAGTATTTTCACTCTACAATTGTTTGTAACTTTATTTTGTAAATTACAACCATGAATATCATTGCTCTAGTTAAGTAAACTTTAACAATCATCTTGGTCCTTTATACTTTGTGTCTTTATATTAAATAGTATACTAAATCTTGTTTATAGTTACTTGTGAAGTAAAGAATTTCTTCACAAAAGACACATTGTTATCGTTTGATGTCAATATGATAATAGATCATGCAGGCTCCACAGGATAATTATTTCACTAATTTTATATGTAATTGTCAACTGCTTTCTGTCCTGATAGCAAAATGCCTAAAGCCAGGTGATCTGTAAGGAACAAAGGTTCTGTTTGGTTCACGGTTTTGGAGGTTGGGAAGTCAAAGGTCATGGAGCTGGTACTTACCAGGCCTCATGTTGCTTTATCGAATAATAGGAAGCTGAGAGTCCTTCCTGTGCATAGAAAAGAGGAGAAGAGGGATCCAAGGCACTGCTCCCCTCAGAATCCTCTCATATAATAAAGGCCTTGACTATGAAGGTGATCACATACAAACCGTTCGTGGCCACAGCCATAACCACTGTGAAATCATGATGGCTCAAAGCACAGAAAAGACAAAGATAAGATAATACCTGATGAGAAGAAAAACCCAGCCCTTAAATTATTAAAGTGGACTCCTTGTTCATTGGACAACAAACCTTTCATAGGCAATATAGACTATATTCATACACACGCGCGCACAAACGCACACATACATATATTTGCATTACACAGTTTAACTGACCAAAATCAAAGGTATGATAATTAAATCCAATATTTTGAAAACCACATTTCAATCATGGTATCTTCAAGGAGAAGAGGCGGAAACTGTTAGATGATATCTAAGAAATGAGGAACTACATTCTTAAAATATTAAAATTGACCGATTGGAGGACAGGCCTAGAGTTGTTTAGAGTGAGTGTTTACAGAATGAAAGGGGGGACATGGTTAGTAACTTGCCAGGACCTTCCAGCTCAGACCAGAACTGGTTTAGGTCATGAAGAAGTCTAATTCCTCTCACTTCTACCAGACATGAATACCAAAGTGTGCTCAGTTGATAACTGGTCAGAAATGCTAAGAACAGCCAACTAACTTCCTAAGTGGCAATTAGTCTGTGTGGGCTTTGCATACATGATGGGAGGTTAGGTAGGCATTTGCAGCCTTCCTTTGGGGGCTCTGGGTCTCAGACTATGTTAGGGAGCCTATGGCCCAGAGAACTGTCATTTGGGCAGTGTGGAAGGAGAAAGGACTTCTATTGCAGCAAACTCTGAGGCAAATACAATAGCCATCGTGCCTCCGAAGTAGATGGGAAATTCAGCACATTTAGTTTCTGCTTTCTACGTAGGTCATTTCTCCTAAAAATGTGTTTCTTCTTTGATATGAGCCCTTTTATAGAAACAAGAAACAAAATTCTATCACAAACCATTAATGAGCCCTGAAAACCTTTCTCTGGAATGAAGGTATTTAAATAATTTCACTGATTGTTTCTTGTGGCCTTTTTTTTTTCTTATAATAATCAGTGGTGATTTCTGATCCCAACTATAAAGTGGCAATACACTTTAATACACAACATGGTTGGGATCCAAGTTGATTTTACAGACAAGGATCAGAATGTTGACGTGAAGCTATTGTGAGCATCAGAAAACCTTTCTTCTTAGTACTTCACGAGCTAAGCCATCAGCGCTTTCTGTGGTAAGGACAGATGTTATAAAATCTGTGTGAAATTCGAATTCCTGGACTCTAGGCTGACAATCTGACCTTTCTTTATGCGTTAAGCTTCAAATCTTCATGAGAGTTTTTTTTTTTTTTAAGTTTTATGATCTTGGTTTTTCTTTCTTAAAATTGAGAGAAACAATCAATGGCAATCAAACATGGTTAGAGGATTCACCAGGTCCTGGAGCTGGAGCAACAATTGTGGTTGAATCTTTTCTAATCCTAACACAGGCTATTTCTAAAGCAGCCCAGTCCCTTTCATAACAACCTCCAGAGTTCCAAGCTTGAAACCCAAACCCTTATTAGTAGCCAGCTATTTCACACCTGCCTTGCTCCTAAAAGTTGCAGTATGTGTGTGGCTGTGGATGAGCCCACCCAAGGACATTTCAACCCTAGAAATGTCCTTAAGCATGGCCACCATAGTGTTGGCTTGAGTTTGGAAAGTCTCAGGGGTAGGAGTCAACTGGAACTAGAGAAAGGGAGAATAGCACCTCTGCCTTGATTCTAGACACAGCTTTTGTCCCGAGAGAACTTTTTTACAGGCCATATTGGGGTCAACCCCAATGCCTGTCACCCTTAGGCCTTATTCATCTTTGGGATGTTAAATGGTCTATGTCAACTTGTCTGGAATTGTGTGTCCAGATCTTGTTAAACCACCACACTTTGGTAAGCAGACTACACTCTCTACTGTGATGGGGCCTCTCCCCATCAGTAAACAGCCTCAATAGAAAACAAAACAAAACAAAACAAAACAAAACAAAACAAAACCATCTTTTAAGAAGTCCCAGACCCAGCCTGCCTCTGAGCCAGAACAACTGCACTAGCCTGGGCCTCCAGGATGCCGGGACACCCACAGATGTCGGACTTGCCAAACACTCAAACTGTGAACCAAAATCTTAAAATAAGTCTCTCTCCGACTCCCATCCTTGTTTCTGTCTGTGCCACTCCCATCTGTCTCCATGGAGAACCTAGCTAATAGACTCACTTACTCACACAATCTCATCACGATGATGTAGAGTTGATCTCAGTCTGAGGCAGCGGAGTTCAGCCACAACAGCCTGCGCCCTAATGAAGGCGTCAGACTCTTCAAAGTCTTTGCTTTGAAGACTCCGGGTTAGTTCAAGAACGTTCCAAACTGGCGAAACTCCTGCCAGGTGTAATTCAATACTTAAACAATGGAAAGCTGGAAGGTGGAGCTAGCCTTGGGAGCCAGGCTGAAGGTTAGCTCTAAGCATCTCTGAGCCCATTGTGCAATGCTGGCAGCAGGCGAAAGTGGGTACTGCAGTTTAGTCAACGATGTTCCTGTTGATAGCTGTGGACCACTCCTTCCTGTTTGCTGGGCTATTCAATACATGAGTCCCTTCTGGTTGTGGGGTCTGCTACATCTCTTTTGTTTGTACATCATCCCTTTGTTCCCCACACTCACGTGACCCACACGCGTCTGCCTTAGTGTATGAGTTGAGTGAATCTTCCTCAGTCCCTAAGTTTCATTGGTAGTCTTCGCCTGGAGAAGACCTTCCAATTCAGCAGGCTTAGGTATGTTTCCTGGTCTGGTCCAAGACTACAGGTGCCACTCCTCTGTGGTATTCATTAGCAGTGCAGACAGGGCAAGCCAGCAGGATATAGGCAAACACTTCTCACCTTTTCAGCTAATTTCTCACAAATGTTTTCTACAGTTCAGCTTGCCTTCCTACAAGATGTGATAAGAAACGTGTTTGCTTGTTTGTTTTTTACACTTCACAGTACACATAACTAAACACGTCTGTCAGTGTTAAAATATTTGTTGGGTGACCATTTGAAGAGACTAAAAAAGACTTTAAAGAGAGTATCATACACCTAGGGACAAAACTTGCAATAGAATCTGAAAAAGTGAATTAAAAGGAGATAAGGGAGGTGTATATAGAAGGGGTTTTTTTTGGGGGGGGGGTGTAACTAAAGTATAATCTCAATTTTTAAAACAAAAATCTGAATTCAGATAGAAAATGGATATTTCTGCTTCTAGAGTTTAAAAGTGTGTGCTTACGTGATGTGCCCAGTATGTATGATACACATAGGTAAAATTAGACAACCTTGGTAACATACCACATACGCTCATGAAATATGTTACCTGTGATTCTTTCATCCAAACTAGTATGGTTGGTCTTTACTGAACGACTTCTAGGATGTTGATACTTTAAAAGCTTTATTTCATTAACAATTATCAATATGGAAGATGATCAGTCTCTTGGTTCATCTTCCTAACCAAAAGGTTAATCCTGGCTGATACGTCTTGGGTGATAAATAATGAAGTTTCACTTTATATTACACCATAAAATAGAGTTCAGATTATTTCAACAGGTCAAAATTTGTTGTAAGTATGAAAAGGAAAGAAATATCTAACAAAGCTCTGAGAATTTCTAAATATAAATTTCTAAGTTAAAGTAGAAAACCGTCCCAACTGAATTAGAAAAATTATGTTTAATATTTAATATGTCAGTTTTTAAAAGTCAACTAAATCTTAAAAATAAGCAACAAACTAGAAGAATATCATTTATTTTACTGACTACTACAGAAAACTACTGGCTTTTACAAATAAATATTTCACAGAATATGCAGCATGAACTTCAGTTCACGTTACAGACTAACCTGGGTGGTAGTAATTACTGGCTCTTGACTTTGGGCTCCTGCAATTGTGGCTCCCGAGTCAGTAACTTTTGTCTTGTTTGTTCTCTATTGTGCTACCAGTTCAGAGAACAATTTCTGTTATATATTATTCATATAGATCAAGAAATATTTTAGGTGAATTAACAGACTAACAAAAATCTAAGATAAAATAATAGCTACACAATTAATTTTGAACCAACATGAAAAAGTACTTAATCTCTTTATCTCAAGTAAAGTAAAAAACTCCCCCTTCCTCATGGGATTCCTGCAGTACCCATTAGATGTGCTAACCCACCACAGTGAAATGACTACTTTACACATTGCCACTGGCAGTTTGGATCTGTGTAAGCCTTTTGAAAAAGCAGAACATGAAAAAGAATCAAGACTGGGGAGGCTGGAGAGATGCTCCAGTGGCTAAAAGCAGTTGTTGGTCTTGCAGACAGCTCACATTTGTTTGCTGGCACTTGTGTTGGGTAGATCACAATCACTTAGATCTCCAGTTCCGGGATATCTGACTCCCTCTTCTGGACTCTGGGGGCACTGCATATGTGGTAGTGCACATACATTCATGTAGGCAAAACAGTCATACATATAAATGAAAATAAAAGAAACTTTAAAATAAGATCCTGAAAAAGTCCTATCCTATGGAATTCTAACTTTTATGACATGTATAATAAAAAATACTCCTAAACATGAAAATTATTTATCCTTAAAGTTATGAGGTATCACATTATTTATGTAGAATAAAGCAAGAACTATCTAAATTCAGAAATGTAAACTATAGATGAAATGTTTCAAATCATTAGTAACTATCTATCTTTTAAAAATATGATATATTTTTAACATATAAAAATATAATCATATAACATTGGGGGAAAGAATATACATTTTTATAAATGTATACATTTTCATATAGAAATCCTATACATATTGGTAGTTATACTTTTGTGGTGATTACTATCTTCAGAGTAGCTTTATAAGGAAAGACTCTGAGGCTGGGGAAATGGCTCAGTAAATGAAGTATTTTTCGTACAAATGTGGTTACTGGAGTTTAGTCCCCTGTACCTACAGATATGCTAAGATACAGACAGGTGATCGACAGAGCAAGCTGAACAACTGAACTTGCTAAGTTGGTGGCTTCCAGATTCAGTGAGAGCTGCAGCTATTTTATAAGATGGAGTGTAACTGAGGAAGATACATCAACCTGGGCCTCTATGTGCACACATACATGAGCTCCACATATGAACATGTATACAGACCAAAAAGGGAAATACTGAAGTTATTATAAGCTATTTCATTTGAGGTTATATTAACTGTTTCTAACTAAGGCTCACTTCTTAACATTACAGATTTTTCTATAATGAAAATGTACTCATTTAAAAATGGAAATATACTATTATTTTTAGCATCTACTATTCACAAAATGAATGGCTAGGTCTACTTATAGAACATGTCTAGCTGCCCAACAAGCTTATAGTTTCTTAGGAAATCATTTCGTTGTTGTTGTTGCTGCTGCTGTTAATTAATACAAGTTTTAGCTTTATATCTTATTGCTGTGACAGAATACCCCAATAAAAGCAATTTGCAGAGTAAGCGGTTTACTCTGGCTTATAGTTTGAGGGGACCATTCCACCATGACAGGGAAGGCTTGTTGGCAGAACCCAAAGGCCAGCAGATACAGAAAGCAGAGCTAGAACAGGAAGTGAGGTCAGCCTCAAAGCCCTCAATGTCTGCCCAAAGTAACCTACTTCCTCCAGTGTCATCTCCCAAAAGTTCTACAACCTTCCCAGAGCCACCATGCAGGGAGCAAGCGTTCAGATATATGAACCTAAGGGGAACATGTCACAGTCAAACCGCAACAACATACACAATCTCTTAAGTTTTGTACCAATATGTATAAGCCTACCTAAAAAAAATCATGGAAGACATTAATACTGGTTTAGAAGGATTTTAAATTTTTTTCCTAAAACTATTACATATTTTATGAAGTTTTTATAACTTCTGAACGTCATATATTGTTTCATTTTACATTGCTTTATTTCATGTATAAAAATGTCCCCTCCCAAAAGGTAAGCTGTGAAGGGATTGTTGTCACTGTTGTATATTTTTAACTACAAGTCACACCTGTAATCCCATCATGTAGTCACTTCATGCCAGGTTATAACATTTTTTTAAATTATTTTTACTTTGATATAATATGTTTTGAGCAAGTCCACCCCTAATCCCTTCCACACACCCTTTTTCTAAGTTCATATGTGTACAGTGATCCTGTCATGCCCCCAAATACTGTTTTCTTAATGATGTCCACTATCCCTGAATCTTATACAACTCTTCCACTTCCTTTTCCAATGCTTGGAGGAAGGGACTATGACATAAATGTCCCACTTAAAACTGAATACTCTACAACCTCTTAATTTCTGCATGTTGAGCCATCTTTGGTCTCTACATGTCATTTTTTTCTATAAGGGTTGAAATTTTCCCATAATCTATGGGTGTGAAAGTAAGGAGAATTTAAAAGTCAGCTTATTGTATATCCATTTAGCAAAATATTAGTAGGTTCTCCTCTATAATGTAGGCCACCATGAATTTTTTCCAAGTTAATGGTACCCAGCATGAGTTGTATCATACGCAGTGGGTCTTAAATCCAATTGGAAAGTGATTTGGTTGTTCCTCCATCCTTCATGCCATGATGGCACCATTGCACATGCCTTTCCAGGCCAGTTGCTATAACTCACTGGATTCACATCTGGCTAAGACTTTCGTTTATGTTTTCTTCTATGGTAATGTTGCATGTATTAATAAAAATCATGCTACTGCCTATGCCCAGGAGATGCTATCTATACCTTGGCCCTTCCCACTTCCCTTTTGTCCTACCTGGCTTAACTCCAGGATTGATCGCAACCAGCCCTAACCCTTTTGAATCCTTTTGAACTCTTCCTAATCCTTTTGAATCTGTGGATAAAAATACACACTCACCTTGACACTGTACATCTTGCTGTTTGTGGCACAATTGCTGGGTGCAGATACCTCCCACATGCAAAGTGTGCCCTCATCAATTTATAATCTTTGTCTCTCCTTCCACCCTAAACTTAGTGGCTTGTTCCAATTAGCCCCCACCACACATCTTTGATCACCTGCCTGTAGTAGAGGCTGCAGGCCCTAGATGCACTGAGGCCTTACATGATTGGAGTGTCCTCTTTCCCCCAAAACATGGCAGAAAAAGCCTTTCTCTCTTTCCCTGTGTCTCCTTTTCCTCTTGGGACCAGGAAGTCCCACCTATACGTTCTTTCCAGCAATTGGCCCCTGGCCTTCCTTATAGACAAGTCCAAGAACCAATTGGGGGACAAGATCTTGGCAACAGAACCTTCCCTTACATAGTAATATGCATAGACCCTTCCTGAACTACTCACCACTAGAGATGAAGCTTCCAGGTTGGGTACCGGCTTGATTTCTCCATTGTTTATGACTCAAGTATGTGATATGTTTAAGCAATAGGGTTTTACTATCAAGTGCTGGATGGTAACCAAGACCAATGGTAATAGCCAACAGTATCTACCACAGTGGCTAACAATTTTAAAAGAGGCATTCTATACCTAGCAATGGCCTTTTTCATTTGATAGTTTTTCATACCTGGGAGTTCAAATGGAGTTGTCCTGTAATGTAATGCTATATCACATTGTCACACTATTACAGGACAACTCCATTTGAACTCCTTTAATGCATGTATATGTATGTATTTTAGGAAGTATCTCATGTCATCTTAGTCAAAATGGCTAGAATAAAGAAAACAAGTTCTAGCATTTTCTTAGTCAGGGTTTCTATTCCTGCACAAACATCATGACCAAGAAGCAAGTTGGGGAGGAAAGGGTTTATTCGGCTTACACTTCCATACTGCTGTTCATCACCAAGGAAGTCAGGACTGGAACTCAAGCAGGTCAGAAAGCAGGAGCTGATGCAGAGGCCATGGAGGGATGTTCAGTACTGGCTTGCTTCTCCTGGCTTGCTCAGCCTGCTCTCTTATAGAACCCAAGACTGCCAGCTCAGAGATGGTCCCACCCACAAGGGATCTTTCCCCCTTGATCACTAATTGAGAAAATGCCTTACAGTTGGATCTCATGGAGGCCTTTCCTCAACTGAAGCTCCTTTCTCTGTGATAACTCCAGCTGTTCCAAGTTGACACAAAACTAGCCAGTACAGGCATGGATCTGGAGATAGAACACTTTTCACCATTGGTTAGAGTATAAACTGGTAAACCACTATGGGAATCAATGCAAAGTTCTGTTAAAAAGCTAAAAATAAATCTACCATATGATTCATCTATAGTAATTCTTCAACTTCTGTGAAGATACTTGCTAACCCCCATTCAATATTGATCTATTCACAGTAGCTAGAAAAAGAAACAGTCTAGGTGCCCATTAACAGATGAATGGATAATGAAAAATGTCATGTATATACATTATGGGCTATGATTCAGCTGTTAAGACAAGTACAATTAAAAAATTCATAAGTAAATAGATGGAACTCTAATTATTTGGACAGAGGTAACCCAGACCCAAAGTTACAAATACCTCAAATTTTATCTCATATGTGAATGTTACCTTTGAATATTTAGGCAAGTGTGATTAAATTGGAGTACCCATAGAAGTCAGGACACTATTAATGGGTTGTGGAGGATATCTCAAGGGAAGGATGATAGAATTGAGGAGGAAAAAGGAATGATGGGTCACAGGGGTTAAACTAGGTGGGAGATGGGGGAGCAGCTAGAAGAGAGTATGGAGAAAGATAAGCAACAGTAAAGACAGTTCTTTAGTTTAAAACCAAAATTAAAAGCACTCCAGGGAAGGGAAACAGGCTTGACATGGGCATCAACTGTACAAGTAGCCTTGACTATGAAACAGTTGTAAATGTGAGAAAGAATGCATAGGCTATTATTGAGAAGAACAAAGGAATGTGCAGACTTCTACATTTAGCTGAAAGACACTTCAGTTGACTGTGCCTTGTCCAGCAATTAGCAAGAACTGCAGGGCTGTAGCTATTTACAGGCCATTTCATGGCCACCACACAATCTCTTTGAGAAAACCAGACTGAAAGTACTTTCCCATTGGCATAATGGCTTTTGGGTACTTTCATGTTCACAATGTATTATCAACAAATGCAGAGCAAAGAGTTCTAATTCTTGCTGTTTTTTTCCTCCAAGTTTCATTTTTTTCTCTTCTTTTGTGTTAGCTAGAATATAATGTTGAGTAAAAACGTAACCTCAAACTTAGTAGGAGAACTTTAAATAACTTATCACTGAATAAAATATAGCACATAGAATTTTTCTTATTACAGTCTTCACAAGGTAAGGGGGGGAGATCTCTCTGGTCTTAGATTTTTAGATGAATTTATGTTTTCATTTTTGTAACTGGATATCACATTTGCTCCAATGTCTTCTCTATATTTATTAAGTAACATGCTATTTTACTTTTAATTTTGTAGATGTGAGTCACACTGATTGAATTTTGAATGTTGAATGATTTTTGCATTAACAGAGAAAAACTTACATTGGCAGTATTTATTCTTGTAATAAACTTGCCAGGCATTGATACAAAGTGGGTGCTAATCTGGGAAAATCAGAAAGTGATCCGTTTTGTTAGATTGCTGGAAGAGTTTGGTACAAATCAGTGCTATTCTGCCTCAAAGGTTTGGGTAAAGTCGTTTGAGTCAGGCTATTTCCTGGCAAAAGTTTTTATGAATTCAAATTTTTAATGTATTACTGTCCAGGCCCATCTTTTCATCCATGTGTCTTTAAATCAATGCTCTGTGGTATATTTTCAAAAGGTACTTCCCAGCCACTTTTCACCCATATTCTACGTAATTCTATGTAATTCCTTTAAAATACACTTGGAACTTTTGTTTCTGTTTCCAGTGTATGCTGATTTTTAGTAAGTACGTAGGTTTCTTTTCTTGAACACACAAAATAGTGTGGTTCTGCTTATCAGACACATAAAAAGTGTATCTCACAGAACCAGCCCTTTATTCCTTTTATCTTGTTCCACATCTCCTGTCCCCTGTGTGGACTTACTTGATAAGTGGCACACAATCTCTTTGGCACTTGGATTCTTTCACTTGACTGTTTATTCTAGAAACTCTTCAGTACTATTGAGAAACATCTCTCATTCTTTTCCACTTAGTCAGTATAACAAGTAATTTTTTTTTTAGTCATCTTTTTATATGGAAGCATTTTATTTGTTTGAAATATCTTGGAATTATAAATGAAACAATATGTTTCTGTATTATACAAAGTATATCCTGAGAGTATGTTCTTCAAAATGGGATTGAGTCAAAATATAAGTTTGTGTGTAGTTCATTAAATATTTCCATGTTTCCTTCCTAAATGATTGTTCCCATTTATATTCTCACCAAACATATTGGATCATGCTTGCCATGCTTGCTGTTTACATGACAGCAATGTACTGTGCCACCAGTACTATTCTTCATAAATGATGTCTCTATATGACTTTGGAATTTGCTTTCCTCACATTATGTTTAAAGTTGAATATCTCTTCATACATTTAAGGGCTATGCATATGTATATAGTATGTGAGTTAGCTATACATCTTAACCATGTATTTCTTCCATCAATTTTGGACAGCTTGTTGTATATTAGAGATGTCAGTTCCTTGATTTACATTGCAAACATTTTCTCTTGCTTTACCAGATCTTTTGACTTTGTTGTACACGCTTTTCTTTATTTGCCATGTAATTAAGAAAAGTTTTGAAATAAAAGTTATCATAATTTCACCTTGAAGCACTAGAACTGCCCACCCATACATTTTAAGGAATATACCTATCTTTGTTTCATGTTTGTATAGCTTCATATTTTAATACTTATTGTTTTGACTTATTCATTGTGTAGTATGCTATAAAATATTTTAATCCTTTTTCCTCAAAGGCAAAACTAGTTTCTCAGTACTACTTAATAAACATCCATCTTTGCCCCATCCTCCTTTGATCATTTGATATAACCATCATATATAATATATATACTTATACACAAACATATATATTATACACATATATGTATATATTATATGTAATTTGCATATTTTCTTGGGACAAAGACTTACATTTCTATGGAAGTGCAATTTGTTCATCTATTTTTCATTACCAAATACTTCAATTATAGAGGTTACTGGTATTTTTTCATCATTTTCTAATATTAAAATTGGCCCTTGGATGAATTTGCTACCAGTCTTTCAGAATCATCTAAGAACTCTGCTGTAGCAATTGAGGCCAGGTTTGCCTTTAATCACCTCTAACTGGTCATTCTCTCAACACTGGGTACACAGGAATCTGGGAAATGTGATTGTTTGGATCTTTGCTGCAGAGTTTAAAGTAAAGGTCAGACAGTGCTTCTCCTGCAAAGGGATCTCCTGGATCTCAGAGCCTGGCATTCTGCTGCAGACGTGATGGTCTGATGGCTGTGGTGTGCCATCTGTGTCTGCCATAGGGCTTCCTCGAAAGGGTACAGCTCTATATCACTGGGATATAGTGACACTCTATATCACTTCAGGTGACACACACAAAATGAGACTGCTTACTCTGTAGACACAGGACTGGAGTCTTGTGAAAGTCTGCCAAGTTCTCTTCTGAATGCTCATCCAAGCTTGCTCTGGCTTTTCAGCAGCCCTGTCAACAGAATATGTTATCTTGTCTTGTGCCAGACTGACAGTTGAGAGCTAGCGACATCTGCTTGCACTATTCTGGCTGCAGGTGGGTTATTGGGTGCCTGTGTGCCAGACTATCTTCATTACCTCAAGCATAGCTTTGCATCCTAGCTTGCAAGAAGACTCCAGGTAGAAATCTTTCAACTCATGAGAGGATCTTGTCATAGTGATCCTCAAGATGTATGTGGTCACAGTCTCCATCCCAGCTTCCCAAAGGAGTTGGCAACTTCAAAAGACTGCTTGATCTTTACTCCTCTACTGGCTTATAAATCAAGAACTACCCAAAGGGGGATACTATAAAATATACAAGCACCTGATGAACCTTGTATCAGTGAAAAAAAAAGACCCCCTTTTTTTTTCTGATAGGAATAAGATAGGTGACCTCCAGGCTTCCATGGAGAGTTCCCTCTATCCTCAAAACAAGAAAAAAAGTAATATGTAGTAATATGTATAATATCTTCTAAAAGTTGAATAGTTGCTTCTAGGATGCCTCAGTCTGTCCTAGACAAGGGGAGCTTCCAAGTTAAACATTCCCTTTCTAGAAGCTAGAACAGAAAATCTAATTATAGACCCAGTAGCTGATCTCATAAAAAAAATGATGGAACTTATGAAGAAAGGTGTTGGAGCCTTCGATGAGTTCTGCCTTCAGTGTTCCTGACATTGAGTCCTGACACATGTTACAAACCTTTAGCTGTCATTATCTTCACCCCAGGCCCTAGAACTCCATGTGTTCTCTTCTAAGTAAAACAACAACAACAACAACAACAACAACAACAACAACAACAACAGAGTCTGCTCTTACTTCCCTAGCTGCACGACCCTTTGATTCCCCAGTCCCACTCAGTCAGCAAAAGATTCCTAATATCTCAATGGAAACTGACCTGTTTTAATCCACCCCCCCCCCCCAAGCCCTAGGACCACATTCTCCACGTTCAAAAACAGCAGAGGGATCAGAAAAGCACAAACTTCTGTAAATGTGCATTTCCAGAGTGGAATCTCCTATGTGGAAATTGAGGTTCCAAGGGGGTGCTTTGTAGGTTAAATGGTGGAAAGGAGGCAGAGGCAGGAAAGAAAGAGTCTGTAAACTACACTGTGAAATCATGTCTTCTAAGTCTACTGGCAACAGGCATAATGGCAGATTACCCAGTCTATCTCCATTCCAGTTCATTTTCCACTGCTTAGTAGGTTGAGCCTCTGAGTACCTGGTCAACAGAACAGCTGAGCCTCTAAATGGTACAAATCCTTACCACCTGTGAAGTTTTTGTAGCTTGGTAAAAGAAAATGAGTAATAGTAAAACTGAGAAATATATATTGTTTACACATTTTAATCATTCCTTCATATATTCTCAGTTTTAGCAGCTGTGCATGGTGCATATGAAAGAGCTGTTTAAATGGAAGGTATAAAGCCAGCTACTTTTGTATAGTTTGAATTTCATAACTCCACAAATAATGTAAAACCAATACACACAATCTAAATGTCTGGCACATCACAAACATCCAAGTGGAATTTAAGGAAACAAAACTCTTATGAACATTTTATGTATAATTCCTTTTGGGGGGGAATCTATTGTCATTTTTAATGAGTTACTTCCCTAAAATGTTCACAAAGATGAGGTGAGAGTATGGTATTATTTAAACTTGTATTTAAATAGCATGTATATATTAATCTAAGAGCCTTCCATTATACAACCTCAGACATTTTCTAAATTAAATGGTCTTTGATATCATTGGTGACTATTTAAAGCAAGAAAAAATATATTAGATATATAAATTTATATATAAATTATATGTTGTATATAAAGTAAATATATAAATATAAATTATATATTATTATAAATTAAATATATAAATATATAAAAATAAAATCATTAACCACATTTTTATTACCACTATTATCTTCTTTTTTTGGAAAAAAATCCTCATTCAATTTTCTTCAGAGAAAATAGTTTTATGTTCTTAATGGTGTTTCTTTATAAAGATATTCACTTTAGGAAAATATGAGCCAAAAGAGATTTGTTAACATTCTAAAACTTTCAATCAATCACCTTACTGTTGGGAATAAGCCTATTACCAGGAAATTCAAATCTTCTTATATATATATAAAGTGTGTATTTATTTGAAAAATAGGCCATGAAAGTGACAGATGAGTGTTGAGATGAACTATGAGTTTCCTATAGAATGACTTTTAGGGAATTATGGTAGCAGGAAGGATAAATAGAAAAAAATGATAAAAATCTAAATAATGAGAGAATGTTTGGCATTGACACTGCTCAAGGCCATATAAAGTACTCCCATCCAGAATTTATAATTTACACTTTAGGCCCTCGAGCACAATGTCACTGAGTAGGAGCTGACATGAAGTGCCTCTCTGGATTCAATTTGATCCACAAAGAAGGACTTGGTGACAACATGGGGATGGTGGAAGGAGAGAAAAGTGACCATGTCATCTTGGAGTTCACTAAAAGTAAGAAAATGAGGTGCTGAACGCTTTTGGATGTCCATTCCAGGCAGACTTCAAAAAGCTCCGTGAAGAATAACCACATACCAACAGATGCAGACACAGGAAAGGACACTGCATGAAGATCAAAGGCTCCAAGCAATGAGACTCTACGACACCTCCCAGTAATTCAAGGGAGACCTGGGCTGAGGTGAGGGGAGGTGCCAGTAGAAACCACAGTGCTGTGTGTGGGATGAGCCCAGGCTTTCATAAGACCAAAGTCAGATATGGTGAGGAGAGGGAGGGGAGCAGAGGCAAGTGCAAACAGAGTGAACTGTTAAGACCAATAGCAGAAAAGGCAAAGACCACAGCTAGCTGAGAAGCAAGGACAGCAGAATTAAGAAGAGTACCCACGGTTTAAAATGTTCTGGATCAAGAAGTAATTTAAAAAAGAATAGCTACCATCTAAATGGTATTCATTCCATTCTGTGGAGAAAAGAAAGAAGCACAAGGAATATTGTAAACTCTGGAATATAAAACCCATAAGCACTGAAGCAGAGATGATCTGCACTCCCTACTTAGGTCTTCTTCCATGTGGAGAGACACCCTTTAATTCTGGCCTTCTCCATTGCTCTCACACCTTTACTGTTATGATGGAAGGCTAGGTATTTATTTGTAAATACCTAGTTAGTAAGTCTAAGGGAATTTGTGCTAACAAGTCCCTTCCTCTGGATCTTTGGAGAGAACCCTTTTGGCAAGCAGATGGCCTGAGCTAACCGACAGTGAAGACTTTGTCGGAGAAGCTCTTCACGTCATGCAGAGGATATGCTCATTTTTCATCTGTCTCAACATCTTCTTTTTGTTGTTGTTGCTTCAGTTTCCTCCTTCCTTTGAGTACAGGTTTCTTAAAGAGATCAATAGAGTCCCCTTTACACAGCCTTGAGCTTAGTTCCTGACCACGAAGCAGTACTTTTGAGCTGCTATTTTGGGTATGGTGAAATAATGCTTCACTGATAAACCCTTGCCTATGATGTAACTTAATGTTATTTTCCCAAATTAGACGATAGAAATCAAGACAAGTGGAGAAACTAAAATCTATAAATTCCTTAAAAACAAAAACAAAAACAAACCCAAGTCTTCAGGCCCATGAAGTAATACTATTGCTTGCTTAAATAACTCAGACAACCACAGAAAAGACACCGCCTGTCATAGTGGAGTAGTTGCCATGTGGAAAGTGTATCCAGAAGGTCAGGGAAGCAATCACTGCTCTGTTGTTGTGATAGAACACCACCAGCAATTTATGGATGAGTTTATTTTGACTTATAGTTACAGAGGGAGAGTCTATCATGCGGGGGAGACATGGCATCAGGCAGCCAGAGTAGGAAGCTGAGAGAGCACATCTTCATCCATGAACCATAGCAGAGAGAGAGAGACAGAGGCAGAGAGACAGAGACAGACAGAGACAGACAGAGACAGAGACAGAAAGGGACATAGACAGAAAGAGACAGAAAGAGAGACAGAGAGTCAGGGACAGAGACATAGACAGAGATAGACATAGTGACAGAGACAGAAATATATGTGTGTGTGTGTGTGTGTATGTATATATATATCACCCCAAGTAATGACATACTTCCTCATGAGAGGCTCCACCTCCTAAAGTTTCCATAACATCTTCAAACCATGCTGCTAACTGGTGACAACATGTTCAAATTCCTGAGCCTTTGAAGGACATTTCTTATGCAAACCATCAAAATGAGAAATAATATAATGCCCCTTCTCTTCAAATGGCTAAAAATTAAAAGTTTTAGAAATTGCAACCAGTACGTTTGACATCCTCCTCCTGGCAATGAATAGACCATGTCTTTGAAGCAGAAATATATTAAACACTATAGTTTGGATGAATCCATTAAAAATGTAAGTTGCTTCAAATTTATCCTTAAGAGTTTTATATCAACTGATCCTATATTTATCAAGAAAGGTCTAGAAACATAGTGTACATTCATTTCTAACCAAACATCAGGCTGAGATGTGCACAGGATACCGCACAGGAGGGGAGGAAACCCATAGTTACACTGGGAAAGAGTTGAACAGCTGGGAGATCAATCAGTAAACATGAGAGGCCTCTGGAAGGTGAGTGGGGAGTTGGTACCTTAAAAAAAGCAAACACAGTCTTTAAGCTTTAAAATAATGCAAAGCATCGACTCATGGAGGGGATATCCCCAGTTCAGTGTTTGCTTTTATGGGAGATTATGAATACCACTTATCAAAAGGGAATTAAGTTTGCGGGGACAAGGTCAGAAAGCCAACCTGGGTATCAGGTCAAACAGATAAAGGTTGAGGGTTTTATCCAGAGAAGAATCTGATAAACATCTAGCCTAGCTTTCAAGTCAGTTAGCTGTTTGGGGTCCTCAGATTTTTCTCTAGCAAATAAAGGAGCTTGAAATCAAAGAGGTGTCTACAGCCCCATCTTGAAGGACTTGCTGTTTCCACTAGGACCTTGAAAAAGGCAACAGCCTGAGTTAAATCAAACCCTTGCTAACTACAGAAGGCAGAAGCAGGGTTAGGAGTAATGACTATAGCCAGGTGAACTCATAGTTAAACATGAGAGAAGCTTGAAAATTTTTAATTACTTTAAAATTTACTCATTGTCGTACATAGCAGTTCTTTTACACAATCATGATAGAATGTAACTGGAGGTCTGTGGACAACCAGGGGTAGTTAGTTCTCTGCTGTCATCATGCTAGGTCCTGGAGATTGAACACAGGACTATAGCTTTGGGGGCAGGTGCCTTTATTCTCCCGAGTCATTTCTCTAGCATGAAAGAACTTTCTAGCTGTCAAATATACCCTAAAATGCAAGGGGCCAATTACTGACTGGTAAGATGGCTGATAGTGGAGCACAGTTTAAACAGTGGCTTCAAGCTGACAGTCAAGTGTTCTTTCTTTGTTGTTAATGCACTTGAAGTGTATTTAGGAGTCTGTGAGATGCCAGGCTCTGGGTGGAGGACCTTATATGTGTTCTGGTAGTCAGAGGAGCTTAGGCGAAGACTTCAAGGATGGTGGGAGGGTCTTACCCAGTGACTGTGACAGTCTAGCTGGTCTGCACATGTTAAGACAGAGTGCCTAGTCTCTCCTACAAGTCCCAATTTAGGAGACTGGGGAGGAATCCAATCAACTTGTAATTTTAACCGTGTCTCGAGTGATACCCATGTCAATCGTCCGTGGACCACACTGTGAGAACCCACAGGTCACAGAGATTCTTTGGAAGTCCAAAGATTTTTTTTTCAGCTTTCATTCTAACGCTAAGATCCTAAGTGTCAGTAATTATTCTACCCTCCTGGGGCGAGATCATCACACAGCAAAGTCTTTTCTAAAAAGCATGTCATCGAGAGATACCAGTTAGCTGAACCACTCAAGCCAGTCTGCCCCGCCTGTCCCTCACTTCTCTTTACAGCGTTGTCATCTCTAAATGAAGGGGGCATTTTTGCCCCAGTAATTCCTCATCATGCCTTTTCCAGACACTTACTGTCAACTCCCACGATCTGGACAAAGGAAATTATATTGGGAAAAAAATTACATAATGCTATAAAACAAACCTCGGCCCAGATTATGTAAAGAATTATTTAAGTGTTTTAAAGCTTCAGAAAGATACACTTGTTGTTGAGCATAGTGTGGAAGTGGGTGTTGAGAGATGAAATGGACCGTGGTGTGTGTCTATGTGTATGTGTGCATGTGTGTGTATTGTGGCTGTGTGACTGTGTGTGTATGTGTACATATACTCCACAGGAAGAAGACAGCAAGTTTTATCCCCAGTTGCTTCAGGTGACTTTTCTCTGCTATTTTTAATGCTTTTATTATTTGAATTTTACAGCACCCCAGGGGTCGTTAGCTATTTCAAGAGATGTCATACAATTCTGAAAAGTTCCTCAAAATAACATTTTAAGTCACTTCAATTGAAAAAAAATGAATATTTGCAGTACAGAAATTTTCCAGAGTGGTGAAAGGAGAGTATTTAGAATTGAAATAAACAAAATAACTAGGAATTGCTGGGGAGTACTTTAAGCTTCCAGTTCATGCTGGTTCCCAGTTCATGCTAGTTCCCTAATGAATTGCTGACCGGTGGGTGTTCTGTACCTCAGAGTCCTGGCATCTAAATCAAACATAAAACACCCCACATATTTTGAAATGAAAACAAAACAGAACAGAACAAAACTGTTCTCTGGCAACTTTCAATTATCTCATTAACAAATTATCTAGATGCACGCAAGCGCCGGCAATTTTATCTCTTTAATTCTCGATGCTCTGTTTCGTACTTAGAGGTGCTAGAGCTTTCCTTGTTGTCCCAAGAATTCCACTCAGTGTCAAAGGTGCCGCCGCAGGAAGCTGGACGCCGATTCAGGGCACTTTTGCAAGACAGCTTTCTTCTCAAACCAATGCAAAATGCTTCTTCTATTAAAGCAAGTGGTGAAGCTGAAGAGAGGAGACAGAATGTGCAGTGGAAAAGGATTCTGAGCCTCCGAGTACAAAGAAAGTGTGGAGATATTAACGTTGTGATTTCGTTGATTACCAAAAATTACTTGATTTTCAAAAGTAGTAATCCTCTGCTAATTGTGCATATATGAGAAGGTGAGGCGGCTGACATGGTTTTAAAGAGTGCCAGGTGCACACAGTTCTCTGGAAAAGAGCAGCAGAGGGCATCCAGAGGATCTCAGACCAGAGGCTGCTTCGTGCTGATTAGAGAGAGCCTGAGGCAAGACTGTCTCCAGAGGTTGTGCTGTCTGCCCTTCTTGGGTCGCACCCTGTAACCAGCTCTGCCTAAGTTTATCCCACTCCCGGTCCCATCCAGTTCACCCTCCTCCGCACTAACCAATAACAACCTTTCATAACTATAAACATCTCCTTCACACTTCCTCCCTGGAACTATAACTCATCCTTCAAGATTAGCGACAAAAACTCCACTCAGGAATTTCTGTGTTTTCTTTGGAACCCAGATACAAAAATAAAATGATTGATTGTGTTTGGGTTTCCTCTTCCTTCCTTTCTTTCTTTCTTTCTTTCTTTCTTTCTTTCTTTCTTTCTTTCTTTCTTTCCTTCCTTCTCTCTCTCTCTCTCCCCCTTCCTTCCTTCTTTCCTTCCTTTCTTTTTTTGATCATCATAAAATAGTAATTTTCAAATATTTTTATAAACTGAAACATGGATACAGAATTGAATATAATATCTCATACTTTCACTTCTCTCCCTCCCCACCACTCCCTGTCTCTCAGAGACTTAGGCATCCATCCTACAGCCCACTCCTCCAGCATGGCTGCTTCAGTGTTTGCATCAGGATTGAGTTGGCTGTGGCATCTGTGCCGCCCAGTGTAAAGTGGATATACAGAGGCCCTTGTGCAACAGTTATTAAGATTTTCTGGTGACAGCAGAACACTTAACTAAAGGGCGAGTTCATGCTAAGCCTGGGGCCTTGTATAGCAGCACAGAGCCAATGCCCAAAGCTGGCCCTGGTTGTATCTCATTCTGTGTTTGTCAATTCTGCATTCCTCCGAGTAAGAATCTGATTGGTTAAGGAAGCAGTTCATTCCCGGTGTGCCATTGGCCTAGTCTTTGGAGGTGTCTTGACCTTTTAACCTAAAACCAAGCATGTGTTAGCCAGGGTGGGAAATGAGGCTGGAACTGGTTGATGGGTCTACAGAGCGTGCCCGCTAAGGGATAGTGGACAGGACAGCTTTGTGTAGGATAGAACACGGATAGGCAGGCAGCCATTGATGTGCGAATATCACAGGACACATTTCCAATTTGACTCTGACGCTTGTGCATTTAAAATAGGGTAGTAATATGTCAAAGGATTCCAGAGGGGTTAAATGAAATAGTGACTACTAAGCAGCAAGGGATAATACTGCTCCCTTTCCAATGGAAGAAGCACGAACAACAGACCAGATATAAGAACTATAAGAACTCAAATAATCCCGCACCTCAAACTTGGACAACACAGAGACTGGAGGCACAGCTTTAGGGAGCTGTGTTCAGGATGACCACAGTTACCAAGCACACAGCACATCTCTGATGTGGAGAGCAGACCAGGGACTGGGTGACTGCCAAGGGACAATCTGCCCAATAGGCTTTGGCTACTGATATCGTTATTATGCTTAGGAAAGAACATATTTCCTTTGGAGGAAAGTCATTTTCCAGTGCTCTCCTGGAGAAGCTGCTCTTGTTTCTGACAGTGACTAGGAGATTTGCTATAGGTCTTTCTCCCTCTCTCAGGAGTGACTGACTAGCTCTGGGTCTCTCTCTTCCTGTCTCTCTCTTCCCTCTGCACAACCTCCCACCCCCATGCTCCTATGTCTGGGCATATAAAAGATTCTAATTTGCAAATATATGAGCTGGAATTATAAGTGAGTGCTGGCTTACCATACACAAAATCCACAGTCTAATCCCTAGTATGGAAACACACACACACACACACACATCAAGGGTTCAGTCAAATGGAAACTTACTCAGAAGAGCCCCTCACTTTATTTTTAATTTCCTAAAATGAATCTGGGAAGTAAATATGGAAAAAACAGAGGCCTAAAGAAAAGTAAGAAGCCTGCCATGTTGCTCTCAGTGGTGAGCTTCTGAGTTAGGCCAAGGATGCCGGCCGGCTGCCTTTGTCTCTTCGTCTGTCTCCTCCCCCTACCCAGGGTGCTGTGCTTGGTCTTCCCCACATTTTCCAGGCACACATTTCAGACTTGTGCTACGTGGGCAATTCTGACCAGTTCCAAAGACTGGCGCAGTACTAAGATGGAAGCTGGTACCAAGCACACTCTGTAAGTACTGATGGGGAGCCTGCGCTCTCAACTCAGGAGGCTGCGGCAGGAGGATGAGCAATAATAATGTTCAAGCAATAACAAGAAGACGAACAAAGACATGAAACAATCATTTGAGGAGTTCATGTCTGCAGTCCGGTAGTATCTGCATACTTAACCGGTCTGTTCTAGAAAAGAGTTTAACAGATGTTCCCAGGCAGACGCACTTGCAAAGCTCCTGGGTCTTTTATAATGTCAGCTACTGCCCAGATACAAAATCGCACATGTAGAGGAAATGGAGTGATAAACATCCCTAGGATGTTACTCTTTCCCTTTCATTCGTCCAAAATCAATTGCAGCTTTAACTTTCCATTCCGCGGCTGCAGCACTCTCCAACAAGGGAAGAAGGATGCATCAGGAAAATCAACATTTTCAAAACTGAGGTAGGAGATGCAGCTCAAGGCCTTGGCTGAGTCAGGTGTGGGGTGCCGAGGTGGGTGGGGGAAGGGCCTGAGGGTGCTTGCCTCAAGGATGTGTGCTCAGGAGCCCATCGGGAGAGGACATTGAAACCATTAATCTCGCAAGAACAAATTCTAAATATACTAGCTCATAAGAGAACTGACAGTTTGTGTTTGTTCAGTACTGGGAATCTAGTCCAAAACTTGGGATGCAGTCATTCTACCATCAAGCTTCATCACCTTCCTGGGAGATTTTACTCCTATTTCTGAGAAGATGAAAGCTTACAGAGCTACATTTTAAGTATGTTTATGTTTGTCAAGAAAGAGTAAGCAAAATAATGTTTCGGGATGCTCACGCCATGAACTTTTGATCACATTTAAGAATTTATCATTTGAATTTCACACTGAACCGATAGAACACTCCTTTTTTATTAGCATATAATCATTGTACAAATTAATGGGTGTCATTATGATATTTGCATGCAGACTCCTAGTTCTTAGTAGGTTTGAGTGGTTGGTTGGTTTGGAGACAGGCTTTCGCTATGCAGCTGGGGTTGGCTTTGAATTCATAGCCATCGTGCCTCAGCCTGTTAATTACTGGGATAACAGTTTTGTGCTATCATGCCTAGCTCAGAGCTCCAATTTTTGATGATCAGAAGTTCATTGTGTAGTGATACAGGAGCTATCTCTTGGTAGCCAAGGGGAAAAAAGCCATTAGGAAAACTTACAAGTCTTCACATGTTAGAGTGAGACTTGGCAGTTATATGGAATGTCTCAACCAAGGCCACTGGGTGTGAGAGAAAGGATGCTTGTTGTGAAGTATGAGACAGCCAAGCAGACCTGATTAGTGCCAGACGGGCTCTGGGGAGCAAAGCGAGTATTGGGCATGTTACATAACTTCTAGGAGATACCCTCACCCCACATCTTCCAATAAACACATGACAGATACTATCACTCTCTTATACAGTGTTGCTTCAAAAAGGTCACTACTTGTAAAAGACTAAATAAATATAGCTTCTAAAGAGACCTCTGCCTACTTTTAGGAAAGAGACCCCAGGTCTCCTGTAGACAAAGAATTAGCAAAGAGCTGCAGGTATGTTTTTTGGTATCAAGAGGAACAAAAGGGACTTAGAATAACAAGCAGCAAAGGAGACACCCGAGAAGTTGAAGATTGTTAACAGCAGCCAACATCAACGGTTGAAAGACACGCACAGTCAACAGCTAACAAAACGGGAGTCACAGAAGCTTCAACTGCCACTAAAGGTTGGGCAGCACACGAACAACTCATGATCTTCATCCTTTTGGGCCAGGGGAATATGCACAGAATGTGTGGGTCCTCTGTGACTTAGCCAGGGATAGCCCATGTGGTTAACCCATCTCATAGCAACTAAAGCACCCTTTGTTTAGTTTCTGCCATGGCTCTATTAAACCCAAAACAAAAGGAAAACAAAAAGATAAGGAGTTTCAAGAGCCTTTACTCTTTAAGGAACTCCTTTTCTTCTTAGGAGCTTCCCTAGTTTTTCTGTAATTTCTTACTTCTTTATTTCTCAGCTTAACATCTCTTAACAAACTTGACTCCACTCTGTTCATCCCCTGCCTAGGGCATGGAGCATCTTCATCTTAAATCATTGTTGGAGTGAGACAACAAACTCAAAAACCATTGGTCCAAGTCCATCCTTGGTTGTGATGAATGTTCGCCACCCTAGACTCTTGGGTTATACACAATTAGGCTGAGAACAGTCCACCATACTAAAAAAGAAAAAAATAATCCTGCATCAGTATTTTGCCTAATTTGACCTAGTGTTCCATTTTCCCAACCCAAAAGTGGCTTGCCCTTGATGTCTTGGCCATTCTATTGACTTAACGTTGGTAATTATTGCTTTAATAAAACTAATACTACATTATTAATAGATATATTAAAATAAAACAGGACTATTTTGATAAACCTTCATTTTTATTCTGCTGTGAGAAGAGAAAAGGAACTTGTCTTAAGAATTGCCATTTTGACTTCAGACTTCACTTAACCTGAGCTGACCAACTTATTTCTCTAAGCAACAATAGTTCCCCAAAACATAATGCCTGTTTCTAACAACAGAAAGAAGAAATGGATTAATTGGCTGGGCAGAAATGCTTACGTTCAATGTCAGTTGACAATAATGAAATACTTGGGCAAGTCCCTAATCCCCAAGTTCTGATTGGTAAAAATTTTAACTGTAATTTGGCTAAGATGCGTGTGTGTTTCATGCTTATAAACACTGCTTCATCCCCTACTCAGGGATGCCAGAAGAAACAAGACTCCGAGTCCTTGTTTCCTGGCCTTGATGAATCAGTGACTCTGCTTATGTGGTGGGAATAAGAAAAGATTTTGCTGTTTCACAACAGCATTGGTGTTTTTTTTTTTTTTTCTCTCCCTTTCTCCTGGAGCACAACAGACACAGTGTAACAATTCTAGCTTCTAATGGTCTCATTTAGTGGCAAATAAAATACAATTTAAACTTCTGTATGTGAGAGTTTACACTGAAGACATGGATAAGCTGAAAGAATAAGCCTTATCCTTCAAGGATAAGCTCAGCTTCCTTGCAAATTCTTTCCAAGATGAAATGTAATTAACACAGTTAGATTAGCTGTCTATTGCTACATATTTTGTTCCTTAAGTAACAGCTTTTTCCTGCATTTTTATGGGCAGGCTGGTTAGTTCTCCATTTACTCACACAGCTACATTTAGTTGGTCGGGATGGAAGAGTCAAGACCATTTCAATCCTGTGTGTTGGCTGTCAGCTGGTTTGTCTCAATCCTACTCGTGTGGTCTAACTTGGAGTAATTCATAGCATGGTGATCTGATGGTTCCCTGGTGGGTGATACCACATTTCCTTCTGTCTCTAAGGATACAGAAAGTTAGTGGATACATTATCCCTAGTGGCATCTGCCATACTAGCTGTTGTACCTTCATAAACATGGATGCCTGAGAGCTACACAAAATTCCAAGACCCTCTGCCATGGGTTGGAATTATGAATCTATTGCTGGGTAATACATTATGCTGAGCGATAATAGATCATTTTTTTATTGGTAGCCATAAAATATGTGTGGAAAATAGGAGAACTCAATATCTCTAAACTTACAGAATGATTTGTCTTTTAAGATGGTTTAGTTTGCAATCATAAACAGCTCAAAGAAGAATAACTCAAAGATGATGGCCCATCACCAGTTATCTTTCAATTTGTCCATGTGCTAGATATGAATTCTGATATTTCCTGTGTTTTACATACTACTAGGGGAGATTAGAAGTGGAAATTACAAAATGAAAGTCTACTAAACTCATGCTTTTTATAATTATGCTCCTTTTATATGTATTTAATGTATCCTTTTGTATTTTGTAGTCATTTAAGCAGCAATGACCTTTTAAAAAGTTCACCACTATGATGAATGTGCAATTTGTATAAGATCCTCATTAATATTAACCACCCACTGTTTGGGCCACAGTGACATCATTAATTATTTAGAAACCAGAAGATAAAAACAAAATGAAGTACTGACCTTAAAAAATGATATTACTTTAGAAATATTGTACTCCAAGTGATTTAATATATGGAGCAACACTCGGTAGGTTTGCATAATTAATCATGTGAGTGAATAAACTTTCAGTTTTTAATAAATAAAATCACTTGATTGTAATTAATGCACAAACAAAATACAGCACAGCTGCTTTAAGAAATCCTCAAACATTTGTTTGTTCTCCCATCCTAAGCATCTCAGTGGAATCCTACATATCGTGAAGGGCCATTCTGAAGCCATGATGCTCAACTTTCACTATTAATTACAGTTTTGCTCACATATCCACCACAATCAAAGAAAAAGCAAAAGGACCCATGAGAGAGTCAAAATTTAGAAAAGCAATTAGCTATATAACCTCCTACCTAACTCATTTCCTTCCGCTTGCATCACATTCTTCCACACCATCAGGAAACCTCTCTGGTTTTTTCCTTTCTAAATGTTATGCTCCCCTCACATTTACTAATGTTTACACATAAATATGAATACATTGTAAGCTGGGATCCACAGATGAGGGTAAACATGCATTTTTGTTTGTTTGTTCGGAGTGGGTCACCTCACTTAGTGTGATATTTCTAAGGTCCATCCATTTTTCTGAAAATGATTTCATTTTCCTCTACAACTGAATAGTATTCTATTTTTATACTATTTTTATGATGATGGACATCTAAGCTGATTCTGTTTCCTTGCTATTATAAATAAAGCAGAGACAAACAGGGGTGTGTGACATCTCTACGGTAGGATATGGAGTTCTCTGGGTGTATGCCCAAGAGTGGAGTAGTCGGGTCATATGGTAGTTCCACGGAAGAACCTCCACGTTGACTTCCATAATGGATATATTAATTTGCACTCTCCCCACAACTGAATAAGGATTTCTCTATTCCCACACCCTTCCCACATTTCAAATTTAGGACCTCATGGTTAATAAAGTAATACTTCTAAATAAGAACATTAAGACAGCTACAAATGAAAGATTCTGAAATTTTACAATTATACTTTGGAATTTCTTGACATTTGTAAAGAATCATGATGAAGTGTACATTTTATGATATATTGTATTTTTTTCACTAAATGAAATGTAATTAGAGGCTCTATGGTGTCTTAGTAACTGAATTAGGCAAAATGCTCAAATGAATAACAGGAAGGCACTTATTGATGAGTTTTGACATATAAAATATTTGTGGGATATATATGTATATCACACACACACAAACACACACACACACTTTAAATTAAACAAGACAAACAAAAACTACAACCTAAAACTTGTGGAAACTCTTAGATATTTAATTGAACGTGAAAATTTGGAAGTCATATTATCCTCCATTTGATAGAATTTGTACTGAACTTAACAGAGACCCAGAAAAAAAGAGTATTTCCTTTATTAAAAACAGCAGTGTCTATAAAAATGATTAATTGAAGACATAATTAAGCACAAATGGACATTGACAATCTGGGGAATTTTTAAGAAAAACTCAGAAGTTATAACTAATAAAAAAATCAGAGAAATCATATGAAGAGCTAACCAACATTATCTGATTTAATATTTTTCCAGATAATAGCTATAACACAATTTTAAATATTTAAGTTTAATCCCTACTTATAGAACTTATTAATTCATAAGTTAATGTGTTAACTTATAAAAAGAAAATTAAAACTATCATAAAATATTAATTTATACTATAACATATGAACTATCACATGTTAATTTTATATTTTATAGGTATATAATCATTTCCAAAAAAATAGCTATTTTGTAGAGATAGCTACATAATGTAATCAGTTTATTACCTGATAAATATTTTAGAAAGCACCAGTTGTAATTATTTGCATAGACCCTCTTCATTATTTAGATGAAGAATTATGAATGCTACCTCTTTTCCCATTGGTTCTAGCCATCTTTGAAGTCCCTTCTTTACCCTCAGAAAACCAGTCCTTCTTCCGAAGCTTTTAATGAGCTAGAACTTCACTTGTGTTCTTCCAATGTGATAGATCCAAAATACTCCTTCCCATACTGGGCAGACTGGCTTCAGATAAGCTCACCTGTACTTATGTGTGAGCTCTGCACAGAGTTACCTAAGCATTCAACATGTCTTCACATACATTTTTTATCCCATCAATATTAGAGTGGATTTTACAGCACAGTGTACCTTTTCTATAGAAAGTAAGCCTCAGGGTTCTTGCACTTCTCAAAAAATGTTTAAAAATTAAAATATGTTTGTACATTTTGACCAATTATCTTGAAATAAATATTAATTTCAATACCCAAGGTATCCAAATAGCTTGGGCTTCAAATGTCAGAGACAGTCTTTACTCATACATCTGTGGCTAACAGCCTTATACCTCATTGATACTGTCTAGACAACATATCTGGAGCTGAAATCTTGTACCACATTCTTATTTGATTTTATTCGACATATTCATGAAATAAAGGAATACTAATTCTCGACTTCAATTATATAAATAATGGCCTTTGCACTGAAAATAAAACTATAATATGGCTGTAAAACCAAATCAAGTTCAGAAAGAATTGCATTCTAGTGGAAGAGGCAAATTTTCTGCTTTAGTACATCTGCTGGTGGTTTGGAATGAAGATGGAGCAGGCAAGGTGCGTGGCTGTGGAGATACAGGTGGCCACACTCTTCTCCAGACAGAAAAAATCAAAGTCAGATGCCTGCTTTCTCCCTGCCTGATTCTGTATTCGCACTGTGTATCACCTTGGAGAATTTGTGGCATACAGATAATAAAAGCCACAATTCAAACTCTCTTCTAATGTAGGCTTTTTACTCCACATAGTGAGTCCTGGTATAGGGGAGCTCCAGGACATAGGTGTATGTGCTCCTATCATTGGGATTTTATTTTTCTTGTATCACTCTGCCTGTCTTCATATGTCGTTTAGCAAATTCCCATGGCTTCCAGGATAGTCCTTCTTGCTAATGTTTTTCCTACAATGTCTGAGTTAGGAACAGAGACTTGTCCTTAATGTTTCTCTCTAGGGACTAAAGGCAGGAACATACACCTTCTGAGGAATGTGTCACTTGGTAATTCTGGGTGTGAATATCATACCATGTACTAAGACTATTAATACATCACTAGGCAGTATAATATTTTGGGACCACTACTGTAGCCAGTGTAGAGTTGATCAAAATATTGTTACATGAACATGTCTGTAAATCTTTCCCAAACATCTTCCTACTCATTAGACTCTCATCACAGTGGCTAGAACTAGGTCACATGATCCTTAAGGCAGTTCTAGACCATGAGTAAAGGGTTACCATGATTATTTGAGACAATGTAAATTCCTGCATAGAGTCTTGCAGCAAAAGATTTATAAACAAATATGAGTCATTCCGTCAAAGAAAGCAGGTCATTGGAACATCAAATGGGAGATGAATGTCCTAGTTTAGTTTCTGTTATTATAACTACATGCCCTGGCCAAGAGTAAAAACAATTTAGGGGACAAATACTTTATTTTAGCTCACAATTCCAGGTTTCAGTCCATCAGAGCAGGGAAGTAAGGTGGCAAGAACTTAAAATAGTCGTGTCCCATCCACAATCAAGAATAGAGAGAAATGGATGCATGTGTGCTGCTTACCGCTCAGCATAGTTTCTCCTATACAGTCCAGGACCCAAACCTAGGGAATGGTACCACCAACAGGGGACTGAGTTCTCCCACGTCAATTAATGTAACCAAGACAACCCTCCAGATGCTCACATTTTGACCTGATGTAGGTAAGCTCTATTGAAACTCCTTCTCTGGTGATTGTAGATTGTGTCAAGTTGATGAGCCAAGCTATTCATTACAGCCACCAATAGTGCTCCTTACACTGCCTCTAAACTTTCTCCTTTCCCCAACTTTACTATTTAATTTTTGAGTACCACCTATCTCTCTCTCTCACTTAATGTGCTAGGAATCCTAAAATGATTCTTTGATAAGAGTCTTCTGTTCCTCCCACATCTTATTACTAATCACCATATGTGCTTATGTACTTGTGAATGCCAATTCCTCTTCTACTCTTCATGTGCTTGCATTGCCTCCCTAACACTTCTACCTACAGGCAGTACACTGATTTATCATCTAGACCCAGGCATTTTTGATGCTGAAATGATATGTTGTTAATAATACAAGGCAAATAGAGTGAGCCATGAAAATAAATGGGTCTTACCTACCTTGAAATGGATAGTGCTTTACATGTTCTGACTTATCCATAAATATGCTTAAATAAATTTCTTAATAAATAAATTACTATGGCCACACAGCTACTGCATGTCAATTGGCTTTAAAATCTATAACCACATGCAATAATGAATAATAATTGGTGAGATCTAAGAAAAAAAGAAATAAAAGATAAGGAAGTGTTGAGGTAGACATTTTCTGTGGATACTTTTATCCCTGAATTATTTACAGGTATTAACTATTAACAATTTATTTAAACATTGAAAAATTGGGGCACACATCTTTAATACTAGCACTCAGGAGGAAGAGGCAGACAGAACTTTGTGAATTCCAGGACAGACTGGCTATACAGAGAGTTTGAGGCCAGACAAGGTTACCTAGTGAGAACCTGTCTCAAAAAAATGTAATTAGAAAGTGCAACTTAAAGACTTGTTAATTTTATTGCTTTATGTGTATAAATCTCTGTACGCATGTATGTATGAGTATCATATATGTGTACTCATGCCTAGGGAGGGCAGAAGATCCCTTGAAACTGGAGTTACAGGAAATTGTAACCTACCTCATGGTCCTGGGACCCAAACCTGGTTCTTCTGCAAAAGAAGCACTCAGCTACCTCTTCAGTCCCAGGAAAACATAAATTTTAGTAAAGAGTTCATATTTAACTTTTCCTCCTAACACAAAAGATTTATAATAAATATAATTTCTTCATAGTAATTATGCACATAAAGTGGTGAGCATTATGACAATAACTTGGGAAAGAGAAACCAATTACTCTGCTAAGTATCTGATAAGATTTATTATACTGTAAGAGAATATCCTAAGACCCATCAGATCAAGAATTTCAGAGATGCAGGCTTCCTTGTGAGAATCTCATTTTGACTTAAACAGGTCTGTGTAGCAACAATCAAAGGGACACTGGTTGGAAATATCAACAGCTGTTTCTTCTGGCTTTTTTCCACACCGTTCTCTCAAGACTTGCCAATTCTTGCAGATCTAGCTCATCTACTTTAGTTACCCTAATATTTCTCATTTAGGACAGGACATGGTAATGTATGTCCTTAAAACCAGAATTTGGAAGGCCAAGGCAGGAAGATGACAAGTTCTAGGCTACCCTAGGTTACATAGCAAGGCAAAGTATTTTCACTTGTATAAACACAATCTCTAAACACTTGTGTTAGACAGGAAAAGCGAGTCCTTGTACACATTGCTGATATTTAAAAGCAGTGAGATGACTTCTTGAACTTTTATTAGTTTTTTAATGTCACAGTTGTTTATGCTAAATGAATTGCTGCTAACTTTAATTCCCAAACATTCAATATCAATGATTGTTTAAAATATGAAAAATTTCACCTAGTAGTTTTCTGGTTCATGTTGGAACAAAATCTTAGACATTTCTAGGCCAATCTACTTTCTCCTCAGGGTTAACATCTGAATCATCTTAGTAATTAACACTTTAAGCTAGTTAAGCCAGTCAGATAATTAGGAATCCTGGAAATGTATTACCAGCAAAAGAGATATGGAAACGTTGAAATGTTTGAGGATAGCAGTAAACATTGAGGTTTCACAGAAAGGCAATATTTTGCAAGCAAAGGCAGGCAGCTAGTTGAGTGCTACACCCATGCAAAGAAGACAGAGATAGGAACTTCAAGTCAGAGAACGAGCTCTATAGACAGTCATCATTTTCCCTCCTGTGAAATGGAACTTCTGGAAAGAGTCTGGAAGCCTCACAGGGAAGCTTGGCAGCCCAAAAACCAAGGGAGAGAGCCCAGTCACGGTGGCCATCCCTCTTTCAAGTTTATGAAGTCCTGAGTACATCAATACTAAGCAAGAGGACAGAAAGGAGGGACTTGTGGTATAGCAAAACACTTAATGCTTCCTCTTTATTATAAGTGGCTCTTCAGTTGAATCATAGGCCTTCATACAATTGATGAAGAAACCACAACCTTTAGAATACATGGTGGCCAGGAAATATCATTCATCTTAGCAGTGTTGAGAGGCCATTAAGCCAAATTATTACATATTGAGGTATGGATATAAGAAAGGCAGCTTTTTCCTCATTCAATTCATGAAGATTTTCTTGTGGTTTCTTCATGTAGCACATAACTCATGGGTCCCTGTGAAACATGGGTCTTTACACTAAGTGACTATTTCATGCTAAGAACGAAGGTCCCATTTACCTCCATGTTTTCCCAACAGGTCTATGCAGCATATTATCCTAAAGAACTTCCTTAAGGAACAGAGAGTCTACATCCCATCCCAGCATCATATCCCTGTCCTTCACAAGGAGTGCCAGGTGTCTGTGAATTGTATGAGACTTTGTAGAGCCATCTGTGACTTTGCTGACTTACCAGTTACATGTTGGTGTTATATTTTATTTCCAATCTCACGTTTATCTTTTCCTTTCTCCTACTTTCTTTGATTTTACTTGGTGAGAAATTTCTATATCAATTGGGCTGCAACCCATGTAATAGGGAAACTGGCTTCTGTCATGAGTTCCAGCTTCCCATTATTGCTCTACACTGGCCAAGGGCACTTTCCTTGAAGCATCTTACGATGGTGATGATGCTGATGTGGTGGATCAGGTTCACAGCAGCTTCCCCATATACTTAGGTTGTAGTCACAGGACCTGAGCTTGAAATATCTGCCATTAGGAGACACTGGATCTAGAACAGGATCTGTTGCCAGAAGATGGAAAGAAAAGGCTGGGGTAGGGGAAGTATCTGATGGTGTGTCTGTGCAAGCCCTATTCTACTGAATCCTTGAATCATCACCAGGAGACAGGTATGTCCTATTTCACAGAAGCAAACAAAGCAAAACCCCAACCCCAATGGGTAACAAAGCTCTGCAGCTTCTAAGAAAAAGGAAGCAAACACCAAGGAACTCAGACTTGGGTTGTTGGAATCCTCTAACCACTGCACTCTCTTGCCAGTAGCTCATTTTTTTTTTAAATTGATCACTCAGAGTTACTGTGATTGATGGGGATTGTGGGTCATCCAGCTTAGCTAAAATGTCAGGAATCTCTAGGTCCAGTCAGAGATTCTGTCATGGAGGAGTAACATAGTAGGTGCGGCACACACCACACAAAAACACTTTTTTAACATTTGTTTTTGTATAGTTTAGACAACTAGTAGGTCAGGCCAACAAGTCTAGTCTAGCCAAAAAAAGAGGTCAACATAAAACTGGAAAGGAAGTAGAAATGTTTGCCCATCTTTTTCTGTGTATTTCTTCTTTGCTTTTCCAAAATTTTCACTGTATATAACATAAGACTTTGTAAGAAAGGTAACAATACTAAATGAATCACTACACTGGCAAAAAAAAAAAAAGACTTAATTTTTGCCATCGACAATAGTAACACTTATTCTTGGACAGGAATCTAATGAGCAGCTCTGGATGGAATTGCTCTTTGTCCTTCAATATCTGTGTTTGTTCCAGGGATAATGTCCCTGTAAAACACTATTGCTAGTCTAATATTGCATGGGCTCTCAGCCTTGCATCCTTTACGACCTGCTGCCATGGGAAGTGATTCAGTGAGCTGCTCCTCATCTCAGGAGAGGCTCCGCTCTGATACAGTGGCTCACAGACATGCAGAGTGAAGCCAACTGCCTCTCAGCCATAAATCAAGCCCTCTGATAACTGACCTGGCAGTTTTTCATCTCAGGTTTTCATTTTATTCACCAGAAATATCCTTTTGGGAATGCTATAAATGCTTTCAGAATGAAAGCAAAGTCAATTGCTTCTTTCGAAAAAAGATAAAAACAGACATTATTTGTTTAAAATGAAATTGGTTGGACTAATTGGAAAGTTATTTGTCTTTGTTTTGTGTGTGTGTGTGTGCATGTGTTATTTTTATCACCAGTGTTTATCCCTTAAGAAGTAAACATCCCTCAAGGGCAACAAAAAGAGCTTTATAAAATGAAGTACAAAATAAGAAAGATGCATTTAGGTAAAATCAGTTTCCACCCTGCCTCAGGCACAGAGCTCTCCTTCCCCTCCCCACCTTCCTTTAATAACATACCCATGACTCATGCTATTATGACTCTCCTTGTCTCTGTCTCCCCCACCCACACACACTTATTTTACCCCTCACCAGCTTTTGTGGCCCCAGAGTACAGAGCAGATGAGGCAAGGTCAGCCACCCCACTTCTGTAATTCTGAGATGCTAATATTATTTTCAGTTCTTAAAAAAAAAATCCAAAACATGCATGTCTCAATAAATAACATGCCATACTTTCGATAACATAACTTTTGTTTTAAATGTAGATTGGGCGTTTTTATTCTTTGACAGTTTCATGTGTGTATATAAAATGAACTTTATTGTTTTCCCATGTTCCCCTTTTCTACTCTTTCATCCCTCATTTCTCTTCCTATCTATTCAATATAGCACTTGGGGTCCTAGTTAGAGCAATAAGACAACAATAGGAGATCAAGGGGATACAAATTAGAAAGGAAGAAGTCAAAGTATTTCTATTCTCAGATGAATGATAGTACACACACACACACACACACACACACACACACACACACACACACATATATGTACACACACCCCAAAATTCTGCCAGAGAACTCTAACAGCTGAAAAACACCTTCAGCAAAGTGGCTGAATAAAAAATTAACTCAAATAAATCAATAGCCCTCCTGTATACAAATGATAAATGGGCTGAGAAAGAAGTTAGGGAGACAACACCCTTCATAATAGCCACATATAATATATCTTGGTGTAACTCTAACCAAGCAAGTAAAAGACCTGTATGACAGAACTTCAAGTCTCTGAAGAAAGAAATTGGAGAAGACCTCAGAAGATGGAAAGATCTCCCATGCTCATGGATTGGTAGGACTAACATAATGAAAATGGCCATTTTACCAAAAGCAACCTACAGAGTCAATTAAATTCCTATTAAAATTTCAACGCAATTCTTTATAGACTCTGAAAGAACAATTCTCAACTTCATATGGATATGAAACACACACAAAACCAGGATAGCTAAAACAATCCTGTGCAATAAAGAACTTCCAGAGGTATCACCATCCCTGACTTCAAGCTGTACTATAGAGTAATGGTAATAAAACTTCCTGGTACTGGTATAGGAACAAACAGGTTGATAAATGGAATGGCATTGAAGACCCAGAGAAAAACCTACACATGTACAGACACTTGATTTTTGACAAAGAAGCCAAAACTATATAATGCAAAATGGAGAGCATCTTCAACAAATGGTGCTGGTCTGACTGGATGTCTGTATGCAGAGCATTTGCTTTTCTCAAGGCACTGTTCTCAGTGTTGTTATGATATGGAACAAAATAGTCCTTGGGTCACTCACATTGTGAGGAGGGAAACAGACAATAGATATATGTATGTCCTGTTGGCCAAAGCACCAAATAATGAAGCAAAGTTGCAGGAGCGTGGGAGGGAGGCCATGGTTTTATTTTTATTATTTATTTATTTGTTTGTTTGTTTATTTATTTATTGTGTTTTTCTTTTTTAAAATAGAGTTTTGCTATATACCACCTGGGACTTACTATGTAGCCCAGGCTAGCCCCAAATAACAGTACTCTTGCCTTAGCTTCTCAAGTGCTGGGATTGCACAAATATGCACAAATATGCACCACACCCATTATTTTTAGATGAACTGGTCAATGCAGTTTCAGAGGAGGTGATATTTGAATAGAGAAGGAGGAAAGGTGTAAGGTTCACTGTCACCATAAGAGTAAATCCTTCTAGAAAAGGACTTATGGTAGTAGTGTTCCAGTAGAGAAAAAACTGTGTAAGTACACAAGAGGCCAGGAGCCAAGGCCAAGGGGGTAGACCAGGCCCTATGTGGTAGATCTATTAGGTCACTGTGCACACTTGGTTTTTATCTTAAACTAAATGGAAGGCTTTCAAGAATTTTGAGAAGAGGGATAGATAGAGCTGATATTGCAACTGGGGTTGTGTGCTACTGTGTGAGATGGGGTTGCAGGGGGAGAGGGTGATTTCACAAGTGTGAGAATGGGAAGAACAATACCTAGGTCATATAAGAATTCAGATGAGGGGTGATGGTGGCTGGAGATAGGGTGGGAACTGGAGGGAGTAGCATTCTTGTCAGAGTTCAAAGGTCGAGCCATTGAGCTTATCTTGAGGTCCTAGAAGGGATCATGGAAGAATGAAATCAGGGATGAGCAAGAGTCTTTGACTGAGCCCGGCATGGTGGCTCACACCTTTAATGCCAACACTCAGGAGGCAGAAGCAGGCGGATCTCTGAGTTTGAGGCCAGCCTGATCTACAGAGTGAGTTCCAGAACAGCCAGGGCTACACAGAGAAACCTTGTCTCAAAAAACAAAACAAAAAAAAAATTGTCTTTGACTGAAGCAACTGGAAAAGTAGAATTGCCATTTACTACAATGTGATGATTGTGAGATAAATAGTAAGGAGGAGAATATAATCAGAATTGATTTTGATGGCTTAAACTAGCAAAGCCTAATAACATCCAAGAGAGGCTGTCTGTACTTCAGGAGATAAGTAGAATATGAGATCAAGTGGGCAATCAACTACATTAATCAGTTACAATCAATAAAATACGGAACTGCCAGAGAAGGGAAATTACTCTAGAACATGGGTCAGGAGAGAAAAGGAGAAAAAAAGCCGTGCCTTGGGCATTCCAGCTTGGATTTCCAGGAAGAAGATAATGGGCTAGAGAAGGACATAAGAGAAGCAGCCAAGGCAACTCACAGGGCAGCAAGGCAGAGGAACAACCCAAATGGTGAGTGAAGGAAATGTCTCAGATCAAGGAAGACCAAGGCAGCAATGATGGCCAAATGGTGCTGTTGAAATGAGTGAGATATAAAGTGATCTATAGCCATTGTATCTGGAGACCCAGAAACCATTAATAACCTTATAGCAAGTGTGAGGACAAAGATCTAGTTCTTAGGGTTAACATAAGAAAGGGGCAAATAAATTAGCAAAGTAAACTATTTACAAACAACCCTTTCTAAACCTCCTGCCATCGGTGGGAAGCTCAGTGCAGACACTGGATGCTAGCTGGTAGAGGGGGCAGTATAGAGAGGCTTTGCCTTAAAGAGTAGATATAGCACGCTTGAATTCATTACAGACAGCCTTCCTTCTTAGATCTCTTCCCCCTATTCTACCTAACTGGATCATTTCGGGGAGAAAAATGTTTTGATATCTATGTTTGATACCTTCTGTAAGGTGTAGTCTGGAAGCAACTTGTTATTTACACTTATAGTAACAACTATTGTAAAGGCACATAGAGAGTCAATAAAATATTCTAATTTATTTTGTAAACAAAAAAAGCCATTTTTTACACATTTTAATTAGAAGTAAAGTATAGGGCTTGGAGAGATGACACAGTGATTAAGAGCAATGGCTGACCTTCTAGATAGAGGTACAATTGCCAACACCCACATGGAGGCTCACAGCCATTCTTAACTTCAGTCTCAGGGGAGCCAATACCCTTTTCTGGTCTCCAAGGACACTGCTTGCACATGGTGGTACACAGACATTTGGGCAAGCCCTCATACACATAATTGTTTTTAAAAATTAAAATTAAAAATTAAATAAAATATAATTGTATCTTATAGTAGAGAATTGCATCAATTTCAATATTGAATCATTAATGACAGGGAAAGAAGGTCTTACTTATTCTTAAAAGAGACAATCCCATCAGTATTCTCTTCCTTTTCAGTATCAGAGCTGACAGATAAGTGAGTCTCATTAGGAATAGACAAGTCTCCAGACATCTGTTACAGCAAATGGTTGACAGTCATTCTAAATACATTGACTCCAGTTATGATAGAAAATGGCATTAATGAGGACTATTGCTCCACAGGTCACTACCCTGGGTGCAGAGCTGATTTACCAATGCAGGAGACCCAATCCCAGAGACTCTCCAGATCATTTGGTGTATGCTGGGAAGCAGAGACGGGCATGTTTTAAAACTTTCTTGGGTAATTGTAACACATAGCTGAAGTGGAGAACCACTACCTAACATCTGCTTTTCCTCTCAAAGTGAAGACATCATCTATGACAGGCAGTTTGAAGTTTGATCTCATCTCAAAATCAGAACACAGATGTACTCACCTCTACGGGGACCATTTTGCCCCATAGTATCTGTGACTGCATACAAAGTTGCTCTCTCCCTCTCCGTCTCCCTCCCTCTCCCCCCCCCCTCAACTCCTTTTTGTGTCAATACCTTGAACTGCAAGGAAGGTATGAGGGTAGTGGGTCTACATCTGTAAGTGACCTCAATGCTTTCTGTTCTACTTGATGGATCAAAGATGATTATTGCAAAGATGTGGGGACAAAATGAGTCTGTCTTGACTCCTTTTACTACTATTGACAGGAAAGGATGGGAAGAAGGAAGCCTGTAGAAGAATTTTAATCCAACAACATGGCTGCTCTGGCAAAGGATCATATCCAAAGTCCTCCTGGGTCTGTGTGATCCAGCTGGAATGCAGACACTCCACACATCCTTAATCCCTTTGGCTGGAATACAGACATGATTTTGGTACACACCTTTAATCCCAAACAATGAAAGTAAAGTTAGTTTGTAGAAGGAAGCAGCCATATTTGAGAGTGATATCTAAGTAAGGGGCAGACAAAGTGATGAATCAGAGATAGATTTGACAGAATAAGTCAAAAATAGAGTATACCCAACTCTCATAAGAACAGTCAGGAATGGGATACCTCATATAGGAACAGACAGGAAAAGGAGATTACTTAAGTGTGTGTGTGTGTGTGTGTGTGTGTGTGTGTGTGTGTGTGAGAGAGAGAGAGAGAGAGAGAGAGAGAGAGAGAGAGAGAGAGAGAGAGAATCAGTTTACAGAGACAGGTTTCAGGTAAGGACAGAATGAGCCAGAGAATGAGCGACTCAGAAGATTCGATGCCAGAGTTAGTTTGAGACCAAGCACAGCAATTCAATGTGAATCTGAGAGAAACCAGTTTGAATCAGTCAGCAAGGAGCGACCTTTGATTCAAAACAACTGAGTTGAACTAGCCAGCAAAAGTTCAAAAAGAGCAAGAAAGGGTGAGCTCATTCAACAGTCAGCCTCCAAGACAATTTCATCTGGTGAATAAATGTTACTTTTACAGAAGTCTGTTATGGAAATTATTTTAAATGATGGAGGGACAGAAAGAATGAGGAAAAGGCAGTTTCACACAAGAATGCAGCAGAACACATTTCAGTGGAAGAGATAAAACCTAGCCAAAGCCAGCTGTCAATGGTCAACCAAACAAGGTTGCATATACCTCTTCTTCATTTATGTAGATGTGGATCAATGAATAGTATACACTACTTATTATCAATATGTCTTTAAATTTATATGAATTGTAATAAGTTATGGATTCAGTTCAGTTTTTTAAAATTCACTCAGTATGGCACATGGATTTTATTTGGCTTCTGCATAGTTTCCTATGCTTTGTTCACATCCTGCCACAGTAATCCCTTTCAACAGTCATAATTTTTTATTTTAATGTCAAACATACTGATAGATGACTTTAAGTACTTTCCTTTGTGGTCATTTAGATAATTTTAGTGTTCTACTAACTTTATTTATATCATACACATATGTATCCTGTATTAGTTTTCTGGAGCTACTGTAACAAACTGAAGCAAATAGGGTACCTTACGTAATAGAAGTTTATTTTCTCATAGCCTTGGAGGTTGAATTCCAAGATTAGATATCAGTAGGGTTGACTTTCTCTGAGACTTCTCTTTGGCTATCTCCCTTTGTTATCATATTCTGTTTCTTTTTTCTCTCTGTGTGCTCAATGTTCTTCATGAAATAGTCATGTTGAATTAGGCCTTGTCATAAATGTTTTATTTTAACTTGACTTCTTCCCTCGGGAATCTTGTCTTCCTATAGTAGATACATTCCTTGAGGAACAGAACTGGTAAGGATATATGTAGATTACAAAGGGGGCTTACTAAATTGGCTCCTCATGGAAGCCAGCTGGTCCAAAAATGGTAGTTTTTACCCTGGACAGGCCAAGAATTTCATACTCTTCAGTCCTTAGGCCTGTGTGTCTCAATAGTCCCAAGACAGTGCCAAAGACTTGGAAGACTCATGGAAAATCATTGGTCTTCAGCCCATACTGGAAGATCAAAGCAGCTGGGTTCTAATATCAAGGAAAAGTAGATGAACTTGCCAGCCAGAGTGAAGACAAACAGGCAAATATCAAACTTCTCCTTGGTTCTCCCGTAATCTGAGCTGCAACCAGAAGGTGCCACTCACATTTAGTGCGAGTCTTCTCACTTTAAAAAAAAACATGCACAAATAAATCCCTCATAGATGAGTCCAATAACTTTTAGTTGATCCCAGATTCTGTCAAGTTGACAACCAAGGTTAACTGTTACCCTTCTTTTCTGATATACCAAGGGCTAGACTTTAACACTGGATTTTGAAGAGCATAATTCAGTCTAGCATACAAATGTTCACAAACATAGATACATGGTGAAAAGAAAAGCTATTTTAAACTCTGTCCCCAATGGTATGTGTATAACTTTAAAATATCTTTAGAATTGTAAATCTCTGAAGTAGTAACTTCTATTTCTTATAAAATAACATATGCATAAATATTTATTTCATAACATTTTAAAATTATAAATTCTACTATATAAGAGAAAACATAATTATTTGTTTTTCTGAGTCTTTATTGAACATGATGACCACCAGTTCTATCCATTTTTATGCAAATGGAATAATTTTGATCTTCCTTATGGCTATTTTCCCATTGGGTGTATATCACATCTCTTCACGTTCATCTAGGACATGTAGGACTGGTTCAAATATTGCCTGTTGTGGATAATGTTGCAATTAATGTAGATGTGCAAGTATCTCTATGGTGATTTGACAAGAGTCCTCTGTGCACAAACTTAAGAGATAGTATAGCTCTGTTATATTATAGCTTCAATTTTAGCTTTTGAGGACTCTGCACATTGATTTCCAAAGTGGCTATGTAGTTTACATTCCTGCCATCAGTATATAAATGTTCCTACTCCTGCTCTCCTTGGACTTGCCCCTGCATTCTGTTCTATATTTGTTTGCTGTTTTGTTTATGTTATCTAACCAGAGTGAGATGAGGAATCGCAATTCAGTTTTTACATTTATTTCCCTCATGGCTAAGGATATTGAACTTTCCTTATACATTCAATGGCCATTTACTCTTCCTTTGAGAACTGTCCATTCAAATCAGTTAAAAATTTATTGATTAAACAATTTGAATTTTCATAAGATTTTTTTTAGTTATTGATATATTCTAGATATCAATTCCATGAAATTTGCATGTCTACAACATATCCCCATCTGAACAATGTACAATATCAAGACAATTCTGTACTTAGGCACCATTATAATGGAAGGTTCTTTATTCATGAAGCTAATTATAAAACACTGGTAACTTGATGTTTCCTAGTTGTATTAGTCAAAGTTCTCTAGAAAAATAGAGCTATACTTGAGTGTGTGTGTGTGTGTGTTGAAAGTAAAAGGTTTACTTCATTTGCACTGTGTCATATAACAGATAGTTAATAAATTAAATGAACAAATATGTTATCTTCTGCTTTACTTAAAAGATATGGAATTTTTTGTCCCTTTAAATTTTCTTTGCTTGAGACTGAAAAATGTTTGACAACATAAACCATGTGCTTCCAAACATCAGCCTGAAGCAAATTTTTTAACTGGATTAAACAGTTTGAAAAGGGGCTGAATAACCACACAGGTAATTTTACTGCAAGCTTACCTTTTTCTGCTCAGTCTATCTTAGTCTACAGAGAATGGTGAAGTTAGGTAAGAAGTGCATGGTACCTGTGCCAGCTTTACTGGAAAGGAACAGGTAGTGTGGCAGCGCCTACATTTCCCCCTCTTAGGTGCAAAGAATTTTCTTGGAGCTCAAATTTCAACTCTTCAAATCAGGTTTGTTCCAAAAATTCATCCACTTCTCGGGATAACAGAGCACAGAATGAAGATTGATGGAAAATGTCCAATTTAGAGACAGGCCATAAACTTCAAATCCCTGAGAACAAGAGAGAAAGGCACCTCTGGGGCTGTTAGCAACAAGCATTTCTTTCCTTTCTTTTTGAGTCTTTTTTTCTTTTAAAATGTTATTTTATGTGTATGGGTATTTTGCCTGTATGTTTGTCTTGTGCCACGAGAATACTTGATGCCCTTTTGTGGAGGCCAAAAGGGAGCACCAGATTCCCTGGTACTTGAATTACAGACAATTGACAGCTAACGCTTGAGAGCTGGAAATCCCAGCCAGGTCCTCTGGAAGAGCAGTCAACTCTGTTAAACACTGAGTCATTTCTCCAGCCCAGCAGGTATGTTTTAAGAGAGCAACATGACTCTCTCTCTCTCTTTTTTTTTTTAATTAGGTAATTTCCTCAATTACATTTCCAATGCTATCCGAAAAGTCCCCAATACACTCCCCACCCCAGTCCCCCACCCACCCACCCCCACCCCTTGACCCTGGCATTCCCCTGTACTGGGGCATATAAAGTTGGCAAGTCCAATGGGCCTCTCTTTCCAGTGATGGCCTACTAGGCCATCTTTTGATACAAATGCAGCTAGAGACAAGAGCTCTGGGGTACTGGTTAGTTCATAATAATGATCCACCTATGGGGTTGCAGTTCCCTTTAGCTCCTTGGGTACTTTCTCTAGCTTCTCCATTGGAAGCCCTGTGATCCATCCAATAGCTGACTGTGAGCATCCACTTCTGTGTTTGCTAGGCCCCGGCATTGTCTCACAAGAGACAGCTATATCTGGGTCCTTTCAGCAAAATCTTGCTAGTGTATGCAATGGTGTCAGCGTTTGGAAGCTGATTATGGGATGGATCCCTGGATATGGCAGTCTTTAGATGTTCCATCCTTTCTTCACAACTCCAAACTTTATCTCTGTAACTCTTTCCATGGGTGTTTTGTTCCCAATTCCAAGAAGGGGCACAGTGTCCACACTTTGGTCTTCGTTCTTCTTGAGTTTCATGCGTTTAACAAATTGTATCTTATTTCTTGGGTATCCTAAGTTTTTGGGCTAATATCCACTTATCAGTGAGTACATATTGTGTGAGATCCTTTGTGAATATGTTACCTCACTCAGAATGATGCCCTCCAGATCCATCCATTTACCTAGGAATTTCATAAATTCATTCCTTTTAATAGCTGAGTAGTACTCCATTGTGTAAATGTACCACATTTTCTGTATCCATTCCTCTGTTGAGGGGCATCTGGGTTCTTTCCAGCTTCTGGCTATTATAAATAAGGCTGCTATGAACATAGTGGAGCATGTGTCCTTCTTACCGGTTGGAACATCTTCTGGATATATGCCCAGGAGAGGTATTGCTGGATCCTCTGGTAGTATTATGTCCAATTTTCTGAGGAACCGCCAAACTGATTTCCAGAGTGGTTGTACAAGCTTGCAATCCCACCAACAATGAAGGAGTGTTCCTCTTTCTCCACATCCTCGCCAGCATCTGCTGTCACCTGAATTTTTGATCTTAGCCATTCTGACTGGTGTGAGGTGGAATCTCAGGGTTGTTTTGATTTGCATTTCCCTGATGATTAAGGATGTTGAACATTTTTTCAGGTGCTTCTCTGCCATTCGGTATTCCTCAGGTGAGAATTCTTTGTTCAGTTCTGAGCCCCATTTTTTAACGGGTTTTTTTGATTTTCTGGAGTCCACATTCTTGAGTTCCTTATATATATTGGATATTAGTCCCCTATCTGATTTAGGATAGGTAAAGATCCTTTCCCAATCTGTTGGTGGTCTTTTTGTCTTATTGACGGTGTCTTTTGCCTTGCAGAAGCTTTGCAACTTTATGAGGTCCCATTTATCGATTCTCATTCTTACAGCGCAAGCCTTTGCTGTTCTATTCAAGAATTTTTCCCCTGTACCCATATCTTCGAGGCTTTTCCCTACTTTCTCCTCTATAAGTTTCAGTGTCTCTGGTTTTATGTGGAGTTCCTTAATCCACTAAGATTTGACCTTGGTACAAGGAGATAGGAATGGATCAATTCGCATTCTTCTACATGATAACTGCCAGTTGTGCCAGCACCATTTGTTGAAAATGCTGTCTTTTTTCCACTGGATGGTTTTTGCTCCCTTGTCAAAGATCAAGTGACCATAGGTATGTGGGTTGATCTCAGGGTCTTCAATTCTGTTCCATTGGTCTACTTGTCTGTGGTTATACCAGTACCATGCAATTTTTATCACAATTGCTCTGTAGTACAGTGTTAGGTCAGGCATGGTGATTCCTCCAGAGGTTCTTTTATCCTTGAGAAGAGGTTTTGCTATCCTAGGTTTTTTGTTGTTCCAGATGAATTTGCAGATTGCCCTTTCCAATTCGTTGAAGAATGGAGTTGGAATTTTGATGGGGATTGCATTGAATCTGTAGATTGCTTTTGGCAAGATAGCCATTTTTACAATGTTGATCCTGCCAATCCATGAGCATGGGAGGTTTTTCCATCTTCTGAGATCTTCTTTAATTTCTTTCTTCAGGGACTTGAAGTTCTTGTCATACAGACCTTTCACTTCCTTAGTTAGAGTCACGACAAGGTATTTTATATTGTTTGTGACTATTGAGAAGGGTGTTGTTTCCCTAATTTCCTTCTCTGCTTGTTTATCCTTTGTGTACAGAAAGGCCATTGACTTGCTTGAGTTAATTTTATATCCAGCTACTTCACCAAAGCTATTTATCAGGCTTAGGAGTTCTCTTGTGGAATTTTTAGGGTCACTTATGTATACTATCATATCATCTGCAAAAAGTGATATTTTTACTTCTTCTTTTCCGATTTGTATCCCCTTGATCTCCTTTTGTTGTCTAATTGCTCTGGCTAGGACTTCAAGTACAATGTTGAATATGTAGGGAGAGAGTGGGCAGCCTTGTCTAGTCCCTGATTTTAGTGGGATTGCTTCCAGCTTCTCACCATTTACTTTGATGTTGGCTACTGGTTTGCTGTATATTGCTTTTATCATGGTTAGGTATGGGCCTTGAATTCCTGATCTTTCCAAGACTTTTATCATGAATGGGTGTTGGATTTTGTCAAATGCTTTTTCAGCATCTAAGGAGATGATCATGTGGTTTTTGTCTTTGAGTTTGTTTATATAATGGATTACATTGATGGATTTTCATATATTGAACCATCCTTGCATCTCTGGGATGAATCCTACTTGGTCAGGATGGATGATTGTTTTGATGTGTTCTTGGATTCGGTTAGCTAGAACTTTATTGAGGATTTTTGCATCAATATTCATAAGGGAAATTGGTCTGAAGTTCTCTATCTTTGTTGGGTCTTTATGTGGTTTAGGTATCAGAGTAATTGTGGCTTCATAGAATGAGTTGGGTAGAGTACCTTCTGATTCTATTTTGTGGAATAGTTTGTGAAGAACTGGGATTAGTTCTTCTTTGAAGGTTTGATAGAACTCTGCACTAAACCCATCTGGTCCTGGGCTTTTCTTGGTTGGGAGACTATTAATGACTGCTTCTATTTCTTTAGGGGATATGGGACTGTTTAGATCATTAACCTGATCTTGATTTAACTTTGGTACCTGGTATCTGTCTAGAAACTTCTCCATTTAATCCAGGTTCTCCAGTTTTGTTGAGTATAGCCTTTTGTAGAATGATCTAATGGTGTTTTGGATTTCTTCAGGGTCTGTTGTTATGTCTCCCTTTTCATTTCTGATTTTGTTAATTAGAGTACTTTCCCTATGCCCTCTAGTGAGTCTGGCTAAGGGTTTATCTATCTTGTTGATTTTCTCAAAGAACCAGCTCCTCGATTGGTTGATTCTTTGAATTGTTCTTCTTGTTTCCACTTGGTTGATTTCACCCCTGAGTTTGATTATTTCTTGCTGTCTACTCCTCTTGGGTGAATTTGCTTCCTTTCGTTCTAGAGCTTTTAGGTGTGTTTTCAAGCTGCTAATGTGTGCTCTCTCTAGTTTCTTTTTGGAGGCACTCAGAGCTATGAGTTTTCCTCTTAGAAATGCTTTCAGTGTGTCCCATAAGTTTGGGTATGTTGTGGCTTCATTTTCATTAAACTCCAGAAAGTCCTTAATTTCTTTCTTTATTCCTTCCTTGACCAAGTTATCATTGAGAAGAGTGTTGTTTAGTTTCCACGTGTGTGTTGGCTTTCTATTATTTATTTTGTTATTGAAGATCAGTCTTAGTCCATGGTGATCTGATAGGGTGCATGGGACAATTTCAATATTTTTGTATATATTGAGGCTTTTTTGTGACCAATTATGTGGTCAATTTTGGAGAAGGTACCGTGAGGTGCTGAGAAGAAGGTATATCCTTTCGTTTTAGGATAAAATGTTCTGTAGATATCTGTCAGATCCATTTGTTTCATAACCTCTGTTAGTTTCACTGTGTCCCTGTTTAGTTTCTGTTTCCATGATCTGTCCATTGGTGAAAGTGGTGTGTTGAAGTCTGCCACTATTATTGTGTGAGGTGCAATGTGTGCTTTGAGCTTTACTAAAGTATCTTTAATGAATGAGGCTGCCCTTGTATTTGGCGCATAGATATTCAGAATTGATAGTTCCTCTTGGAGGATTTTACCTTTGATGAGAATGAAGTGCCCTTCCTTGTCTTTTTTGATGACTTTGGGTTGGAAGTCAATCTTATCAGATATTAGAATGGCTACTCCAGCTTGTTTCTTCCTACCATTTGCTTGGAAAATTGTTTTCCAGCCTTTCATTCTGAGGTAGTGTCTATCTTTTTCTCTGAGATGAGTTTCCTGTAAGCAGCAAAATGTTGGGTCTTGTTTCTGTAGCCAGCATGTTAGTCTATGTCTTTTTATTGGGGAGTTGAGTCCATTGATATTAAGAGATATTAGGGAGAAGTAATTGTTGCTTCCTTTTATTTTTGTTGTTAGAGTTGGTGTTCTGTTTTTGTGGCTGTCTTCTTTTAGGTTTGTTGAGGGATTACCTTCTTGCTTTTTCTATGACGTGGTTTCCGTCCTTGTATTGTTTTTTTTCTGTTATTATCCTTTGAAGTGCTGGATTCGTGGAAAGATAATGTGTGAATTTGGTTTTATTGTGGAATACTTTGGTTTCTCCATCTATGGTAATTGAGAGTTTGGCTGGGTATAGTAGCCGGGGTGGAAATTGTGTTCTCTTAGTTTCTGTATAACATCTGTCCAGGCCCTTCTGGCTTTCATAGTCTCTGGTGAAAAATCCGGTGTAATTCTGATAGGCTTGCCTTTATATGTTACTTGACCTTTTTCCCTTACTGCTTTTAGTATTCTATCTTTATTTAGTGCATTTGTTGTTCTGATTATTATGTGTCGGAAGGAATTTCTTTTCTGGTCCAGTCTATTTGGAGTTCTGTAAGCTTCTTGTATGTTCATGGGCATCTCTTTCTTTAGGTTTGGGAAGTTTTCTTCTATAATTTTGTTGAAGATATTTGCTGGTCCTTTGAGTTGAAAATCTTCATTCTCATCTACTCCTATTATCCGTAGGTTTGGTCTTCTCATTTTGTCCTGGACTTCCTGGATATTTTGAGTTAGGATCTTTTTGGATTTTGTATTTTCTTTGATTGTCGTGCCGATGTTCTCTATGGAGTCTTCTGCACCTGAGATTCTCTCTTCCATCTCTTGTATTCTGTTACTGATGCTCGTATCTATGGTTCCAGATTTCTTTCCTAGTGTTTCTATCTCCAGTGTTGCCTCAATTTGGGTTTTCTTCATTGTTTCTACTTCCCTTTTTAGGTCTTGGATGGTTTTATTCAATTCCATCACCTGTTTGATCTGGTTTTCCTGCAATTCTTTAATGGATTTTTGTGCTTCCTCTTTAATGTCTTCTACCTATTTAGCAGTGTTCTCCTGCAATTCTTTAAGGGATTTTTGTGCTTCCTCTTTAATGTCTTCTACCTGTTTACCAGTGTTCTTTTGTATTTCTTTAAGTGTGTTATTAAAGTCCTTCTTGATGTCCTCTACCATCATCGTGAGATATGCTTTTAGAACCGGGTCTAGCTTTTCCGGTGTGTTGGGGTGCCCTGGACTGGGCGAAGTGGGAGTGCTGGGTTCTGACGATGGTGAGTGGTCTTGGTTTCTGTTAGTAAGATTCTTACGTTTACCTTTCGCCATCTGGTAATCTCTGGGATTAGTTGTTATTGTTGTCACTGTTTAAAGATTGGAGCAGACTCTGTGTTCCACTTACCAGAAGTCTTAAGATCCTGTGGCGGGTGTTGTGGGTAGCTGGCGAGTGTCAACAGACCCTGCGCCCTAGCTACCCTGGTGCTGGTCTGACTGGAAGAGGCTTGTGGCCCTACTCAGGCCTTATTTCTGCCTCCCCAACCAAAGCAGTCTCAGGTCCCGCGCGATTGGACTGGAGCAGAAGCTGTGTACCACTCACCAGAAGTCACAAAATCCTGTGGCGGGTGTTGTGGGTAGCTGGCGGGTGTCAGCCGACCCTGCGCTCTAGCTACCCAGGTGTTGGTCAGACCAGAAGAGGCTTGTGGCCCTACTCAGGCCGGTTTTCTGCTTCCCTAACTAATGAAGTCTCAGGTTCTGCGCTGCAATTGGATTGGAGCAGAAGCTGTGTTCCACTCACCAGAAATCTCAAAATCCTGTGGCGGGTGTTGTGGGTAGCTGCCGAGTGTCAGCTGACACTGCGCCCTAGCTACCCAGGTGCTGGTGTGACCGGAAGAGCGCAACATGACTCTCTTAAAACATATCTGTTGAACGTATCAGGAAATTGGCACAAATATCTAGGCAAAGAGCAGAGATTCTGGCCTTCCTAAATATTAAATGTTTTCCCCTTAGGGTAGCTTTATAAGAATAACCTGAAGATGACCAAGAAGTCTTGTCACAGTTTGAGGAACCAAACAACGAAGACCACCCTAGAGTAGAAACAGTCTCCTACGCTCACTAAGCATTGGTGCAAGGGAAGTGTGAAGCTTGTGGCAAACATCACTGCCATCCCTTTAAGGTTCATTGTTAGATGAAGAACGCAGTGACATATGTGTCATTTTTCATGGGTTTTAGCACCGTCAGTGAATCATCGATGAGCCTTAGAGTAGGCGATTCTGAGACTGACTATTCTCAGCTGGCATCTTGGGTATTGATTTGAGGGAGATCTTGGGGCAAATAAAGGTCCTACGAGAAACTCACACTCATATTACTCATAATATAAATTACTCATACTACTCTAGCTTTCTTTAGACCCTTGAAAAAGACTATAACTCTAAAACTATAAAAGCAAGTATTTTAAATACTTATAATTGTATACATCCTAACTCAGTAGTCTGGCTGAGATTCTGGGGATTAGAGCAAGTGAATCAGATAAGCTGGCCATGTATAAATATATGCATCCATGGACCTGAGCATTCTGCATGCAGCACTATCTCCTAGGGAAGAAGACAATATATGAGTGCAACAGAGAAAACATTTCCTTAAGTCTTCATTAGACTCAACAGCATCCATTGATTGGTAAGGCATTCCCTGTGAACATTTCCATTCCTTTCTTGCTCAAGGGTGGAATCACTTGGCCTGTATTTCCAGACATTATTTGTAAGCACAGGTCTGATGAGAGCTAGATAATAAGGAAGAAGGCAGAAAGGGCAGGGAGCCTGGCTGTGTCTTCTAGATTGACTGCACATTTCTCTAAGGGTCTAGAGACTGACTGTCTTCACTTTTCTGCAAATGGCATGACTATGACAACCTCAGAGCGATGCCTAAGTCTATGATTTTAAATAGAGAAAGAACTATGACTGTGTGGATGGTAAAAGGCAAAAAGAGTGAGTGACAGACCTTATGGAAGACAAGAAAGACTCACAAAGAGCCACTGGACTCTTAAAATCCAGAGGTGTTCATTCTTGACTAGTGATACTATTAAAGGGAAAAGAACATTTAGAGAGGCAGGGGCATAAATAGAGGAGGAAGGTATTCATGGTATGTGTATAGGATGAGAAACTAGGAAGAGGAACAAAATAATCCAGGATCTAGAGTGTGTCAGTGTGCTCAGGAAACTGTCACTTCACAACACACACAGCCCCCTCCTGATTGCTATCACAATGTAGCCATTGTGCATGCATGGCCAGCACTTTACTGATGGAACTCTGTCCCCAGTCTCATTCTCTTTATGAATTTATTTATTTTTTATGTACATATTCATTGTACATATACACAAGAACATTTCATACAAGTATACAATGTATGTTGAACATATTCTGCCTCTCCACTTCCCTTTCTGCCTCCACGGATTCCTTTGTTCCATTACAAAATTCTCTCTACTTTCACCTTCTTATCATAAATGCAACGATAAACTTTATGTCTCAACTTTGCTAACTGACCAAATACTTGGTCGAATGTTATTCTCTCTATAAGTATATTTGGGGTAAAATTTGCACTTAAATTATAGGACTTCAGATTAAGCAGATGGCCCCACAAAGTTCAGCCTCTTTCAATCCACTGAGATTTTAAGAGGAAGGAAATAAGCTTCCTTAACAAGAAAAAAACAGGCAGTATTTTCCTTCAAATATTATCTGTAATGTTGATAACAGTTTTTCTAGAGACTTAGCCTATGACTCCACCCATCTGGGCTTGATCTCACAGCCTCTATAAACATGTGACATGTCCTTGAAATAAATCTCTTTTTAAAACAAGTAATTTTTCCCCAACCTAAGTTCATAGCATGCTTTCAGATACATGCATATCCATAAATGCTTACACACACACACACACACACACACACACACACACACATTAAATATCCTATTGTTTTTGTTTTGGAAAACCCCAATTACTCTAATAAATTAGCATAAACTAAACTAAATTGAAGTAAGTATAATTTAATCTTTCTGGTGCTACACAAAAGAACTAATTTTTTTTTTAAATTGAATCTTAAAGGAGGAAGCGGGCTGTTCTGTAGACTTCACTCTCACAGCCCAACGGGTGGCCTTCCAGGGAGCTGAGATGGGCATATAGAAGATGATGAGATGGGAGCAGTGGAGTGCCCATCATCTATGACCTGCTGATTCTGGGGGTGACAGTATTTCATTTTATCTTTTCCAGGAACACAGTGTTCTGTTCTATTCTAGCATATTGCCTTGATGACAAGGGATTGAATGACCATTGATTGTTTATTGCTTTTATTAGAGAGAGAGAACAAGACTATTTCAGGTTTGGAGATCCTACAACTCTCAGTCAGAATTTCTGATGATAAAGTCAGTTCTAGGGTAGATATTGTACAAAGCACTGAGGAAAATAAAAGGATATAGGATCCAAGGAGCAAAAACCCTCAGAGAAGAAAATGTAAGGAGACTCAAATGCTAAAGTACAATTCAAGAGTTTTATAGTTATATAAGACAGTAATATAAGCCAATAATCTTAGCAACACATGACTCTTGAGTGAACCATGGAGACAGAAGGTCAATAGGTGTCCAGAAAAAGCTGCAGTGCTCATGGGGGAAAAGGGATTTGATCAAAGCTATAAACAGAAGTTGTGATATTATAGGCTGACCTTTGTGCAAAAGAGGACATAGAGGATAGCCTTCCCATTCAATATACTTTGAAAGAGAAAGAGCAAGGGGCAATGAGTAAATAAAAGGAGTTCAACATGAATCCAGACAGTCTTCCAACAAAATCTGTGAACTTGGTGCACTCTGCTTGGAAATCACAAAAATGTCTCTAAGCTAGGAGATGATTAGAGACAGCGACCATACTTATTTCTTAATCACCCTTTCAAAGCACCTCTGTTGGGTACTGATGAACCTAAACTGTTTTAAAAGCTCTGCTAATACCTTAACTAACTCCTGGAAGAGACTAAGAAGGATAGCTTAGCATATAGAGTTACATAAGCTCCTAAAACAGCATAGCCTTATTCAGTCAACAGACTATTGAAAGGATATATTGGGGTGTATCCCCTGCTTTTGCTGAAACTAATCACAGACCATGTTTATGTATCAGACACATCTTCCATTCTTCCTCTCATTAAAAGTTCGCACGGCCTGGCACGTCACTACTTCCCATTGTATCTGAGCTTACTCAGTACTGCATATGCCAAGGCCACGATTTCCATTCTTTCATTTACATTTCTGGTTGGGTTATGTAAGGTGTTTGGAATTACAAAAGTCATACAGAAACAGCTACCGATTGCCTGACCCAACATGAAAACAATTCTCCAGCTTGATTTCCTAGAACTTCTGAGAACATAGAAGAGAACTGAGACTTTAGCCCAACCCAGACTGTCAGCCAACAAACAGTGGGCCTTGTTCTAACAAGGACCACTGGAGACTTCATGAGGCTGTGAAAGTGTTGCTCAATTATAGTTAAATCTGATTTTAAGTTTTATATATCCAACACATGCATTTTCTGTTAAGTCGGTATTAAAGGCTTTGGGTCTATACTGAGCTGTCACATTCTTTCCCCTATGACATTATATAGGCTCAGAAGAGTTCATATATGTCCTAACATGAACTCAGTGTTTTAGCTCTTCTTAGGCTTATGAACATATGTCTGAGCTATAATCCTTTTCTAGGCAGATGAAAATTCCACTTAATAAAACTAATTTTATTAGGTGGAATTTTTATATGAAGATATTGTGACAGGTTAGTTTTTCCTTCTTGGGTTAGGAAATCAAAGTTCTATTTATTTTAATAAAATAATTCCTCCAGGGAGGAGCTTCCTGCATGGGTAATCCAATCTCAACTGATCAGTCATGAACACATAGCTTATGAGCAACACTAAATGGACTCAGTGTGTGTGCGTGTGCGTGTGCGTGTGCGTGTGCGTGTGCGTGTGTGTGTGTGTGTGTGTGTGTTAGGAAAGAAAAGAGGTCATGAATTTGGAAGAATGATATATGTAACAAGTCAAGGAATGGAGAGGGAAGGGACAAGAGTAACGTAGCTGCAGTGGTCATGTATAAATTCTCAGAAATTTTTAAAATAATTCATTCAAATTAAAAATTGTGATTATGCTTTCTGGGATTGGGGGTTAGAAGAAATAACAATGGAGAGAGAGTCCTTTGCTATAGGTCTCACGGAAAAGTGTTCATATTTAATTATGTGCCTTTCAGGATATTGAAAAAGGCCTAGTCAGCCATCAGTGAAAAGAGGGGCCCATTGGTCTTGCAAACTTTATATGCCTCAGTACAGGGGAACGCCAGGGCCAAGAAGTGGGAGTTGGGGGAGGGGAGTGGGGGGAGTTGGGGGACTTATGAGGTAGCATTGGAAATGTAAATGAAGAAAATACCTAATTAATAAAAAAAAAGAAAAAGGCAAATGAATCATGTGTTTACCAAGTGAACCCGAAGCCTTAAGTCCTGTGAATGCAACAGTGTAGGCTTCTCTGCGCCGATCCTATACCAGTGCACCAGATCCCCTGCTATCCCTTCTTAGTCACCTCATTTGTGAATTGCCATTTTAAGTTATATTTCCTCAGGAATCTCCACTATCCATCTTTTCTCCTATTTGGTAATAGAAGAGCTTGGTACTGTGAAACTCACTAGAGACTTCACGACTCCTTAGCAACGTCCAGAGTCCTTTCTTAGGGTGTACAGATCGATGTTCATTTAAAGGAGTAAATTAGATTTCTGTTTTGATTCAAATGTAAAAAGATACAAGAGACAAAATAAAGACCATATGGTGGTCATGGGGAAACGAAGACAAAATAAGGAAGCTTTGACGAAGTGTGTCTCCAGCGAAACAAGTGCTTCTGAGGTAAACAAAGGATAGCGCCATCCTCAGGATCTCATTCCCAGATCCAGGGAAGCTGCAACCAATGGAAGAATCCTTGGTGAATGGAAAGAGCCGGAACCTTCCTTGAATTGTGGGGCTGGTGGGAGTCTGGGAAAGGAGACTGTAGTGGCTCAGTCTGCCGAGAATTTCCCACCCTGAGAAGTAGCTGAAGAGAAGGGGCTGGTAAGCAGTCCTGGACTTATTCATGGTTTTCACATTTCCAAGACTAGAGTCAACCATTCCCAGTGCAAATACCAACAAGAGTGCAAGAAGAAGAGGAAGAAGGAGAAGAGGAGGAGGAGGAAGATAGAAAGAAGAGGATGGGGCAGAAGACTGTAGTCACATATACATTATAGCATACATGTGTGTATTATATTGTATATTTTGAATTTGAGTTAAAATTTAAGAAAGCAGGAAAATGTGACTACCAAGAGGGAATTTTAAGGACAATAGAGACCCAGAGACAATTTAGTTCTTAAAAATGAGTGTATGGGGATTTCTCCTGACTTACTATAAAAATTGAGACAAATGCTATGTTTGAAAATGAAAAATTCAGTGTCCGAACTCAGAATTCATTGGATAGGCCTCATTGCAAGTGGATATTTCGGGGAGCATAAGCGTGAGAGAACTTGAGACAAATCAATAAAAATTATCTAAGCAGAAATGAAAAGAAAGAAAAGTATAATGCCCAGAACACACACAACGGAGACTATATCTAACAGTCAAATGTAAATACAGTAGTAGTAAGAATGGATCAGGGATGAAAACTGAAGCAGTTTCTCAGTAAAGCAAAGAAGGGTTTGTTCCTCTATGGAGTCTGTCTCACCCAGCATTGGAACTGGACTGTCCTCCACTTTCTGGGTCAGCCCTTAGTCAGGTACATGAGTGGTCCTATCCATTTGAACCAAGATCAGTACCAATCCAAAATAAATAAATAAACAAACAAACAAACAAACAAAGTCAGTTTGCTTTAACACTGTGGCTCTCAACCTTTTTAACACGGCAAACCTTTAACACAGTTCCTCATGTGTTGGTGAGCCCCAACCATAAAATTCTTTTCATTGATACTTCATAACTATAAATGTTGCTACTGCTATGAATCATAAGTGAATATCTGATGTGCAGGATATCTCATATGCGACCCTAAAAGGTTCACGATCTGCAGGTTGAGAACTGCTGCTCTGACATGTGATGTACTAACATATAATTCTATGGAAGACAAAGAAAGCCATGCTGTTATTGCTTCTCTATCTTTAATTCAAACATGGGAAAATACATAATGTTCTGGGCAAACCAAACAAATAAACCTTAGATGTTAACCTTGCATCAAATGACTTAATAGTCCTCCCTCTCCCATTCAGGGCGTATACAAACTATAAAGCTTTAACTTGCAAAAGTAACAGGAGAGTGCTAAAGCAAGGAAATCTGATGTTTGCCCGTCACTGATTAATTGTGTTAAACTCCAATGTGTATTTGAATAGAAGTACCCGGGTATGAGAAGGCATTAAAGAAGTAGAAATGGAAGTCAACCAAGAGACCATGATAGCGGCAAAAGCTCATCTTCTAACTAAGAAAATATATGTGGGTCATGGGTCACGAGTGAGGGTAGAAGGAGAGTGGATGTGACAGTAGATTCTTGATCGGGCTTGACTTCCTACCGGCGTATTGTAACACTGTCTGAAAAATGAAACAGAGCTACAGTTCGATAATTTACAACATTTTTGAAAATAAAAAAATTAAGTTTCTATCATATAGGAATTGAAAGACTTGATGTGGAAAAGATTCTAGTTCTCTCCAGAATCCATGCTTCCTAGCTTGTCAGTCACTACTTAATTTTAAAATGATTCTTTGGCAATTACCTCACTTCCTGCTTTTGGGACATTCTGGCTATATTGTTTGTGGTTTAGATGCTCTCCTTCAGTGAAGGACAACCTGTGACATTAATTAAATTAATCAGTAATTTCCATCATATTTGGATGTAATGGTGTTCTTTGGTAAATGATAGTAAGAGATGAAACTGTATCTATGAGGAAGACTTTGGAGGAACCTGACAAATCTCAATACCAAGGAATCTTGTAACTGTCCTATGGTACCACGTGGATGGAAATCACAGCAGAAAGTGTTCAGGGGACACAGAGAGGGCTAACAATGATACAGGGCAAAAGGCAATGGGGGTTGGCTAGGTTTGATTAGCCACAGTGCCCAAGGGGATAGGAGGAATCACATTAACAGAAACACCTACTGATACATCGGAGCAGATTGTAAGCAGGGTTACCTCAGCTCATGTTTGAAGAACAACGACCAGCTTCCTGTTGTGAAAGTCTTCTAAGACCACATTCCAGAAATTTCCCTTTGGATTCTTAAGCTCCATAGGGGAAAAAAAATCTTTGCCTTTTCAAAAGCTACGGGAACAAGTCTCCTTTTATTTCACACTGAGATAAGAAAGGAACTAAAATAAATAAATAAATAAATAAATAAATAAATAAATAAATAAATAAATAAATAAATAAAAAGGATTACTTTTCTTTAAGTCCATGTCCTTACCTAGTGGCAACCTTCATCACTTTAATTCTTCAGCAGCCTGCACTGTGTGTATTAGCAGCTCACCATGGCCAGTTCTTCGTTCTGAAGGTTGGAATGCTTTGCTAGCCAGAGGTTGTACATCTGCAAACTGTGCTGGCTATTTGGCTTATAGCCAAAAAACAAAACAAACAAACAAAAACAAAAAACAAAACAAACAAAGACAAAACCTTTCTCTAGGAAGCATGACAACCCTGAAAGGGTTCATTTCTCATTGCATCACTTAATATCCTGCTTGACTTCATAAGCAGAAATAAGACTTGAATTAGGCTTGAAGAAATCTACATAGCAAAAAAGCAAATAAAAAATCTGCTTTAAGTGATTATTAGATTCACTTAATCAACAAACTACCTTCTGCAGAAGGCATGTACCCATGACACCCAATATTAACTAACACACACACTCACACACACAGTGTTAACCTTATATTAAACTGCAAGACTTGGTAGGAAAAACTGGGAAGAATAATAAGGATCTATAAGGATCTGCTTCCTTTCTCGTTGAGTTATTAATGGCCACAGGAAAGGAAGGTGATTTGAGAAGAGAAGCATGCTGGGTACCAGCTGCTACTGAAGGCAAGTAATTACCACATCCTGCCTGAAATCTCAGCAGATACACATGCACAGACACCAAGGGCAGCAAGAGCTTACAGCTAGACATTAAATTACCTTCTGGGAGTTTCAACATAGGCAAAAGTCTTTGCATGTATAAATAACATCAACACATGCATTTCCAGCTAGGTTTCATACAACCAACTCCTCACCCCTCTCAGTGTATCATCATCACAGAATCTAGCTTTTCACCTTAGTAGAGAGACCAGGCAATTCTTAAGAAGACAGAATTACCGCTTCTATCAATTTAAAATCATCTGAGAAGACTGAGTTGACTTGACTGTGAGCATCTCCTGGGAAGGACAAAGAGGTTTATTTTAAAATTCTTGATTCTTAGCACAGAGCCTATTATTCTGGAAGGTAAGCAAAAACTTGTTGAATAAATAAAGGATGCAGTTACCAGCATGTGGTTGAAAGCAGTGCCCAGTGACTCCTAAGGCCAGAAGCTCTCATTATTATTTCTTTTTTCTTTTTTTTTTTAAACTTTTATTTATTTATTTATTTATTTAATATTTTTATTACATACTTTCCTCAATTACGTTTCCAATGCTATCCCAAAAGTCCCCCATAGCGCCCCCCACTTCCCTACCCACCCATTCCCATTCTTTTGGCCCTGGCATTCCCCTATATTGGGGCATATAAAGTTTGCAAGTCCAATGGGCCTCTCTTTCCATTGATGGCTGACTAGGCCATCTTTCGATACATATGCAGCTAGAGACAAGAGCTCCGGGGTTCTGGTTAGTACATCATGTTGTTCCAACAATAGGGTTGCAGATCCCTTTAGCTCCTTGGGTACTTTCTCTAGCTTCTCCATTGGGAGCCCTGTGATACATCCAATAGCTGACTGTGAACATCCACTCCTGTGTTTGCTAGGCCCCAGCATCCTCTCACAAGAGACAGCTATATTTGGGTCCTTTCAGCAAAATCTTCCTAGTGTATGCAATGGTGTCAGCGTTTAGAAGTTGATTATGGGATGGATCCCTGGATACAGCAGTCTCTAAATGGTCCATCCTTTCATCACCGCTACGAACTTTGTCTCTGTAACTCCTTCCCTGGGTGTTTTGTTCTCAATTCTAAGAAGGTGCACAGTGTCCACACTTTGGTCTTCATTCTTCTTGAGTTTCATGCGTTTAGCAAATTGTATCTTAAATCTTGGGTATCCTAAGTTTTGGGCTAATATCCACTTATCAGTGAATACATATTGTGTGAGTTCTTTTGTGATTGTGTTACTTCACTCAAGATGATGCCCTCCAGGTCCATCCATTTGGCTAGGAATTTCATAAATTCATTCTTTTTAATAGCTGAGTAGTACTCCATTGTGTAAATGTACCATAATTTCTGTATCCATTCCTCTGTTGAGGGACATCTGGGTTCTTTCCAGCTTCTGGCTATTATAAATAGGGCTGCTATGAACATAGTGGAACATGTGTCCTTTTTACCGGTTGGGACATCTTCTGGATATATGCCCAGGAGAGGTATTGCTGGATCCTCCGGTAGTACTATGTCCAATTTTCTGAGGAACCGCCAGACTGATTTCCAGAGTGGTTGTACAAGCTTGCAATCCCACCAACAATGGAGGAGTGTTCCTCTTTCTCCACATCCTCGCCAGCAACTGCTGTCACCTGAATTTTTGATCTTAGCCATTCTGACTGGTGTGAGGTGGAATCTCAGGGTTGTTTTGATTTGCATTTCCCTGATGATTAAGGATGTTGAACATTTTTTCAGGTGTTTCTCTGCCATTCGGTATTCCTCAGGTGAGAATTCTTTGTTCAGTTCTGAGCCCCATTTTTTAATGGGGTTATTTGACTTTCTGGAGTCCACCTTCTTGAGTTCTTTATATATATTGGATATTAGTCCCTTATCTGATTTAGGATAGGTGAAGATCCTTTCCCAATCTGTTGGTGTTTTTTTTGTCTTATTGATGGTGTCTTTAGCCTTGCAGAAGCTTTGTAGTTTCATGAGGTCCCACTTGTCAATTCTTGATCTTACAGCACAAGCCATTACTGTTCTATTCAGGAATTTTTCCCCTGTGCCCATATCTTCAAGGCTTTTCCCCACTTTCTCCTCTATAAGTTTCAGTGTCTCTGGTTTTATGTGAAGTTCCTTGATCCACTTAGACTTGACCTTAGTACAAGGAGATAGGAATGGATTGATTCGCATTCTTCTACATGTTAACAACCAGTTGTGTCAGCACCATTTGTTGAAAATGCTGTCTTTCTTCCAAAGGATGTTTTTAGCTCCCTTGTCGAAGATCAAGTGACCGTAGGTGTGTGGGTTCATTTCTGGGTCTTCAATTCTATTCCATTGGTCTATTTGTCTGTCACTATACCAGTACCATGCAGTTTTTATCACAATTGCTCTGTAGTAGAGCTTTAGGTCCGGCATGGTGATTCCACCAGAGGTTCTTTTATCCTTGAGAAGAGTTTTTGCTATCCTAGGTTTTTTGTTATTCCAGATGAATTTGCAGATTGCACTTTCTAATTCGTTGAAGAATTGATTTGGAATTTTGATGGGGATTGCATTGAATCTGTAGATTGCTTTTGGCAAGATAGCCATTTTTACAATGTTGATCCTGCCAATCCATGAGCATGGGAGATCTTTCCATCTTCTGAGATCTTCTATAATTTCTTTCTTCAGAGACTTGAAGTTTTTATCATACAGATCTTTCACTTCCTTAGTTAGAGTCACGCCAAGATATTTTATATTATTTGTGACTATTGAGAAGGGTGTTGTTTCCCTAATTTCTTTCTCAGCCTGTTTATTCTTTGTGTAGAGAAAGGCCATTGATTTGTTTGAGTTAATTTTATATCCAGCTACTTCACCGAAGCTGTTTATCAGGCTTAGGAGTTCTCTGGTGGAATTTTTAGGGTCACTTATATATACTATCATATCATCTGCAAAAAGTGATATTTTGACTTCATCTTTTCCAATTTGTATCCCTTTGATCTCCTTTTGTTGTCGAATTGCTCTGGCTAGGACTTCAAGTACAATGTTGAATAGGTATGGAGAAAGTGGACAGCCTTGTCTAGTCCCTGATTTTAGAGGGATTGCTTCAAGCTTCTCACCATTTACTTTGATGTTGGCTACTGGTTTGCTGTAGATTGCTTTTATCATGTTTAGGTATGGGCCTTGAATTCCTGATCTTTCCAAGACTTTTATCATGAATGGGTGTTGGATCTTGTCAAATGCTTTTTCCGCATCTAAGGAGATGACCATGTGGTTTTTGTGTTTGAGTTTGTTTATATACTGGATTACGTTGATGGATTTCCGTATATTGAACCATCCCTGCATCCCTGGGATGAAACCTACTTGGTCAGGATGGATGATTGTTTTGATGTGTTCTTGGATTCGGTTAGCAAGAATTTTATTGAGGATTTTTGCATCAATATTCATAAGGGATATTGGTCTGAAGTTTTCTATCTTTGTTGGGTCTTTTTGTGGTTTAGGTATCAGAGTAATTGTGGCTTCATAGAATGAGTTGGGTAGAGTACCTTCTGTTTCTATTTTGTGGAATAGTTTGTGAAGAACTGGGATTAGATCTTCTTTGAAGGTCTGATAGAACTCTGCACTAAACCCATCTGGTCCTGGGCTTTTTTTGGTTGGGAGACTATTAATGACTGCTTCTATTTCTTTGGGGGATATAGGGCTGTTTAGATCATTAACCTGATCTTGATTCAACTTTGGTACCTGGTATGTGTCTAGGAACTTCTCCATTTCATCCAGGTTCTCCAGTTTTGTTGAGTATAGCCTTTGGTAGAAGGATCTGATGGTGTTTTGGATGTCTTCAGGATCTGTTGTTATGTCTCCTTTTTCATTTCTGATTTTGTTAATTAGGATGCTTTCCCTGTGCCCTCTAGTGAGTCTGGCTAAGGGTTTATCTATCTTGTTGATTTTCTCAAAGAACCAGCTCCTTGATTGGTTGATTCTTTGAATAGTTTTTCTTGTTTCCACTTGGTTGATTTCACCCCTGAGTTTGATTATTTCCTGCCGTCTACTCCTCTTGGGTGAATTTGCTTCCTTTTGTTCTAGTGCTTTTAGGTGTGTTGTCAAGCTGCTAATGTGTGCTCTTTCTAGTTTCCTTTTGGAGGCACTCAGAGCTATGAGTTTTCCTCTTAGAAATGCTTTCATTGCGTCCCATAAGTTTGGGTATGTTGTGGCTTCATTTTCATTGAACTCTAAAAAGTCCTTAATTTCTTTCTTTATTCCTTCCTTGACCAAGGTATCATTGAGAAGAGTGTTGTTCAGTTTCCACGTGAAGGTTGGCTTTCTATTATTTATTTTGTTATTGAAGATCAGCTTTAGTCCATGGTGATCTGATAGGATGCATGGGACAATTTCAATGTTTTTGTATCTGTTGAGTCCTGTTTTGTGCCCAATTACGTGGTCAATTTTGGAGAAGGTACCATGAGGTGCTGAGAAGAAGGTGTATCCTTTTTTTTTAGGGTAAAATGTTCTGTAGATATCTGCCAGATCCATTTGATCCATAACTTCTGTTAGTTTCACTTTGTCCCTGTTTAGTTTCTGTTTCCATGATCTGTCCATTGGTGAAAGTGGTGTGTTGAAGTCTCCCACTATTATTGTATGAGGTGCAATGTGTGCTTTGAGATTTACTAAAGTTTCTTTAATGAATGAGGCTGCCTTTGTATTTGGAGCATAGATATTCAGGATTGATAGTTCCTCTTGGAGGATTTTACCTTTGATGAGTATGAAGTGCCCCTCCCTGTCTTTTTTTGATGACTTTGGGTTGGAAGTCAATCTTATCTGATATTAGAATGGCTACTCCAGCTTGTTTCTTCAGACCATTTGCTTGGAAAATTGTTTTCCAGCCTTTCATTCTGAGGTAGTGTCTATCTTTTTCTCTGAGATGAGTTTCTTGTAAGCAGCAAAATGTTGGGTCTTGTTTGTGTAGCCAGCATGTTAGTCTATGTCTTTTTATCGGGGCGTTGAGTCCATTGATATTAAGAGATATTAAGGAAAAGTAATTGTTGTTTCCTGTTATTTTTGTTGTTAAAGTTGGCATTCTGTTCTTGTGGCTGTCTTCTTTTAGGTTTGTTGAGGGATTACCTTCTTGTTGTTTCTAGGGCGTGGTTCCTCTCCTTGTATTGGTTTTTTCCTGTTATTATCCTTTGAAGGGCTGGATTCGTGGAGAGATAATGTGTGAATTTGGTTTTGTCGTGGAATACTTTGGTTTCTCCATCTATGTTAATTGAGAGTTTGGCTGGGTATAGTAGCCTGGGCTGGAATTTGTGTTCTTTTAGTGTCTGTATAACATCTGTCCAGGATCTTCTGGCTTTCATAGTCTCTGGTGAAAAATCTGGTGTAATTCTGATAGGCTTGCCTTTATATGTTACTTGACCTTTTTCTCTTACTGCTTTTAGTATTCTATCTTTATTTAGTGCATTTGTTGTTCTGATTATTATGTGTCGGGAGGTATTTCTTTTCTGGTCCAGCCTATTTGGAGTTCTGTAGGCTTCTTGTATGTTCATGGGCATCTCTTTCTTTAGATTTGGGAAGTTTTCTTCTATAATTTTGTTGAAGATGTTTGCTGGTCCTTTGAGTTGAAAATCTTCATTCTCATCCACTCCTATTATCCGTAGGTTTGGTCTTCTCATTGTGTCCTGTATTTCCTGGATGTTTTCAGTTAGGATCTTTTTGCATTTTCCATTTTCCTTGATTGTTGTGCCCATGTTCTCTATGGAATCTTCTGCACCTGAGATTCTCTCTTCCATCTCTTGTATTCTGTTGCTGATGCTTGCATCTATGGTTCCAGATTTCTTTCCTAGGGTTTCTATCTCCAGTGTTGCCTCATTTTGGGTTTTCTTTATTGTGTCTACTTCCCTTTTTAGGTCTAGTATGGTTTTGTTCATTTCCATCATCTGATTGGATGTGTTTTCCTGTTTCTCTTTAAGGACTTCTACCAGTTTGGTTGTGTTTTCCTGTTTTTCTTTAAGGACTTGTAACTCTTTAGCCATGTTCTCCTGTAGTTCTTTAAAGTCCTTCTTGATGTCCTCTACCATCATCATGAGATATGCTTTTAAATCCAGGTCTAGTTTTTCAGGTGTGTTGGGATGCCCTGGACTGGGCGAAGTGGGAGTGCTGGGTCCTGATGATGGTGAGTGGTCTTGGTTTCTGTTAGTAAGATTCTTACCTTTACCTCTCGCCATCTGGTAATCTCTGGAGTTGTTATAGTTGTCTCTGTTCAGAGGTTGTTCTTCTGGGGATTCTGAGTATCCTCTGTCAGCAGACCTGGGAGACAGGCTCTCTCCTCTGAGTTTCAGTGGTTAGAGCACTCCCTGCTGACAAGCTTTCCTCTTAAATGGAAGGTGTACAGATATCTGGGGTTTGGACCTCCTCCTGGCCGAAGAAGAAGGCGGAAAACAGGACCTTTCCCAGATGCTGTGTTGCTTTGGCAGGTCACAGAAGCTGTAGGCTTCTGTGGTACACACTCTCAGCTGTGCAGACTAAGTTCCTAAGTTCAGTGGAGTCCTGGATCCAAGATGTGCTCCCTGCTCCTGAGGCAGAGGGCTCCTGTGCAGGGCAGACCACTGTCTTCCAGCTAGGAGGGTGCTGGATGTCTGTGGCCCCAAAAGGGTGATGCCTCAGCGGCTCTGTGGCTCCCGCCTGTCCCAGAAGCTGTCTGCCTCTGTGGTCCTCAGTCTTACCTGTACAGACTAAGTTCGGCGGAGTCCCGGAGCCAAGATGGCGCTCCCTGCAGGGCAGGTCACTGTTCTCCGGCTGGGAGGGTGTCGGATGTCTGCGGCCCCAAATGGGTGCTGCCTCAGCGGCTCTGTGGCTCCCGCCTGTCCCAGAAGCTGTCTGCCTCTGTGGTCCCCACTCTGACCTGTACAGACTAAGTTCGGCGGAGTCCCGGAGCCAAGATGGCACTCCCTGCAGGGCAGGTCACTGTCCTCCGACTGGGAGGGTGCCGGATGTCTGCGGTCCCAAAAGGGTGCTGCCTCAGCAGCTCTGTGGCTCCCGCCTGTCCCAGAAGCTGTCTGCCTCTGTGGTCCTCACTCTAACCTGTAGACTAAGTTCGGCGGAGTCCCGGAGCCAAGATGGCGCTCTCTGCAGGGCAGGTCTCTGTCCTCCGGCTGGGAGGGTGCCGGAAGTCTGCGGCCCCAAAAGGGTGCTGCCTCAGCAGCTCTGTGGCTCCCGCCTGTCCCAGAAGCTGTCTGCCTCTGTGGTCCCCACTCTGACCTGTACAGACTTCATTATTATTTCTTCTTTGAACTAAAATGCTAAGGGCACTGTTTGAAGAACATAAAATAGACTTGAACAACTGCAAAGGCCCTTCATTCATTCTTGGGTAGACTGACTCAGCATCAGAGAGACATCAACTCTCCCTAAGGTAGCATACAAATGCAATATCAGGATTGCAATGTAAAATGTCAGTGTTGCTTTTGTATGGAGTGAGACACAATGACGTTGAAGTTCGCATGAAAACACACATTCAAGAATACTCAGGAAAACACTGAAAAGGGAAAACTGTGAGAGGGAACTAGCTGCATCCTTAACACTGAGGTACCAGGATGTGGATAGCACTGTGATCCTGGAGCATGGATGGACAAAGACCAGAAGAAAAGAGCAGAAATCAATCTAAACATTATGAAAATCTCATATATGATAAAGCTGCACCTCAAATTCAGGAACCAAGTAAGACTTCATAACCATTGAAATCTATCTGTCAAAAATAAAATTCAATTAATGATATACTCTAGACAGAGGAATAAATATTGAGTAGAATAGGAGTTATAATATAAAAATCATGTAAATGTTAATAATAATGGATGAATTTTTAAAATTTTAGTATAAGAAATTGTCTTCTAAATATGACTAAAAATCCTGAGTCAAGTAAAGAAAATAATGGTAAATTTGATATTAAAAATTATATAGGAACCTTCATAAAATTAAGAGACAAAAACTGGAAAATAAATTGAGACACATATCTCAGGTAAAGGGCTAAAATCATTACTGAATAAAAACTAAGGGGCTAGAAAGGAAACTAAGAAAAATGATAAAATATATGAATAGATTATTTACCAAAACATACCAATGTCCATTTAAACATATGTAAAAATATGTGAATGTATTCATAAGTAAAGAAATGCAAAGCAAAGATCAGTAGTCTGAATAACCTTTAAAAGGCTGAAATGCACACAGCTGGCCAGACTGGAAAGAATTAGGCCTTCTCTTCCATTGCTAAGAAAGCAAACTCCGACATGTCCCTTCCGGTGTACTCCAGCCTGCAGAGTCTCCGGACACCCGCAAGGACCCACACAGGATCCCCCACAGGATCCTAAGACCTCTGGTGAGTGGAACACAGCATCTGCTCCAATCCAATCGCGTGGGACCTGAGACTGCATTAATTAAGGGAGCAGATAACCCAGCCTGATCAGGGGCACAAGTCCCTTCCGGTCCACTCCAGCACTGGGGTTCCTTGCATGCAGAGTTTCTGGACATCCCCAAGGTCCTCACAGGACCCTCCATGGGATCTTAAGACCTCTGGTGAGTGGAACACAACTTCTGCCAGGAGGCAGGTTCGAACACCAGATATATGGGCACCTTCCCTGCAAGAGGAGAGCTTGCCTGCAGAGAGTACTCTGACCACTGAAACTAATGAGAGAGCTAGTCTCCCAGAACTGCTGATAGAGGCTAACATAATCACCTGAGGAACAAGCTCTAACCAGAGACAACTATAACAACTAGCTCCAGAGATTACCAGATGGCGAAAGGCAAACATAAGAATCCTACTAACAGAAATCAAGACCACTCACCATCACCAGAATGCCGCACTCCCACTCCACCTAGTCCTGGACACCCCAACACAACGGAAAAGCTAAACACGGATTTAAAAGCATATCTCATGATGATGGTAGAGGACATCAAGAAGGACTTTAAATAACTCACTTAAAGAAATACAGGAGAACACAGCTAAACAGGTAGAAGACCTTAAAGAGGAAACACAAAAATCCCTTAAAGAATTGCAGGAAAACATGACCAAACAGGCGATGAAATTGAATAAAACCATCCAAGACCTAAAAAGGGAAGTAGACACAATAAAGAAAACCCAAAGTGAGGCAACGCTGGAGATAGAAACCCTAGGAAAGAAATCTGGAACCATAGATACGAGTATCAGCAACAGAATACAAGAGATGAAAGAGAGAATCTCAGGTGCAGAAGATTGCATAGAGAACATCGGCACAACAATCAAAGAAAATAAAAAACGCAAAAAGATCCTAACTCAAAACATCGAGGAAATCCAGGACACAATGAGAAGACCAAACCTACGAATAATAGGAGTTGATGAGAACGAAGATTTTCACCTTAAAGGGACTAGACAAGGCTGCCCACTTTCTCCCTACCTATTCAACATAGTACTTGAAGTCCTAGCCAGAGCAATTCGACAACAAAAAGAGATCAAGGGGATACAAATTGGAAAAGATGAAGTCAAAATATGACTCTTTGCAGATGATATGATAGTATATATAAGTGACCCTAAAAATTCCACCAGAGAACTCTTAAACCTGATAAACAGCTTCGGTGAAGTAGCTGGATATAAAATTTACTCAAACAAGTCAATGGCCTTTCTCTACACAAAGAATAAACAGGCTGAGAAAGAAATTAGGGAAACAACACCCTTCTCAATAGTCACAAATAATATAAAATATCTGGGCGTGACTCTAACTAAAGAAGTGAAAGATCTGTATGATAAGAACTTCAAGTCTCTGAAGAAAGAAATTAAAGAAGATCTCAGAAGATGGAAAGATCTCCCATGCTCATGGATTGGCAGGATCAACAATGTAAAAATGGCTATCTTGTCAAAAGCAATCTACAGATTCAATGCAATCCCCATCAAAATTCCAACTCAATTCTTCAATGAATTAGAAAGAGCAATCTGCAAATTCATCTGGAATAACAAAAAACCTAGGATAGCAAAAACTCTTCTCAAGGATAAAAGAACCTCTGGTGGAATCACCATGCCGGACCTAAAGCTTTACTACAGAGCAATTGTGATAAAAACGGCGTGGTACTGGTATAGTGACAGACAAATAGACCAATGGAATAGAATTGAAGATCCAGAAATGAACCCACACACCTATGGTCACTTGATCTTTGACAAGGGAGCTAAAACCATCCAGTGGAAGAAAGACAGCATTTTCAACAAATGGTGCTGGCACAACTGGCTGTTATCATGTAGAAGAATGCGAATTGATCCATTCCTATCTCCTTGTACTAAGGTCAAATCTAAATGGATCAAGGAACTTCACATAAAACCAGAGACACTGAAACTTATAGAGGAGAAAGTAGGGAAAAGCCTCGAAGATATGGGTACAGGGGGAAAATTCCTGAATAGAACAGCAATGGCTTGTGCTGTAAGATCGAGAATCTATAAATGGGACCTCATGAAACTGCAAAGCTTCTGCAACCAAAAGACACCATCAATAAGACAAAAAGGCCACCAACAGACTGGGAAAGGATGTTTACCTATCCTAAATCAGATAGGGGACTGGACTAATATCCAATATATATATAAAGAACTCAAGAAGGTGGACTCCAGGAAATCAAATAACCCCATTAAAAATGGGGCTCAGAGCTAAACAAAGAATTTTCACCTGAGGAATACCGAATGGCTGAGACGCACCTGAAAAAATGTTCAACATCCTTAATCATCAGGGAAATGCAAATCAAAACAACCCTGAGATTCCATCTCATACCAGTCAGAATGGCTAAGATCAAAAATTCAGGTGACAGCAGATGCTGGCGAGGATGTGGACAAAGAGGAACACTCCTCCATTGTTGGTGGGATTGCAAGCTTGTACAACCACTCTGGAAATCAGTCTGGCAGTTCCTCAGAAAATTGGACATAGTACTACAGGAGGATCCCACAATACCTCTCCTGGGCATATATCCAGAAGATGTTCCAACCGGTAAGAAGGACACATGCTCCACTATGTTCATAGCAGCCTTATTTATAATAGCCAGAAGCTGGAAAGAACCCAGATGCCCCTCAACAGAGGAATGGATACAAAAAATGTGGTACATTTACACAATGGAGTACTACTCAGCTATTAAAAAGAATGAATTTATGATATTCCTAGGCAAATAGTTGGACCTGGTGGGCATCATCCTGAGTGAGGTAACACAATCACAAAAGAACTCAAATGATATGTACTCACTGATAAGTGGATATTAGCCCAGAAACTTAGTATACCCGAGATATAAGATACAATTTGCAAAACACATGAAACTGAAGAAGAATGAAGACCAAACTGTGGACACTTTGCCCCTTCTTAGTATTGGAAACAATCACCCACGGAAGGAGTTACAGAGACAAAGTTTGGAGCTGAGACAAAAGGGTGGACCATCTAGAGATTGCCATATCCAGGGATCCATCCCATAATTACCCTCCAAACGATGACACCATTGCATACACTAGCAAGATTTTGCTGAAAGGACCCTGATATAGCTGTCTCTTGTGAGACTAGGCCGGGACCTAGCAAACACAGAAGTGGATGCTCACAGTCAGCTATTGGATGGATCACAGGGCCCCCAATGGAGGAGCTAGAGAAAGTATCCAAGGAGCTAAAGAGATCTACAACCCTGTAGGTGCAACAATATTATGAACTAACCAGGACCCCGGAGCTCTTGACTCTAGCTGCATATGGATCAAAAGATGGCCTAGTCGGCCATCACTGGAAAGAGAGGCCCATTGGACATGCAAACTTTATATGCCCCAGTACAGGGGAACGCCAGGGCAAAAAATGGGAATGGGTGGGTAGCGAAGTGGGGGGGAGGGTATGGGGGACTTTTGGGATAGCATTGGAAATGTAATTGAGGAAAATATGTAATAAAAATTAAAAAAAAAAAGAAGCAAACTCCAACAACCCTAAGGAGGAGGACCTTGAACACTGAACAAAGTTATTCACCAGCATATGACAGACACCATTGTGCCATCCACACAGTAGAGCACAGCACAACTGCATAAAAAATGCAGGAAAGATCACCACAAACAAAACTGGGTAGATGGGTGGCCTTCAGAATATTTGTCAAGTGAATCACACAAGCACACATGCAGATAAATGCACACTCACACACACACACACTCACACACACACAAGATGAGAATTGAATAATACCTCATGATATCAAAAAGTAAGAAAGTGCTCAACGGGGGGGGGGGAGAGAGGGACAGTATGAAAGATACTTTTTCAGTAAAAACAATTACTTATTGATAAATAATAATTATAAATAGTGATAATAGTCCCTATTTACTGAGTACTTGCCTGAGGTTTTTAGGCAATGCCTCATTTAACCTGTTTCCTCTTCTTTTTTCCTATTAATTTCTTTATTTTATATCCTGACTGAAGCTCCTCTCCTCCCAGTCCTCCCCTCACACAGACCCTCCAACCCCTCTCCCCTTCTCCTCTGAAAAGGGGGAGCCTCCCCATCCCAACCCACCCTGGCACATCAAATTTAGGCACATCCTCTCCTACTGAGGCAAGAGAAGGCAGCTCGGTAAGGGCAACAGGATTCACAGGCTGACAACAGAGACAGGGACAGCTCCTGCTCCAGTTGTTGGGGGACCCTCATGAAGACCAAGCTGCACATTTGCTACATATGTGCAGGGCCTAGGTTCATCCTATACTTGCTCTTTGGTTGGTGGTTTATCTGGGAGCCCCCAAGGGTCCAGGTTAGTTGACTCTGTTCGTCTTCCTGTGGAGTCTCTATCTTTTTCAGGTCCTTTAACCCTTACCCCAACTCTTCCACAAGACTCCCAAGTTCCATCTAAGGTTTGGCTGTGGGTCTCTGCCTCTGCTTCCATGGACTTCTGGGTGGAGTTCTCAGAGGACAGTAATGCTAGGCTCCTGTCTACAATGATAACAGAGTATCATTAATAGTGTCAGGGATTGGTTCTTGCCCATGGGATGGATCTCAAACTGAGCCAGTCATTGGTTGGTCATTTTCCTCAGTTTCTGTGACATTTGTCCCTGCAATTTTTGTAGGCAGGACACATTTTGAGTGGAAGTTTTTGGGGATGGGATGGGTGTCCTTATCCCTTCGTTGGGAGTCTGTTTGGATGTAGCCACTTCAGGCTCCACATCCCCCACTGCTAAAGAGTCTCGGCTAGAGTTACCCTCATAGACTCCTTTTTTCACATAGCACTAGCAGGCTATTACAGAGTAGGAAATGGAGACAGGGTCAACTGTTCATTCCCAAGTCTCAAGCAGCAATGCCTTCCCACTCAGTCTCTGTGTGGACCTCATTCCCTGATGCCTGCCTCTTTGGGAGCTCCTTACTGCCTTTGTGGCTGCCCGTGCAGCAGGATCATCTCTGTCAGAAGGGCAACATGTAGTTTCTAACTCAATGCCCTGGTGGATTCTGTTTCTTTGTATTTGCATCTGGTGCTGTGTACATCCTAGAATTCAGTTCATTTAACATCTTTTTCAAAGATGAACACAATGAAAGAAGAGAACACGATGGAAAAAAAAAATGTTTCTATGATTCCACCCAAAGATTTCAAGACCTGGAAAAGATTGTCTTTTTAGCAGAGGCTTAATTTCAAAGTTTTACTCTTGTTGACCTTGGTTGCTCCCCATACTTAGTAGTAGGAAAGAGCTAAGGAGTCCCTGAAATGCAGAATCCACAGGAACTAAGTGTTCTCATCACCCTCGGAGCCCGTGGTGACCCCAGAAAGGAAACTGTAGTCTTCACATATGTTAACTCTAAGCTAGGGATTCCCAACCTTCCTAGTGCTGTGACTCTTTAATACAGTTCCTCATACTGTGGTGACCCCAACCACAGAATTATCTTTGTTGCTACTTCATAATTGTAATTTTGCTACTGTTATGAATAATAATGTAATTTTTTTTTTAGATAGAAGTTTGCCAAAGGGATCAAAACTCACAGATAGAGAAGCATTGTGCTTCTTTTATCACAATGGTAAAATCCTCCCTCCCTTCCTCTGCCACTCTCGAGATACCAACTTGTAAAAGAGAGGTCAGGTGATGATGTCAAGGGTCAATCTTAATTGACAGCTTGTGGAGAAGAAAAGTCAAGGTTGAAAAATATTCAGAGTTAAGCAAAATGTGTCACTAGGCAGCCAAGTGAGAGACATCGCAGGAAAAAATGGAGTGCTTGGGCAACTACCTGGAAGCCTTCCTCTGTCAGTTTCCTCTACTCCCAAATTTTCTTGTAAAACAAATATTACCACTCACTCATAAATGGTGTGCCAGGCCCATAGCTCTCTGCTTCAGTGAGCGGCTGGCTGCCTCCCAGTTCCAACTACTGTGGATTTTTCAAGAGAAAAAAAACAGTACTCTAAACTGTAGAGTTCTGCCAAGGCTTCCTTAGTGACCAGTGACCATGGAGAAATATTTAAGATGCTAATATTGGCTTTTATTTCTCAGGCCATTCAGCCTTAAATCCCCAGGAGCAGAAAAATCATAAAAAATTGTGACTAATTGTGCATATTTCATACATAATATTGCCCTTCAAATAGCTGTAGGTATAACAAAGTCTAGACCTGGAAAATAGGCTGTTTATTTAAGACCTGCATTGCTATGGATTTAATTTTGGGAACCTGCAAAGAAATACTAGGCTGCCTCAATCTATTCTGAACCAGAGAATATAAACTCCTTAATGAGATAGAACTTCCATACACAATACATCTATGGAACAACGGTACATGGAAAAGTTATCATAAATCCAAATCCCAGTGAAGATACTCAGACAGGCAAGAATGACTCAGAAAACCAAGAGAGAGGCATTCATGGAACAGAATCCCAATCAAGGACCATGTGATTGTGCATCCCTCAAGTCCTGAAATTGCCCATGGGTCTGCTCCACAAAGTATAACCAGAATGGGAAGTGCAAATTACTCAAAGCACCCGAGGCACATCATTCTTCCTGGAATGTACTGGCCAGCTCAAGGGAAGAGTTGAGGTGAAGCGGGGGAACACCCTCATCTGTCTTCCACTCCTCAGGGAAACCCATTCTAAGGGAAATTGATGTCAATCATGCAGACGTGTGAGAAATTTGACTTCTGTCCGTCACCTTTATGCTTAATTCAAAGTAGAGAACCTCTAGATTGTTTCTCAGCACAGAGTCCTAGGAGTAAAGTTAGCTTCTCTAGATTCCGCAGTCTGTGTTTCAAACTAGTGTACTCTCCAAAACTGTTCATAAGGTGTGAATGATGTTGTTGACTGAGACAGCTGAGCTTGCATGAGCTTTGCTTAACATGTATGTCAATCAGATCCTGAACTTAGAATAGTCATCAGAATTGCTAACTTATGTGCCTCTAGGGGATCTTAAGTAAGTGAGCTTGGTCCTCTTTGAAATATAGCACTAAGAGGTGGCTGGGGAGGGGGTGGGAAGAGACACTTTAAGTGGAAGGTTCCACTGAGTGTGCCAGAGGGGAGGGAGAGAGAAGGCCTTCACCAAGGATCTCAGTGCCACAGCCCTTTTAAAGGAAGGCCTTCTTTAAAGGTCGTCAGTGAAACAGGTCTCTTAGATGATCTTACCTTGTGTGCATACCTTTATTCAGGATGGGCTTGCACACATACACTTTATTCAGGGTGAACCAGGTATATATGGATGTTGGAGAGTGGGAAGGAGTTTTCAGGGTAAATGAAGTTCTGTGAATGCCTCATTTGTATGGAGAGTCATTCCAGGAATCCCATGTATTTGCTGGGCAGGTTCTTTTGGGTAGAGGAGGAAGTCTGTAGGTCTGCCAAGGACTACTCAATCTTACCCCCAGGTAGAGCATGTGGGGAGTCAGGATTCCCAGATAAGGTCAGAGAAGGGGACAGCCTGTTGGTAAAGGGAGTCCTCCATTTTATGCTGAGCTCAGATGACCTATGTGGCCATGGTAGACTTCAACCTTAATTAGGGGGGTTTTCCCATAGATGACCTGTTAATACAATAATAGATGAGACCATTCAAAAACTGCTTTTCTATAAATACAAAGGTAAGGTATATATTCCTGCAAGGGACAGTTTTATTTTGTCTTGTAATTTGAGTTTCTCCAAAGGGCTTCCATGATGTATAAATTTGGATAGTTCCTAAATCCCTGAGATGATTGAAAGTATAGTTCAAACATACACATACACACACACACAGAGAGAGAGAGAGACAGAGAGAGAGAGAGAGACAGAGAGAGAGAGACAGAGAGAGAGAGAGACAGACAGAGAGAGAGACAGAGAGAGATGCAGTAATCTAGGGTCACATCACTGTCTTATTAAAAAGAAGTTAACCCAAGACTAACCTCAATCTAACAGAAAGGAATTTCAGCTTGGAACATCACCTCAAGCTCTCAGGGCACAAGGGCACTTAACTATGGGGGGATCCATCACTGATTCCCAGAAAAAGCTAATCCAAAAATCTCAGAGCTGAGGGAGAATGAAATGCTGTGTGGTCCCTTCCCTGACCTTCACAAAGAACCATGAGCTAAAACAAATGAAAGTAATTTCATTTTTCAAATTCTGTGGAGCAGGTTCTCTAATTTTTTTTGTAGCCTATTTATCTTTCACAAAGTGGAGTTCTTTCTGTCGATCCTAACTCCTCCAGACTTAAACACATTTAATCTCTTACATGTAAAAATTTAGTATTTTAAAAAGTTATTAAATGTTCCTTCACCTTCCTTCTCCAGTACTTTTGACCTTCCCACAAGAGTTGTTCTTAAGTTAGATTCATACATCATCCTCACTGTGTTCCTCTGAATTCCTTCCAGCACTTTGTGATTTGGCTGTTATTGTTTTGATCAGAATATGCTTGGACACTAGAGAGATGACTAGACCCCCCCTCAAGTGACTGGTAGATGTCCCTAAAATTCTATACAGCCCATATCTTATGTGTTAGTCAATAATAAATCGCCTGAAAAGAAGGACCATACAGTTGATCCTGGGGTGAAATTATAACATTAATACACAATGGCCCAGATTTAACAATTTTTGTGGGGAATAGGATTAGCCAGATCTTCAAGAGCATCATCTGACTAGATCACACATCAAAATAAACGTGGCTACATTGAACAGGAGTTTTGATCCTTTAGGACAGCTTGATGACAGACTGGCAGGGAGTCATACCAGGACAGAGCCAGCTGCAACTTCTAGAGAGGATGGGTGGATCAGGTTACTCTGATCATGTTGGTCCCTTGCTGTGTGAAGGCCACAGCACCCTGAGCTCCTCCTGTCACTGAATATCTGAGTCATTTCCCACAGACTCTGCTCTCCATGCCACCTACTTACAGGAAACAAATGTTCTATTCAAACCAATGCAGCATTCTGCTCCCCGTAAGTTCATTTATCATAGAAATGTAATAAGTTGGCATTCTGTTAACAGCAAATATGTGTCACTAGCTCAGATTTGCCCACTTCTAACTTCAATGACCAAGTTCTGAGTCAACATGACAGAGTTAGACTTTGGAGAGAGATGAGTATGCTCCAAGGATCCCTTCCTTCTGGAATGATCTATTCAGGTTATAGCTCTTTCTATAAATACACATCAAGAGAGATGAGTGTCATTGGGTGACTCTTAAGGAGTCCAGAAGATTCTTTTTCCCTTTAAAACAATTAGTTTCTTTTAAAAACATGTGGGGTGTGGGAAGAGATTATATGTAGAGAGAGCAGAGAAGAGAAATGGGAGACCTTGTGGAAGGAGGGGCTATCTCTAGGAAGCATCAGTTATTAGGATGTGGGGAGGCCCTAGAGGGTTTATGGGGGTGACTCTAGCTGAGACTCCTAGCCACGGATATCATGGAGCCTGAAGTAGCTAACTCCTGTAGCCAGACAGGGCATCCAGTGGAGGGATCAACCCAACCACAAAACCTTCCACCCAAAATGTGCTCTGCCTATAAGATGCACAGGGACAAAAATGGAGCAGAGACGGAGGGAATGGCCAGCTAATGACTGGCCCAACTTGAGATCCATCCCACTGGCAAGAACCAATTCCTGACACTATTAATGATACTCCGTTATACTTGCAGACAAAAACCTAGCATAACTGTCCTCTGAGAGGTTCCACCCAGCAACCAATGGAAACAGATGCAGAGACACTCAGGGAGTCTTACCAAAGAGCTGGGAGAAGGACTGACAGACCCAAAGAGGATAGGAACTCCACAGGAAGACAAAGAGTCAACTAATCTGGACCCTTGGGGGCTCCCAGAGACTGAATCACCAACCAAAGGGTGAGCACAGGATGGACCTAGGCCTCCTGAACATATCTAGCAGATGAGCAGCTCCAACTCCGTCTACCATCCCCAGATACTCTCACAAGCTAGCTCTTCTTCATTTGTGTCCCTAACAATTGGAGCAGGGGATGTCCCTGATCCTGTTGGCTGCCTGCCTGTAGACTCAGTGCCCTTAACTGGGCTACCTTTTCTCACCTCAGTGGGAGAGTATGCACCAAGTTCAGCAGCAACTCCATGTATGGGGGGAGGGGGGCATAGGAGGTGTTGGGGGAGTGACACCCAGAGGGGAGATTTTCTTTCTCTGATATTGGGTTGTAAAGTGAATAAATAAATGCACTAAAAACCATACTTCCCTCTTGCACCTTCATTTTTATCCACTCAAGTTTGTATGCCACCCAGGTAATTGTACTTCCTGAAAAGCTTCTGACTCATAGCAGTTAGTTTTCCATTCTAATTCACCTACCTGCTGCTCAGTCATTTGCTTTACCATGCAGCTTTTGTCATGGGGAATTGAATGAATGAGGCTGCTTACATCTCCCATCAACTGGCAACATAGAACCTGGGGGCAGGTCAAAGATGGATTTGTTCTTTGATATAAGTAACAGACTCTCTTTGGCTGCATGGTTTCTGTGCAGCGTAGAATCACCGGTCCTCTTGTTAATGATGCTAGGGAAACTATCGTGAGTGCGGCAAAGTTAGAGCTAACTTGTGAGAGTATCTGGGGCGTGGGGATGGTAGACACAGTTGGAGTTATGATTCTTGAGGATAGCCATGAGACCCAAATGCTTTTTAGAGTGCCAGCTAGTAGCAAGCTTTGCCAGAGAGACTTATGAACGAACATCAGCAGTTTCCTAATTAACCTTTGAGAAGATTTCAGGGCCAGGTGACCACCTCCTCAGCCTCCCAGCTCTGGTTCAGTCCCTTCCCTTGGGACAGGACTCTTCTCAGAGGATCAGAGGCTTTAACTTTTACAGTTAGCCCTCTAGTGCCATGATAGTTGCCCAATTGCCGTCAAACTCTGCCTGATTCAGATGTCAGATGATGACACAGATGTCTTTCAGTTTCCTGATGAATTTGACAAGTGACACATTTAAACATCTATCCAAGTCCGGAAAGCTTATATCTACTGGGTTTTTTGTTTGTTTGTTTTGTTTTTTCCATTTTAACGAAGCCAGATAGATAGTTTGCTATAGGTTAAATTAATTAAAAGAAGTTGTCCTTTGAAAATCAATCATGACAATATCCTATATTTCAGGCTTCTTTGGGTTGCTGATGAACCAATTTTTAGATAATTTTGGTCAATATGTGAGTCATATTTAATGAGTTAATGTTTCTATTTTTAGTAGCTTTGTTCTATTCCACAACTGAATATGACATACTTTACCTCATAGTTTAAACTCTTGAGGGAGGGTAAACATCACATCTATTGGTTACTCTGTTGATGCTTATTGGAGTAAAGGGAAATGATTCTCTTTATTAAACTTTATGTTTCCTTCTTTGCATGAGGAAATAGAGATAATCAGCAAGTAAAATATTAGTCTGCAACATGTATCTGATTTCCAAATATCCACTATCGGTACATCCCTAGCAAGGTCATTAACTAACCATCTCTGAAGATTAAAAATGAACAAACCATTGGCCAGTATCGTGTGCATTGAACAAGATCACCCTAAGTGAAATGCTGTCAATCATGGGTGAAATGCAGAGGGATTCACCAAAATGTCTTTAGTGTGTCAAACAGGAAGACTTTCTCAAGGTGTGGAGCTGGACAAAGACTACTTCTCCACGCTCTCAAGGGGTCCATAACAAGTGCAGGCAGTGGACATAACTTGGTGGCCTTTGCCTCACTCGGGGCCTCCTGAGCTTCATTTGCAAGAAAAATCTGGAAAGATTTGCTGAGCCTTCCTAGCCATCCACACGCTTCTACCCATGACATCTCTGTTGTATCTGAGAACCAAAGGAAATCAGTTTTTCAGCAGCTCCATCAGACACAATGATTTTCAGTTAAAACTATGGCATGAGGTGAAAGTAATGATTTGGAAAAAACATTCAGTGAAAACTGTCTGCCCTCATCTTTATGTACAATTTTTTTTTGTATTTTTGTTGCCAGAAATAGATAGGATAGTAACAGGGAGGAGCATGGGGGCTGCTTTCTCACCACTCTGAATTTACTCAAGATAAACTTTTAAATAAGAGTTTGTTCCAATAATGAATGGTTTCTAGACTTTCTGCTTTGAGTCTCAGCTTTGACGATTTTTAAAAACCTTATAACATGAAATGACAGAACTAGGGTAACCAGAATTCTCTTACAGTCATCATCCAAACTCTATAAATTACGCACAGCCACACAATATGGTACAAACAAAAAGTCACAAAAGATGGCTGACATATATTCCAGAGATATTGACCTATAGCAAACTCATTCGTAAAACAAATTCATATGACAGAGTTACCGGTGCCAGGGTTCAACATCCTATCTGGAAATTCTCTGAATTAGCCTCTGTGAATAGCCATGCTTTTGAAAAGGAGTTATTTGAAGCATATACATATTGAAATGAGACAGTGACCGTTTTATTTATTTAGATTTTAAACCATTTTTTTTAAATGGGGAGGGATCCTATTTTTCTACTGACAGCATTTTGAATTGTGATAACTGGTTTTTAGTATTACCTTTACCATGCCTCTAGGTAATATGTAAATGATTTGCCATAACTGAGGTAGGCCAATCCTATTTTCCCATATCTGGTTTCTATCTTCTCCAATTCTATGTAGTTGGACCACAGTCTTAGTAGAGTCAAACCCTTTTTACATCAATTTGAACATCCCCTCTACTTTCAGTCACAGACTATGAAAAGCTACTCTCTCTCTCCATAGATAGCGACTGCATCAGTTTCGTTCACGCTGGACACGTATATGTTCTTTTGCTAGTAATACCTCAGAACAGAGCTTCAATGACTTCAGTTCAACAAGACTTCATATTTACTTATTCTTTTTAATTTTACATTTAGGGTGTCCTGGCTCTATCTCAGTCATATCTCCTACTTAAATCAGTCCCAGAAGTCTCTTCTTTTCCATGATTTTGCCAGCCCTAGTATTTAAAGGTTCAGGCCTCCATTGTACCTTCTTGCTCAGAGCATTGTACACTTCCTTTCCAAAGAAAGATAAAGCTCTCACACCTGCTTCTTTTCTTGCCTGTCCTCAAAAACCCTGCCATCAAAAACCCAAACAGTTGGTATTATTTATTCTCTGTAATTTCTTTATAACCCCTAGAGACTGATGAGAAATCACTAAGTATAATCTTTAAGCACAATTTCCTACTTTTCCTGGTATTTTTAGGCTATTGTTTTGTCTTTATAAAAATCTACTCTCCTGAATCTAGACTTTGCACTCTTTGTTTCTGGCTGGGAAAAATAATTTGAAATCTCTTGTTATCTAAGTCTCTTTATGAGTGGAAATAGTTAGCAATAAAAACATTTCTGTGTATCAAATGCTAATTTCAACCAAGTCTAGGCAGTCTATGGTTTATATACACATGAGTTGTGGTCCATTGTTTCACCACCTAGTGTATAAACATTTATAATATAAATATATTCTTTTGACTTCAAATGTGTCAAAAGTCTATGGTAAGTGTTGGGGAGACTTAGGGATGAACAAGGCAAGAGATGGCTGCTGGCCTCACAGAACTGGCAATCTACAAGAAACTTTAATTTACTTTTTAAATCTCAGTCCTAGAATTACTCAGCTTGTACAGTGATCCGAGGACACATATGTGGGGAAATCCATAAGAGTGTACAGCTAAGGACTTCATTGCCTAAAGTGCATTCAGTCAGAGCACAGAGTTGTGTGTGCTGGTGGATACCTGCAATCCCAGCAGCTCAGGAGGCAGAGGAAGGAAGATCCCAAATTCAAGGCCTGCTTGGACTACACAGTAAGCTCCAAGCTAGCTCAGGGAATTCAGCAAAGTTCTGTCCTAAAAATAAGATATAGGGCTAGAGACGTACCTCTGTGGTTGAGTGTTTGCCTGACACACAAAACCTTCAGTTTATTCTCCAGTACAGAGACAAAACACAGGCAACACAATGGTTAAAAGAGCACATGGTACTGAGTCAAATCCTGGCCCTCCACAGTGGGTGACAATGGATTGAGACCTAATCGATTTCTCTGTGTCTTATTTTCCTCTCAAATAGGGTAAAGGAAATGTACGTGTCAGTGAGTAATTGTTAGGACTGAGTAAGATCTAAAGAGCTGGGAACCAGTGCCTAGCGCACAGGAAATGAAGAAAACTCAGTCATCATTGATTTGTGGTTTTCTATTAAGACTATTTCGACAAACAACCCATCTGATGCTAAATATTTTAAAGGAAACATAGGTTCATTGTATCTTTAAAGGACCAAATCAGCATACCCCTCAGAGCTGTCTGTTCACAAATATATCACTTGAGATCCGGAAGTACCCATGCAATGATTTCAAATAAACAGGCTCAGCTACCAAGGTATTGGCAGGGTGAGAGAGGAGGGAGAAGTATCCCAAGCTAAAGAATCTGGGGCTTGCTGTTTGCACCCATTCCTCTGAGGTTGGAGATAGCCTTCCAGGACTTTAGCCATGTGACCTGTGCTGCACCTGCCTAAGAAGCATCCGTGGCCCAAGAAGGGTGACCATGTTGAGGTGCTGTCAAGGAGCCTGTCATCCTCCACCATCCTCAGAAGCTAGCCAAAGCAGCCAGTCCCTGCTTCCTCCTTTGCAGGACTTGTGGGGAGACAGCTGAATATAGCCCCAGTAGTACAGAGCAAAATAGAGAAGAGCAGCAGGAAGCTGAGAGACAAAAGGTCAGCCTCGTAGAAATAACACATGTCAGATGACACGTGTCAAAGGAGAGATGGCGGTCATCAAGATAACTTAATCCAACTTCAAGTTGGAAGACACAATGCAAATATTCTTTCTTGCCCGCTTTTTAATGCTTCAAGAATTGATTTTGTTTCAGCTGTGTTTCATTTGTTCATCCTGACACCCAAATTCTGCTCCAGAGCTTTCTAGAGGTTTCTATTATGTGTGTTGCCAAAGCAAGAACATTTTAAGCCATGATTTTTTTTTTAAAAAAAGGTGGTCAAGAAAGTGTTTTACAACACGGAGATTCTGACCTTTGGAGAAATGGAAAGTTCTCTTGTAGCTCCCGATGACCAGTGCCGTTATTGTGGTGATATGTTCCCTCAGATGCTTCTGGGTCAGCAAGCAGAGTCTGGAGCTTCAGAATAGCATCTTCAGCAAATGCAAGTCAGGCGAAGAAACTGGTAATGACTAATGATTACTGTCCACGTGGCAGAAGTGTGACCCGTGACCAGACATTGCCTCATTACATTGTCTGGACAGAAGAGAAGTCCCAGCTTCTACCTACTTCTTTGTTATTATATTGTATTATTGTTGTTTTGTTTTTAATATACCTCAAACACAGGTTCCCCTCCCTGAATTTCTCCCAGCTCCTCCTCCCCTCCCCAAGATTCATTCCTGTGTGCCTTCAGAAAGGAACAGGCCTTCCAGGGATATTAAGAAAATACAGCATAAGGAGATACCAGAACACTAGGCATAAACCCTCACATCAGGGATGGACAAGGCAATCCAGTAGGAGGAAAAGGACACTGTGAACAGGCAAAAGGGTCAGAGACACTATTGGGAGTGCCACAATACACCAAGCTAGCATTCTACCTAGTTATTTTTAAAATGTTTGAACTTCAAAGCAGCTGATAAACCTTTTAAGAATATTTTTTTCATATTTCTAACATCATTTGTACACATATTGTCATGGCTGTTTCCCCTCTGAGGTCTAGAGGGGCTAGCAGGGCATGCTGGAACCTATGTTAGAGCCAGGAGCACCGTTAATCCTCCTGTCCATCAGCTGGCCCTGCACAGAGAGCCAGGGGCCAGAGTTGTGACATGCCACAGGATGGAAAGAAGGATGCAGGCTATCTATAGGTACATAAATACAAGTGGCTGCATACATGATGCATTTGATGGACTTCATGTTAGGGACCAGGAACAACTCCCCCATTCTTTTATCTCTTTTTAATAGGACTAAGTCTTTATTTCTTTAATAACACAATAACATGTTTCCTTCTCCCATCACTTTAGAGTAGACCCTGGTATTGCACAACCATCTAACAGGCTAAGAAATAAAGAGAAGCCTAGAGTGGGCAAATGTCAGAGATGTTAAAACGGAGGAATGATGGGTAAAAGAAATGTATTGCAGCTACTCAAATGCATGAGTTATTTCAAGGCAACAGAATGCACTGGGAAGAGTGCAGGCAGTGGTTTCTTTCAGATAGAAACTTACATATTTCCTCTTTCTCTGAACCTTAGAAATGGTACAGGTAACGTCACCCAGCACAGAGCATAGCTTCCAGCACCACTTGGTCTTGGTTCGGTTTCTAGAAACAGCAAGTGTACAGTTGGCTATTCTGAGTTGATTTTGTGAACATGAAAAAAGGCAAAGACATCAGTGAGGCATGAAGTTTCTTCTCTGTGCTGCATTGAGTGTATATTTACATGTATTTGTACAGCTGGCTTCTCCTTGTTGGTGGAGTGGGGAGCCAGTGGAGAGCAGGTCTGACCTTGGCTTCCAGAAGCAGCCAGCAGCAGAAAGCATAACCCTGGAATCACAGAAGGAAACACTTCATGTCATTGGACTTTTATAATCCCAAAGAAGGTGATAATATGAAAGATTGGCTAAGGTTTCTGGGCACTAAATAGCAACAACAACAATAAATATTTGGAGACCACTTCAGGGAGTAGAAAGAAGAAGAGAATAACAACAGTTGGGGGAAATTTTTATTTGGGAGTTGACTCTTTCACCAGCTCTGTTTGACTTCTTTGCCATAAAAAGCCACTTATACCGAATGCCCAAGAAAGAATTCTCATGGGACAGGAGATCTGAGCTGAGACTTGAAGGAGCCAGGTATGGATTGATCTGACAAAAGTTCAGTCAAGGAAACAGCAATCACAAAATCCCTCAGGCAGAAATGAACATCTAGTGCCCAAGGAAGTGAGACTGGTGGTTGGGCAGAGAGCTCACACGGGGGACGGCTGGAGTGGAGGTGAAACGGCAGATGGGGAGCTTCATTACAGCAAGGTTGTTCTACAACCAGTGACAGACTGTCAGAACATGGAAGCTGTGATCCGAGTAATGACTAAAAGATTCTTCTGGCTGCTGCCTGGAGACCAGCAGAAGGACTCAGATAGAAGCAGAAGTGGGTTTTAAAGCCTACTGCTGTAGATAAGATTGTACTTGGATGGGGGCATTGGTGGTGCAGAGAAGGGGCAAATCCGATGTAGAAAAGTCAACAGGATCAATAGCTCCCATGAGTATGTGGGATGGTGGGAAGATGCTCTAAGTGTAGAAAGCTGGGGTACCCCAGCTTGACATGGCCTCAGGTTAGTAGTGTAAAGGAAGTAGGGAAGAATGAGTGAGGCTCTTGAATGACTCAGGGAAGGAAGATGGAGTAAGAGAAAGAAAGTGAAAGTCTCTTCTGGTCATTGAGGAGAGTGTGCTAGAATAATCTCTGGCTGGATTACCTTTGGTAATTTAGTTAACAGTTTTTGTTTGTTTGTTTGTTTGTTTGTTTTCAGTGTCTCAATTTCATCAGGAAAACAGGAGATGCAAGGCCTGAATTACAGAGGCATGGTGGCTGTGGCATGAATTCAATGTATGGTCCACTCACTGAAGCACTGGGCACAGTTACAGCATGGTGCTCAGGAAATTGAAGTTGTCATTATTATCAACCCCCTGTCCTTTCCAATCTCCCAGAACCTCAGCACTCTTGTTTTGAAAATAGACCTGAGGAAAAGATTGGACAATTAAGGTCATTTCCAACCGGAACCTTTGATGCACATCACTTGCTTTGTACTTAACTGTGACATCTATGAGAAGTAGGATGGGTCTGTGCTTCTGAGTTCATTCTCCCCATCCAGGGCTTCAGTCCTTAAAAGAATTGCAATAGACAAGGCAGGCATCACATTGCAGTGTGTAGGACATCTTTGCTCCCAATAGGTTTTATCTAACAAAGTTCCTCTGTATTAAAAGAAGACTCCTCTACAGGGAGACCTCTGCATTCAGATCCCCAAAGGTACCATTTACTAGATGTTTCAGGCTGTGCTCTGTTGGCTGGTTTCTTCAGGGTGACACTGCATGTGGCCTCGGAGAGCCCTCTTCTCCCAGGACAAGCTTCTGGAACTAAGTCTGCCATTTTAGAGAGCGTGGTAACCTTCAGGCACCATTTAGTGAATTAATGTTTTGGCACAATAAATGAAACCCTAGTGGTTCATCCAAGAAGGATGCAGCTCTTCGGAAGAAACTGAAAACAAACAGCACTAGCAGCAACAAAACCCATTTCTTACGTAAATAACAATTAGCTATACATTTGTCTTTACAACGTTTCTCCAGGAAATCCAGGAGGCACCACAATCCCATTATGGTTCTAGCATCAAAGAACGGAAGTAAAATCTGCATCAAGAGACATTTAGAACATGTGATGGTGTATTTTTTACAGCAAGCAAGAATATTTGCAACGATGATTTTATAAAGAGGGCACAACGAACCCTATTCACAAATATAAACATGAAAAGATGGGCCTGTTTTATAAATGAAAGATGCAGTTCCTTCATGAAACTAGTGATCTATTTCCAACAGCTAACCCTCCTGTGAGCACTTTCTAGGTGCCAGACATATTGCAACTGCTATATGTGACTTAATTATTTAATCTCTACAGCAGGCTGATGGTTCTGCTATGATCATTCCCGTGTCACAGACATACAAATGGATACGTGGGGAGGTAAATGGCTTGGCTAGTGTTTGCACTGGCAAATCTCGAGGAAAATCCAGATGCTCCAACTCCATAGCCTGGCTCCTCAGTCATGTACAATAGCCATGTTTTTCAAACTTTTATGGTCCATTGGGAATCATTTGCATGGTACACCAGTACATGGAGTTTTAGGAAGCAACATCTAGCCTAATGATGTGGCGTTCTTTATCCTGTCTCATTTCTTTTTTAATACTCTCTGGTTGAGACTCATCGAAGTTTTACTATTAACTCTAACCAAGGGAGCTCCCGTCAGCTTTCAGACACTGCCTCAGTGCATAATGCTCTGTATCCTTTGATTTCTTTCATTTTCATGTTGTGGAGAGTAGGGTGATTCATAATGAACCTTGCTAGAAAAGGAGAGGTATCAAATCATTTTCTTTCTTATTAATTATCTCCCCTCACAACCCTGTCTGTGTCCAGTCAGATAACTAGCCAGCAAGAAAAGGGTTGGGGAAAGTAGAATTGATTTTCTAAAATGTCCTCACTCCTCCTTCTCGATTGTTTTCTTTCGTTCCTTTTTTATTATTCCATCCAAATTATGGGCCATTTTAATGAAGAATAAAATCATCACTCAAAAATCCAATTCCCCTGAGCTCTAGAATAATGGCATTTTTTTTTACTAATGAAACACGCAAACTACTGTCGGGTCCATTAATAGTCTCAATTTTTAATCTCTCAGATGATGGAACATTAAGGTTTCCATAGCAGCAGCTTCCAGCTGTTGGGGGATTCCAGGCTTTCAGTCCTGAGACAATTAGGGTGAAGCATTGCCAAGCCTTTCCAGCACTCCTGTATCTTCATTATGCAGTATTCAGTAGTTTTAAAGCACTGATTATCATGATGTATCAGTCTAAAGGGCTTGACATCTTGATGCCTATCCTGGGAGAAGAGAGTGGTTTGCTGATGCTTATCACCAGGAGCTGCCTGGCATATCTAGATGATGGGAGTATGATCGTTATCTTCAGTGCATGCCTTATGAATTAATAAAAGTCTAGGTGAGTCCAATTATAGATGGTTCATGTTTTAGGACTCTCTGGATTTTTGATGAAGACAAAAAATCTATGGGTCTAAAAAAACCAACCAGGAAGGATTTCTTCATCTTTAGTGGCCATTTATCAGAAAGTCAAAATACATGTGTGGAGTCCAGCTAATTTTTTTGTGTGTGTGTGAATTAACAGGATTTTTTGGAGCAAGTATAGCTAAGCAGTGAGAGAAAGACACTGAAAGACAAAACAAATCACGGATAATGATTTATAACCAGACATCATGTAGCACGGCTCACTGTGTGATGCACTGTAAAAGATCAATACATCCTACCATCATTAGTGTAAAGTGCAGAGCTGAACTTTTCTCTTTATGAAGAGGAGGAGGAAGTGAAATTGTGGAGAAGGAGGTGTTGAAAAGGAAAGCCACGGGAAATGTTATAAGAAAATAATATGAGAAAATATATCAGGAACTCAGATTCTGTTTATCCAAATTACAGCACTCCTACGGAACACCTATCATGGATTATCAACAAAATTATTGTTGACCTGATAAGAAATCAGGAAGTCTCTGGGAAAGTCAGTGATCTCTGTTGACCAAATCTATTTCTTTTATCTTTTGGATATACGTGTCCAGGGCTAGAGCACTCACTTAAACCTATTTTGCAGCTAAGTGAAACCACATAGATTGAGCTGGGGTCCAAAAAGACTATGGACAGCAAATACATCTGTAGGATCTCTCCTTTCATTGTTTTGCTGTATACTGATGCTCAAGATGATGTTGTGAGTCACAGGCTGTGATAGCAATTTGACAGTCAATCTAGTACTCTAAATAGCTTTTTGGAGTAGTTTGTTTGCAGACTATTATATGAATATAGCAAAAAGAATTCATTTATTGTTGTGGGTTAAATCTCTGGGATTTTTAATTGGGAATTTTTGTAGAGAGCAAGATTCTCTAGCAATTATCTTGCCTAATACACAAATTGGTATTATTGACATAGGATGCTGCTGTGACACAAACTTAAAATGTGTGACATTAACAGGAAAATCACTGTTCAGTGTCAGAAGGGTAGCAATCGATGTTTTAATGTGGCAAAGCATTGGAGAAATTGTTCTAACATGGAAAATGGATCAGGTCCTTACTGGAGGGTCCATTTTGGGGAATCAGTTGGATACAAATAATGAATTGATACCCATTGGTGACCTTGGCTAAGTTGACATGGCAGTGTGTGTGTGTGTGTGTGTGTATGGTATATTGTGGGAAAAATATCACCCAGTTCCTAGAAATGTGGTGAGGGTTGGAAAGTCAACTGCTTCTCTATCTCAAATTAAGATTTAAAGATTTAAGACTGAGACAGGTCTTGAGCCAAAAAATCTTTAAAGCCCAGAGTTTCAGCAAAATCAAATTAAGAATGTGTGTTTCCCTTTCAGGGTTATCAACCACAAAATAGCTATTATTTGGTTAGGAGATACATAAAACTGGTGAAAGATAAAGAACCCAAAAAGTAAAATAAAATTGAGAATCGCATATATAGGTTGTTGGACATGATATAGGCCTAGAGAATAACAGGAAGACAGTGGATCAGGAGCCTGTTATGTCTTTATAATCATTGCAGCATCTATTATGAAAGAAAGGAGGATGATGATCTTGGCAAATGACTGATTCCTTGTGACTAGATGGCTTAACCTTCTCTTACACATACAGGGAACTATGGCTACCAACAAGGGCATCCAAATGGCCATGTCAAATCTGGCCTAAAAGGAGAGAAAAGCAAGAGGAAACAGCTAAAGAAGGAAACCAGGATCTATGCAGTATCTACTAGAGAACTTAAGATCCCCTTCCCAAGACCAGGGAAACTTCAAAACTGGGCCATCAGCATCCAGATGTCCCTCTCTATGGGGGGGGGGGGGGCGGCATCTGTGTCCCATGACTCACTCTTCTGAGTGGGAGTGTTTCTTCTGCCTACATTCCCCAACTCTATCACTACAGACTATGGCTACCGTTCAAAAATCACACACCAAGAAGTGCCACATCCTGTCATTAAGTCTGTAATCCTAGACTTTCATCTGATGTAGAGTCTATGTGGGATTTGAGATTTTGTTGCTTGGGGAAGGATAAAAGTATGTTCTATGTATAGGAGGAAAACAAATGTTTTGTGAGTAAATTGGATCATTATGGCAAGATAATGCTGTATGTTCTTCAATCTTATTTCCTTTTCTTTCTGGGCAGATGTCCCAGAGCTAAAAGGGTCATTCAACTGAATTCCCATCAAAGAATGTGAACAAAATTGATGTGTATACAAAATCCACACTTTGAGTACAAAATGCAGAGCAAAACTTTCCACTTCTTCATTTTTCCCCATTACCAAACTGACTGTAAACAATCAGGGAATACTCAGTAACCATGCCTTGAAGGTAACAGATTCTTTGTTGTTGTTGTTTTGTTTGTTTGTTTTTGTTTTTGTTTTTTGAGACAGGGTTTCTCTGTGTAGCCCTGGCTGTCCTGAAACTCACTCTGTTGACCAGGCCTCGAACTCAGAAATCTGCCTGCCTCTGCCTCCCAAGTGCTAAAGAATTCCGTCAATAGAGGGAAGACATTTTGAGAGTGTGTATGAGAAAATGGAATTCTTTTCTTAAAGGTGTGCGCCACCACTGCCCTACAGAACAGATTCTTAATGACTTGGGTCATGGGAAGACTGAACAAAAAAGAGTTAGTGTCACTATCAGCTCCTATCTAACCCACATGGTACTCAGAAGTGTTCATAGCAATTTAAAAGGAGCCATTGTTTCATTGAGTGAGTGGATCAACACACGGCAGTATGCACATACTGTAGAGGCCTACCCAGTAACAAATGAAATGAGCTATCAGTGCATATAAAATCATGAATCTTTCATGTGTCTTGAATCTCAAGCACTGGCAAGAAGCTATCCCAAAAGGATCATTCTGAATCCTTCTACTTATAACACATTCTGAAGAGGGTTGTGAAGAAGATAAGAGTGTTAAATGAGTAAAGGTATCAGATATTCTAGGTGAGTAAAACTATCCTGATTAATAGGATAAAATGGATAAATGGAATACTGTATTGGTAAACTTTTATACAAATTTATAGAAGAAATGTGTATTAGATGCAATTTTAAAAATCATTTAGGAGGTTAGAATTCAAAATAGAATACAGACTCTAAGCAATAATCACCAGTTGTACTACTAATCTGTGAAGGAAGTAATCTTCTCACTGACAGGGTAAATGTCATTAACTGTGTAATTTTGAAAATCAGCAGAGTCTGTAAGAACAAAAGCAGGAGAAACTACATGTAAGCACTGCTCTGCTGTTGGTAAAGTTTTATTCTACATGGATTCAGGTGAATAAATTTAAAATCAGTGTATGCAGACCAATTAAACACATGATTGGCAGGTGGTGGGAAAAGTCTCTCACTGTGAGAAAGAGAAGCAAGAGACAAATGATGAAAGAGATCTGGAAATATCTGTGAATAATGACTTAGTTGGAGGTATTGACATGAAGCCAAACATAAATAACTAATTATATATATATACATACCTATATACATATATACACACACACATATATATATACACACACATATATGTATACATATATATAAATATGGGATATATAGATAGAGATATAGATATCACTAGATAGGTAGATAGATAGATAGATAGATAGATAGATAGATAGATAGATAGATAGATATCCTTTTAATGATGGCTGCTAACAAAAGAACACAGAATCCCAGCTGAAAGAGCTCTTAATGGTCAATGTTGGAAATATGTAACTGACAAAATCAAGGAGATAATATTAAGTTATACCTCAAAGTAGTAAAATGTTCATGCATCCAACACTAATAGATAGTGATAGATCAATAAACAAGTAAGGGAGAACAGTCACATCTCCTATCAGAATAATCCAGAGGGAGTACTTTCTATAGAGCCTGCACTCCTGTACCAGGAGTGTACCATAGAGATGGGTAACAATGAGTCACTGTAGGAGGTAAACTCAACATTCTTCTAGATCAGTCATCAGAGTTCCATCAACAGAGGGAAGTCATTTTGAGAGTGTGTATGAGAAAATGGAATTTTTTTCTATCTTCCCCAAAACTCATAATCCAAGCCAAGACATGAGAAAAACATTTTTAAAAAATACCACTTGAGAAGCATTTCTTCAAAATGCCTAAGCAGCATTTCTTTTGGCTGCCAAGGTCATAAAAAAGAAAAGAAATCTGAGAAGTAGGAACAGCCAAGGAGGGCCTAAGATACAAGCTCAGGAAATGTAGCATATCACAGGAAAAGGACATTAGATAAGACCTTAAAAAGTCTAAAAAAGAGAATATCTGACTTTAATGAGCATTGCAGACTTGGTTTACTGGTCATGATAAATACCCCCACATTAATTTAAGATAATAATTCTAAATTAAGTCTATTGTATTTTATAAGTTTTAAACATAAAGGATATAGGGTACTATTGTGGGTGTATATTCTCTTAATTGCTGAAATAAAACTGAAAGGCTGGATTAGAGGGTTTGCAAAGTCATTTATATCCTTAAGATTCTGTGATTCTATGACATAAAGTTATTAAGAAATTAATCTCAAACAACATTCTCTCTAGACATTGACTCCTAAAAAAGTCTGATTTCTCACTAATTGTCCCATTAATACTATTTCTTAAATCTAATACCTATCCAATAATTAAATTGGAACAAAACCCTAATGCTTAATTTACTTTTCTTAAAAATAATCACATGCTATGTTTATCGAATCTTTCATCACTCAAGTCACCATAAAAGCAAAAACCATTTTCCAACATAGTGCATTTACTGAGATTGAACTAGCTCAGACTGGAAAAGGGTGGTTATTTTTAAGCAGGCCCATTCTGTTTCTCTTGAGAGCAATGGTGTACATATTCAAATCCAATCATCGCGGAGCTGATGATGGAAGTCTATATCAAAGGAACTGTGGTGGTTTGTATTAGCACAGCTGGTGGCCAGAGGTGGACAAACACTTCAGAACACTGAGTATGGGGACGAGAAGGGAAAAGAGATACCTTAATTCTTTTCTAAGATGAGAGACGCTTCTCTGTGTTACTCCATATTAGTAAAATGGCAGCGAGGCAGGGTGGCAACTATAAAGATCCCAGTTGGTGGCTGGAGGATGGAGTGGCAGTTGATGTGCTACAAGAAGATTCCGTGACTGAAAGGCTCCTGAGTAGCTGGATCTGACACAAATGTGGAAATGTTTTAGCAGTTGAACAGCTTTTGAACTAGTCCATGACTAGTTTAAAAATCAAGAACTTAATGAGCAATGGTGTGCACTCGTTTACTCTTTTTTTTTTTTCCCTTTGGAAGTCTTTTTTTTTTAATTTTTTAATATTTTTATTACATATTTTCCTCAATTACATTTCCAATACTATCCCAAAAGTCCCCCATAGCGCCCCCCACTTCCCTACCCACCCATTCCCATTCTTTTGGCCCTGGAATTCCCCTATATTGGGGCATATAAAGTTTGCAAGTCCAATGGGCCTCTCTTTCCATTGATGGCGGACTAGGCCATCTTTCGATACATATGCAGCTAGAGACAAGAGCTCCAGGGTTCTGGTTAGTACATCACGTTGTTCCAACAATAGGGTTGCAGATCCCTTTAGCTCCTTGGGTACTTTCTCTAGCTTCTCCATTGGGAGCCCTGTGATACATCCAATAGCTGACTGTGAACATCCACTCCTGTGTTTGCTAGGCCCCGGCATCGTCTCACAAGAGACAGCTATATTTGGGTCCTTTCAGCAAAATCTTGCTAGTGTATGCAATGGTGACAGCGTTTAGAAGCTGATTATGGGACGGATCCCTGGATACAGCAGTCTCTAAATGGTCCATCCTTTCATCACAGCTACGAACTTTGTCTCTGTAACTCCTTCCCTGGGTGTTTTGTTCCCAATTCTAAGAAGGTGCACAGTGTCCACACTTTGGTCTTCATTCTTCTTGAGTTTCATGCGTTTATCAAATTGTATCTTATATCTTGGGTATCCTAAGTTTTGGGCTAATATCCACTTATCAGTGAATACATATTGTGTGAGTTCTTTTGTGATTGTGTTACTTCACTCAAGATGATGCCCTCCAGCTCCATCCATTTGGCTAGGAATTTCATAAATTCATTCTTTTTAATAGCTGAGTAGTACTCCATTGTGTAAATGTACCATAATTTCTGTATCCATTCCTCTGTTGAGGGACATCTGGGTTCTTTCCAGCTTCTGGCTATTATAAATAGGGCTGCTATGAACATAGTGGAGCATGTGTCCTTTTTACCGGTTGGGACATCTTCTGGATATATGCCCAGGAGAGGTATTGCTGGATCCTCCGGTAGTACTATGTCCAGTTTTCTGAGGAACCGCCAGACTGATTTCCAGAGTGGTTGTACAAGCTTGCAATCCCACCAACAATGGAGGAGTGTTCCTCTTTCTCCACATCCTCGCCAGCATCTGCTGTCACCTGAATTTTTGATCTTAGCCATTCTGACTGGTGTGAGGTGGAATCTCAGGGTTGTTTTGATTTGCATTTCCCTGATGATTAAGGATGTTGAACATTTTTTCAGGTGCTTCTCTGCCATTCGGTATTCCTCAGGTGAGAATTCTTTGTTCAGTTCTGAGCCCCATTTTTTAATGGGGTTATTTGACTTTCTGGAGTCCACCTTCTTGAGTTCTTTATATATATTGGATATTAGTCCCTTATCTGATTTTGGATAGGTGAAGATCCTTTCCCAATCTGTTGGTGGTTTTTCTGTCTTATTGATGGTGTCTTTAGCCTTGCAGAAGCTTTGTAGTTTCATGAGGTCCCACTTGTCAATTCTCGATCTTACAGCACAAGCCATTACTGTTCTATTCAGGAATTTTTCCCCTGTGCCCATATCTTCAAGGCTTTTCCCCACTTTCTCCTCTATAAGTTTCAGTGTCTCTGGTTTTATGTGAAGTTCCTTGATCCACTTAGACTTGACCTTAGTACAAGGAGATAGGAATGGATCGATTCGCATTCTTCTACATGTTAACAACCAGTTGTGCCAGCACCATTTGTTGAAAATGCTGTCTTTCTTCCACTGGATGGTTTTAGCTCCCTTGTCGAAGATCAAGTGACCATAGGTGTGTGGGTTCATTTCTGGGTCTTCAATTCTATTCCATTGGTCTATTTGTCTGTCACTATACCAGTACCATGCAGTTTTTATCACAATTGCTCTGTAGTAGAGCTTTAGGTCCGGCATGGTGATTCCACCAGAGGTTCTTTTATCCTTGAGAAGAGTTTTTGCTATCCTAGGTTTTTTGTTATTCCAGATGAATTTGCAGATTGCACTTTCTAATTCGTTGAAGAATTGATTTGGAATTTTGATGGGGATTGCATTGAATCTGTAGATTGCTTTTGGCAAGATAGCCATTTTTACAATGTTGATCCTGCCAATCCATGAGCATGGGAGATCTTTCCATCTTCTGAGATCTTCTATAATTTCTTTCTTCAGAGACTTGAAGTTTTTATTATATAGATCTTTCACTTCCTTAGTTAGAGTCACGCCAAGATATTTTATATTATTTGTGACTATTGAGAAGGGTGTTGTTTCCCTAATTTCTTTCTCAGCCTGTTTATTCTTTGTGTAGAGAAAGGCCATTGATTTGTTTGAGTTAATTTTATATCCAGCTACTTCACCGAAGCTGTTTATCAGGCTTAGGAGTTCTCTGGTGGAATTTTTAGGGTCACTTATATATACTATCATATCATCTGCAAAAAGTGATATTTTGACTTCATCTTTTCCAATTTGTATCCCTTTGATCTCCTTTTGTTGTCGAATTGCTCTGGCTAGGACTTCAAGTACAATGTTGAATAGGTATGGAGAAAGTGGACAGCCTTGTCTAGTCCCTGATTTTAGAGGGATTGCTTCAAGCTTCTCACCATTTACTTTGATGTTGGCTACTGGTTTGCTGTAGATTGCTTTTATCATGTTTAGGTATGGGCCTTGAATTCCTGATCTTTCCAAGACTTTTATCATGAATGGGTGTTGGATCTTGTCAAATGCTTTTTCCGCATCTAAGGAGATGACCATGTGGTTTTTGTCTTTGAGTTTGTTTATATACTGGATTACGTTGATGGATTTCCGTATATTGAACCATCCCTGCATCCCTGGGATGAAACCTACTTGGTCAGGATGGATGATTGTTTTGATGTGTTCTTGGATTCGGTTAGCAAGAACTTTATTGAGGATTTTTGCATCAATATTCATAAGGGATATTGGTCTGAAGTTTTCTATCTTTGTTGGGTCTTTTTGTGGTTTAGGTATCAGAGTAATTGTGGCTTCATAGAATGAGTTGGGTAGAGTACCTTCTGTTTCTATTTTGTGGAATAGTTTGTGAAGAACTGGGATTAGATCTTCTTTGAAGGTCTGATAGAACTCTGAACTAAACCCATCTGGTCCTGGGCTTTTTTTAGTTGGTTACTCTTATTTCTACCAAAAACAGAGGGTTGATCACTTTAGAAAAAGGAACTAGTATCTTCACTACCTAGCGTTTTCCTTAAGCCTTTCAAGAAGAGATTTATTAAAAGTTAAGTGGTTGAATTAAAAATCTAGATTCTTATGGGGTTCTGCTATGAGATTTTTTAAAAAACTTCTGAACAAGCAATATATCTTTATTGAAGAAGACTTTTCTGTTCCTGTTTCATACTCTGCTTTTTGGAAAATATAAGAAGAATGTAAAATGAGGTCCTACCACTGTGAAATAATTTAACTCCCCTCTAACTAACAATGGGGCAGAGTAGGTGAGCTCACTGGGAGAAAGAGATTACAGGAGGGCAAGGCTAGGGAAAAAGAAAACTCAGAAGAAATTAAATCTCATTTCCAAAATATGCTTTAGTAAATGCATCTCAGTACCTGAATGCTGGAAGAGAACTACACAGTAAAGAACACTTTGGACAACAAGGTAAATGTGACCCTGTCAAAATGACCCACTGACCTCAATGGCGTACCAGTAAATCTATGGTCAGAAATAACAAAACCGTCCAAACTCCCTTGCCAATGTTCCAAAGGTAAAGGAGAGGCGCACCATCCTTCTACTGTGCCTCTTGGGCCCCTGTCCAGTTGTTTAGTTTTATCTAGGAATAGGAGCTAGCAAATGATAAAATTCCAAAGAAACATATTTAGAAATCAAATGGATTTTTATTAGCAGCTCATGAATTGAGAAATGCAAAGGTGTGCTCTACCAGGTATTGCAGAACCCTGATTTTTGTTTGTTTGTTTGTTTGGTTGGTTGGTTTGTTTTGTTTTGCAGAATAGCTTAATACCTTCATTTCTTTTTCTGTTGCTGTGATACAATACTCTGACAAAAAAACAATGTAGAGTGAAAGGATTCATTTGAATTCATGGCTCAATAATACGCAACATGATGGCAGCGAAGTCAAGGCAGCAGGAGCTGGAAGCAGACGGTCAAAACGCATCCACAGTCAGGAAGCAGAAGGCAATGAATATATAAATGTTGCTGCTCATCTCTCTCCACGTATATAGTCCAGGATCCTAACCAGGGGACAGTGACATAGACTTCATACCTCAATTGACAAACTCGAGTTATTTTACAATATGCATAATACAAAGGCCCTTCTCTCTGGTGACTCTAGATCTCATTCAAGTGACCATTGAGGTTAGTCATGATATTTGAGTGGACAGAAAGACATAGGACAAAAGCAGGCTAACATTAGGCTCCTGCTGTCCCTAAAGGGGGTAGGGGGACCCCTCACTGCCTCATGCCCAGGCAGGATGACTGGCCCTCATTATTAGTTGCTGTGTCTCTCCCGATGTCAGGGAAACACACTTTTCTAAGTTCAGTTTAACTGGGGACCTGACAGAATGATTCCACTCTGCCTCGGTCAAGTCTACTGAGACTCAGCACCAGAGTTCAGTCCAAAACAATCTCCCATGATCTTTATTGTATAGCACTCAAAATTTTATTTCCACCTCAGCCCCTAACCCCACCCTCAGAGTCTCAGCACCTTCCAGTTATGGCTTATTGTTTTAAAACCACAGAAAGCTATTCTACATCCATTCTGGGAGATTCATTAGCGGACAATAAATGGCAGAATCTTCTTCTCTGGCCAAAGTCCATCATCTCTTAGGACATAGCTGGTGCCAAGCAAATCACACCCTCCCTGCTCATAGTGAAAAAGAGGCACACTGGGGAAGAGACAGGATTCTATGTCTGCCCAGTAGATGTTAGTTTGTGTGGTGACTATTGAAACTTGGCCAGTTAGTTTTAAGGATGTCACGGTTCATCAGAATTTATACTATTCATACTTGTTTCATAACTGTTCTCAGTCATGGCCACCACTTCATCTCCAGAATGTGTACTTGAACTTCATCCACACTTCTACTTGCACTTGGTAGCTCTTGAGTTTTTGCAGACAGATGGGAACATCCCTTTTTCACACTTAGAGGTAAACATGGATAATCCAGTGATGAAATTAGAAGAGATAAAAGTACAGAATTTTTTTCTCTTCTGAGAAATATTAAAACTAAAGGCATTCTGCCAGTAAACTTGTCATTCACCCCCCCCAAATTATGTCAGTATTTTAGGGAAAAAATACAATAAAGTCTAATACTTTTCCTTCTCCTGTTTCCTGAAAGTTTCCATGTAGCAAAAGAAAAGATGAATATGTAAACATTTGCTATGATTTGATGTGAAAGGGCAGGCATAAACAAATCTCCTATGATTACTTTGACAGTTGCACAACCTTTGTCTATTTCCATTGCTACCAAGTATCACAGACCTATGATTGAAGGGAATTTACTTCTCTTAGGTCTGGGTGTTAGGAGGCTTGAGGTCAAGCTGACAACAGAGTCAGTGTTTGAAGACCACGCTCTGTTTTCAAGATGGCTTCTGGCTGCTACATCCTCAAATGGTAGAAGACAGAATGTCACAGAGATACTGTGTAAGAATACTGATCCCAGTCATGAAAATGGGCTAGTCCAACTACCTTCTACAGACACAGCATTTACTACTATGCATTGGCAATAAAAATTCAACATATGATTGCCATTCAAATCAGAGCACTCAGCGAATGCCATATCCAGCAGCTACTCTTTAAACTGCAAGCCACACTTTACTGACGATAGTTGTTGGTTCCTTGTACATAGAAGTTCAATATGGATTGGTTAATGGATGGAGAGTGGCTGATGTCTCTATTAGGCAATCCTATTCCTACAATGGTATCTGTTGTGCTGGACAAAATAAAATATATGATTGTAAACGTGTCAAAGCTTCAGAGTTAAATTGTTTTACTGTCCTTCGAGATCTTAATGAGAGAGTTAAATTTAGAAGGAAAGAGACATCACATTAGGGTTAAGAACATGGTCTTCCCTGCCCTAGATGGTTATGGCTCTCAGAGATGCGCCTGGTGATCCCAGAGTAGCAAGTGCCAGGTGACTGGTGCTCTTATAAAGAAGGATGGTGACTTGCAGGGAAGGACACTCCAGAGCTGTGAATGTATGGCTGACCACATGTGTAGAGGCAGTATAAGGGTAGACACCAGCAAGCCAGGGACAGAAACCCAATCTTCTGTCATCTTTGTCTTGACCATCCAGACATATGTGCAAAAACTTCTACCATTTAGACTGCCAGTCTGTGGGATTTTGTTGTGCTGGCCCTTGAAAACTAATATAATTCAACAAACATCCCATGCCCCCAATTGATAGAAGATTCTGGTTTTTCTGGAGCTGTATACAGTCTCGCAAATCTATTCCTTTATCAAGTAGGCACATTACTCTGAAGCCAACACTCCCAAGAACATACCTGGGAAAGTGTCAAACATTAATGGGCCTTCCCAGCAAGATCCTTTCTTGTCACATACTACTTCTATCCTCTGTATGTGGCCCCACTGAGGCTGCCACCTTGATTTCCAGAGGGCTGGAACCAAAGTTATCTATTAGATATAACTTTATTATGCATGGGGTATAGAACGAAACAAAATAAAGTCCTATCTGATCCACCATCTTCATCATAGACATCCTAAACTTCCCTTTGGTGACACTGGAGTCCATATCTCATGTACACATTATAAAAATTACCCCCATGTGGCTCTGCCTGTCTCTCTTAGGATGTTCTTCGGGGCCCTAGCTCTACGTTGTAGTTAAGTTTATCTAGTCTGGCTGGAGAAAAATCACTTCTGTTACCAGAGAACTTCCCATGGAAAAATTTCTTTTATAGACCAGGGTTTTCACAATATATTACAGATATAAATCTGACACTAATGGTGCCGACTTGTCCCATGTGACAGAATGAGCCCTAGAGCAAAATGACTGCTTTGGGGGAGCTCTTCTTGCTAGGTTTTAGCTTCTTCTGATGCCCATTATCTTGTAAAGCTACCAGGAAACAGGGTGCCTACTTTATATTTCACAGACACTGAATCTGGAAGAAGTTCTAATATTTATTCAGTTATCCATTTTGGAAATATTGCCTTCTCCTCTGCTCCAGGCTGGCCGGGATGCAACAGAAGCAGTCCTTTCAGCTTTTACAAAAAAAAAATGTTTTAAACTTTGTTTTGTGGTCTGGGAATAGAAATAATAGAAAAAAATTAGTCTAAGAGTTCTACCTAGACCCCATCTTCAGAACACAGACATCCTGAACTCCCCCATGGAAGTTATATGTTATACATGCACAGCACTCGAACACATACACACACACGCACACGCACACGCACACACAGAGAGAGAGAGAGAGAGAGAGAGAGGCATGCACATACCCCAAATACATAAAAAGGAGCCAGAGAAAGAGAGAGGAAAACAATCAAAAGACTTTTGTGAGGGAAAGGAAAGAGGACCCCACCCAGTTTATTCAGAAAGACAAGGCTGGCTGGCTGGCTGTGGAAGCTTCAACTGGGAGGGAACTGCAGAGCAGGCAGCAGACAGAGCTTTGGAAGATGAGTCCTGAGTGAGAGATGTGAACAGATTGTCCAGGGGATTCGCCACAGAGTTTATTGGGGGCAGGCAGCTCCTTTCTCATTACATAATCTGGTTACTGTGGAGAAAGCGAGGCAGCGAGGAAAACCAGTTTGCTCGAACTCTGATGTAATCAGCGGCCACAATGAACTTCCCAACCAAGTAAATTGTAGTTCCTGTTGTAAGTGGGAGTAGAACGTGGCTTGGTGGTACAGCTGTTGTTTAGAGGAAAGGCAGTATTTGAAATTAGCATCAACGCACAACAGTTTTTATTTTCTTTCTTAAATTAGCTGTCTTCATGAAGCTGTTTTTCTTATATTAAATATCACAATGACAGTACCTTTTTATCCATTATCCAAATGGGATGTCACTTTCCCCAGCAAATTTAGCAACTGGGAAATTTTTAGACAAGGTATTTGGTGCTGCAAACTTATGTGAACTAGCATTACTGAAAGTGGATATGTTTGAGACAGTTTTTGTATCGAACTTGTCTGTACATGCCTGGCTTAATTCCCCACCCCCCAGCAGATGAAAATAACATTTAATCTTGGCATACCCCCTGTTTGGGGGCCAACTGCTCCACTCCCCATTCCTTTCTCTTGGAAAGCAAACCCACAGAGTTCAACACAAACAACAGCCAGTTAGCAGGCACAAATGCTAAATGGGAAATTAACTTCGAGTGGGCGAGACAGACTACTAAAATTCTGCCTACCCCACTAAATTTAGCACCCCCAAATCTGTCTGTCCCATTCTAAAGCATTTCTAGATTCTTGAGGCTGCCTGATCACACATTTCATCAAGAGGCTGAGGACTAGAATAGAGAGAGGAAATAGCTATCCCTTCAATTTAGATATATTTCTAATTAAAGTATCTATCCACACCCTGTTTCACACAGGAAATAGATGATTCTTCTCTGCTGGACAAGAACTACTACACTTTGTGATGGATTCCCTGGCTGCATCTCTGCTTCCCTTGTGGACCAGCAGAGAGGACACGGCAGCTGGTGATGCCATGGGGGAAAGGCAGCATCGTCCTTTATGTCAGCAGACATGTTTCGAGGACTTTTTCTTGAGTATTAATTTCAGGTGAATATTAAAATGCATCAGGTATATTTTAATGCATTGACTTCATTCCCCTTTTCTGAAACACCCCCATTCAACCTTTTCCAAAGGTCACTTTATCAATACAATCAGTAATTTCCTTTCTTTCATGCTTCAACTGCCACCAATGTAATTGAGTTAAAAGTCAGCGATTACACAGGTGTGACAATGACTTGGGTTTTTTTTTTTTTTTTTTTTTTTTTAGAATTATATTTGAATTACTCTATTTTCTAATCTTCTAGCATATAAAATGTATTTTCAGTTTTTCTCAGTCAGAATTATACAACTCATGGCTTTGAAATCAATACTCAGAAATAAATGTGTAGTTCATGCCTGACTCTCTCTATAACCTTGAAAGAGACATTTACCATGTCTTGGCACAGTTCCTCTATCTGTAAAATGGAGGAAAATATTGACTTTACTAATAGGGCTCTGGGTCAGATCAGTTCCCCCAGCTTCACGAAATGCTTTAAAAAAATTGTCAGGCTGCAGAAATCACACCTGGGCAAAGCATGTATTTATTTTGTCCACTCACCCAAACACTAGCCTTTCCCAACCAAATCATTCATCCTTTCTTCCCACGCACTAGCTTTTCATAGATGAAGAAACAGCAGTAGTGTCTGCCGCCAGCCATCCCTCCTGCAGGAGTCCCATGTAAGTGAGGCAATATATAAAATGATATCTAGAAGGACAGAAGTAAAACAATTCAATCCTGTAACTAATAGATTTTTAATGGGCAGCATAATGTTTTTTTTTCAGATCTTTGGTATGTTGATATCGTAATCATTTTTATCATCATTACTTTTATCTGGTTTGCTCACAATTAGCTCTGGACCAAATGCTGGGCTAAGCTTTCAACACTATTACCTTTTTAAATCTTATGATTCGCTGACAGTCTTAGTCTCTTCTGTGTGGCTTTATGGCGGTGTTTGCCAACCTCCCGAATGCTGCGACCCTTTAATATAGTTCTTCATTTTGTGGTGACCCACAACCATAAAATTCTTTTTGTTGCTGCTTCTTAACTGTAATTTTGCTACTGTTACAAATTGTCATGTAAAGCTCTGTGTTTTCCGGTCATCTTAGGTGACCCCTGTGAAAGGGACAATCAGCCCCCAAGAGGACATGATCAACAGGTTGAGATCTTCTGCTTTATGGGGATCTTACAGATATGTGCTTATAAGAAAAAGCTATCTGGTCCTCACACTTCTGGAAGCTGAGAAGTTCAATACCAAGGTGCTGACATCTGGCAAGAGCCGTCTTTCCATGGTATCCCACAGCAGCAAGTAAAGAGAGGCTCCAGGATGAATAATCTTCTCACTTTCTGCTAAACATGAATTCATCCACAATAGATAACCTTTATGATCTAAACCCCTCTATTTTATAATCATGTAGCATATAAAAAGCATTTTCAGTTATACAGATTTCGACCCTCGATACTGTAATTATGTTGCAGATTGAAGATTTACAACTCTTCTTCTTTGGGAGAGAGGCTCCCGCCATAGCAGAAAAGATTTGTTATTATTCTTTCCCCTTTACCCAGGGATTAAATGTGATGAAGCCAGATGACTAGTAAAAGAAGTAGAACCGGAGCCCAACCTCAGTTCTAAGCAGCCAAGATGTTTAGTTGTATACTTCCCCCAGATCCTCATCCTGATCGAGTCACTCATTGAGTAAAAATGGTGTTAAAACCAAGTGCAATATGTGGGAATAGAAAATACTCCAAATAAATAATCATCGTTGTTGTTGCTGTTAAAAAGGATCATAGAACACCAAATAAGACAAATTCAGGAAAAAAACTTCAGCTAATCACTCAGATAGAACAGAAGCAGAATTCAGAACATATTTAGCTCCAATATATCCCAATTGAATTTTTCTCATGCTCCCTAACTTATTTTAAAATATATTTAATGCTTTTAAAATAAAGATTAAATCGGCAGGGGTGTTTAAAAAGCAATTGCATGGAATAGGACATGAAAGTAAATGAATTCTAGGTTTCCTTCTAAGTCAAGAGTTCAGTGATCTTTGAATGATTGGAGGAAACATAAATTATGTGAGCAGTGCTATTTTCTGAGGTAAGAAAGTTCAAGGGCCTGGTGCTTGTTCTGGCTGGTTTTATGTGCCAACTTGATATAAGCTAGAATCATCAGAGAGGAAGGAGCCTCAGATGAGGAAATGCTGTCATGAGATCCTTCTATGAGGCATTTTTTTCAATTAGTGATCAATGGGGAAGGGCTCAGTCCATTGTGGGTGGTGACATCCCTGGGATAGTGGTCCTGATTTGTTCCAATGACAGACTATGATCTGGAAGTGTAAGCTGAATAGACCCTTTCCTCTGCAACTTGCTTTTAGGTCATGATGTTTTTTTGTCACAGTAATAGAAACCTTAACTAAGACAGTGCTGACCAGCTCAGCTTTGGCCACAGATTGTATCGTAATGATTAAGGCACATGTGAAAGGAGAGCTCAGCACGATAGAGGAGTCTGGGGAGTGGAAAGTGGCCAAAAGCATCTCCCACAAAGCCTCAACTCTTAACTCTCCTGCAACTTCTCAACATCTCTGTTATGGAGACCAAGCTTCCAATGTATGAATCTTTGTGGGACAGATCACACCAGAATCATAGCATGAGGCTCTCAGTATTACTTGCCTGGATTACCTGAACACAGCAAGCTGCTTTGTAGGAGACACTTTTCCTCTAGGGAGCCTGATTATTTTTTAATAGGCAGGAATTATATATGAAAGTTGTTCCACCACTAGACATTATTGTCATCCTCTAAGGGTAAACTCACTTTCCTTTTACTTAGCAGGAAGATTCCTGACTTTTGCTTAGCAAGCAGATTCTTGCTCTCTGTCTCTCTATGACAGTCTTTCTATCTTCCAAGGCTATTTCTGTACATATATCTCTGGAAATATAACCAAGAACAAAAACCAATCAGTTATCACTCTGAAAACACTCAACAATGCATCTAGCCTTGACTATTTCGTTGTACTCATAGAAATGAATGGTACACCTGGCTATTTGTATTACAGTAGGCAATAAAATTTACTTAATGTCCCGTGTCATCTATAAAATTGTGGCAGGCTAACATATTACCTTGAAAGTAAAATAAAAACCTTAGACTGGTCATAACTCTTGTCAAGTTTTGTGATGAGAATAGTGTGGTTGGAGATATTACATTGTGAAAAGGAAATGAGAGACTTTGAGGAATTTCTAAATTATTTACTATTTAATTAACTGAATTAAATTAATTTCTTTTTTCGCTGGATGACAATTTTATTAGAGTTTAAATGTAAAACAATAGAGCAAGCAAAGTCAATCTTGGCAGCTGCTAGGAGAAGGGAGTTAGAGAAGAGAGAAAGCCTTGGTGTTTGCACTGGAGATGAAGTAACCATGTGGTAAGAGGAATCAGGCTTTAGAAAAAGATAGAAAAAGCCCTTGGCCAGTATTCAAACCAGGGATAAAGAAAGGTACAAGAGCATTCCTGCCAGGGAAGCAGATCAGTGCCCTGCTCAGCCATCATCCGAGATGCTTCCTCCAGCAGCAGATGGGAACAAGTACAGAAACCCACAGCCAGACTGCGCAGAGAGTGAGAGAGTCTGTAGAGCACTCAGCTCTAACCAGGATGTCTCCATCAAATCCCTCTCCCTGGAGAACCCTGCAGAAGAGGAGACAGAAAGAGTGTAAGAGCCAGAGGGCATGGAGGACACCAAGCAAACAAAGCCCTCTAAATCAACAGAGTTGTTGCAGACATGAACACACTCAGACTGGGGCTGTATGCACAGGGCCTGCAGCAGGTGGGGCCCTAGTGCTGAAAGGAGAAGTGGGCACATGCCCCATCCCCAGCCCAGAAGCAATGTCCAATTGATAACTGTTGTAAATGACATTCCCCACCCCCTAATTTCTCCCCTAAGGGAGTTTTCCTAGGGAAACAAACTATCTTTTTTTTTTTAATTGTGTATTTTATTTATTTACATTTCAAATGTTATCCCCTTTCCAGGATAGCCCCTCCTCCGGAAACACCCTGTCCTATTCTCTCTCCCCCTGCCTCTATGAGGGTGCTCCCTCACTCACCTACCCACTCCAACCTCCCCTCCCTGGCATTCCCCTACACTGGGGCATCCGGCCTTCACAGAACTAAGGGTCTCTCCTCCTGTTGATGCCCAGCAAGGTACCATGTGCTACATATATGGCTGGAGCCATGAGTCACTCCATATGGACTCTTTGGTTGGTGATTTAGTTCCTGGGAGCTCTGGGGAGTCTGGTTGGTTGATATTGTTGTTCTTCCTATGGGATTGCAAACTCCTTCAGCTCCTTCAGTCCTTTTTCTAACTCGTCCATTGGGGACCCCTTGCTCAGTCCAGTGGTTGGCTGCAAGCATTGGTCTCTGTATTGAAACAATCTATCTTTCCCGCTCCCGCCGCTTCCCCCCCCCCCCCCCAGACAGTTTCTCTATATAGTCCTGGCTGTCCTGGAACTCACTTTGTAGATTAGGCTGTAGATTAGGCTTGAACTCAGAAATCCGCCTGCCTCTGCCTCCCAAGTGCTGGGATTAAAGGCGTTCAAGAAACAATCTATCTTAAGGGCAGACTGAATCCCTAGCAGTTGATGCCCAATAGAAAAAGCAGTATTTTTGGAGATTCCTTGTCTCATATCATGTCAAGGTTTTTCCTTTATCTAGTTATTTTAAAAATTATTTTATCATATATTTTATCTTTTATTTTGTTTTGTTTATATATTTTTTCTTTTTATTCTATAGATACTTTGCACATATTTTATGGCTTTCAGATTAAGGGATTCCTAAATATGAGAACAAGTGGATCTCTGAGTCTATTTCTATTTCTTGTCCTTTTCTTGGGCTCTTTCTTTCTGTTAATTTTGTCCTACTTTGATGTGTTTATTAGTCTTTGTTTAATCATATCATATCATATCATACTATATCATTTCCTTCTAAGCCTGTTTATTCTCTAATGGGAGACAGAAAGGGGGTGGATCTAGATGGGAGGAGAGGTAGGAAGGAACTAGGAGGAGTAGAAGGAGGGGAAACCCTAATTAGAATATATTATGTGAGAAAACAATCTATTTTCAATAAAAGAGGGAGGGCTAAAAGAAAAAGTCTCATTTTTTTTCCATCCTGAGTCAGGACTTGGAAAAGTGGATAGACCAGGACCATCATGCTCTCTGCAAGGGGCTGTGAGCACCTGCTTGAGTCAATTGTTTAGATTTACAAGGCATTTCTGCACCTATAATATTAGTGCCAATATGTTTGACCAAGGAGATTTAGTTGATGTATGGTTCTTCACTTAAAGGCCTAGTGATTAAAAGAAGGTATTTCTAGAGCACATGCTGGGGAAATGACTTAAAAGCAGTTGCCTTGGTGATGCTTAGGTACCAACTCCCCGTTGGGGTGTGGACCTGTCAATTAGATGATCACATGTATGATCTCTACATTATAACAAGTAACACTGATTCATCCAAGACAGATCCTGTCCCATTTCATAGGGAGTTACAGGTGTGTATGTGTATTTGAAATAGAAAAAGGAGCTAGTTTGCGGCTAGTAGAGTGGAAATCAAGCTAATTTCTAGTGCTGATTAACAGGCTGATTTATAAGCATCGAAGATCTGGGGTGTGCTGTAGCTCTTCAAGAAGTGTGGCCACACCGAGACATCCTTTCTCCTAGGGACTCTTATCTTCAAGGCATCATTAGATCCATTTGATATTTTAAAAGAATGCACTTTTCAGTGGCTCACGCTGGCTCTGAGAAACATCTGACCTTGGGTAGAGTTCCAGAGAGAGACTAACTCTAGGGCCAAGATGCAAAAGGAACACTGATGAGCTAGCATGCAGATCTTCCATCTGCACATTCAGTTTGCAATCCAACAATCAATAGAAACCAATACAGAGGGCTTTCGAAACAATCAGTGATCATTCTTTTTTTTTCTTTTTTTAAAATTAGGTATTTATTACATTTACATTTCCAATCCTATCCCAAAAGTCCCCCACACGCTCCCCCACCCACTCCCCCACCCACCCACTCCCACTTCTTGGCCCTGGTGTTCCCCTGTACTGAGGCATATAAAGTTTGCACAACCAATAGGCCTCTCTTTCCACTGATGGTCGACTAGGCCATCTTCTGATATATATGCAGCTAGACACATGAGCTCCAGGGGGTACTTTTTAGTTCATATTGTTGTTCCACCTATAGGGTTGCAGATCCCCCCCAGCTCCTTGGGTACTTTCTCTAGCTCCTCCATTGGGGGCCCTTTGACCCATCCAATAGCTGACTGTGAGCATCCACTTCTGTGTTTGCTAGGCTCCTGCATAGTATCACAAGAGACAGCTATATCTTGGTACTTTCAGCAAAATCTTGCGAGTGTATGCAATGGTGTCAGCGTTTGGAAGCTGATTATGGGATGGATCCCCGGATATGGTAGTCTCTAGATGGTCCATCCTTTTGTCTCAGCTCCACACTTTGTCTCTGTAACTCCTTCCATGGGTGTTTTGTTCCCAGTTATAAGAAGGGGAAAAGTGTCCACACTTTGGTCTTCGTTCTTGAGTTTTATGTGTTTCACAAATTGTATCTTATATCTTGGGTATTCTAAGTTTCTGGGCTAATATCCACTTATCAGTGAGTACATATTGTGTGAGTTCTTTTGTGATTGGGTTACCTCACTCAGGATGATGCCCTCCAGGTCCATCCATTTCCCTAGGAATTTCCTAAATTCATTCTTTTTAATAGCTGAGTAGTACTCCATTGTGTAAATGTACCACATTTTCTGTATTCATTCCTCTGTTGAGGGGCATCTGGGAAAAAAGACAGCATTTTCAACAAATAGTGCTAGCACAACTGGTGGTTATCATGTAGAAGAATGCGAATTGATCCATTTCTATATCCTTGTACTAAGGTCAAATCTAAGTGAATTAAGGAACTCCACATAAAGCCAGAGACACTGAACTTATAGAGGAGAAAGTAGGGAAAAGCCTCAAAGATATGGACACAGGGGAAAAATTCCTGAATAGAACAGCAATGGATTGTGCTGTAAGATTGAGAATCGACAAATGGGACCTCATAAAACTGCAAAGCTTCTGCAAGGCAAAAGACACCGTCAATAAGACAAAAAGGCCACCAAGAGATTTGGAAAGGATCTTTACCTATCTAAATCAGATAGGGGACTAATATCCAATATATATAAAGAACTCAAGAAGGTGGACTCCAGAAAAATCAAATAACCCCATTAAAATGGGGCTCAGAGCTAAACAAAGAATTCTCATCTGAGGAATACCGAATGGCTGAGAAGCACCTGAAAAAATGTTCAACATCCTTAATCATCAGGGAAATGCAAATCAAAACTACCCTGAGATTCCACCTCACACCAGTCAGAATGGCTAAGATCAAAAATTCAGGTGACAGCAGATGCTGGCGAGGATGTGGAGAAAGAGGAACACTCCTCCATTGTTGGTGGGATTGCAAGCTTGTACAACCACTCTGGAAATCAGTCTGGTGGTTCCTCAGAAAATTGGACATAGTACTAGTGGAAGATCCCTCAATACCTCTCCTGGGCATATATCCAGAAGATGTTCCAACCGGTAAGAAGGACACATGCTTCACTATGTTCATAGCAGCCTTATTTATAATAGCCAGAAGCTGGAAAGAACCCAGATGCCCCTCAATGATGAATGAATACAATGATCATTCTTTGTTTCTCTGGAAAACTCCCCTCCCTGGTTCTTACACCAAAGGGCTAGGAGATGACATTGTAAACTGAGGCAGCTATTGCTGGAGTTTCCAAGATATCTTTTTAGGAACTTATTGTGAATGAGTTAAACAAAAGCAGACCAAAGAGGAACAATCCTCTGGCTCTACCCAATGTTATGGCTCTGGCTGTAAAGTTGAAGGCTTAGCTCCCAGACCAGAGAGGGGCATCATCACCAGCAGTGCCTGTTTGTTATTGAACACAAAGTTCCGGAAGGTGGTGTGAACCTCTGAAGTCTGTCTAGTTAGCAGCTGCTGCCATACTTGAAATCTAATGTAATCTACCTTTCCCCCTGTACTCTTATATTAGCTGTTTCAAGTCGAAAGATGACTTAGGGTACAGGCAAGTTCTTTCTGTCCCTAATGACAAACTGAATGCTAATTGAAAGGCCATATATGCTCATTTGAATGTACTGGGGAATCAGGTTAAAGGGGTTCACACTTCAATCATTGTCTTAGCTACATGTATCTCTGCCGCTATTCTACTGAGACCTGAGGGAGAAAACAGCTCTTAAATGTAGTGAATGGAGTTAGGACTCAATTTTCAGCACAAAAGAAAAGACCATGGCACCTTGGAAAATGTTGGTCCAAATGCCTATACTGAAAGTCTCGTAAGGACTGTACTTCACAGTCATGAAAATGCTAGAGAGAATCTTCTAATTGGGACGAGCCATGAGCAATGATCCAATGATGAAATCATCTCCCTATTTCATTACAGACCCAACATAAACAATAGCATCTCCCAAGATGAAAAAGGGAACCAGAGCCATAAAACCTTAACTAAAAGCACACGTAGAAGGGTATGATATGTCAGTAGAATACCCGTCTATACCAGTGAGAGGACCAAACCGAAGCTTGAGGATTGTGGAACTCAGGTCTTCTCTCAAATTACAGACCTTGAAATGGTTGCCTTATCTGCCTTGTACACTGAAGACACTGGGCATCAAATCTTGGATGTTGCCAGTATCTTCTTTGCCAGATCACTGGAACCCTGTGGCCAACACTGACCAACATTGTTATAGCAAGTATTCAAGTTCCTTTTGCAATCAAGGGAAAACTGCTGTCTCTAATCTTTAGGTACCAACCTTCTTGAGCACCTTATTGGACTACAATATTTGACATGGTATATGTCCCAAAACATTCTGTTTGGAGAAAGAATCCTATGGGCATTCTCTGAATGGAGGCCCAAACCACAGGGTTATGCTATAAGTTGTTCAGCAAACCATGCCAGGCTCTCAGCCTTTGGTTAACCTTACTTCTTTAAATTCAGTGTCCAGTGCTGTGAGGTAGGTAAATCTCTTTGAGTTCAGGCCCAGCCTCGTGAACTTTGAGAGCTCCAGGCAAGCCAGGGTTATGTAGTTGGACACATCTCAAAAAATAAAGAATTCTCTTGAGTGACAATTCTCTGTGGCTGGCATGATTTCAAATCAAAACCTCCAGCAAAAAGAGATAGTCAAAACCCAAAGATCTCTTGGGGCTTTAGAAATTATTGCTTCTTGCCATGGCCACCATGAACCTCCTATCTTGCTATGGAGTGCTAGATAATGGTATATTGAAATTACTAGCCAGGAAATTCCCTAAGGGCTATTGAATAACTTCACACCATTTCTGGCAATCTGGGGTGGGGTTGGGGCATTTTATTCTTTTAATGTTACAGTTTAAGACATTCCCCCCCCCAATTCCCCAAGTGTTGTTAGTGGAATTTCATTAACATTATGTATTGATTTTGGACAGTTGGGATGTTAGGTAAAAAGCATTTATCATTTGAGTTTTCTTTCCCGGTTACTTGAATCCTTGTATACCTTTTAGCAAGGCTACTGTTACTCTAAAGTGCAGAGTTTGGATGTTCAGTGGTGTGATTTGCTAGCACCAGGTACTTATTCAAGCATCCTGCTTTTTTTTTTTTATCAAATTCTTGGTAATTTAGATCTTTCTTCATGTGTATATTCTTGTATGAAACAATTGTAAGTGAAATGTGTCTTATTTCCATTTCATGGTCTTTAACACAAAGATATATATATATTAAAAAAAAACTATTTTGGGCTGGAGAGATGGCTCAGCAGTTAAGAGCACTGACTGCTCTTCCGAAGGTCCTGAGTTCAAATCCCAGCAACCACATGGTGGTTCACAACCATCCGTAATGAGATCTATGCCCCTTCTGGAGTGTCTGAAGACAGCTACAGTGTACTTACACATAATAAGTAAATACATCTTTGTTTTAAAAAAATAAAAGAAGAAAAAGAAAATATTTTGTTTGCCATCTGACCAGCTATCTGACCAAGTTCCTAAGATTGTTCTAGTAGGATTATCCTGGATACTCTTTAATTTTCTTGCTTTATTTCAATGTCTAGCTCCTCCAAAAATGTGGCATTGTAACAATGGTATCAGTTCACTCTGATTAGCTGTAGAAATGACATACAGTCAAGAGAAGAGCAATGGTGGGCACATCACGTGAGCAGAAGTCTCAAATGCACCAGTTCCTCTTTCTTGGTCTCCAAAAGGAGATTTGTCTTCTCTATACCCAGTGCTAAAATGTCCTTGTTGCAGGTTGGAGACATCAGTGTTACCAATCTTATAGGGTTCTATAAAAGCTAAAACATTAAAAAGTTACAGCAATCCTTGCCCACAGTTAGCAATGCAGAAGGGCTGTTACTGTTTATCACTTACTCATTTAAATTTATAACTGATTATTATTAGTAATCTAGAAGCATTTTGTTGTTTAACAATGGTCTTTGTTGCAGGCATGTGATAAAACACATGGAAACTTAAGTGGATTTTTTTCCCTTGGTTTTATTGACTTTTATTAGGAAAACTTCTGGATTTTATTAACTGTCTTTTCAAATTTGTTTATAAGAACTAGATGGTCTTTTTCTTTAAATTTATTGATGTCATAATGGATCACAGTGCTATTTAGTGGCCCTGAGTTACCCAGTTTCTTGTTAGTGACACTGTGTTATTCTTTTGATCCACTCTGTTTTCTAATATGAGTTTTATTTTATTTTGGAAGTTTATTGAAACTTGAGAGAGTTTATTTTGATTAAGTTTCTGAGATTTGTAAGATAAATGAGGAAGATTTCTAGGTTCTTCTAAAGCCTAAAATAGTTTAAATAGCCTGGAATAAACTTTTCTTTGAAGGTTATATAAAACTTGGCTAGGAATCCATCTGGCTCTGTCTGTTTGAATGGTACATCTTTATTCACCTTTTCAATCTTGTCTTTGGTAATTGGTCTGTTCAAGGAGTCTACATCTTCTTAGGTCAAATTCAGTATTTTATCTCTTGCTAGAAAAACCATCCATCTCTCTAAATGTTCAGATTTCTTGTGAAAATATATGTGGTTTCTAAATTCTCTTAAATCTCATCTGTATCTAGTTTCGGCTCTACTTTCCCATTCCTGGTCTTCCATATAATTTTATAACTTTTTCTTTTATAGTAAGTGTTATCTGTTTTATTGATTTTTTTTTTAAAAAAAAACTTTTACTTTCTTTTCTTTGACCATAATTATTTGTATCTCACCTTATTAAATCTAGTTTGTGTCTCTTAATCTCCACTTACCATTTCCGTTTAGTTCCTTTGGTATTCATATTTCTAATTGCTTAAGATTTATTAGTGGCTCATTATTTGTTTTTCTCCTTCCATATGAAAAAAAAACAGGATTACTTTTCTATTTGCTTTTTCCCTTGGGTAATATTTTTGTTGCTTTTCATAGACATGGTGATGAAATATTCTAATCTATCAATACTATTAAAATTTTAACCATTTGGGGTGCTTGCTGCAAAAGCCTGGCCATTTGAGTTTGAATGGATGAAAAGAAACTGAAAAGGTGGATGAAAAGAACTGACTTCACGAAGCTATTTTCTGAGCAACTCCACAGCAGTGCCACAAATGCCCCAACATACACATCATATGTACATAAACAACAGTGAAAATAAACACAATTTTTAAAAAGCATTCTCATTTTTGTGATTAAAGTCATGATCAACTATTACAAAGCTTCTAGAGTATTTAAAATTGTTTCTTAACTCACACATGTTAACCAAATAAATTATTTAAATGTTTCAATTTCCTTATGCCTTTGCTATTTACTATTTATTAGTCCATGAGAATTGTTATTTTAAGATGTACATTAAAGTGAATGATTATAATCACATGAATAAATTATAATCCCTCTTTCTTATAGGCATGGGAATTAGTGTTGTATGTAAAGAGCTGTTGGCTACTATTGTATTAGCAGCACATAGTAGAAACCCAGAATGTTAGAGCATGTCTGCAATCCAGCACTTGAGGACTAAAGCTAAGTTTCTTACATGTTTGAGGACAGCCTGAATGGCGTAGCACTAAGCCCAGCCTGGAGACTGTCTCACAAACCAAAACCACCCAAAGAAAGTGAATGGGAGAACATGGCAGCCTGAGAAGGGGTGCAGCCCTGTGTGAGAGCTGAAGAAAGTGGCTCCTCCTTCCTTTCTCTGTCAGCCTTAGCAGTGACATGGTGCGTTTACAGTTAACAGAAAAGCACCATTAGCCTTCAACAGTGACCTATCATGACCAATACACAATCAAAGGGATGTAAAAATCTAAACTGGGTTGACTTCTTTGATGTGTCAGAATGTTATGAAAGTACTTTATCTGGGGGCAGGGGTGGGGGAAAGAATCTAAGAGGATGAGTGTTAGCATGTTAGCTTCAAAACTTCCAGAATGAGAGAGGGGAGTACAGAGAGATGGAAAATTCTGGCTTTCTTCACACATGAGAGCTGTTAAGAATTCTTCTGGTTCCATTTTCCCACTGCTTGCTTTCTTTAGCAATGTTTCAGCTTCTTGCTTACCCCTCCCCCACCCTGGGTATAGTATCTCTTATTTAAGAAAAAAGAAAGAATTATAAACACAAATACTGATTTTAGGACTTTTATCTCTAGTAACCAGAAAGATTAGAAAGTGCAGGCATTATTTTAAAACGATTTCTTATTCCAGGGATTCTAAGGACTCTGGGTTCTGTAGTATACAGGCTCACGATATGTGACACTTCTCTTGGGGAGTCTAACCTAAGTATCTATTTGCACAGATATGAAATAGACCAAAATTATTGTAATGCCCAAGTCCAACTTCCTAAATCAATGAGTTTATTTGGGTTATACAGTAATATAGGTGAGAAGTAAGTTCCTTACAGGAGTAGGGATAACTCAGCAACCAAAAGCCTGCCCCAGCATGAGTGATGAAGCCTGGAAATTGGAAGCTCTATGACTGGTACATTGGAGCACGTCTTTTCCAGGCTCATCTGGTCAGTTTCAGGGACTTCCAGAGACCTTTGAACAGTTTGCTTCCTAAGTCTTAAGGGTTGTTCTTGTAGAATTTCCAGACTTGAGGAGTTTCCCTTCAAAATGGGCTGTTTTGCTCTATAGTGATACTTAAAGAAAATCCACTATGAGCATGTTGCTACAAATTTAGATGTGTAGAATTGTCAAATTACTTTACTTTCTCTGTAGCAAACCCACACTACAGCATGCTTTTAATTTTGTACTTTTCCATTTAAATTGCTAATTCGTGGAAAGCTACTCTGTCTGTGATGTGAAGTGGAGATTAATTCTCTTTCTTCATCTATGTAGACTATCAACTTTTTAGCATAATTGAACAATCCTTCCCTTTCCAAGTGATCTTCCATGCTACCTCTATCAAAGCAATATTCTGTGTGAGGGTAGGTCTATTGCTAAGCTTCATGTTTTGACTCATGCATGAATTTCTCTGTTCTGTGTGAATGACAGGAACTGATAAGGCTTATCATATCTCTGTATCTATAGGAGCAGTGTGTCTGTCATGCTTTCCATAATGTAAGAAAACGTATTCAGACTATTTTAGGCATTTATTGGGTTACACAAAGAATTCTTTTAGTATTTTGCCTGGACTTACATTTAATCAAAAATCTAAATACAAAGCAGTAAAATTTTTACTATTTTGTTGATGAACAAGAAATTTTTGTACATTTATTAGTTTTAAAAAATATTTTCAGAAATGTCTTAGCTGCTCCAAGTGATGGACCATCTTTTTTTATTTTATTTCTTAAAGTAAAGTTTCTATTTGTAATTATAAAGAGAATCTTTGTAAGTCTTCTAATTGTTTCTGATTTGTAAATATATTATTGGGGCTTGGGAAGGTGGCTTGCTGTGGAAGTATGAACATCTGAGTTTAGATTCCTGGTACCTGGTGTGAAACTCCAGGGCTGGAGCATGCATTTGTAATCCCATGATTGGCGAATTGGAGACAGGTAAACAAGTGGATCCTAAGGAGTGTTCAGATAGTTGGTCTAATGAAATTATTAAGTCTATAAGTTAGATACCCTGACTTCAATCAATCAATCAATAGAATCAATCAATAAGATGGAGAGCCATTGAGGAAGACACTTGACATTAAACTCTGGCCACTATTTGCAACCATCCATATGTGCATGGGTACGAGCATGCACATATGAATACACACACATACACACACACGAAAGAGACCACACAATTCCACCACATACACACAAAATATTGAAGATATGTATAATCTCTTTTGTACATAATTCTCATTTTCAGTTATTATGACTCCTCTTATGTTTACTTGATCTTTGAAAGTATTTTAAGACTTATCTTAACATCTGAAATTGACAGGCCTTTCTCTTTCCCTCCCTCTCCTTACAACTTTCAACACATCCCTTTGTTTAAATAACATAGGGTCGAATATAAACAGTTATTATGTACTGATAAAAAATTTTTAAAAAGTTAAAAGCTATGCTATGAAAATTCAGAGTTTTCTTTTATTTCTTTGTGTACATATCTGTGCATATGTGCATTCATGGCTCTTTGTGTGTGTGTGTGTGCATGTGTGTGCATCATCAAAAACAGGTCTTCGGGACAGGCCTATCATTGTTCTGGAGCTCACCAAGGGCTAGACTATATTGCTAGCATAGTCAGGGATCCTGGCTGTACCTCTTCCGAGTATTAACTGCAGGCACAAACCACCAGTCTGGCATTTTCACATGGTCTCTGGGGCTTGAGAGGCAAGGACATTATAACTGTAGCTATCTTCTCCCATTTATAAATCTTTTATTCAGCATTGCAGATCAACCCTGGGCCTTATAAGTACTAACCAACAACTCTAGCCATACCCTCTGCCTTCTAGATGAGTATTGTTCTGGTATTGTAGCAGCAAATAATTCCACAGAAATACTTCTTGGGAAAGAAAGACAAGAATTATGATATAATAATATCTATAACATGAAGTCCTGCAAGTCAATAAGAAACAAAAACCTTGTAAACGGCCTGAGTAGTAATTTCAGAGAAACTGTTGCTCCATCTAACTCTCACCTAATTCAGGAAAGTGTGACACAGGAGTGGGATGATTTTTCTTCATTCATCACATGGGCTAAAAGAGAGAAGCTGCCAGTGCCGAGAATTACCCACTACAGATCATGGACTCACACGTTGCTCGTGGAAGGTAAATTGACATAGTCCTTAGAAAAGGAATGGGGATTATCTTATAAACTTGAATGTTTGCATACCCAGTGAACCAGCAGCTCCACTTCTGGGTATGTATCTAAGAGAAGCTTAGCAAATATTATCAGAAAATTCCTACCTAGCACCACTGTTCACAATAGCACAAATCAGAAAATAATCTACGTGTCAGTTGGCAGGAGTTTGAATAAATCATGGCCTAATTACAAAAATACTAAATATCAATGAAAATTAATGAATCAAGGCACCGTAGCAGATGAAAAAACTTTATGAATAATAATTGTTAGGACCAAATCCAGCCTCCTGGATACAGACATTTTGGTACTAGTTTTTAAAAATTCAAAAGGACATTAAATGAAATATTCAGGGACTATGCACATGTGTCTATATGTAGCACTTCTTCTTGAAAGCAGGGCATAGATAAAAATAGCATTCAAGGTAATGACAATGAGAAAGGCAAGCAGAGCAAACAGAACAGAGAAGAGCACATGCATGTGTACTAGTCAACAGAAAGCTCTTAGCTCTTCATTCAGTCAAGGGAGTACCGTATGGCATTGTATAGCTAACATATTTTAAAAAGTAGGGGGCTGGTGAGATGGCTCAGCGGTTAAGAATACTGACTGCTCTTCTGAAGGTCCTAAGTTCAAATCCCAGCAACCACATGGTGGCTCACAACCATCTGTAATGTGATCTGACACCCTCTTCTGGTGTGTCTGAAGACAGCTACACTGTACTTACACATAACAATGAATAAATCTTTTCAAAAAATATTCAAAAAAGTGAATATAGCGAATGTAGGTCATAAATAAGCAATGAATTCAATATGTAAAAATGCTAAGATTACGAGTACTGTTGGTCCCATGTAAAAACAAATGAGGAGGAGCTGAGCTATGGCTCAGTAGTAGGTCACTTTTCAAGCATGCAGGATGCCCTATATTCTACCCAAATGTATGGTCACAGAAATACAAATAGGTGAAGAAAACATTTTTGAATAATTAATTAATCCCAATTGCAAATTATAATCTAAGAGGGGTGGGAAATATAGAAACAGTCTTTTGGAGGGTTTCCCCACCCAATGTCTTATGCCAGGTCTTAGGTAAAGGCCCTAGGAAGACACCTCTAGGTACATGGCTATAATTATCACAGCATCACTGCGATTCCTGTTATCTGAGTTCCATGTGGGTTTTCAATCTCCATGTTGTGCTTTTGATTCTGTGTGATTCGTTTTTCTTTTACATTATAACACAAGATAAGAACAAAAGCTTTGCTAAGCTCTAGAAAATGAACAAGAGAAGAAGAAATATAGAAAACAAATGGTAAATTAGCATCCCCAAAATTAAGCTGAATGTGGTGGCACATCGCTGTACCCAACATAGGCAGTAGAAGGTGAAGAATCAGGAGTTCAAGACCAGCCTTGGCTACCTAGCAAGCGGAAGGCCAACCTGGGCTACATTACCAGCTGAAGTTTCCCTTTTATTTACTCACTTCTGAGACAGGCTTTGGCGAGGCCACAGTCCTCCCATTTCCAACCCTCCAGATTCGTTTTATCATTTTGTAGGGAATAAACTAAGAAGAGTCTAACTTCTATATCCTTAAATATTTGCTTTGCCTCTGAGCCAACTCTTTGGTGGCTGAACTTGGAGAAAAACTTAATTACAATTTTCCATGTCCCCTTGTTTGCTTCCTAAAGTAGAAAAATGTTGTGATAGATGATAAAATGAGAAAAAGGCATAGAAAACAAATTAAGAAAACTCTCATATGAAGTGGGAAGCAGGCCCTATGGCAAGCTGATTTTATTGCTTTTTCTCTTATTTATCTGAATGCAGAGCTTATTAACATTATGTTGCCAAATGAAGCAGCTGAGTCTAGTCCATGTCTATTACTAATATTATCACGCATTAATAATTAATGTGTAAGTCAAATAAGTATTTCATAACATTTGTACAAACCAAAAGTGGGCTACATGACTGCTGTTTGAAGGATGAGCCTGGGCCAGCAGGCTGGAAAGCAGTGCTGTGCTCACCCTTAGAGTTTCATTCTCTCGCTCTGACATGTTTTTCTTCCAACAATTGAGGCACGCTTTTTTTTGTTGTTCTATCTTTTCCATGTTTAACTTGGAAAGAGAAAAATAACATCTCAGTTGATACATCTGAGTGCCAGGTGGAGGGGGGGAGCTGCAAAAGAGATGGGGGGGTTAAAGAAGTATACAGAATCTCCTTAGATGAAAAGGAGTTAGGATTTAGAAGAAATGAGATCTTAGAATGAAGGACAAATAAGAAGAGGGAAAATAGAGGATTAAGATTTTCCAGAATAGAACACAACAGTAACAACAAGGACCAATTACATCTCTTTTGAATTTTTTTCCCTTTTATTACTAATGTATCTCTCAAGATGGCCAAGGAAAATGAAAAATAAATCTAGATAGAAAACATCCTTTTAAAGACATTTTCAAACATTTGAAGAAATAGATAAGAAATGTTTAAATCGTGAAGCACTTAGGATATTTATTAAATTTAGGGAGTGAATAACATTTTATAAGTATTAAAAACTATATTAAAAGCATTATATCTAGTCTAAAGGTACAACATTATATAAGGCGTGTGTGTGTGTGCTGTTTTTAGTTTTGTTTTGTTACTACCTACTGCAATTGTGTTATTTCCAATGGAATTTTGTTACTTGGAATATTTAAAAGATAGTCAAACACACGTATCAATCAGGTAAAAAAAATGTCTCTAATCACTTCAGCTCATTCTTTGAGAAGAAACAGATCACATTGTAATGTGCGGGCACAAGCTGACGGCGGCGTTGGATTCTGGGTTTTGAAGTTGGCTTACATGCGCGAACCTCAGAAGACTTTGCTTCATTCTTCACACGTTCCATCAGTGTGAGAGAGACCTCCAAGGCCCCAAGTGCTTCTGATCAACTACCCCCTTTGAACCTCAAAATTGCCTTATGAAATCCCACAGAGAGCAGAAGGAACTGATCCTTAGGGCACCCGATTAGAACCATGTGTTTCATTCTTGTTGATCTCAGTCTATATACCATAGATCACCATTTGTCATCCTCACATTGTTTCTTCATACAGTTCTGTCTGTGCCACAGTCTGAAATTTTTGCCTTCTCAAACTCACTCTGTACTCCCCCAAATCCTGTCCTCTAACTCCTCCAGATATTAATTTCAAAATTTCAACCAATAGGAATGCCGACACTCCTTTACAATAATGCTTTTCTGTAGTCACAAAAGGCTTGGCGGTAGAGTAGTATACTGGCTATTTTTGTGTCAACTTGACACAGCTGGAGTTACCACAGAGAAAGGAGCTTCAGTTGAGGAAATGCCTCCATGAGATCCAGCTGTAAGGCATTTTCTCAATTAGTGATCAAGGGGGACAGGCCCCTAGTGGGTGGGACCATCTCTGGGCTGGTAGTCTTGGTTCTATAAAAGAGCAGGCTGAGCAAGCCAGGAGAAAAAAGGCAGTAAAGAACATCCCTCCATGGCCTCTGCATCAGCTCTTGCTCCCTGACCTGCTTGGGTTCCAGTCCTGACTTCCTTTGGTGATGAACAGCAGCATGGAAGTGTAAGCTGAATAAACCCTTTCCTCCCCAACTTGCTTCTTGGTCATGATGTTTGTGCAGGAATAGAAACCCTGACTAAGACAAGTAGGTAACATTTTCTGTCCTTATTGTTGCTTAGGAAAATCCTCCTTTTCTTTTCTCCTTCCTGGGAACCACGGGTGTTGATGGCTCGTCCCATCTCACTATACCCCTGAGAGTCATTCTTTGCTATTGTCAGCATTCACTTGTCTCTTTCCCTGTCTTTTGTTATCACTCCCATTATCTCTGTTATCATTCTAAGGGAGGCCAATATCCACATCAATACCCTCTGCACACTAGTCTTCTTTCCCCTTGATTTCATGGCCAACAGTCTAATTTTCCCTAATGACATTTCGTTACCACGTACTCACTCTTTCACTCCATCACATCTTCCAATATTTTATTCTCTCAGAATTCCTTCTTGGCAGAACAACTGTTTTAATATTATAACTCCAAGAATATTGTCATTTTAGTCAGCTAAGATAATCAAGCTGACCAGTGTATGTTATTAGATTTCAATTGCTAGTCATTGTGGTTCTCTAAATATGCTAAAGGAAATTTCTTTAAAATTCTTTTGTGGCTCTGGAAGTCCTTGAGCACTCCTATTGTTTTCTGCTTTTCAAGGGCACCAAGTTCAGGATGTTAAGTGTGGCTTTAACGTTGATGTCATTCTGAAAACATAGTTGGGGAACTGACCTTTCAATGGATTTAACCAGGAGTTTCTTTTTAACTTTCTCCAATCTGGCATGCCAAACTGAATAAAATCATCAAGTTTATCATGTACACATTCTGCCTATCATTCATGGTTAACAAAAATGTCGATTCTATTTCAACCACAGCTTGTAACTGTGAAAGAAGGGTGTTTGATCCAACAATGGCTTACATCAGCCTTGAGACATGGTTTTCTAATTTCTTTAAAATTTTCAGTTTCAGAAATTCTAGATAAATAGCAAGATAACATAATGAAACTTCAAAAGTTCTAAGTCTGATTTGTGGTATAGAAACAAATAAATCTTAATACACAGCAGACAAAGTCTCTATCACCAGGTTCCATTCCGCCTATGAATGTTATCATTAATGAAGATTTACTTTAGTTGTTAAATTAAACACATATCTATACTTCCTTAAGCTAGAAGCTTTGCTCCCAAGCTACCATTTAGCAATTGTCTCCTGCTGCCATCAAAGTAGACCTCTGCAGTAATCAATTAGCAGTGATTATTGAATATCTTACATGGTATTTTCTATTGAAACCATATGTAGAATGACATGACTGTTTACTTTCTTACCTGATTTCAATGACCTTCCTGAAAAGCTAGGTTTGTAAGCTTTTCTAATATTCAAGCTAGCCAAAACCTAAGAGACTGCTTTTATACCTGGCTCTGGTATCTCCTGAAGTTCTTATGAAATGATTTAATTATTATGGTTCTCCTCTCACAGATGATAATTTACTGCTCAAAGGTGTATGTAATATAACACAGCTCCCTAAACACTAGCACAAAAATGATCTACTTTGTACTTCTCCAAGAATAACTATGACAAATATAAATGTGCTCATTTTAATAAATTAAAATTTAGGGCAGTGACTTGGCTTGTTTTAGACTTTCATTTCAGACTTCCAGTTCCGGGGAATATGAACCTTTAAGTGACAAAATTGCCTTCTTGGAAACATGTTCAGTTCAAATTATCTTCCCTACCTTAAGTTCGAGGACTTCTACCTGTGTGATTTTATCAGTCCTTTCGAGACCTCAGCAGAGACTTGCAGTCTATTCTCTCTCTCTCTCTCTCTCTCTCTCTCTCTCTCTCTCTCTCTCTGTGTGTGTGTGTGTGTGTGTGTGTCCTACCCTTCACTTCCTCAGACTTTCATTAGTTTGGATTTTGGAAGGTTTCAAGAGTTTAGCAGTTAAGAGCACTGCTCTTCCAGAGGTCCTGAGTTCAATTCCCAACAACCACATGGTGAGCCCACAACCATCTGAAATGGGATCTGATTCCTGTTTCTGGTGTTTCTGAAGGGAGTGACAGTGTACTCACTTAAATAAATAAATCATTTTGGAAAAGTTCTCTTTTTTGACTCACAGCCTTTAACAGGGCAGCAAAGGAGGTATGTGCTTTCAATCTTACAGTGCACTGGGAAAAAAAGTCTGTTCTCACCTGTATGCAAGCTCCAATTCTCCCCAGGGCTTGGTAAACAAATTATTCTAAGCACTTAAAGTTAAGACCAGTTAAGAATGAAAGGAGAGAGTGAGAGTAGAGGGAAAGGGACCAGAGAAGGGGAAGGGGGGAATGAGAGAGAGAGAGAGAGAGAGAGAGAGAGAGAGAGAGATGAAGAACCAAGGCTACAAGAAAGACTGAAAACCTAGATGGCCATGGAAGAAACAGGAATGCTTTCCATTATAAAGGGCTCTTCTTTCAGACTGACAGCACTGCTGGATGTAAGTGAAGTCTCATACCGTTAAAAGATTTAACTCTGTCCAGTTTCCAGGGGTCCTATCCTCATTAATTTGCCTTCTTTTTCAGGGTCCTCCATGTTATCATGAGCTCCATCTGTCTTCTAAGACTCCCGTGTGTCTTCCTGGTTACCTTTGGGCTTCTGTGCTAACCCTCTTAAACAAATGGAGTTCATCCTAGAATATAAAGAACAAGAATTATTTGGCAGTGGCCAGCCCCAATGCAGTGGAGGAAAAACCTCTAAACAAATAGAAAATGCCAAGTCCCCCCTTTCTTCATGAAAGGTTGCTCTTGTTTTTGTTTGTTTTGTTTGTTTGTTTGTTTGTTTTGAGAACAAAGAAGTTACAATTTTTATAAGCCAGCAAAGAGAACACAGTAAAAGATAAGCACTGAGAAGGAAGACCCGGGTTGCCTGCCTGCCTAGCTTGTTGACTGACTTTCTGTCATCCACCTTAGGGTCACAGATGGGGACATCTGCTGAGCACAATTGCCTTTTTATATATTCTTTAAAAAATTTTTTTAGATATTTTCTTCATTTACATTTCAAATGCTATCCCAAAAGTCCCCTATACCCTCCTGCCACCCTGCTCCCCTACCCACTCACTCCCACTTCTTGGCCCTGGAGTTCCCCTGTACTGGGGCATATAAAATTTGCTAGACCAAGGGGCCTCTCTTCCCAATGATGGCCGACTAGGCCATCTTCTGCTACATATGCAGCTAGAGACACAAGCTTGTTCCAACTGGTAATAAGGACACATGCTCTACTATGTTCATAGCAGCCCTATTTATAATAGCCAGAAGCTGGAAAGAACCCAGATGTCCCTCAACAGAGGAATGGATACAGAAAATGTGGTACATTTACACAATGGAGTACTACTCAGCTATTAAAGACAATGAATTTATGAAATTCTTGGGCAAATGGATGTATCTGGACGATACCATCCTGAGTGAGGTAACTCAATCACAAAAGAAGTCACTTGATATGCACCCACTGATAAGTGGATATTAGCCCAGAAACCTAGAATATCCAAGATACAACTTCTAAAACACAAGAAAATCAAGAAGGAAGACCCATGTGTGGATACTTCTTTCCTCCCTAGAATAGGGAATAAAATATCCATGGAAGGAGTTGCAGAAACAAAGTTTGGAGCTAAGACAAAAGGATGGACCATCCAGAGACTGCCCTACCCGGAGGTCTATCCCATAATTAGCCACCAAACGTGGACACTATTGCATATGCCAGCAAGATTTTGCTGAAGGGACCCTGATACAGCTGTCTACTGTGAGTCTTTGCCAGTGCCTGGTAAATACAAAAGTGGATGCTCACAGTCATCTATAAGATGGAACACAGGGCCCCCAATGTAGGAGCTAGATAAAGTATCCAAGAGCTGAAGGGGTCTGCAACCCTATAGGTGGAAAAACAATATGAACTAACCAGTACCCCCGGAGCTAGTGTCTCTACCTGCATATGTAGCAGAAAGGTTGCTCTTGTAACTCCCAATTCCACAGCTACTGACCTATAAATCTCTGCAGGAACTCTCACCATGTGTCTTCCCTAGTGTTTGAGCTTCTGAAGAAGCTCATGAGAAACAATTATTACACAATCATATAAAATGCAAACCCATTATTTGGGTTTCCAAACCATAGAACCATCTACAGAGAGTTAGATCCAGAGAGCATAAGAGAGATCACCTGGTCACTTTTTCATTTTCAGGCAAGACAACTGTGGTGGGCTTGGCCCAGGGAGTGGCACTATTAGGAGGTGTGGCCTTGTTGGAGGAAGTGTGTCACTGTGGGGTTGGGCAATGATGCCCTCCTCCTAACCAAGTGGGAGAATTTTTAGTTTTCTCCTAGAAGCCTTCAGATGAAGATGTAGAAGTCTCAGCTCCTCCTGCGCCATGCCTGCCTGGATGCTGTCATGCTCCCACTTGATATATAGTCTATGATAATAGACTGAACCTCTGAAACTGTAAGCCAGCCCCCAACTAAATGTTGTCCTTATAAGAGTTGCCTTGGTCATAGTGTTTGTTCACAGTAATAAAACCCTAACTATGACAACAACCAAAAGACAAAAGCAAATGTTCCTGCCTCACCACATAGTCAGTGGAATGCTAAGAATAGAAAGCAAGTTTGAGCTTTCATCCAATGACTTGATCTCTGTCAAGGTAAACTTTGAAGGCAGAAAAAAGACCAGGAAGGGTTTACATTTAGAACAATGTAAAGCAGTCTTATATTTATAAAAAGCCCTCAACTATACGCATGTGACTACTTTTCAAATTCTGCATTTCGGTTCCTTCCACTCTCTGGGTTTTGTGCTAAGAAATAAAAGCTATTCTTTATGTAAATTTAGCATCCATTGAAATGAAAGTGTGCTGCCTGAGAAATCATACACAATATGCTTCACGGTGGATTTATACATGTTTGGAAATATCCATTTGCTGACTTATGCTCAATATTGTTCTTTGCCATTTCTATGAGTATTATGTGTTGGCTAAATATTTTTAAAAATTAACAACTTTTAAAAATACATTTTTATGTTTTTTCCAGAAATAGTCACCTGTCATGGCTTGCATCTGAAATATCCACCACAGGTTCTTATTTTGAATGTGTGTTCCCCAGCTGCTAACATGAGAAGGCTATCAGACTCTCAAGAACATGGCAGAGGTATGTCATCAAAGGTGAATTTATGAAGGTTACTCCAGCCTGACTCCTGGTTCCTGTTCATCCTTTGTTTCATGGTCCATCTCTTTTGTTTTTTGAGACAGGGTTTCTCTGTGTAGCCCTGGCTGTCCTGGACTCATTCTGAAGACTAGGCTGGCCTAGAACTCAGAAATCCACCTGCCTCTGCCTCCCAAGTGCTGGGATTAAAGGCAAGTGCCACCACCACCTGGCCCATGGTCCATCTCTTATGAGGAGCCTCTCCCAAATCCTGTATCTGCGAGTTGAGTTGTTTCCACCATTCCCTTTCTGCTAGACCCCAACTTTTACAAACTGAGACCTTGAGCCAAATTGATCTTTCTTCCCTCTCAGTGTCCTAACAAAACCGATAGATTTTGGGGGGTTGTGATGGCCTTTTGTGTAACTCCAATTAGTTTTCTTCAACCCAGTGCTGTCTTGCTTCCCCAACACTATTTCCACTTTATTTCTTTTTGCCTTTATAGAATTCTTCCAATAAATCTGACTGTTCTTAAGTCTCTTTCCTTATCACCCTCCACACTTGGACAAGCAAACATTTCATATTCTTTCTTAAGATGATTGTTCCTCTGCAGTCATCACCTGTATGTGTTCTTTTAACCAAATTCAGTATCCTATTGTTATTAGCACTTCTCTTCTACTGGTCCATTTAATCAGTTACACCATATTGAATCAGTTACACTCTGCCTTCTGTTGAATTTCAGTTTCAGTCTGTAACATTTTTTTTTTGTTCTGTCCCTTACTCTGTGAGAAAACACAGCTAGCTCTATGCGAGATTTAAAATCAGAGAGATCTTATTCCCTCATGGCAGGGTAACACTTGCTAACCCAGGATGTCTTCTCAGGAAAGGCAAAACGGAGTTGAGGACTCTACCACAGTACAGAAGCTTCCTGTGAGGACAGACAAAGAAGCCATGAACCAAGGCAGGAAGTGTCTAAAAACTGGAAAAGGTAAGATAAAATAATTTTCTTTGCAGCTTCCTGAAAGAAGAAAACTTTATCAACAGAGTGATTTTGGCTCCTAGAGTTATATGGCTGCATTCCGGAAGACCCAACAAGCAGCTATAAGAGCCAGATGCAGATATTTGCACCCAACCAATGGACAGAAGCAGATGACCCCTGTGGTTGAAAGAGGAAAGGTTGAAAGAACCTGAGGAGAAGGGAGATCCTGTAGGAGGACCAGCAGTCTCAATCTGGACCAGTCTCAAACACTGGACCACCAAACAGACAGCATTCACCAGCTGATATGAGGCCCCCAACACACATACAATAGAGGACTTCTGGGTCTGTGTTCATTCAGAGATGATGGACCTAACCCTCAAGAGAATGGAGGTCCCAGAGATTTTAGAGGTCAGGTGGGGTGGTAGTAGGGACATCCATGTGGAGACAAGGGCTTGGGGAGGAGGTCTGGGATGTGGGACAGTTGGAGGGTAGATGGGGAGATGGGGGGAATAAAACATGGAATTTAATTAATTAATTAAAAATAAAAAATAAACCTGTATTTCAAGCTATTAAGTATGTGGGAGAGTATGATAAATGGTAGATAGATAGATAGAAGGTAGATAGATAGATAGATAGATAGATAGATAGATAGATAGATATAGATGTCATCAGGAATATGAAATTAATGGCATTCGTTATGCTTGTCTGACCCCAACCTGGTTTCCTGGTTCCATTCTTATCTGGACTACTGTTACTCTCCCTACCTGTTCCCTCTGCTACTGTCCACCATGCCCCTCTACAAAAAGATTTATTCTTCTCAAGACCTGTACTGATTGTGTCATTACTCCAAACTAAAGCCAAAAGATAGTCCATACTCACCCTAGCCTTTAAGACCTCCATTTTAGTCTCAAGGCACATTTTCAACTGTTTTGGTATTTCAGGAGCACTTTCTCATCTGGGGAATCTGATTTTGTCATGGGGAGACCATGCAATGCTACCACCCCTTTTGTGTCTTAACCCACAGTGACTCTGAGAGTTTGTAATGACTGTGGTATGACAGTTTCATGGCAAGGATCCTTAATATCCATGCCCATAGAAAAGGTTCCCATAATTTTCACAAAGTCTAACCAAACATAGGGGACCAACCCCTACTGGTTGGGACAGACATCTGAAGATGTGCTTCAAGGTATTGAACATACCTGTGAGTGTGAAAGACAGATTTTGGAAATACTAAAGCCAATGAAGGCATATAAAATGGAATCTAGAAACAAGTCCAATGCTGGTGAAGAAGCTTATGTTCCCAACAATGTGATGTAGTAATTAAGAGGCTCAGTGGCCATGTCTTGGGGTTCAGACCCTGGGGTTATCACTTGGTGGTTTTACTCCCATGGTGAAGATCACTACTGAATAGAATAACTGGCTATTCTTGCGCAGGATATTCTGTGGAAGTCTTCTCATTATTGCACTTAGTTTCACATGTAGATACTCCTGCCAAAAGAGAACCAACTTACTGGCATGAACTGCAGTTCTCGTTGTGAGTTGGCATTGGGTTCATGTTTCAGTCTCTTGTGAATTTGTTTAGTAAGTCAATCAGCAAGGCTAAGTCTGAAATTGCACAAATAAACTGTGGAAACCAAAGCAAATGGCCACATTTCTGTGACCAAGCCAACTACTTTACACTAGCCTCCTTCTGAATTATTTAGACTGACTGACTGTAATGATCAGATCTACCCGAATATGGCTCCACTTTCCACTATAATTTCTATAGACAGCCTCCGTGTGCACCTGGCATTATCCCTAGAAGACTGGGCAGCTGCTCCATAGAAAGAGATAACATCTGTGAAACTTAAATCATTTCCTGTTTTAGTCAGATGACAACATTGCAAGCAAGCCACACACTGGAGATTCCAGTTGAACAACATGAGTGTCGAAGGCACAGGGTGGAAAAGTCCAATTGCAACGTAATAGTGTGCTTAAAGTTCCATAAGTAGAGGAGCCAGTGGTCTCATCCTGGGAACTTGATGGCTCACGGTTTCATGGCCAAGGGTACAATGGATACCTCAGCACACACTGTGACATCCCTTAATCTGGAGACTAAATAAAATGGAAGAGAAACTTAAGAAGAATTCATGACTCATTCAGATGCTGGGTCCAGTCATAGCAAACTAATGTGTCTATGGACACACTTGATGTATTTCCATCTTCCTTTTACATACATTTCCTCTATGGTACATGGTTATAGGATCACCGAGTCTCTAGCACCAATAAATACAACTAATAAAAACTACGTGAATGAATGAAAATAAAGAAATAAGTGGAAATACAACTAGCTTCTTTGCACAGCTTCTCATTGTGCTGTAGTAGCAATCCACATCAAATTACTGCATGAAACCTTAAATCAAACTCATAACACCAGAGACTTCAGAAACGATGACCCTCAGCTCAGAAGCCCTCACATGACCAGAAATTTAGAGGTGATGGGCACTGATGAATTCACCAAACACTCGAGCTGACCTTTAAATGATTTGATAAAGAAAAGGGCAGCCTACCAGAGTAGGAGAACAAAGTATTCTCCTCCATCAAAATACGTGGCAGGCTTTGAGCGGGGTCCTGTGCCAGGTACGGCATTTGTCAGAGGTGTTTCTGTTTTTGAGCACCTGTCAGTTTGAAATCACACCATCTCTGCTAGGAAGCAACTAGGGCAAATCATCTTCCTTCTCAAAAATCACCAACAGAGCAGATTTCCCATTGTCTCTAGGATGGAACCCTAACATTTCTTAGATTCCCTTAACATGGGTCTTTCTTCCTTCATAATTTACAGCTTTATCAGCTTTTTTTCCAGTTATAAGAGTCATATGTTATTATAGACAGTTTACAAGATACTGTGCATAGATATTAAAATAAAGATTATCACCAAGATATAAGTACCATCAGTCATATCTTATTTACCTCTTGAGGACAGGTCTTTCCTATACAGACATGCCTGAACCCCCTTCCTTTCTCCTATCATCTTTCCTGCATTAAGCCTGTGCTCTGAACCCATTTCACATCTTCTCTGTCACTGCTTAGAAATACACTAAAACAGGACAATCACAAAATCATTTTCATCCCCAAGCTATTGAGCGGAGCTACAGAGGAATACAGCGTATTTTGTGCTAAACTCTCACATCTTCATATCAGCTCCCTGTCTTCAATTCCTCAGTGGCATTTACTGCCCTGGGATGTGGTTGTCATAGCAAAGTCCAGTTGAAAAAAAGCCAAGTTCTCGAATATTGAGCTTCAGAATTTTTAGTGAGGACTCTGTGGCCTTAGGCTTATCTCGGAAAATCTAGCTCTTGCACTTGCAGTGTCTGTGGGTCTGTCCTGGTTTCTGTGGGTCTGTCCTAGCTTTCACTATAAAGATCCTGGGTCCCAAGAAGGGCCGCAGAGCCAGGTAACAGGTAGTAACTGGTTGCCGTGGTAATAGCCAATTCTTCCTGCTCTTTTGTTGTGTTCTTTAGTCTGGTTAGGGAAAGAATCTTGGAAAGCAGCCAGTGGGTCAAGAAACAGAAAGAAAGAAAGAAAAAAAAGTCTGATCTATGTCCATATCTGTTTCCTGGCTTTGAGACAGGAAGAGTGAGGAAAGCTGTAGAGACACAAACAGGGAAATAAGTAGGATGATGAACAGAGCAGTGTGGCAGTGGCTCACTAAGGTGCGGGAACCCAGCTAATTAGCGTAGTTCCATCATAGCCGCATCATAACCAAGAGCTGTTATGGGGAGGCAGGGTGATGGAGAGTTCTGAGGGTGGCTGGTCACAGGCTTCCTGAGAACAGTGGAAATTTCTCATTCTCTAGATGAGGAGATAATAACCCAGAGATAACCATTCAGTAGCATTCACTCATGAATTCCGTCAGGACTACAAGCCCAAGCCTGCACTGGTCAAAGTCACTAATGCTTTGAGATAATATAAAGAAATAGCACACAGCCTATTTTGTAGGTATAAATTGTTAGGAACTCTATAAGGGCTGAGAGCATTTACCTTTTCCAAGCTAAAAGGAAGAATATTAAGATTTCATGGATATGGACAGGGGACCAAACTCTGTGACAGGGAGAAAAGATGACTCCAACTGAAGTGTCAGCCCCAGCGATGCTTCCTGGACTTCATGGGTGTAATACCGAGGGGCTCGTGATGGATGCTGGAGAATAAATGAGTTGCACTTACAGGGAAGGAACACAACACCTGAGGACTTGCACTGCCTTGATAATAAGTAGAATCGAGTCTCCCTTGCTCTGGGAGAAATATTACCTCATCTCTCAAGGTTGCTTTCCTGAGACACAAACTGAGATGCTGTGTGATTAAGAGCAGTCAGGGCCTGCACCCTGGGTTGGCGCACCCAGCAAGAATATGCAGGCACACTAAGGGCCCAAGGCAAATTGCCTCTCCCTTACCACTATCTTTTAAAATGAGCAGCGAAACAGAGCTGTATGTTTATAAGGCGTAATATTGAACAGCCTTTTCACATTTCCCCCATGTATGCACTTTTCCTCACCATTTCACAAGAAATACAGTGTTTTCTTCTTTTTTTAACTTTTAATATTTTTTATTACGTATTTTCCTCAATTACATTTCCAATGCTATCCCAAAAGTCCCCCATATCCCCTCCCCCCACTTCCCTACCCACCCATTCCCATTCTTTTGGCCTGGCATTCCCCTGTATTGGGGCATATAAAGTTTGCAAGTCCAATGGGCCTCTCTTTCCAGTGATGGCCGATTAGGTCATCTTTCGATACATATGCAGCTAGAGACAAGAGCTCCGGGGTACTGGTTAGTTCATCATGTTGTTCCCCCATAGGGTTGCAGATCCCTTTAACTCCTTGGGTACTTTCTCTAGTGATCCATCCAATAGCTGACTGTGAGCATCCACTTCTGTGTTTGCTAGGCCCCGGCATAGTCTCACAAGAGACAGCTATATCTGGGTCCTTTCAGCAAAATCTTGCTAGTGTATGCAATGGTGTCAGCGTTTGGAAGCTGATTATGGGATGGATCCCTGGATACGGCAGTCTCTAGATGGTCCATCCTTTCATCACAGCTCCAAACTTTGTCTATGTAACTCCTTCCATGGGTGTTTTGTTCCCAATTCTAAGAAGGGGCATAGTGTCCACACTTTGGTCTTCATTCTTCTTGAGTTTCATGCGTTTAGCAAATTGTATCTTATATCTTGGGTATCCTAAGTTTTGGGCTAATATCCACTTACCAGTGAATACATATTGTGTGAGTTCCTTTGTGATTGTGTTACCTCACTCAAGATGATGCCCTCCAGGTCCATCCATTTGGCTAGGAATTTCATAAATTCATTCTTTTTAAGAGCTGAGTAGTACTCCATTGTGTAAATGTACCATAATTTCTGTATCCATTCCTCTGTTGAGGGGCATCTGGGTTCTTTCCAGCTTCTGGCTATTATAAATAAGGAAGAAATACAGTGTTTTCTAACATCGTGGTACTTTCGGCCACCTTATGCTTGCCTGTGACTGTTTATCCCACACATTGGTATTAAAAGTCTGACTGTTAAGCAAAAGCAATATTCTAAATATTTGACATGAGAAATTAGCTGTATGCAGAGAGCATTGTGTTGTTGTATGTGAGATGTCTAGCATGTGCCAGGGAGAAGACATTTAGTGGGGTTTAGGTGAGATGCCCAGCATGTGCCAGGGAGAAGACATTTATACAAACATTAGCAACCTCATTTATACAAACATTAGCAACCTCAGTGGTGGTTTCTTTCATCTGATTCAATGGTAAGTCAGTCCAGCACTTAATTCGAAGGCTCCAGAAGCAGCAGCAGCATCAACAACAGAAACCCTGTAATTATTTTCTACCCTTTTCAAATAAATATGAACATGTCTGCAAGTACAAAAATTAGCTTGTTTGGAAGGGCCTGGATAAAGTATGGTTCCAACTAAAAGGAGTCTTCCCAGGAGCAGCTGTTAGAGAAAGGTCAAAGAATTCTCCAATTAAAAAAGAAGATAAAATAATTTGGGGGATGTTTTTATAGTCTTAAGGAATATTATGAGTGACCCTAGGGACAATTCAGTGGCACTTAAGATGCTTCTTTTACATATTGTCAGTGGAGTGTGTCTGGATAGGCTCTGCAGGAGGTAAGGTATAATTGACAGAGAAAATTTTCCCAGAGAAATTATGTTCTTTTCACTCTCGTTTGGAAGCAATGCTGAGGCTTACAGCCTCCCAATCAAAGACTTACAAACCCAGAAACTTCGGAAGGAGAAAGCCCCTGTTTGCTTTCATCCTCTCAAGGAAAGTAATCTTAGGATTTGTTTCCCTGGAATCACACGCAGAGACACCTTGCCTCACGGGTCTGGAAAGTTCTAACAAGAAAGGCACAGACCTTATATCTGATGATTAGAACAAAATTATACTGCAGAAGGGAAGAGCTGTGAGCTTTGCTAAGTACCCATTTTAAGGTAGGATGGTCTGTTCAGTTGAATGAATTAAAACCACCAGGACTGTTATTTTATGCATCTATGTCATATATCTGGAACTAATGAGCCACAGACACGACCAGGAAAACAAATTAGTACCACATATCTTCGTTTCTGCCTTGTTCCAAGTCCATTGTGAATTTCCAAAGTAAAGAGGTTCATCTCTGCAGATTGCAATTCCAGTCAGGTAGTGACAGCCCTCAATAACAGAAAACGGGAAAAAAATTAGAAAGCTTTAGGCTTGTCAAGATGGGATCCAGAGCCAGGGAGCAATCCTCATTACATCAACTAGAGAGCTATAACACTGAGATGGAATCCACAATGCACTTAAGGAGATACAGAGGCGTTAAAATAGTCTGCAGTGTGATGCACAGGTGAACATGCACATGTTACCAAACATACAGCCCTGGGATAGTTAATAAGTTCATTGCTCAGTTGGCATGCTCAAGGATTAACTTAGGGTGTGGTGGGACTGAATCATCAGAAGAAACTCTTCCATGTCCAATGCTCGGCTTGATGAAGAAACAGGAAGCCCAGCTAAATTGCATGAAGAGGTTTATTCCTGTAAGATGGAACGCAAAGAAAGGAAAGCTTAGTTCAAAATGATGGCTCATCTATGACCCATTGTTTGGAAACAAAGTTGTGAAGTTCAGTAGGGGTCCAACTGTAGACAGAAAATGAGAACACTATTACTTCTAGGTTTATAGGAATGTACCAGAGTTATGTAAAAGAGCCAGACTCTAAAGCCTAGCTGGAATAAGCAATTTGCTCAGGTTTAACCAGAAAAATAGGGCGCTGACCCAGGACCTCTGACTGCAGATAATATTCTCTTTCTGTGGAGTGCATGATTAGATCTGTGTGCTCCCATTTGAAAACCCAAGACACCGAGCTAGGGATAAAACCACTGGGTAAACCTTTCTCTGCACAAGCAAGAGGACCTGACCAGATCCCTAGGTAAACATCCCTGTGGCAGCTTTATTGCCAGAGAATTGGTCAGGGAATGTCATTGAGACTAGTGAATCTCAGAGCTCACTATACAGGCTAAATTGTTGGGTTCCAAGTTCAGTGAGGAAGCATGTCTTAAACACTAAAGCAGAGGGCTGGAAAAATGGATAAAGGATAGAGGCACTTATCTTGGGTGTAGTATGACCTGAGAGTTTCATCTGTGGGTACCACAAGGTGACAGGGAATAAACCACTCCTGAGAGAGTTATCCTCTGATCTTCTCTGATCTTCACCTCTCTCTCTCTCTCTCTCTCTCTCTCTCTCTCTCTCTCTCTCTCTCTCTCTCTCTTCCCAAATAAATGAATGGATGGATGAATAAATAAATTAATAAATGCTAGGTAGAAAGATAACAGAAGATACCTGACAGCCACTGATCCCCACACATATGCACATTCATATGTAAACATATGAACATACATGCCTACATGTGCACACATTCACCAAACACATACACACCAAGAACATGAAAGGGAACTTTCAGAAATAATAAGCATGATTGCAGACACAAAAAGGCATGTCCTGCTAACTTGTTAAACAAAACTGTTCTGTTGACTTGTCAGAATGGATCTGTCCCCAAAGTCCAAACGATGTGTTTACTCAAATTTTAACTTTTAAAAGGATAAAATTATTCTTGTAATGAAGTAGAAATTTCTGGCTGTGTCATGTGACACAGACTCATGCGATGCTTTGCTGAAGCAGACCCGTGAGCGGACACGTGATGGCTGGAGAGAGTATAAATAGGGCTGAACGGACAGTGATGGTGCATTTGCATAGCTGGCCATGTAACACTTATTTAGCAGAAAACTGGCTTTCCAAGTGATTTTGGCCACTTCTGCTGACTCATGCTGATTCAGCAGAGGCCTGGCTGTTTCTGCTGGATCATGCTGCCACTGCTGATTTGTGTTTGGTGACATTGTTGAACTAGACTGTTGGTATCCTAACACTACTGAACTGGACTGCTGGTATCCTGACAATGGAAATTGGAATTACCCCAAGGAACTACTTCTAAACAGGTCTACATCCCCATTGTCCTATTTACCATCTTTTCTCCCCTACCTTTGGATGGTGGGCTAGAAAGGGTTTAGGGGAGCAAAGTGTTTGACAATGCTTATTAAAGGAGGTTTTGAAGAAAATCTAAACTTACATTGTAATCATTTTGGGAGGCAAGAACAGGCAGTTAAAGGCCCAAGATATTGAAGTCTTTTACTTATTTGAAGCACCGCATTGTTTTCTATTAATAAGCACAGAAATAGTATAAAATAACAAAACAGCTACCATTTTAACCTCAGATGATGCAAAAGTAAAAGTCATTTATTAACTAATCCTCCTAGTTCCTAAAGAGATTTATGAATACTTCACGATAGTTGAGTTCTCAAGTAAAAGGTGCAAGAGTAGTTGCTAATATTGATAACGCTTTCATTGATTGCAACAAAGCACAGTGGTGAGGGACCTTGCTATTAAGAAGTATATATTGTGGGGCTGAAGAGGTAATTCAGCTATTGAGAGTATGTCCTGTTCTTGGAGAAGAACTGAGTTCAGATTTTAGCAGCTACATTGGTGGCTCACAGCCAGCTGGAAGCCTAGTTCCAGAAGATCTTACACCTCTTGTAACCTACACGCACATACCTGTACAAAGACACATACATACACATAATTATACTTCTCTTAAATAAAAGGGAAATATTGGTTGTCATTTAAAGTTTAATCCTGTCTTTAACTTTATTCTGCTATTGGCAATTGAGGTGTTTGTGAAGAGAATAGCTAATGAGCAATCAATAACTCTCTCATTTCTAATATTTAGATCACAAAATATAAATTACTATAACCAAGTATCTGAATATTAAACTCTATATTCTAGATATCTGAAGGAAGACCCACTGAAAGCCATAAAAATGGATCAACCCAAGAAGTGGAAAGCCCAACGCAGAGAAATGGAAGGGACAGGAGCATACATAGTCCCTCCTTAAATGACCAACTGCCAACCCCTCCTCTCGGGGCCCTCACATTTATGTAGCCTCTGAAAAGTTCCCAGAATTCAAATGTCACACAATCAAAGAAACTAAAAAACATGCTTCTGCTAGAACATGAGCTAAATCCTAGTCAGCTGCTTCAGACAGTCCAAAGCAGCCTCCCCATCCCTACACCTGGGGTTCAAATAAAGCACAGTCTTATAATATTCCTGGTGTTTTTTTTTAAAAGTAACCAAAATTGCAGAATTCTCACTTCCCAGAGGTTTTACAGTCCACCTGTCCTGAGTTTGAGCCCACACTCTACTACTCTTCAGTGTATCTTTAGTGATCCCCATATCACAAAATTACCATACAAGTTAAATACTTTTCTCTCTGGTTCTACTTTCCCTGGTTTGTGTGTGTGTGTGTGTGTGTGTGTGTGTGTGTGTGTGTCCAAGCTCACTTAACAGATTAATTATGAGAACTGTTACCATTTACAATACTTCTCTGTTCCATCATCCTAATACCTGTTTTTAGAGACACAGAGTATTTACAGAAGCTGGGGGTAGGGGGAGCATTTTTACTGGGGGATCATTTTTTGTAAAACCATCAATGTGACATCCTGTATCCCATTCACCAGGACATTGCATCTAGTTATATACTATACCTCCACATGATACAGGACCACTGGTCAGGTTCATTGACCATATTGGGGATGCTCTGAACTGAAGAGGAAGGAGCAATGAAGAAAGGAAATGCCACAAGGGCACTAGACTCACAGCATTTATGCTCATGAATGCCAACTAACCAAGAAAGACTCTTCAAATTATCTTAAGTGATACATTGTTAGTGAAAGAAGCCATTAGAAAAAAAAGCTTGCATAATCGATTATTCCATTCATATCACATTAAACTGTAGAAATGGTGAAAAGATCAGTGATTGTCAAGGGTTCTGGGGTTTCTAATCTGTAACTCAAGGGATTCAAGGAAATAGAGATCTTGTATGGGATTTGAATGAGAATAGCTCTCATAAGATCACATATTTGAATACTTGGTCCCCAGTTGGTAGAATTATTTGGAAAGGACTAGGAAGTGTGGCCTTTATGGAGGAAGCGTGTCACTATGGGGGAGGGCCTTGAAGGTTTCAAAAGCCCATGTCATTTTCAGTTAGCGCTCTCTTTCTCGCCGCCTCATGGTTGTGGATCAGATATAGGCTCTCAGCTCCTTACCACGACCATGCTTGCCTACCTGCTGCCATGCTCTCTGCCATGATGGTCATGGACTCTCTCTGAAATTATAAGACCTAGTAAACTCTTCTATAATTTGGCTTGGCCATGGTGTCTTTTCACAGCAATAGAAAAGTAATTAAGCTAGGTACTAAAGCAATACCGTATGTGTATACATAGTTTATCATGTTTGTTTAGTTTGTCACCTGAGAGTTATCCAAGATCTATTTTAATTCTTAAGAAATGCTGATCTTGTGTTCGGGGCAGGAGAGGTTAATGACCAGGAAGCACCCAGTAGTGAGAGAAGTAAGCAAACGGAAGATAGCAAACGGAAACCTTCAGTTCTGGGGGTGCCAAAATAACAGACAAGAACCACACCAATGAACTCACAAAGAAGATACAGGCTGAGCAACCAAATCAAGCCATGTATAATTCAAAGTATAGAATGGTCACACACTCATGGTAGTACTAAATAATTGATTAAATAAACAAGATGGGCAAACCTATCATGCAGAAGAATTCTAAAACATCTGTATAGATTACATCTCTGCCCTTTGAAAAGAATGTGACTCCTACTCCTTAGAACAGACAGGAACTGGAGCATGGAAGGGAAGACATTGGAAAACCCACCTCGGCCAGGTCAGCAGCATTACTGTCAGTACATACAAGCCCTGTCGCCTCATCTCTGTTGATGCATCCTTGACTTTGTGTAATCAGAATGGCTCTTTGGCTTCCCCAAGCTCCACCCTAACTATGACAAAAATATCACATAAATCCAAATGAACAGACATTTTACCCCATATCTAACCAGTACTCTTCACACATGGCAAGGTCATCAAAAACACAGAATCACTCAGAAACAGATAACAGCCAACAGGCATCTGAGAAGACATGAGGATTAGATGTGATGGTCAAATCCTTGCTGGAATTTTACCTTTGGGTTCAATAGTATGGAGAACCTACATGGTTTGCAGAAGACCCCAAACCTGAATCTTCAGGCTATGCAGGCTACCAGGTCTGGATAAGCCTCTATACTTTGCTGGTTCTCTCTGCCCTACGAAGGCATTCTCTTCACACAGCAAGGCCCCCTTCTGCTTCCCTGTTAGATGCCCATTGCAGCTTTTATTTTCAGCCCACAGTTTGCAGCATCTCCACATTTCATCAAAGACAGTGTTTGGTGCAGCTCACTTTTTCCTAAAACTAGTTTTTACAGTCAGGTCCAGAAGATCATTATTCCAACATCCTTCCCAAAAAGTACAATACCACCTAATTAAAAAAAAAAAAAAGATAGCTTCAGAGTTAACTGCAGGCTCAGCACTCTTTCCCTTCCACCCCAGCATCTACTATTAGTTTGATTTTTATGGCAAAACTGGATTGCTGTGGTATTTTGCGGAGCCACTTTGACCTCTAAGGCAGTCAGAACAATAACGTTCTATATACTTTATAGTAAAGAAGAGCAGTGTAAAGGCTGAAGCAAAAATAAAATCAACCTACACTGCCATCAGATTTTGCTAAGCTTGTGGATAATGACAAGGAGTCCCTGCACAAGCTGACCTTGTGATTTCTTTGTGTCCACCTAGACTTTGCAATATCATTTTCCATATTTAAGCATTCACAGTGCTCCAAATAGAATTTTCACATGATGTTATTCATACCTACAATGCACGAGATTTTGTAGCCCAAGTTAAACTTGACTTTTCTAATTTTATGGGAAAATGAACTTAAGATTTGATATTCCCATCAAATGTTTTCCATGTATATGTTCACTGTGGCATGTGATTTTTGTTTTTATTTTGGTTTGGTTTGGTTTACCAAGTACCTACTTGGTGTATAATAAACAGGGGGCTGAAAATTAATAGTGAGGTAACTATAAACTAACTGCAGTAGGTTAGTGGTTTGTTTATAGTCACTCTCTAATAAAGGCATTTTGGAAAATAAAAATGGTAATCATAAGCCAGTTTTCGAAGAGAAGTCCATACACACAAGACTCAAATGTCACTGACCATCAAAGTGTGAATCCAGAGAATCTCCCCAGCTTCTGAACCACTATTTGAACTGAATAATATTTCCACGAATCCTATACACAGCCTTTGCTTCTGGCTGGTCTTGCTGCATGATTTTCATTTGCAAGTTTTTTCCCATAACATTTTAATTTATTTTCAAAAAAAATTTTTAAAGAAAAGCACACAGGTGTAAGACTCACCTATCCAAATCCCCTGAATGAAAGAAAGCTGGCAAAGAAAAATGGAAGATTTCTCTCGTCTTCCTTCCTGTTCCCAAACTGCCTCCTCCCTCCAGTAAGCAAAGACTGCCCAGCTCACCTCTCTCACGATATTTGCTGTCTGAGTAGCACTGGAGCAGGATCCTCAAGAGACAGGTGAGAGTCCTTTGTAGACTGTACAAGCTGGGGTATTCTCCTTTAGGAAAGGTGTAGCCGTCTGGCTTCTGCACCCAGCATCTATGCCAAGGCCTAGAGATGCAGGAGCCCAGCTGAGCCACTTCTGTTGATGTCATCCACTTGGTCGTTGTCTTCTGCCTTCTTCCACAACTTCATTAGGGTTGCATTTCTTTTAGATCTCTGCAGATTTCTTTTCCACTTAAGAATTCCATCTATGTTAATCTCTAGTGTGCATGGTCAAAATTCCAGGATCTAAAGACAGGTGCCCATGTCAGCTCAGAGCCCCAATGTTCCAGCCACTGGCAGAATGCCTGACTTTGCTTCAGAAAAAAAATGGAGGCAGTAACAATGACCCCAGAGAGCCATGAACATGAGCAGGTAAAGAATGCTAATACTAAGCAACCCAAGACCTCCACCTCCCTTTTCTATCAACACACTTAGCAATACTAGACCACACCTACTTGACACTTCAAGCATTCCTCTCTCCAAACAAAGGTAACTGGGCCAGTCTGACCTACAGCACCCTAGCAACTCAGTAACTCCCCATGTGTAACCAAAGACTCCCTGAAATGAAGGAAAATAGGCCAAGGTAGCCTGGATTGGTTTGGGGTGCATGCATACTAAAGTAAACTGTGTCCTCTGACTAATAGGGTTTTGGGGAAACCATTTACCATCTTATGCCTATGTAAGATTGGAGGTGCATGAGACTGAAATCAGATACATCATGGAAAGAGACAGGCACTCTGATCAAAGACGTATATAAACCACACCTGTCAATCAAAACCAAAAGACCGCCTACATCTCCCTATACTACTCTCAACACTAACAACCCAACCAACTCCCTCTGACCCACAAAAGAAAGACCCCAGCAGTAATCAGGGGCTCTAGAATGCTCTAGTTCAACTGAGTAGCACACTGCTCCCTTACAGTCTATCCAACCTATAATTTTGCTGCACTTCTGGATAAAACCCTTGATACTTTGCGGTCTGTGCATACATACTCTTAGGCATCTTTTGAACAAGAAGCCCATAACCTGGAAATAGGAGATCCAGACAGTGACCACCAATGACAGCAGGATTACACGGATTCATGTCAATCCCTGGTGCCTAGGCAGTGCCTGATAAAGCTTACTTGTTATAATCCTCTAATTGTATATGGATTTGTTCTCAGTCGTTGCCATGCTCTGAATGTGGCCCAAGCTCATGTGTTGGAAGATGAACTCTCAGTGGAGCAGGGTTGAGAGCTCGCCCCTAATGAAAGGTGCCTAGCTCTTGAATGAGCTGAGGCTACTAAAAATAAAGGGAGCTCTTTGTGGCTCTTCTGCACTGTGAGGAAGGGGTTCACCCTCTTTTAGCTCTCTCCCCTCCACTTCCTCTATGAGAACACATTAAGACGTTCCCCCCAGATGCCTGCACCCTTTATTGTTGACTTCTTGTTACTGGGGAAACAAACATTAGTTTTCATGAATTCTCTCTGTGAAACTCATGATAGAAGACCAAAGTGGAATGAGATCAATGCCACCTTATACAGTTTCTTGGTTGGTTGTTTTGTTTGTTTGTTTGTTTGTTATGTTTCTTGTGGGTTTTTTTTTTTTTTACCATTTATCTATTCAACTGGATTTTCTTTTCTTAAATATTTTTGCTATCATAATATTTTGCTTTATCCTCCAAAAGTTGAAGTTTTATGGGTTCTTTTACCTATTTCTCAAATTTCATCATTATAATTAACTTTGTTTTTTCATTGTTGTGCTTGTTGTATTTTTGAAACTAATTTTTCCTTCTTATATTATTTTTCTTCCTTTACAATAAACTGTATTTTCAAGGCTATAATGGTTCTTTTTATTATTATTATATCTGTTTTTCATTTATACATCTCAGTCTCAATCTTTTAACCATCCATTATTTTTTCATTCTTTCATACATTCTGTACATTACATACGAATGTCTTGATTTCTGCATTTGATTTACCTTAATGACTTTAATCTATTTCCAATGTCCTCTGCTTGTCATTGGCATTAGTTATTTGACTCAGTTGGTTGTTATTTTATACAGAGGCAGGCATCTGTGGATAGGAGCAGTTTGGAGCAGGCATCCAAGCGGTGGGGGTGATTAACACTAACCTGTCCAGTTGCCCCTCCAGCTGTCCCCATAGCTCTCACTGTGGAAACCACCTTCCCTTCAGTGTAGAAAACCAGCACTGACTAGGAACTCCAAACACCACACCTTAAAAGCCTCCCAAGCCTCAATAATATTTATAGAAATGGTATATATACTTACTTTGTAGGAAGAATATTGTTTCTTTTTAAAAAAAATACTTATTTTCTAATTATAAATATAATATATTCAGAGAAAATTTGAATAATGCATTTTATAAATCTAAAAATTATATACTTTTTCATTTGCAACAAGATTATTGTTTTATATGTTAATGTATTTTCTCTCTCACACATAAAATTTAAATGTACATATATATACATATATATTCATATATATGTATATATATATACATATATATATATATGTAATTCCTTTAAAATTAGCATTGTGGGCTGAGTATGTAGCCCATTTGTAAGGTGACTGACCAGCAGGCAGGAAACCCTAGATCTGACACCTAGGATTACATAAACTAGGCATGCCAATTCACCCTGCAATCCTAGCACTTGGGAAGTAGAGGTGGGAGGATAAAAAAATCCAAAGTTATCTCCAGCTACTCAACTGAGACCAGCATGACATAGAAACTCTGTTTCAAAAATGAAATGAATAAAAAGAGTTAAATCAAATAAAATGGCATAGCCTGCATTTTCAATTATCCACATATGTAGCTATTTTCCTTTACCTTAAAGATCTTTTAAAATTGAAAATAGATTTTTCTCTTGTCCAATATATCCTCACCACGGTTTCTCCTCCATCCATGCCTCCCATCCCTCCTCTCCTCTCACCCAGAACCACTTCCTCTTTGTCTTCTCTTAAAAAAAAAAAAAAAAAAAAAAAAAAAAAAAAAAAAAAAAAGACCTCCACAACAGAAAGCCAAACAGAAAGAAGTAAGATCCAGTAAGACTAGGCAAATGCCCACATATTGAGGCTGGACATAGCAAGCCAACAGGAAGAATAGAGGAATGGCAAGAACAGTTATAAGAGTCAGATACCCATCCATCCACACACTCAGGAGTTCCATTAAAATACTAAACGAATAACTATAAAATATACAGAGGACCTGGTACGGACCCATGTAGGACATGTCCTTGCTGCTCAGTCTCTGTGAGCCCATGTGATAACCAGCCCTGCTTAGTTGATTCAATGGGCAATATTCTCCTGACATCCTCCATCTCCTCTGATTCCTGCAACATTTCCTTCCCCTCTTCCACAAGGAAGGACTTAAGATTAGATTCATTCTCTCTCATTCTCTCTCTCTCTCCATTTCCATCTTATCTCTCTGTCCCTCCCTCCCTCCCATCCTCCCTCCTTTCCTCCCTCCCTCTCTCCCTTTCCACCTCCAACTCTAGCTCTGCACAATTTCTGGCTGTAGCTATGTGCATCTGCTCCCATCTGCTGCCAAAAATTTTCTCAGATGACAACTGGACAAAGTGCTAGTCTATGAATATAGCAAACTATCATTGGGAACCACTTAATTGATTTTTTTGACAGTTGTATATGGTTATACCCTATGTCTCTGGACTATCCAGACACTCCTGTTTCTGACATCCAGTCAGTGTAGAACGCAGAGTTCCTCTTGTGCCATGGGTCACAAATTAAACTAAGCATTGGTTGGCTACTTCCACAAGTTCTGTGCCACCATTTCCCCAGCACATTTTCTAGGCAAGGCAGAATGTAGGTTGAGAGTTTTGTGGCTGCACTTGTTGTCTAGGTTTCTCTTCCCATAGCCAACAGCGTGCCTACTCATACCAAAGAGACTAGAACACATGGATGATGGCTCTATGTTCAGTAAACAGTATGGATGTTGTCCTCAGAAAATGTGGCCCTACTGTGAATTTTCAGAGTGACCTGTACTAGCATCAACCTGGGTCGCTTAGAGATCCTTTGGGACACTTTTGGCCAACAACTCAAAGGAATGTAATCCAGTCCCACTAATGGAAGCCTTGTCTGGCTACAAAAGATGGACAATTCAGACACTGCTTCCTCCATTATTAGGATCTCACTAGGATCACCCTCATAAATTACAGTATGTTTCCACTGCAGTACGTTCTATACCCCCTAGTGCTCCCCAATTCCATCTGTCTCTCCAGGTGGGAGGAGGGAGAGGAAGAGGGTGAGGAGAGACAGATAAAAACAGATAAAAACACTTTTAAATTTTTTCCATTTAATTGCATCCTATATGCCTCCAGATAGACGGCCAACTTCAAGCAAGTCACTATTTGGGATTCATCTGTTTGTCAGAAGTTAAATGTGTTTAGGCCATTGTCTGTACACCCAGTAGGTGGGAGAAAGGCTAGATGTACCCTTTACAGCAATATCACTATGCATGACACTAGAAGCTGAAACTTGGTAAAGCTAAGTTATTGTGTGGACAAGGGAATCATGAACTCAAATGGGGTGAACTCAAGAGGACTAGCAGGTAACATAAACACATGGGCCAGGCATGGTGCCAACAGGAGAAGCTATGGAGGGTGGTGGAGAGCCAGAAAATACTGGACTGTTAAAGAAGACAGCCTCACTGGGATGAAGAGAATGATTTTCACTCCTGAAACCACACCCTGTATCCTTATCTTTTCCAATAGATGTACATTTCATACAATTTGGTTTGGGAAAGTTGATAACTAAAAGAAACTTGTAAGAAATATTTTTCAAGCCAACACACACACACCAAACTGTACTGAAAGTCAAGTTGGATACTCCCATTCTAGCTATCTCATGCTTGGAGCCAACTGGAGCATTGGATAGCATGTTACTAATGAATCATAAAATCTGACCTAGGAACATTGTATTTCTGTAATTTTAATTTCAGCTACTTGTCTCATTTTACCAGCAAGGACCAAAGGGAGGCTTCTACCTTTTTAGAATAGACTCAAGAATGGATTTATGCCTGGGTTACTAGATAAGTACCCAAAAGGTCTGTGGAACCTACAATTCCCATTTTCTGTGAGAGAAAAAAGGAAGCTGCCGAGAACAGTTACAGTTAGGTGAGGGAGGAAATCTTTTCTAGATCTGATGCCCAGCACTGGCTCCTCTGTCAGTGTGATTCAACATTCTGTATCTGACCCAGGCGAACAGCAAGAGAATGGTGGATGTAGAGAGGTTTTAATTTGTATAATAAAGATGCAACTGTACATCCCCTTACAAGGATTGGGGAGTTCCAGAGGAATTGGCCTACAGGAGAAACCCCTTGAAGCAAAGCTGTCATTCCTACGCACCCTCTCCAATCTTGGCCTGTAGAGCATCATCATGTAATGAAAGCCTCAGCATTTCACACAAGTAAACAACCATCCAGATCCTAGCTAAGATGGAGCCATGAAGTGAAAGGTCACAGAGCTGGTCTTCCAGGGCAGGAGGATATCAAGTCTTGGGAGCATACCAATCTCCTACCTGACTGAGGACAGAGATGTCAACATTTGTTCTTTCAACAGGGTTCAGCAATGTTATTGCCTATTGGAAACCCTTTAGTAGATGCAGAAGTACAATTGTGAGTAAACCAAATAGGCTTTCTTATAACCTGGGAGGGAAGTGGGTATAACAGAGCAGCAAGAGACAACTGTCATGTGACATTATGATTTCACAATAGGGGACATACAAGACACATGGGAAAATATCTAACCAAAACCAAGGTGTCTTGGAAGAATAAACCAGAAGCCCCATAGATTTGGGGTTCCATAGGTTCAGGGGCCATGAAATGAATTGCTCTATAAAGACACTCAGGCAACAAGAAGAGACAGGTGCCATAGGAGAGCTGAAAGAATCTTGGTATGGCAAAAGAGTCAGGTTCAGGGGCTGAAGCAATGAGGCCTAAGACAACCCAGAGGAACCAACCCTTTAGTTGGGGCAGTTGAAGAGATTCACAGCAATGCGTATGGATTAAGTGCTCAGCTCAGAACCACTAGCTGAGCTGGTGCTGGGAAGAGAACTCCATCCTCAAGAAGCACGAGAGGGACTGGAGCTTGTCAGGTCCCAAAGCTACTCAAGCATATGTGAGTCAGAGGCAGTGAGGAATGAGAAAGCACTCAAGTGTGGAGACAAAAGCTTCACTGCACAAATTGGTTATCCAGGACCCACTGCAAAGATATGATGAATTGCCAGCTCTACTGGATGTGAACATAACTCTATTCTCCATATTGGTTCATGACTAGAACATGCAGGGAAGGATGAAAGCCATTAGTGGCTTCTCCTACAGGGGGGAGTCAGGGATGGTTAAGGGGGTTGATAATCTAAAAAAGCCTTTCTCCCCACTAAGTCATTGGTTGAACTTCTTTAAAAATAATTTCCATAAATATTGAGCATAGCTTTATATTCTGGAAGGAGACTATTTTAAAAACCAGCAACAGTTTTAAAAAAAAAAAGTCTGTGTAAATGATAATTCAGAAAATCCATTATGCAAAATTATTAGTTCCGCTGATGGACCACCAGGAGTCGGGTCACTTTTTTTGTCAGTAAGTCTGAAATAACCACACACACACACACAATGCACATACAAACCTAAACTAAAATGTCAGGCCTCACTTCTCCATGGTGAGAGAGAAGGCTTTTCAATGCATTCATTACACATTCATTAATTAGAGACACATTAGAGACAGAGAATTAAAGTGAGCTAATCCCAAACAGTGTAAGCCCATGAGCATGAACTATTGATACAGAAATAAAACATATCTTTGTAAACACCCATTAAGAATTAATCTCAAATTCTACCAACTCCTAACACCAGGCAGAACGCTTTTATGCAAGCCAAGCAAAACAGTGGCAGCGGGATTCACCTCTTGTCTAAACAAAAATGACAAAGTGACCTGTGGATGAGAGCTGTTCCCTTTTGTATACATGAGCTCAGGCGGCATTTTCCAAGCAGTTTTCTGTGAAGAAATATTTGATGTCATCTTACTCTTCCTGTAATGAAGATTTAATGGAACTGTTTAATCTCACACAAAGAGCATCCTGTCACATCACATTCTCATAACTAAGTGAGGAAAGTACTATTTAAAGCTTACAGAGGTTTACAGATTCTCCAACATGCTGGACATGGTCATACCTAGATTTCATAGATTTAAATTCAGTATGACCTTCTGTATAGCATGTTGGTATTTTTTTTTCTTTAGCAAATAAAGATTTTGACCCCAAAGAATAGTTTTCTTTCTTGAAATTATTGATTTCTAAAATCTTCATCTTGGTCTCTCTACTTTCTCAAATGTAAACAGTAGGACACAAAAATCTCTTCTTCTGGCTACACATGAATGGCCTAGTTCAGGTAACTGCTCAGTACAGATGCATTAAGTTTTAACAATGCTGGAACTGTGTGTACCAATAGACAGGATAGCTTCCCCACGTTCCTTATACCAATGTTAGACAAACGTGAGTATATGTTGCTGTTTTGCTATATATTTGGTGTATAGCTAAAATGTTGACAGTCAAGGAAAATTAATTCAAGTAGCATACTTAGTTGTTTCTTCTTACAGGATTGGAATGAACTGTGCTGAGAAAAGACTCAATTCACTGGTGTCATAAATAAAAAGTCATCACTATAGATGCTACAGAAAATAATAGTAAGATTTGTGAGCAAAGAAATGCTCTCAAATTTTAGATAAAATAGGCATTAGAAAAAAATTGAAGTGATACTATCCGCCCAAATTCGCACAAGAAAAGGATCATCTAAATAGGCCTGTATGTATTAAAATTATGGTGAATAATCTAAGACAGAAATCAGCTTTCCTAGATATAGTCACCAGTGAAGTTTTCCAAATATTTATGGGAAAGGGGAACCAATTTCTCCACAGTTTCTCTCAAAAGACAAAATCACAAAAGATCCCTTTTTAATCCATTCTATGAAGTCAGCATTGCCCTAACAGCAAGCCAGAAAAAAAAAAAAAAAAAAGACGACTTTATCTTTTTAGAACTGATACAAAAATCTTCAACAAAATACTAGCAGATGAATGTAAGCAGCATAACAAACAAATTATCTATGTGGGACTTACTCCAGGTATATGCTGCTTGTTCATCTTCAGAACTGAATTAATGTGACTCATCAAATGACTGGTTAAATATTCAAAATTACATTATACAAAGAGATACTGACAGAATATTTGATGGATTAAAAATTACAATAAAAATTCACATCATATTAGAAATAAAGACATAGTTCCTACCTTGATAAATAATATATACAAAAAATACTATAGCTAATTGTATTCTTAATGGTCAGAATTTGGATTTTCCACTCTGATCAAGAGGAAGACAGAGGTACCCATCTCCCTACTCTTGGCATCACACTGGTTGTCCTAGTTGCAAAGAAAAGAATAAAAATAAACAAAGGGTGGTAGGGACATACAAATTGAGGAGGAATAAATGAAACTGTTTACATAGGTTGCTTTTGATGGTTATTATCAATTTATTAAGATTTTCCAGAGGCTACAATATCTGCAAAAGAGGGAAGTTTTCTAGCATCCTTTATAAACTATCTTTGTACTAACTGTGTAATCTTAGCACAACAGTACATCTTCTCATGTTAAATGATTTGAAACAGCAATTCTAGTAACAAAGCTGAGAAAGCCAAGTACACATGCAGATGAGAGCAAGTGGAATATTCACACCCTATTACACATGGAAAGTTCACACACTCTTCAGAAAATATATTGAAAGTTTCCAACCAAGTCATATGCATGAAATCATATAAGAAAGCATTCTACATTCATATGTAAGTAGGCTATAAACATATATATTATGTGCTCAAAAGAAATTATTAAGTTCCAAAAATGTATACAAATGTTCATTGAAATACCATGCATTATAGTAAAAAGAAAGGCAATAAAAATATTTATGTATAAATATCACTAATAAAGTATTCCTTGTCTAAGTGTAGTTCAATAAAATTTGTTTTCAAGTCAATAAGAGCTTTTCAACTAAATATCATTATTTAAATATTCTTATGTAAATATCCTTATTTAAATATTCTTATGTAAATATCCTTATTTAAATATTCTTTTGTGTCTGGAAGAAATATGTGCTAGTTATTTTCAAGGTTGAGCCAGAAGTGGTTATTTTTCCCTCCCTTTAAAAATTATCTGTTTGCCAATCACAAAAGAACACACATGGTATGCACTCACTGATAAGTGAATATTAGCCCGGAAGCTCAGAATACCCAAGATACAATTCACAAACTACATGAAACTCAAGAAGAAGGAAGACCAAAGTGTGGACACTTCAATCCTTCTTAGAAGGGGGAACAAAATACCCATGGAGGGAGTTACAGAGACAAAATGTGGAGCAGACTGAAGGAATGATCATCCAGAGACTGCCCCACCTGGGGATCCATCCCATAAACAACCACCAAACCAGACACTGTTGTGGATGCCAATAAGAGCCTGCTGACAGAAGCTTATTATAGCTCTCAGCTCTATCTGAGAGGCTCTACCAGTGCCTAACAAATACAGAGGTGGAGGCTCACAGCCAACCACTGGACTGAGCCCAGGGCCCCAAATAGAGGAGCAAGAGAAAGGACCCAAAGATCTGAAAGGGTTAGCAGCCTCATAGGAGGAACAATATGAACTAACCAGTACCCTCCCCCACCCCCAGAGCTCCCAGGGACTAAACCACCAACCAAAGAGTACACATGGAGGAACTCATGGCTCCAGCTGCATATGCAGCAGAGGATGGCCTTGTCGGTCATCAATGGGAAGAGAGGCCCTCGGTCCTGTGAAGGCTCTATGCCCCAGTGTAGGGGAATGCCAGGGCCAGTAAGCAGGAGTGGGTAGGTTAGGGAGCAGGGGGAGGGGAGAGTGAATAGGGGGGTTCTCGGAGGGGAAACTAGGAAAGTGGATAACATTTGAAATGTGAATAAAGTATCTAATAAAAATTTTTTTGTTTGAAAAATTAAATTCACCTAGCTCTTTACTTGCTGTTTGTATCATTTGTGATTTCATAAAGACCATCTAGAGAGGCAGAAGGGTATCAAAAAATTTTAAGTAACCAAATATACTTGAGATTTACTTCTGTAGACTTTCTGTACTACCTAAGCCTGCTGAAAAGCACCTAAGAATGGAAGACAGACAGCCCTGAAACCTTGAACCTGTTTATATGTTTCCATGGAGATAGTGGCTTAAGTTATCTAACACTGCAGTTTTGTGGTTTGCATATAAAACTTTCCTTAAATTCCAAAGTTAACTTAAATTTAAGACATTTAGCATCTTTCAAATTTTATTTTGTGACGATCATTACACTATGGAGTTAATTTCCAAGACCAGAAGTCACAATTCTCCAGAAGTGTGAATTAATATCACAAACTCATAGGCAAAGAGCCAGAACGTTGACATGCCCAACCCAGAGTCCTTTTAAAAAGTCACAGCATTGAGAGTCTGATTTACATTAACCTCGCCAAAGTAGATTCGAACTGGGGCCAGTGCTCATGAGATACACACATCATTAGTGCTGAGGTCACCCTGTGGCCCAATTTAGAAATCCATATTTATCTCCAGAACATGTAACTCTTCAGCATGAGACTGAAGAGAGATGGGACAAGTGGCAATTGGAGGGACCAGTGGAGAATAGAGATATAACAACATAGCAGTTATGGTTAGAAGCCTGTTGATGATGTCTGGAGAAAACGTTGTTTAAATGTAAAATGGCTCCCAAAGGTTGGGAACCATATGTGCTTGAACACTTAGCCCCAAGCTACTTGTACTGCTTTGCATAACAATAGCCTCTTTAGATAAAGTGAATAAGAGAGAGAAAAACAGAGGCAGAGACAGAGAGACAGAGACAGAGAGACACAGAGAGAAAATGAGTCTGGGAAGTCCTTGAATGTTTTACCCACCTGGGATTCAATCAAGCTCTCTGCTTCCTGATCAACTCTACATGAAATGTGGTCCCTGCATGTTCCTGATGCTACAGGCAAGTGTATCTTCTTCCACTACCATGCTTTGTCTGCAAAGATTGACCAAAATGCCCCTAAAACTGTGAGACACAATAAATATTTCTGCACTTAAAAAACTGTTTACAGATAGCATGATTGTTGATGGAGAAGATCTCAAAAACTATGTCATATAATCTTGGAATTAATAATTGAAATAGTTAACAATATAATTAATACTTATATTGAAATTCATAATCAAAACAAGGTTGCACAATGCAAGGTTAATATACTAAAGTCAATTGCTATTCAGTATACCAACAATTATAAAAAGTAATTTGACATTAAAAATATAAAACCATTTATATTATCATCTCTGAAAACAAATATTTAGGCATAAAGTAACAAATCTACATAGTATCTATATAATGAGAGTCACAACCCTCAGAAGAAAAGAATTGAAAAAGAACTAAATGGAGAAATATCCCATATTCATGAATAGGAAAACTCAATGATCTTAAGATGTCAATTCTTTATGACTTGAATTACAGATTTAATGTAGTCCCAACCAAAACCCCAGCATATTACATCACAGCTGTTACTATTGTTTGGGTGACTTTTCTTCAAAACAACAATGTGTCACGGGCCTGTTCTCCAGGATAAAACGAATGGGAGGTGGTGAGACTTCACAGGCATAGACTCTGGGTCACTGGGTATATATCTGGCTTAGTTTGCTTCCTATTACTGTTATACACACCATAGCAAGAAGCAAACTGCGGAGGCAGGGTCTTATTTGGGATACACATGAGGATCACAGTCCATCAGTAAGGTAATTCAGGGCATGAATGCAAGACAGGAACCTGTAGGCAGGAACTGAAGCAGCAGAAGCCATGGAGGCATGTTGCTTACTGGCTTACTTCTCAGGCTTATGTTGTTCAGCCATCATTTTTATAACTCCTAGACCACATGCCCAGGGGTGGCAGTGACTTCAATGAGCTGGGCCCACCTGCATAAATCATCAATTAAGAAAATGCCTACAGACTTGCCTTCAAGAAATCTAGTGGAGGCATTTTTTTTTCATTTGGGGATTTTCTTCCTAAATAACTATATTGTATCAAGCTGATAAACAAACAAACAAAACAAAACAAATGAACAGAAAACCAACAGAACGATGTCCTTAAACATGGTGGTGTGAATCTAATTTCCAAGGGTCTCTCTGCTTCCTGGTCTGAGATGGAGCAGGTTATCCATCATGTACTCCCCCTTATTTTATGCTTTTCTCCCTTGCCCCCATGATGCTCTTGCTAGATGACAAAATCAGCAGGATACCTGGTCATGAATCTCCAAAATTATATGATAAAAAGTATCTTCCTTTTTATAACTTAATTGAGTCCATTATTTCCTTATAAAAATACAAAAATAAACTACTACAGATACTGACAAAATTCTAAAGATTATTTGGATGTGCAAGCTATTCCAGAAATGCCTACACAACATTAAAGAGAAGAACAGAAATCTATCAAAGACTGGCATCATTCAGCTTCAAAACCAACTACAATGCAGAGTGGTCCTGACAGTGTGTTTATTGGTAAAATAATAAGACGTGTATATGTGGGAAGAGCCTGGAAGCAGAGCCACACTAATAGAAGCAGATGAACCATGGACAAACAGTAAGTCAATTCACACAGATCTATTCTACATGTTGTTCTGAAATAACCAGATGATCACATGCAAGAATAAAAATGACTAAGCCCAGACATTTGTATTAATTCAAGGTTGACTATAAACAAGTAAAAACAAAAAGCTATAAAGCTTCCAGAATATAACATAGAAGAAAATCATTCATTTAATGTTGGCTTTTGTTCTATTTATTTGTTTACTTATTTATCTATTCGTGTTTGTTTGTTGGGTTAGGGGGCTTGGGCACTCTGCAGTGCACATGTGGAGGTCAGAACTCAGGTTGTCAGTTTTGTTAGAAAGCACCTTTTCCCCTGAGCTGTCTCACTGCCAACATCCATGTTTGTGTTTTAGATAATACACCAAAGATAAAATTCATGAAAATTTTAAAATGATGAACTGGACTTAAATATAACTTAGATTTTCTTCTCTATAAAAGACTTTGTCAAAAGGATGAGATGGCAGGTCTGTGAGAAATTTGTTATGAATGACATCTGATAGAATAGCTATTCAAAATGCACCAAAAGCTCTTAAAATTTAAATTAGTAAAACAAGCAGCCAAATTTTAAAACAGCAAAAACTAAAATTCTAAACAGCTCATTAGAGAAGATATATCAGTGACAGTTAAGCATATAACAATGTTCAACACCAAACATGATGAGAAACTTGCAAATTCAAAAACACGATGATATCACCACACATCTACTGGGATATTCAAAATCTAAAACACAGGGCTGGTGAGATGGCTCAGTGGGTAAGAGCACCCGACTGCTCTTCCGAAGGTCCAAGGTTCAAATCCCAGCAACCACATGGTGGCACACAACCATCCGTAATGAGATCTGGCGCCCTCTTCTGGAGTGTCTGAAGACAGCTGCAGTGTACTTATATATAATAAAAATAAATAAATCTTTAAAAAAAATCTAAAACACAGACATGACCAAGTGCTGAGGAGCTCTCATTAATTACAAGTGGCATGCAAAATGGAGTAGCCATTTTGAAAGAAGTTTGGCAATGCAGTCTTCACAATTGAATTCCCTTGCTACCCAGTTTGTGGGTAAATTTATGTCCATACCTGCATACAGTTATTTTTAGCAGATCTATTTGCATTTTTCCAATCCTTAAATCAACCAAGATACCCTTCAACAGTGAATGAATAAGTAAATTATGGTAGATTCAGATGACAGATTAATATTGCATGCTAAAAAGAAAGTGGGCTATCGTGACATAGAGAAACATGGAGGAAACTGGGATATCACTGCTACATCGATAGAGCCAATTAGAAAGGATAAGGAACCGTGTGATTCTAACAGCAGATAATCTTCAATTTGTGACGTTTTTGCTTATGCTGTTAGTTTTTTCCTTAAAACAGTGCAAAAGGGATATGCATTCATCAGGACCTTTGCTTTGATCTTTTCTCAGTCTAGTGCTTTGCACCACAATATTCTTCAGCAATGCCCACCTTTTGGCAAGTCTGAATGTTCTGAGCACACTAAGAAAAGATGTATCTGAATAGATTACACAATATTAAATGCATTTTCAACTTATGGGTTGTTAATTTACAGTGTGTTTTTTAGGATGATCTCTTAGTATAAGTTACGGAGTGTCTTAGTTAGGGTTTCATTGCTGTGAAGAGACACCATGACCATGACAACTCTTATAAAGGACAACATTTAATTGGGGCTGCCTTCAAAGGTTCGAAGGTTCAATCCATTGTAATAACACCAAGAAAGATGTCCAGGCAGGCAGACATGAAACTGTAGGAGCTGAGAGCTCTACATCTTGTTCTGAAGGCAAACAGAAGACTGACTCCCACATGGTTAGGAGCAGGGTCTCATTACCCATCCTCACAATGGTATACTTCCTCCAACAAGGACACACCCACTCCAACAAAGCCACACCTCCTCCTCATGCCACTCCCTGGGCCAAGCATATTCAAACCACCACTGGGAACATCTGTATTAAAGAGGCCAAACAGTGAAAAGGTTTAGACAGAAAGAGAGGTTGTGTTGTTTTGTTTTGTTTTGTTTTGTTTTGTTTTGTTTTGTTTTGTTTTGTTTTGTTTTTTAGCAGAGCAGTGCGGCTTTAGCTCAGTAAAGCTACTTTGCATGATTCTGTAATTACCCACAAAATCTACAAAACACTTGGCAGTCAAGAGTGAATTTGAATGCAAACTATGGACTTTGAGTGATAATGGCATGTAGGTTCATCAAGTGTACCATTGCTTGCTGGATATTGATGGTTGAGGATGCTATACTTGACAGAGAAGTACATGGGGACTCTCAGTCCTCTAGGGATGTAGTCATCCTCTCAACTGAAACATTCTGTTCTGAGGATTGTAAAACCCAAGAAAATGAGAAAGTTTAAAAAACTCAAGAGTTCCTCACTCCTGCCAAAGGTTCTAAAAACAGTAATCAGTTGCTGGGGAGCAGGCTCTGGTAGAGATGCCTAAAAGTTGGGCAGGACTTAAGGTAGGCAACTTCTATGAAGAGTCACCCATGCTGGAATGAGTCCTGCAGTAATGTGTCTACCCTTCAGCCATTTATATTATAATAAGTAACCCTTAACTCATGTTCCTGAAAGCAATCCAACAAACCCACTGGGGTGGAATAATTTCTTTGGCCTTCCCTCAGACATTTCTCCCATGGATAATATAAAATGTGTTAGAGACACTTGGAAGAGAGACTCCCCAGGGGTGAAAAATGTCATTTAACAACACCACCCTTTTTTTTTCTAAAACTACTTAATAGAAACAAACCTGATCACCATCTCCATTCTCTTCCTCAACTCCTCCCTTACCCAGTTTCCTCTCTCCATCCAGACAGGGCTGGGAATGAGAATAGAAATCAGTGGGGTGGGGAGAGTTGGGGAACATCTCTGGTGACTAGATGGAGGCCTGTGATGGGAGAGGTTACAGGAATTTTATGGGGATGAACCTAGATGAGATTCCCGTCATAGGGGAATATAGGGACTGAAGTGGCTACCTCCTGTAGCTAGGCAGGATTTCCAGAAGAGGAAGAGGGACATCAACCCACCAACAAAACCTTCAACCCAAAATTTGTCTTGCCCACAAGATGTGCAAGGATAAAGACGAAGCAGAGACTGAGGGAACAACCAACCAATGACTGCCCTAATTTGAGACCCATCCCATGTAGGACAGTCAACCTCAAACACTATTAATTATAGTCTGCTATGTTTGCAGATAGGAACCTAGCATAACTGTCTCCCAAGAGGCTTCATCCAGCAGCAGATGGAAGCAGGTGTAGAGACCCACAGACAAATAGGAGTCCTCAGAGTCTTGTGGAAGAGCGGAGGCTAGAAGTGAGTAAGTTGGAGGGATAAAGCATACCACAAGAAGACCTGCAGAGTCAACTAGCCTGGAACCATGGGGGATTATAGAGCCTGGGCCACCCAACAGGGAGCATTCAGGTGCTGGACCTAGGCCCTCTGTACATTTGTAGCTTATGTACAGCTTAGTCTTCATGTGGGTCTGATAACAAGTGGAGGGGGGCTGTCTCAGTCTTTGTTCCCTGCCATTGGGTCCCTTTCCCCTTCCCTAGACTACCTGGTTGCACCTCAATGGGAGAGGATGTGCCTAGTCCTGCTGGGACTAAATGTTCCAGGATGGGGTGGTACTCAAAGAGGGATTCCTCTTCTCTAAGAAGGGGAGGGGCAGTAAGGAGAGGGAATTGTAAGGGTAGATCTGGGGGAAAAAAAGGAGAAAGAAGGGCTGTTCTCAGGATATAAAGTGAATAAAAATAAAAAACAAAATTGCCAGACAGGTGGATGAGGGAATGGGTAGGCAATGGGAGAATATCTTGAAACTCGAGGTATAGCCACAAATTCAGCTTCTAATACACCTGCTATTATCCCCTAGAGAGAGGGAGGAGCTATCAAGGGCATTCATGGGAGATGCCTAAATTATGGTAAATGGAAAAGAAACTTCTCTGGTCAAAGTGATCTGGAGGTTGGGAACCAGGGACCTAACAAGCATGGCAGAGCGGGGACCTTGGTAAGTGGTTCTCTGGGTTTGTCTTCTCTTGTCCTGGTAAGAATTAGGAGGAGGACATGAGACAGATGATATGAACATATTCACTAATACAGAACTCAGTTTTCATTAAAAGTTGAAGCCACAAACAGGGACATCATAGAGATGAGTGAAATGATCCCAGCCTGTCCTAAACAGGTGGCTAATATCCAAACTCAAGGAGAGGACATAGAAAGAAAAAAAAATAATACCTGCTTCTAATGAATAATTTTAGGGATACTAGGTAAAGGACCTCAGAATTTCTTATTGGTGTCACAAAAAGAAAGTGGAGGGTGTCCTCCAAAATAAGGACAAGTTAAAGCAAGTACTATTTGATTAGGAAGTGGTAAGGTAGGGTTACACATGATATATGTTAGTGGCCAAATAGAAACATCCAGTGGTTAATTTAAAATTCGTGATAGACAGTCAGAAGGGGGATAGAAGCCAGAGACATAGAGCCAAAAGCTGTCTGCTTCAAGTTGATAGGTGAAAACATAGGTACCAATAAGATCAGAAGCAGGGGTGGTGGTGGGGGGGAAATCACAGTACTGCAGTGTCTGAGTCTTTGAGACGCTCAAGACTATGGTGATGTGTGACCAGTATGGTGATGTGTGGAAGCCACTGCACTTACATCCCAATAAGCCTTTTATGCCTTCTTCCCCCTACTTAAACACAAGGTAATTAATCAAAGGAGACAAAAACTCCTAAAGATTTGTTCCTCATTGCCCTAATCCTGTCTCCTCTGGGCCCCTCTCCAAAATTTTGAGTAGCTGAAGTGTATTTGAAGCTCTAACCAGCTGTCCCTTCCAGTCAATACCTGCCAAGGAGTGTCTTCAAGTATGTGGCATCTAGAAGCCAGGCACTTAAAGCAATGATGAAAGTGGATTTGTGGACATGACAGCTCGTAATAATGGCTAAGGGCTAGAGGGATGGCCAGGCAGGTCAATGGTTTGTGTTTCTATTTAATTCTTGCAGTGCTGCCCTCATTAGCTCCCAGGTGTACACCATTGTGAGAGTTTAATACTTCCCTAGCCATTGTCAGAGTCAACAGTAGCCCTGTCCTCTCTGGTCCAATTGTGTCTTCAGTTCTGTGCCACGGCTGCCTTTGTCCTGATCCTTTACATTTCTAGGACAATGACTGTCCAAGCTTTGACCGCTAAGAGAGAAGTTTGCACTTTCTTTCACTATTCTTGATGTTCATAATTTTACTAATGTATAGTCAGGCCTGTAGTTAAGAAGTCCTTTGGGGTTTTGGCTGGTTTGAGGGTTTTAGTCTCGGACCTAAGCAAAAGTACACAGCAAGCCGTTTTACCCACCTGTTTTATTCTCTGGTAGCAGGATCACGTCTCTTATCAAGTGTCATGGAGACATCTGCCCTACACCTCCTGAGATGGAAAGACCTGGAAAAGGAATATTTAGAGAGAATAGAATCAAGCCACCTTTCCCTTGCACCAGGTATGAGATCCAAATGGGTGCCTTAGTTCAATGCAGGTCCACAAATGTGCACTTGGGAAACTCATTCACACACACAGTAATGAACACTCACTCTCTGTGTACTCCACAAGCTTGCATATTCCTCTCAATTAAAACAATTCTAAAAGGAGGCTAAGAGCCATGATGTGAAATGGGACCTTTGTTTTAAGCCACTCAGACCTAGATCCCTTCCTGGTTTTTCAAACATGGACTCATTATTTAAGAACATTCAAAATGTTCTCGTGAGTCAGATGGTGCCAGGTATTTTACAAAGCAAACTAAATGGACATAATACCTAAGCTCTAGGCACTTAGGATCTAGAAAAGGCAGCAACTTATGTGCTGTAGAGAAACACATTCAAATCAAAAGACACTGGACGAGTGGCACACAGCTGCACAGATGTGCCACAAGAGTAAATGTTTCTGTTATCAACTGGTACCAAGTGGACCATCCATCTTGCCTTGAGATCTCATCTTGACTGAATGTTTCTGTTGTGTTGTGCTATATCTGTTGTTCCTTTGTTTCTTTTAGTCTTGGAACAAAGCTTAGCAGGACTAGGTAACATTGTTCCCTTCAATTCTGCAGAGAGAGCTCCTCAGAAGTAAATAGGCAACTTGAAAGCAGGCCCCTGACCGTCACCCCCTTTTCCTCAGACCCCTGACATAGGTCTTTGTTTTCTCATATTGAGTCTGTCCCGAGGAGTCCAACTTGAGAGCCATTTCTTTTCCAGGTTTCCTTTCCAGGATTATCTGCCTGTCTTCTGAGCACAGACCCCAGGTTTTTCTGTCCCATCTAAATGAGGAACATACTTAAGACAAGCAAAAGAGGCATACTAATGACAGTTAATGAAGGAACTGTCAAACCTGGAGTTACCACATCACAGAGGAGTGCTAAGGTCCACAGGAAACCAAGAATTGCCTTATTTTTGAATAATTCAGCAAAGCAAATTAAGAAGAAAATTCATTGTCAACTCTGATTTTATTTTATTTTTTAGATATATATATTTCCTTCTTTTATGAGTGTGAGTGTTTTCCTTGCATGTTTGTTGCATAGCACATGTGTGTCTACTATCCATAGATGTTAAAACAGGGTGTTGGGTTCCCTGGAACTGGAGTCAGGGACAGTGTGAGCAACTGGGTGGGTGCTGGGAATTGAATTTGAATCCTCTGCAAGAACAAGAAGTGTTTTTTTATCTGCGGAATCACCTCTCCCGCTCCTCAGGGTCAGTATTTTAAAGAAGAGAGTCAAGTTCTTGTGACTGCTTTGTTTAAAGAAGTGAGTCAAGTTCTTTGTAGGAAAGAAAGCAGACTGCATTTTCTATTAACAGTGGCCAGGCTCAATGTGAAGGTGCTGGTGAAGCTGTCTAACAGAAAGGGACCTCTGTCAGGCCAAAACCTGAGATACCTCAGGCAGTCTCAGAAGCCATCAGTTTGGTCTGTTATGACTGACTCCAGTATGTCCAGTCTGTGTGCTCCCTTCAGACCCAGCACAGCCTTGCATGTGTGCCCGTGTGAGGAATGGGCATCTTTGGTGAGGCGGAGCGTTCCACAGTAAGACTCCTCTGGTCCTGTCCTCTGAATCATGCCCCTGGCTCAGGAGCTGCCTGAGAGTAGAAAAGCAAACTCATGCTAGTTCTAAGAGTCATGCTACTTATCCTCTGGATCCGACAGCCTTTGCCCTGGAAGCTTCTCAGAGGCACCATCCGCTCTACTCTGCTGACCGCTGACGTGGATTCAGGTTTCTAAAAACCCCAGAAGGTGTGTTTCTTGTCAGAAACTTTGGCTTTGGGCCCAGAAATATAAACCACTCTTGGGATAAGTAGGCCAAATGGTCTGAACTTTTGCTTAAAACGAAGAAAGAGAAAAATACAAGGAGAACTGTAATACCATGAGAGGTGGACCACAGGCATAAGCGAGGTCAGGGGGCGAGAGTAACTCTGCCCGAGGCAAAGGTGAGGCCCACAGATAGGTTGAGTGGTTTAAGATAAATCTTTAGATCTATAAAATGTATCCCTTATTTGACCATCCAAAATATATAATTTTCTTTAATTGGGAAATATCTATATGAATCTTTTCCTCATCCTACCTAGTTTATCAACTGTACTCTAGATAATCCAGAAATGTAGAAAAAGAATCAAATCACAGATTATTAACTACGTGGTACTTTTCTAATGATGACAATAAAAACAATGACAAGTAAAATAAAAATACAGAATGGTATGAAAACCTTCTACCATTGGAGATATATATCATATATATTCATGTATATACATGTTAATATATGTATGTGTGAATATATTTTTTTCTTTAGGTTTGCCTGGAGGAATTGTGAAGATCTAGTTCATCCAGTTTTTCCTACCAGCCTTACTTCCCATGCCTAATTGTAACATGCATAGAGAGTGACATGAGTTTGAGTGATTGAGTGAAATCAGACTCACTGAACATCCTCGGCCCAGTAATTAATACCTTGTCAAATAAGAAGACAGTGGTGCACTCAAGAGGAACAGCCTAGGAGTAATTATATAGTGGCCAGGTTAGGGTTTAGGAAGTGACACTGACTTATTGGTCTTCAGCTTCTGACATTGCCTGTCAAGATCAATTTATAATGGAAATGATTCATCTACCCTTCTCATTCTAAGAGCAAGTGTGTGTCCTCTGCTCCTGGGAGTCTAACTTTCCTTGGCAGACTGATGGAGTCGAAGCCTAATTAACATGATGATAAATCACATGGCAGCCATCGCCTATTACCCGAGCCTCAGAGAACCTATCCATGATTAAGGCTGTCTTGTGCCGAGTTCCTGTCCTTATAGGGGGTCAATCAATGCAAGAACTGTGCTGAAGTAAATTATAGTATTTCTTTGGGGGCAAAAAAATAACAATAAAGACAAAAACAAATCCTGCGTCTTTTATAAGACAAAACCTAGAAAAGAATGAGACGAGGGAGAAGAAAAGATATGTTCTGAAAATAAGACACAACTTGAGCCCTTCTCTCTCAGAACCGAATGTATTCTCCATGTGTGGATATGAGCCAGTCAAGAAGTACTCTGGAGAGAAGATACTGGCTGGCTTCCCTAGGACTGCCCAGAAAAAAAGAATATTCCAAAGCATGTAAGGAGGGTAGAGAGACCCTGTGCTAGTGACAGACAAGAAGTTGAAGTTTTAGTAAATGCTGCAAAAACTTGAAATGAAAAAGGTTTTGTAACTTACCTTCATTTTGGTGCTCCATTGTGTCCGAGGTGGCAGACATGAGGGCAGGAGTTTAACCCAGGCACACTCGAAACAAATTATTTAGAATAGGCCAACCTGTGGGCACACCTATGAGAGATTGTCCTTATTGGGTGTCTTTATTTAGTCTCAGTTTTCTGACATCAGACGTTGAGAATTAAACAGCATAATGAATAAGAAGTCTTCACCAGAGCCTCTGACATGGGGGCGTCTGGTCAGAGGGAACAGGCAATCTAGAGAAACCTCAAACAGCAGCCCAAAGCTACAGTGTGAGACCCAAGGAGAAAGAAAAATACCTCATTACATTTTCTTGTACCAAAGAGCTTTATATGTTTTATAATGTTAGGGCTGATTTTATTTTTTTCAGAAATTTAATTACCCATTTGAAGCCTTTATAAATTCCATTAGCAAGATGTTTATATCTGCAAAGTAAAGTCATATTTTATATCTTTGTGTCTAAAATGTTATTTGTGACTCATTTTGCTGAACTTTCTATGGAACACAATGATTTTTATTAGAACAAACAGCCAATGGGTACATAAACAACATTTTGGTTATATAAAACAGCTCGGCATTCATAGGCAAGATGAGATATGTTAATTATGGCCAAGTAGTATCCAGTCAGCCCATCCTTCCCCAGAGCAAAATGCAGGAATAGTGGTACCATAGCTCAGGCTCCTGTGTGCGTCTTTGATATGGCAACTGGATTTAGTCGGTATTTTAACAATATTCTGAAGCTGGAACAGTAATTTCCATGGCTCTAGTATGACCATGGTATTGAAATATTTGTGTGGGCTAAAGAATGGGGTGATGGCTGGTGTTGCTTGCGAACTGGACAGGAATGGAATCACTTAGGAGCCAAGCCTCCAGGCACACCTGCAACAGATTCTTTAGATTCGGCCAGCCTCTGGGCATGCGTGTGAGAGATTGTCTTGACTGGGTGGCATCGTTCTCTAGGCTTGAGTCCTGTATTGCATAAACTGGAAACTCTAGCTGAATGTAAGCATAGCCGTTCTCTGTTTCTTGTCTGAAGACTCACCTCATGCTCTGACCTCCAGGACTTCCCAGCCATGGATGTCTGTGCCCTTGAATTATGAGCCTAAATAAACCTTTCCTCCCCCAAAGTGCTTTGGTCAGGGTATAATTACTCTAGCAACAGGAAAAGCAACTAAGACAGATGGGGTGTAGATATTAGAATTAAAGAACCCATGCCAGCTTTAGTCACTGAAGACAGTGAAAGCTGGAAAACTTATCCCCCTGCCTTCATTTTGTTTCAAACACTTTGAAATCTGGGATAGGGAAAACATTAGGCAGAGTAGAAGAACTGCCTTTCCCTCTGCATAAATCATAATTTTAAAAAACCCCTACCCTGTCCATAACCCGTCATTGTCTCCATGTCTTCAATGGCCTGGACATTGAAGATCAACATGATGGCAAGAGAAAACAGGGACACAGAAGAGTGCTCTGACACTAGACTTGCACCAAGAGTCCTGATCTGAGGTCGGAGCATTGGGAAGGAGAAACTGAGAGTTCCACCAGTTTAATATTTACAATGGGAATCTGGCAAACTAAAAAAACTAATGGTAAGTCCAGTGTTAGGGCGGGATTCTCTAAGCAAAATGGAATGAAATAATCCATGATGACTAGCTTGTCTTATAATCAGGCAGGATATTGTCCTTTGGGCTATACCATAAATCACAATACAACGGTCTTAGTATATACCTGTAGGTCACACCCAGCAGGTCTTTCAGTTGTAGAATGGCTATTTTGGTCTCTAGCCAGGCAAACTAGGTCCATGTGCTAACTAAGTTACCCCATTGTGAGAGCAGACATTAGACTATGGTACAAAATCCAGTGCCAGGAATGAGTGTTCAACCTTGACTCCTTACTGTTGGAGCCTGGTAGACAGCCTCCCTTCATCTTGCATGCATTTCTCCCTCCCTGTCCCTCTGTCTCTGTCTCTGTCTCTTTGACGAAATAGTTATAAAGTTACCATTTAAACTCTTGTTAAGTGTACACTGTAATACTGTCATACTCAAGTGCATGCCTGTGCAGCCAACATCTAGAACTCTTCATGTTGCTAAACTGGACTTCTTGACCTTTCCAGGTCACCCTTCACTTTGTCCTTCCTGCCAGCCAACCTTCTAGAATTTGGCTGCTCTATGCTATTCATCGTGTCAATGGAACAGGTTTGCTCTGCTTAGCACAATATACTCAAGATATATCTGTAAGACATGTACCAGAATTTTCTTCTTTGTTAATGCTGAAAAATATTCCAACAGATGCACTGAGCATGTTTTGCTCATCTATTCATGGACACTTCTCTCCTTTGGCTCTTGTAGATTAGATTCTATGGACATGGTATGCAACTATCTCTCTATGACCCTGATTTCAATTCTTGTGGCTAATCATACACAATGTTTCTGTGTGTCTGTGTGTTTATCAACATGTGGGCATGTTTGGAGGCTGGAGGACAACATCCGGTGTCATCTCTCATGTACCATCACGTCTTTTGGAAACAAGGAACTCAGCAAGAAAGCTATGTTGGCTAGCCAGTGTTCCCCATGGTTCCAGATGTCTCTGCCTCCCCAGTGCTAGATAGCAAGTCCAGCTTTCTTCTTTCATGTAGGGGATGGGGTGGGGGGTGGGGGGGACTCAGGTACTTATGCTAGCAAGGCAAGTACTTTACTGATTGAATAATTTCACCATCCCTATAGTTCTACTTCAATTTCCTGAGGCACCGTGAGGCTATTTTCTACAGTCTACCATGCTTCTTCCCCTGGCCCTGGAACAGCCTCACTTCAACCTAACTTCACCCTTCCCTGCACAATTCCAAAACTCTCCAAACTCATTCCCTGTTCCAATCCACTGAGCACACTAAGGCTATATTACTTTTTTAAAACTGCAATCCTGATATAATCTCTTTGCTTAAAGGGAAAAGAAGAAAAGAAGAGAGAACTAACTCTTGGATGGTTGCTAAGTTGTCCACTGAAGCACTGTCTCTCAAGGGCAGGCCAAGAGAACTTCCCTCTATGCTCCAACAAGGCGTTGCTCCAACTTCACATTGCCTGTGTCTTCTGCTATGGCCTCTGCTTTCCTGTCTGTTGTAATTCCACCTGGTGAAATACCTTCAGTGTCCCTGCCTCAGAACTGATCTCACATGGAATGTTCACGAAGGAGCCAAATAGCCCTTCCAATGGTACCTATTATCCCACGATTCACCTCTGTAATTCCCCTGCACCCAGGAAAACTGTCCTCAGATACATTCACTGTATTCCTCAGTCATGGTGGCAGTCTTATTCCTAATTATATTAAAAAAGCCCAAGAGCAGATGTCCATTTTAATTGTTGTCAAAATTCCATCATTCTGTACTTCTGTGCATATGAAAAATGAAGAACTCTGTTGTTAAATGTTGAAGGCTTCATATTTTCCTAACTATGATGAGTGTCATTTATCTATCTTAAAACTCCAAATCCTTAGAATTGAATTGGGTTCATAAATAGTCTCTTTGAAAATGTCCTAGGAGTTCTTTATTAGGGGTCTAAATTATCGAGCTTGACTGTTGGTATTGATCATTTCAAAGAGATAATGTTAAATGCCTGTCCCCCTTAGGCCAGTATAGAATTTGTTGCCCCAGTACTTCATATTGGACCTCTTTCCTTTAATTATAATTACTGACTTCCAAGTGCTCTATGCTAACACATGAATCCTGATTTTCTCACAATGTGGGAGGCTCTCAGAAATAGATTCAAGGAATAATCTTCATTAGTCAGAGTGTCAGGTATCAGTGAGAAGTTTATAACTTATCTATTTTTTAATTGTTTTGTTTTATTTCCTCCTATATTGGACAGAATAAGAGTAAAAGAATTGCTACTTTTGCTAAAGAGAAACAACATAAAAACAAGTTAAAATAGGAGAGAACTCTGCAGGCATGGTGTAATTTAAAGTAAAATTATAACACATAATAAAACTCAAAATGAGTTGCAGCTGTGGTTTGAAAACCTTAAATATATCATTGAAAAGAAAATTGACTAATAAACAAACTCCCCCACACTAGCAAATCTATGTCCATATGCAAATACAATTAATTCATGCTGTAAAAGGCTAAAAAGAAATCCATGAAGCAAATACAAAGGCTCCCATTTTCCAGGATGGTTACAGGGGAGAGCCGGAGGGAGGCCATGCTCTGTTCAGTTGGAAAGGGCAAAAGAAGATAAAATAAGGAAGCTGAAGTCTCAGAAGGCAGGTGGGATCCAAACCTAGAAGTAGAACCAAAATGAACAGCAGCGAGGCCCAGAGAGTAGACAGGAAGACAGACTGAAGCAGGGTGCTCAGAAGGGACAATAAAGAAATGGATGCAGGCATGGGAATTGAAGCATTCAGCACTACACAGCATACCTAATACTGTTTTGATGAGTCTAGAAGCAACATTGTAAAGCATGCAAACTAGCTGTACACACATGGCTTCTACTTCCAATCTGATTTAAAATTCTTGACTTCATAATCTAAATATGACACTCGCACATAATAAAAATACCAAGGACTTGAATATCTTAAAGCACTTAGCATGTATGAAAGAAATTACAAAATTAGGGGCGGTAGAGATTAATTAAGAGTGCATGTTGCTCTTGTAAAAGACCAGAGTTCTGTTCCCAGTACCAACTCAGGACACTCACAGTCTCATTTAATGCCAGCTCCAAGGAATCTGACACCTTAGAAATCTGAACTCATACATACACATATCCACATAAGCACACACATATACCCATTATGCTAAAATAAAAACTAAAAAAAATTAAGAAATGAGTATGATATATGTATGTTTGTTCCATCAAATAATTTGTGATCTATAGTTACTGATTGTTCTATGAGCTGTAATGAGGATCCTCATATATCCTAATGTCTGGGAAAGTCCCAATTAACACCCTTGGAACCAGCATAGTTCTCACTCACACTTTCAAAACTTCCCAGACTTAGAAGGGAAATTTTATTACAAGTCTTTGTAGCACAATCTGAAAACAGTTGGTTCCCACCCCCCTGTCAACTTGTTTACTGACCATTATCCTTTTCATAAAAAGGATATTATATGTGCAACTTAATTTTACTAATAGCTCTGGATTCCAACTAAACAGATTTCAGTGACTAATTTTGACATTAGAAAATTTGTATCTAGAGAAATTTTTTAAGCTCAATGATTATGTGTAGCTGGGGAATTATTTCTAGAATAAATTTTCAAGCATGAATATGTAGCCAAAATGTTACTATCATCAACCCTCTAGAATATCATTATAGTAAATCATTATAAATGTCAGTCATACTAACAATCAACTGTGGTATGCGTGTGTGTGTGTGTGTGTGTGTGTGTGTTTAAGTACTTTGCTGCTCTTAGAAATAAAAGATAATTTGTATAATTGTCTTTTGTGACAATGACATCATTGCTAGATTTGACTAAAAGGAGCCATTTTTGTTTTCTTCTTAAAATGTTTACAATCACCTTTAAGATGTTTTACTTAGAGCTATTGTTGGCATCGTTATATAGTTTGGAGGAACAGGACAGGGTCACCTGTCTGGATAAATCATGCAGTAGCCACCCTGTGAGTTGGCTCACGTTCCTCCCACCCCTTGCTCCCTACTTTATAAATGGCATTTCTTAGAGGAAACTTCCACTAGGATGCTAGGCACTTGGGAACTGAAAGGAAGAAGCGTTCCAGGTCATCCTTAACTGTGTAGCAAGTTCAAGGCCAACCTGGGTTATAAAGACCCTGTTTCAAACAAACCAAGGACAAGCAAACAAAATGCAAAACTCACATAAAGACAGGGAATTAAGCCTCAATGTTTTATAGCTTTTTTTAAATTAAAACATTCTAAACATTCATGCAAACCCATACGCCTGGTCTGCTCTCAGTCTTGGTTAGAAAAGCTTCTTTTTGCAGTGAACATCAATGGATGGAAAGATGCAGAAATGGTCAAAGTAATGAGAATAAGAGACTGAGTACTTAGTGCTAAATGTGACGTCGAATCAACTCTACACACCAGGGTTCAGGAAACAGAGCCAGAGGATAGGGTGGTGAGCTGAAAAGAACTGTTCTCTGAACACGGCAATGAACATTCCACCTATGAACCCAATTAACAGTTGTAATTACCTGCACAAAACCTGCATAAGACCAAACCAGCCAAAATTCTGGCATAGATGAAAAGTCTGATTGCCAGCTCCCACTCTTTACTGAGGAGTTGTTTGGTAATTGAGAGCTGATGGGAAAGACAGAATCATTCCTTATTGAGAATATGGCCCCTGGTAGATTTCCCATGCTTCATGTTTCAATGTGTGGTTCACATCCATGTATGTATGAGGAAGACAGAATCATTCATATTGAGAATATGGCCCCTGGTAGATTTCCCAAGCTTCATGTTTCAATGTGTGGTCCACATCCATGTATGTATGGGTATCACTAATTGGACTTAGTAGATTACAAAAATAGAAAAGGAGGAAGAGGAGAAGGAAGAGGAGGAAGAAGAGGAGGAGGAGGAAGAGGAAGAGGAAGAGGAGGAGGAACATGAAGAAGAAGGAAAGAAGAGTTAAAAAGAGGAAGGGAAGAAGAAGAAAGGGGGATGTGTTGAGGGGATGGGGAAGAATGGGAATATATGCAATTATTTTCCAACATATACACATATGAAATTCTCAAAACCCATTTCTTAAAGATGTTTATCTGAGGGAAGAAATGAAGTATAAAGAATACATATTTGTGTGTAGAAATAATGGGGAGTGGGGATTCCATTTCATGGTGTCAGAAGGCTTTTGAAATCTCTATGTCTAAGGAAACAACAAAAATTTCATAAAATCTCAAATTTACAATTTAAATAGGAAAAAAAATCTATAAATTAAAAATAGCTAGAATGCTTTTAGTTTTAGGATGCGATGCCAAAGACAAAGAGATGGAAAGAACAAACCACACTGAGCTTGAGAATCTCAGTTTTTAAATTGAATCCCTACAACGCTAGCGCATGAGAACACAATGTTCCCTTAAGTGAATGCCAGATCTAACGCTTAGCAGACTTTAGAAGAGACTGGTTAACCTGATGGTGTTGCTGAATGTTAAGTGGTCAGGTCTTAGAACAAAAGAGGAAGGAAACTCAAAGGCATGAAAGGCTGTGGTTCACACTGTGGTTGGAATCAATACTAACAGAGCCCATTAATACGCCCACAGCATATTAGCTAGAATCCACACAGCCACCTCAGCAGGAGGGAAGCTGCATATTCGTAAAAAAAAAAAAATATGGCCGAGAAGGTCCCAAGTTCTGAAAACAAGCCTTGGTAAAAGCTATCACAAATCATCCCTCTGATTTATAAGACTGGTGTGGGCGCCCGTTTCTGCGCATCTAACACCTGAGTCAGGAGACACACTGGTAGCTTTAAATTTTACTTCATGCTATAATTGCAACATAAAAATAAATCTGCCAGACTGGCTTCAGCAGAGATCTCGTAATTGGAATGGTGCCGGGAGAAGAGTATTTTTATATATTTTGAATGGATGTGCACATTCCTCGTTTCCATTAGCATCACCATGCCCCCTCCCCAAATCTACAACATATAAATGTTTAAAGTGCTAGATATATATTTCATCAGAACACCTGCAGTTTCCTAGAATGAGAAGACTGCCCCAGGTTTGAACGGAACATTTCTCCTGGCTGGCCACACAATGCCCACTGCGATTATCTGTGAGGCTCCGAATCCAGAATGCCCAACTCCGAAAGAAAGTCTTTTTTTTTTTAATTTAATTTAATTTGTAATTCATTTTTTACACTTCATATTCCATTCCCCGCCCCTCCTCATCCACCCTCCGACTGTTCCACATCCCATACCTCCTCCCCACCCCACCCTGTCTCCACGTGGATGCCCCCCCCCCATCCCACCTGACCTCTAAACTCCCTGGGGCCTTCAGTCTCTTAAGGGTTAGGTGCATCATCTCGCAGTGAACACAGACCCGGAAGACCTCTACTCTATGTGTGTTGGGGGCCTCTTATCAGCTGGTGTATGCTGCCTGGTTGGTGGTCCAGTCCAAAAAAAAGAAAAGTCTTTGTGGAACTGCAAAGAAACTGCATCATTCATTGTTTCTTGTCACCGGGTTTACTTTTGAGATTTGACTTCTATGCACAGCCACTCCAAGAATGGATGTTAAGGAATAGCAAACAGGCTTTTATGCTTGGTTTATGCTGTGTTTCACAATACCTTTCTATTAAACATTTTGTGTGTTTTAATGTATCTTACGGTTCAACTGTATAGGTTGGATGTAGATTTCCCACAGGGCAGTAGTTTTAACCTGTGGGTTGCAATCCCTTAGTGGCGGGCAGGTGTCAAGCCATTCTTTCACAGGGGTCACATATTAGATATCCTGCATATCAGATATTTACATGACAGTTCATAATAGTAGCAAAATTACTGTTATGAAGTAGCAATGAAATAATTTTAGGGGTTGGGCTCACCACAACATGACGAACTGTATTAAGGGGCCGTATCATAGGAAGGTTGAACATGTTTGCTTTTGAGTATTTTGGTGGTTTAAAAATAAGATTGCGCCTACATGCTCATAGATTTAAATACTTGGTCCCCAGAGAGTGGCACTATTTGAAAGGATTAGGAGGTGTGGCCCTGTTGGAGGAAGTGTGTTTCTGGGGGTGGACTTTGAGGTTTCAAAAAAATCCCACTCCAAGCCCAGGGTCCCTCTCGTTCTGCTGCCTACAGGTCCAGATGTAGAACTCTCATCTACTTCTCCAGCACCATGCCTGCCCATGTACTCCCATGCTTCTGCCAATATGATAATGAACTGACCATCTGAAACTGAAAGCAAGCCTCGCTTAAACGTTTTTTCTTCATAAGAGTTGCCATGGTCATGGTGTCTCTTCACAGCATTAGAACATTGATCAAGACAGGCATCTCTTCGCTTTGTAACTTGAGCACTTTACAACGTGTGTAAGCATAACTTTCCTTCCAACTTCCATATCTGGAATTGTTTGGATAGGGACTGGGCCAAAAAGTGTGTGTGTATTTGTGTGCGTGTGTGTGTTAATTCCCTAAAAGAGCTCAAACAAATAGTGAATCCATATTTGAATTAAGCCTTGTGCTCTCAGCACACATAACACTTTACTCCCATTCTGGTTCCTTGTGCCAGTCCCATGCAATATTGGAGACACAGTATGAGTGGCTTGGACCCATTGTCTGTCAAAGAGATGAAGGAGGGCATCCGCTGGAACAGGGATGCCAACAAGTAAAGGAAGGAGAAGTGCTTTTCAACAGATCAGAGAAGGGAGGCCACAGCACAGCAGTATGAACTACTCAGGTTCTCTCTTTGAGGACTCTTGCACAGAGACTAAAGCAGATGTTTTAGAAGTAAGAAAAACAAGAACAGACCACTGCAGAGCACTACTGAGCTAGACACCTGCACATGTAGCCTGTTAGGTGCTCCAATACTCTAGGCTTTGAATCTGTTTAGAATCTGGCAGCCCTCCTTCCTCAGACCTAAGGACCTACAATCCGTGCTCAGAGAAGCACAGTAACACCTCAGCTAGCAGATCCTTTGGTATAAAAATGCCTTAACAAAGGATACTGCTTGCAAAAAGAAAGACACTGTATAATTAATAGCTTTCATCTTTTGGCTCAGGAATCTCATAATAACATGTCAGTATGAGGGTATAAAACTAAAATATTACTCACAGATCACAGGGTCAATGAAGCCCAATTTTTATTGAAAAGAATGTGCGTGTATTTAGCTGATGACTAAAGCCAAAGTTCTTGAGGGTTGATTATTGCTGTGTGTACCACATAAATGAACGATGCCATTAATTAACTTTTCAGAAAATCAGAGTGATCAGCTGATCGTTTCTGAAAGTAATGAACAGTACTATTCATGATGTATGTTTCCTTGCATAGCTGGGCTAAAGATTCATATAAGACCTCAATATTCCTCTGAGGAATCACCAGGAATAGCCCTAGTAAGGTCACTACGGCTCAGGAAGGCTCCTTCTCCCTGCCCCATCACATAGCCCATGTGGGCTGAATATGATCAAAACTGACTGTACCTGTTGCAAAGCCTGAACCACATTGTCTCCAAAAAGATGGAAAGATTTTTTTTAAAAAATTAAGTTTTTGAGAAAAATAGTTTCACAAAGTTTGCTGGGAAAACTCAGGAAATTTGCCTGACACTTCCTCTCACTCAATTTGTTGCTTATATTTAATCTATTTCCAAAAGAGAGACAGTGAGCGACATACACACTCGTCAGATCCATGAAATCCTGGCTATTGGCTCCCATAATGAGTGGAGGCAAAGAGGCTGAACCCAGACTAGTGCTCTGGGGCTCTCAGAGGCAACACCTCATGGTAAATGACATGTGACTTCTTGTGGTCAGCTCCATTCTGCTTCCCCCATGATGCAATGAAGGGTGACATCACCAAATGCCCAAGCTGGGAGCCAGTCCAACTTGGTTCATATTCTGTATAGTTTCAACCCCATTATTTAGCTTCTCCCGGTCTCACTTTTTCTTCTTCAAAAAGGAAATGGTAATGACCACAATCCTTCCCACAAAGAGCTGTCGGCAAGAGGCTAGTCTGAGCTCCTTACATAGTCCTGGTGTATAGGACGGATGTGACAACAGGAAATACTATGAACAAAACTCCGGGGAGAGCAAGATGCTTTTTAATCACCAGTGTTCTTGTGCTTGAGGGAAAGGCCGTTCAAGAGTCCTTCTAAAGCATATGCTGCGAGTACAAAAGCTCACCCAAGGACTTCTTCCGAGTTGTCAAAATACTGCATCAAAAACACCCAAGATTCTACTCAAGCTATTAGAAGACTAAATGCTAAAGAAGTGGCAAGTGCTTTCTGCAAGGATGTTGATGCAAAAGTAAGGTATATAGGAAGGTTTCTCTGGAAGAGAGGAAACATTATTCGGAGAACACAAGGGATGCCCAGGTGTATAAGCTGCTTCTGAATGGCAGCCCCAGGCAGGGGCTGAGAGTATTAAGAAGTCTGCCACAAGCAAACTACAGGAAATTCAGCTTGTAGCCAGAAGCCAGTCAATAGTCAGTAACACAGACTTGTCATCATATTCTGGGGTTTCTGCATGACTTTGTTTTATTGGGGAGAAGACGAATAACCTTTAATGAAACAAGATTTATTGACAACCATATGCAACCCACAGAATATCCCATAAAGAGTCATGTCCTCCAGCCACGAACATCATTTGTTTTTTTTTTTTTTCCTCCTATAACTGAAATGTTATTTAAATGAATACTGTATCACATGTTATGGCCAAACGACTCATGCTTTTGCAAGCAATGGGTGATCTGTTCTCCGTTATTGGTCTCTTAATTGTATTCTCTTGTGGAAACATTACCACTGAACTATATTGGAAACCATTTAGTTTGTCTAACCATCACAATGAGGTTAATTCCACTTCTAAAAGATTGCTCTGGACAGCCAAAGACATGGAACAGACCTGGAAGCATATTGGATGTCACTAACCTTAGAAACAGGGCATATAATACAGTTCATTAAGCATAATTGAACTAGAAATCCTGCAATGAAAATGTAACATAGAACACTGTGTAAACTGACTTTTTGAAGTGCCCCTTTCCCTCAGTGCAGGGTCGGCGCCCATTAATTTTAATGGACATGACCTGCTCATATATCAGCTGAAGGATTTTATCTTCTTCTGTGTAATGCAGAGACCGTATAAAGAGGAAAGTGTCCACAAAGAAAAATGGAGGAATCCACTAAAGACTGCTTAATGGAGTCCAAAGGCTTCATATTCAGTCCAAGGTAAGTGAAAACATTTTCCCAAATTAAAAAAAATTGTTTCTTCAGAAAAAGAAAACATAGGAAAATAATGTTGAGGTTCTATCTTCCACTGAATGCTTTTCCAGTCACCATCTAGCTTGCCGGTCCTCTGTGTGGATGTGCCTTTGAAGGTAGAGAGCTGTCTTAGTTTCCAGCAGTAGAAAAACAGCATGAGCCATCACACAAAGGGCATTTAAGACACTTGCTCTGAAAAGGACTACCCACGATTCCCCAAACTGCCTCCACATGTTCACACTTCTATGCTTCAGCTCACACTAATCTCTCTGCCTGAAATAACCTCTCAAATCCCCAAACCCAATCTCCATTAATCCACATCCAATCCACAAAGGCTATGTAATGCTAGAAGGTTGTTTCTGCTTCTCCCAGGAGAATATTAATATTTCAGCATATTTTGTTATCCAGTTACATTCAGAAAACTTACTGAAAGCCACAAGAATCATACCATTGAATGTTATGCCAGGAATTTTCAAAATACGTGCATTTAATAGTTCATTGAAATAACAGTAAGAAATGTATTAAATGCACAAACATCACATTCTTTTAGTTTTAAAACTATACACACAACCCAAATTGGGGAGATATTGGCGTTATTTAATATTTTTCAAACTTCTTTAAAGTTGGGCTTAGCAGAGAATAGACAGAGCTGAATTCTAACTTATGCAACTATCCCCAATATGTTGCTATGTATTGTTTGATTGGAATGTTTAAAGAAAAGCTGGCCTAACATGGCATTCACTTAGAAAAGGAAGAAGTATTTTGATCCCATTTTAGAAAATTCCAAATACTTTTCTTGATATCACATAAAAATTCTATAAAGGCGTAGTTCTTCAATGTTACATTGTGGTTCCTTTGTTCACTGTAATCTAATAATAATAGGATTTTAAAAACTTTGCTACACTAAGTTATTGCCTTGGTTTTCATTTGGAATAAATCTTTTACCTATACATGGTTTTACAACATATATCAATGTTTTTCTAATTCCTTAGATTATCCCAATCTGTACCAAGTTTGGAAATGACTATTCTAGAATTAATGTATAGAGACAAAAGAAATAGAATATTTCCTCTTATTTTCTTTTCCAAATCCTAAGCATAGTATTAATACTTTCTGTCTGTTATTCTTGATGCAAAACAAAAAGTCAAGATGAGGAGGAATAAAAAACAGATGAAATTAGGAAACAATAGGTAAATCAATACCAGCATCTATTGCTGTATGAATGTGTGGTGTGCTAAACACACACCCATGTGCGCGCACACACACACACACACACACACACCTTTTTTTCTGAGCTATGTATTACATTGTCCTGCTTTTTTCTGACCAAATGCTTTAATTCATATTTCCTTACAAGGTACAGCTCCATTAGAATGGCTAAAATCCCAAGTATTGAAAACACCAAATATTGACAAAAAGTGAAGAACAGGAACTCTGAATAATGCTAGTGAGAATGCGACATGAGAAAGATACAATGAAAAAGAGCATTATAGTTTCTATCAAAGCTGAACTTACTCTTGTCATAAGACTCAGGGATTAACATCTTGATACTTACCTAAAATGAGTCGAAAAGTTATATCCATTAAAAACTGCAAAGGAATGGCCACAGGTACTTTAGTTGTAATTGATAAAGCTTTTAACCAAGTTGTTCTTCATCAAATGAACGTAGAAGTAAACTTAGCGCGTCTGGCTCCCGCTTTCACAGTCATTGCAGTACATTGAGCTCCATAGAGACAGCGCCAGGGCAAGCGCGAGCCGGACGGGCACTGGGTGACTCTGTGCCTCACGGAGGAAAATCAACTAAACATGGGCAAAGGAGATCCTAAGAAGCCGAGAGGCAAAATGTCCTCATATGCATTCTTTGTGCAAACTTGCCGGGAGGAGCACAAGAAGAAGCACCCGGATGCTTCTGTCAACTTCTCAGAGTTCTCCAAGAAGTGCCCAGAGAGGTGGAAGACCATGTCTGCTAAAGAAAAGGGGAAATGTGAAGATATGGCAAAGGCTGACAAGGCTCGTTATGAAAGAGAAATGAAAACCTACATCCCCCCTCCCCAAAGGGGAGACCAAAAAGAAGTTCAAGGACCCCAATGCACCCAAGAGGCCTCCTTCGACCTTCTTCTTGTTCTGTTCTGAGTACCGCCCCAAAATCAAAGGAAAGCATCCTGGCTTATCCATTGGTGATGTTGCAAAGAAACTAGGAGAGATGTGAAACAACACTGCAGCAGATGACAAGCAGCCCTATGAGAAGAAAGCTGCCAAGCTGAAGGAGAAGTACGAGAAGGATATTGCTGCTTACAGAGCTAAAGGAAAACCTGATGCAGTGAAAAAGGGGGTGGTCAAGGCTGAAAAGAGCAAGAAAAAGAAGGAAGAGGAAGATGAGGAGGAGGATGAAGAAAATGAGGAAGAGGAGGAAGAAGAGGGAGATGATGAAGAAGATGATGAATAAGTTGGTTCTAGCGCAGTTTTTTTCTTGTCTATAAAGCATTTAACCCCCCTGTACACAACTCACTCCTTTTAAAGAAAAAAAATTGAAATGTAAGGCTGTGTAAGATTTGTTTTTTTTTTTTTTAAAAGAAGTAAACTTGGCACTGCCAGACAATGGGACATTATTTAACATGAATAGTAAACGTGCTACCAACTTACAGGATGCAAAGAGGCCACCATCTCTTCTGTGTGAAAGAGGCTAATCTGAAAGCAATATACTATGAAATACTATGTGATTCCAACTGTATGACATGCCAAAGAGAAAAAACTATGAAGACTGTATAAAGGCCAGCAGTTGCCCGAGTTTGTATACAAAAGAAGGTTACAGTTCATGACATTTAGGCCAATGAAACTAGTATGTGATATGGCAATTGCAAACTTTTGTCAAAATTCATAGACCACCTCACACCAAAAGTGAGCCTGAATGCAAGCCGTGAGCTTCAGGGTTATAAGGCAGTGTCAACACTGCCTCGTCCATCCTAAGAAATAAAGTCCAAGGGTATACGAGGCTGATCGCAGGGACCAGGTGCAGAAGACTGAGAATGGGTATGCATGGGAACTCTCTGTACTTCCTTGTACTGACTGTGCCTTGAAAGTAAAAGTACACTAAAGTTTATCCACCAAAAGAATGATGTGGGTTTATATAAACACATTTCAAGTATCAAAACAACCCCCAAAAAATTTCTTGTAATTTATCCAACATCATTATCCAATTTGCAGTCAAATTTCACGAATGGGTCTAGTAATGATCTTAAGAAATATTATTTTTTCTGTTAGAGGATGACACATTGCATTCAGTCACCATTTCTCTTTATCTTCTTACAGTTTCTCAATTTTTATCTTTTATGACCTTGACTTTTAACTAGTGCATGTCCTTGACATTTGTTATCTAACTGTTCCTCATGAGTAGATTTAGACTACAGACTTTGTTTTTGAAGGATTGGGATAGAAGTAAGATATCAGTGGTAAAAGAGGCACATGCCATATCTGTATGTCACTATTCTTCACCTTGATAACAGAAGTGGTATCTGCCATGGCTCATCATTAGAAATCGACTTTTCTCCTTTTGAAACACATGAAGACATGTCAGGGATCTACTCTGAAAAAAAAATACAAAGATCTTATTCCTCTTCATATTTCCACTAAGTCCTTTCCTTTTTAGTTCTGGCTGACATCACCATTACACTTCATATTTCCACAAAGTAAGCTCTTTCTTAGTTCTGACATCACCATTGTAGACAGATAGCAAAAGCTGACATATTATGATCCCTGCAGTGCTTTTTTAAGTTTTCCCTTTTCTTTCAGCAATATAAAAGATTTCTGTTGCACAGGAAGTAATAACAACACTAAGCTTGGTGTTACTTAATTGGATTCTCAAAGCTGGTAGGACTGGAGCTGATCTAATCAGGTTAGTGTAATGTGTGTTCTGGGGCTTCCCAATATGACTTCCAACAGATTCTTATAAATTCCCTGGTCAGTGTTGTTTTTCTGAACTCCATAAAGGCTTCTAACTGCTGTGTGGGCATAGTGATAAGCCTATGGTCCCTCCCCCAAATTACTGGGCTACTCTGGGTACTTACAAAGATAACTATGTCCTAGACAAACACACTGGTCACTTCTGATTCAAAAGAGGTTGATACAGCTGAATTATATCATTAAGTCTAAAGGATCTGCCCTCAAAATGGACAGACTCTTCTACTGTATGCATGCCACCATCAAGCTTACACCAAGGACTTTTTAACTTCAGATCTTTTAGCTCTAGAATTTATAGCTGCTTCTTTTAAAACCATATCTATATCTCTGCTACTGGTGGTGTAGGGAAAGCCAAATTCCTTATTTCCTAGTGCATCAAATACTTAGGGAATCCAGTTACAAGCTAAAAGGTTGTAACTTGAACCCTTTCATTAATTGTCATCCCTTCTTTATTAAGCCATTCATTAATTCAGTCATCTCTTCTTTACTAAGTACATTCATTGCATTGAGTGTTGTCACAAAATGAAAAAAGAAATCCTGTCCTCAAAAGCATTTTAATCTAACCATAAAGATGAAGTGTGGACTCATGAAAGTTAACTAAAATGCAAGATAGCATGTGGACTCGCCAAATCTAACTGTTTGATCAAAAAAAAATGCTCTTTGACTCAAAGTGCAGTCTCAGGATAAGCGCTATCCTTACCCTATGAGGACTTCTTACAAACTCAGAGTCCCCAAATTCATCCAGACCCATGGAAACAGAATAAGAATTTTCATAAGAGCATCATATAACTCTTAAGAAAACACATACTTGGGGCTGGAGGTATGGCTCCGTTGTTAAGAGGACAGGCTGCTCTTCTAGAAGACCTGGTTTCAATTAACAACTGTCTGTAACTCCAGTTCTAGAGGATCTGATGCTCTCTTCAGGCCTATGGGCACTGCATGCATGTAGTGCACAGACATGCATGCAGATAACATACTTGCACAAATACAATTAAAAACATATATCTTTTTTTCAAAGAGAAAACACTCAGAAACACAAACACACCATAATAGCAAAATAAAAGGAATCAACGAACATTGTTCACTAAGATCTCTCAGCATCAATTGCCTCAATCCCCCAATAAAAAGATACAAACTAATTGAATGGATTAAAAAAAAAAAACAGGATCCATCCTTATGCTGTATCTAAGAAATACACCTAACATCAAAGATAAACATCATCTCTGGGTAAATAGATAGAAAACGATATTCCAAGCAAATGGACCAGAAGCAAGCTGCTGAAGCCATTTTAAGAACTAACAAAATAAGCTTCAAACCACAATTAATCACAGTATCTGTGCATTTTTTAGCATCTATGCATTAAAGACAAGGGCACTCAAGCTATAAAAGAAACACTACTACAGCTTAAAGAATATATAGAATTTCATGCACAGATAGTGGAAGACTTCAGTTTCCCAGTCTCACCAATAAACACATCATATCACCCAGACAAAAACTAAACAAAAATGCTGGAGCTAAGTGATATTATAAACCAAATAGACTTAAGAAATTGTCTTAGTTAGGGTTCCTATTGCTGCAACGAAACACCATGAGCAAGGCAACTCTTATAAAAGAAAACATTTACTTGGGGCTGGCTTGCAGTTTCAGAGGTCCAGTCTATTATCATCATGGCAAGAAGCATGACCATCTGGCAGACATGGTGCTGGAGAAAGAGCTGAGAATGCCACATATTGATCCACAGGCAACAGAAGGAGACTGTGTACCTCACTGGGCATAGCTTGAGCATATCTAATCTCAAGGGCTGCCTTCACAGTGACATACTTTCCCCAACAAGGCCACATCTATTCCAACTTCCTAATAATGCCACTCCCTATGGCCAAGCATCCAAACACATGCATCTATGACGCCCATTTCTATTCAAATCACCACACAGATATTTATACATTACACACAGTCACACACACACACCAACACACACACACACCTACACATACACACACACACACACACACACACACACACTCATGAATATTTTCTTCTCAGCACTTCATGAAACTTTCTCCAGAACTGACCACATACTTGGGCACAAAACAAGCCTCATCAGATACAAGAAAATTGAACTCTCACCCAGGATCCTATATGGCTACCATGGATCATAACTGGATATCAACAACAAACAGCAAAAAGCTTATAAACTCGTGGAATCTGAGCAACTTACTCTGACTGAATAATAGGTCAAGACATAAATTAAAGACATCCTAGAATTAAATGAAAATGAAGGCACACTATACCCAAACTTTTGGGACACGATGAATGCAAGTTCATAGTATTCAGTGCCTACTTAAAAAAAAAATCTTATACTAGATTCACCTGAAAACTGTAGAACAAAGGGCAGACTGAAAAGGAAATTAGGGAATCAACAGCTTTGACAACAGTCTCAAATAATATAAAATAAGTAATAGTAACTCTAGCCAAGCAAGTGAAAGACTCATATAATAAAAATTTTAAGACATTGAAGAAATTAAAGAAGATATCAGAAGATGAAAAGATCTTCCATGCTTAAGGATAGTATTAATATAGTAAAAATGATCATCCTATCAGGAGCAATTTACAGATTCAATGTAATCAAAATTTGGATACAACTGTCCACAGATATTGAAAGGACAATTTACAGCTTCATATAGAAACACACACACACATGCACACACACAAGCATGCACATGTGCATGCACACACACAGAGAATAGCATAAACAATTCTGATTAAAAAAAGAATTTCTGGAGATTTTACAGATCCATACTTATCACCCTGCACAAAACTCAATTCGAAAATAGTTCAAAGTGCTCGATATAAAATTAGATACACTGAATCTGACAGAAGAAACTGTGGGGAATAATCTTGAACTCAATGGCTGATAGCACAGACACTAAGATTTACTATTAATAAGTGGACTTCATGAAACTGAGAAACTTCTGCCCTGCAAAGCACGCTGTATTGGTTTGAATAAAAATGGCCCCTATAGACTAATATCCAATATATATAAAGAACTCAAAAAGGTGGACTCTAGAAAATCAAATAACCCCATTAAAAATGGGGCGCAGAACTGAACAAAGAATTCTCACCTGAGGAATACTGAATGGCAGAGAAGCACCTGAAAAAATGTTCAGCATCCTTAATCATCAGGGAAATGCAAATCAAAACAACCCTGAGAGTCTACTTCACACCAGTCAGAATGGCTAAGGTCAAAAATTCAGGTGACAGCAGATGCTGGCGAGGATGTGGAGAAAGAGGAACACTCTTCCATTGTTGGTGGGATTGCAAGCTTGTACAACCACTCTGGAAATCAGTCTGGCGGTTCCTCAGAAAATTGGACATAGTACTACCAGAGGATCCCGAAATACCTCTCCTGGGCATATATCCAGAAGATGTCCCAATCGGTAAGAAGGACACATGCTCCACTATGTTCATAGCAGCCTTATTTATAATAGCCAGAAGCTGGAAAGAACCCAGATGTCCCTCAACAGAGGAATGGATACAGAAAATGTGGTATATTTACACAATGGAGTACTACTCAGCTATTAAAAAGAATGAATTTATGAAATTCCTAGGCAAATGGTTGGACGTGGAGGGCATCATCCTGAGTGAGGTAACACAATCACAAAGGAACTCACACAATATGTACTCACTGATAAGTGGATATTAGCCCAAAACTTAGGATACCCAAGATATAAGATACAATTTGCTAAATGCATGAAATTCAAGAAGAATGAAGACCAAAGTGTGGACACTTTGCCCCTTCTTAGAATTGGGAATAAAACACTCATGGAAGGAGTTACAGAGACAAAGTTTGGAGCTGTGACGAAAGGATGGACCATCTAGGGACTGCCATATCTGGGGATCCACCCCATAATCAGCTTCCAAACGCTGACACCATTGCATACACTAGCAAGATTTTGCTGAAAGGACCCAGATATAGCTGTCTCTTGTGAGACTATGCCAGGGCCTAGCAAACACAGAAGTGGATGCTCACAGTCAGCTATTGGATGGATCACAGGGCCCCCAATGGAGGAGCTAGAGAAAGTACACAAGGAGCTAAAGGGATCTGCAACCCTATAGGTGGAACAACATTATGAACTAACCAGTACACCCCAAAGCTCTTGACTCTAGCTGCATATGTATCAAAAGATGGCCTAGTTGGCCATCACTGGAAAGAGAGGCCCATTGGACTTGCAAACTTTATATGCCCCAGTACAGGGGAATGCCAGGGCCAAAAAGTGGGAGTGGGTGGATAGGGGAGTGGGGGAGGAGAGGGTATGGGGGACTTTTGAGATAGCATTGGAAATGTAAATGAGGAAAATACGTAATAAAAATATTTTTAAAAAATGGCCCCTATAGGCACACATATTTAAATGCTTGGTCATGAGGGAGTGGCACTACTTGAAATGAATTAAGAGGTGTGGCCTTGCTGGAGTATGTGTGCCCTTGTTGGAGAGTGTATCACCCAGTGTTTCTCTCTACTTGCTGCATGTGGATCCAGATGTATAACTCTTAGCTGCTTTTCCAGCACCATGACTGCCTGCATGCCCCCATGCTCCCCATCAAAATGACTAAATCTCTAAAATTGTAAGCCAGCTCCAAATACATGCTTTGCTCTGTAAGAGTTGTTGTGGTCATGGTGTCTCCTCATAGACCACCAACTAAGACAGACACATCATTTGGACAAAACAGCATCCTACCAAATGGGAAAATATTTTTATCAAGTACACATCCAATAGAAAGCTAATATCTAAAATATATAAAAGACTCAAAAAGCTAGATATAAAACACACACACACACAAATTAAAAATGGGTACAGTCCTAAACAGAGACATCTTAAAAACGGAAAACCCAAATGGATTAAAAACACTTAAAGAAATGTTGGACATCTTCAGTTATCAGAGAAATAGAAATTAGAACTATTTTGAGATTTCATCTCAATTATATTGGGTAATATCAATAAAAACAAGAGACAGTTCATGCTGACAAGGATGTGGAATAAGAGAAATATCCATCCATTGCTTGTGAGACAATTGTGAAAATTGGTATAACCATTATGCAAATCAGTATGGTAATTCATAGGAAGATGGAAATTGATTTTTCTCAAGATCCAGCTACATTACTCTTGGGCATATACCCAAAGCATACTTCATTCTACCATAAAGACACTTGCTCAACCGTGTTTACTGAGTCTGTAATAGCAAGAAACTAGAAACAACCTAGATATCCCTCAACAGATAAAAGGATAAAGAAAATGTGGTGCATTTACACAGTGGAATATTACTCAGCTTTAAAAAAAAGAAATTATGAAAATTCCAGGTAAATGGATGGAACTAGGGAAAAAATCATCCTGAGAAGGATAATGTGGAGCCAGAGAGACTGACACAGCATGCACAGAGCCTTTCACAGGTCTGTACCAGATAGGATAGTCCTAGAAGCCGAAAGGAGAAGTGAACACATGCCCCCAGCCCCAACCCAGAAGCAATTAAATACCACTTTCAAATGAAAATTTAGTTTCCTCCAAAAGAGTTTCTCTGGGAAAATAAACTATTCTTTTTAAAATTTTTTTTTAGATATTTTCTTCATTTACAGCAAATGCTATCCCAAAAGTCCCCTATATCCTTCCCCACCCTGCTTCCATACCCACTCACTCCCACTTCTTGGCCCTGGCATTCCCCTGTACTGGGACATATAAAGTTTGCAAGACCAAGGGGCCTCTCTTCCCAATGATGGCAGACCAGGCCATCTTCTGCTACATATGCAGCTAAAGACACGAGCTCTGGGGGTACTGATTAGTTCATATTGTTGTTCCACCTATAGGGTTGCAGACCCCTTCAGCTCCTTGGGTACTTTCTCTAGCTCCTCCATCGAGGGCCCTGTGTTCCATCCTATAGATGACTGTGAGCATCCACTTCTGTATTTTCCAGGCACTGGCATAGCCTCACAAGAGACAGCTGTATTAGAGTCCTTTCAGCAAAATCTTGCTGGCATATGCAATAGTATCTGGGTTTGGTGTCTGATTATGAGATGGACCCCTGGGTAGGGCAGTCTCTGGATGGTCCATTCTTTCGTCTCAGCTCCAAACTTTGTCTCTGTAACTCCTTCCATGAGTATTTTGTTCCCTGTTATAGGGAGGAATGAAGTATTAACACGTTGGTCTTCCCTCTTCTTGATTTTCTTGTGTTTTGCAAATTGTTTCTTGGGTATTCTAGGTTTCTGGGCTAATATCCACTTATCAGTGAGTGCATATCAAGTGACTTCTTTTGTGATTGGGTTACCTCACTCAGGATGATATCCTCCAGATACATCCATTTGCCTAAGAATTTCATAAATTCATTGTTTTTAATAGCTGAGTAGTACTCCATTGTATAAATGTACCACATTTTCTGTATCCATTCCTCTGTTGAGGGACATCTGGGTTCTTTCCAGCTTCTGGCTATTATAAATAAGGCTGCTATGAACATAGTAAAGCATGTGTCCTTCTTACCAGTTGGAACATCTTCTGGGTATATGCCCAGGAGAGGTATTGCTGGATCTTCCGGTAGTACTATGTCCAATTTTCTGAGGAGCCGCCAGACTGATTTCCAGAGTGGTTGTACAAGCTTGCAATCCCACCAGCAATGGAGGAGTGTTCCTCTTTCTCCATATCCTCACCAGCATCTGCTGTCACCTGAATTTTTGATACTAGTCATTCTGACTGGTGTGAGGTGGAATCTCAGGGTTGTTTTGATTTGCATTTCCCTGGTGATTAAGGATGTTGAACATTTTTTCAAGTGCTTCCCAAAACCATACAGTGGAAAAAGGACAGCATTTTCAACAAATGGTGCTGGCACAACTGGTGGTTATCATCATGTAGAAGAATGCAAATTGATCCATTTTTATCTCCTTGCACAAAGCTTAAGTCTAAGTGGATCAAAGAACTCCACATAAAACTAGAGACACTAAAACTTTAGAGGAGAAAGTGTGGAAAAGCCTCAAAGATAGGGGCACAGGGGGAAAATTCCTAAACATAACAGCAATGGCCTGTGCTGTAAGATCAAGAATGGACAAATTGGGACCTCATAAAATTGCAAAGCTTCTGCAGGGCAAAAGATACTGTCAATAAGACAAAAAGGCCACCAACAGATTGGGAAAGAATTTTTACCAATCCTAAATCTGATAAGGGACTAATATCTAATATATACAAAGAGCTCAAGAAGCTGAACTCCAGAAATTCAAATAACCCCATTAAAAATGGGGTACAGAGCTAAACAAAGAATTCTCAACTGAGGAAAACTGAAGAAACTATTCTTAAGGGCAAGCTACATGCCCAGCAGTAGACGGCCAACAGAAAGGTTCTCCAGGGCATCTTTGAGGATTCTTTGTCTCATAAAGTACTGTCAGGGATTTTCTTATTTTATTTTATTTTATTTTATTTTATTTTATTTTATTCTTTACTTTTTATTCTTATTTCACATTACTTTCTCTCTCCCTCCCCCTCTCCCACCTCCTACAGGTCCTTGGGTATCATGGCATGGCTTCCAGGTTAGTGTTTTTTATGGGACTCCTGAGTTTGTGAATGAGTGGTCTCTGTGTCTGTATCTGTTTCTTGTGTTTCCTTGGTTTCTGTTTGTTTGTTTTATCCTATTCTGACATGCTAGTTTTTGTTTTATCTTATTATATTTTAGTTTGTTATTCCTTCGAAGTCCATTGGTTGTTTAATGAGGGAGAGAAGGGGGGTAGATCTGGATGGGAAGGGAGGTGGGGAGGAACTGGAAGGAGTGGAGTAAGTAACCAGGATACATTATATGAGGGGAGAAAAGAATGTATTTTCAATAAAAGAGAAAAATAAAGAAAAAAAGAACATTAGCCTTTGAAAAACACTCTTCATGAGTGAAGGGGAAGGACTACTTAGGTGAAGTTTAGAAAAGCCTTCACGTACAATATGAGGTTTCGGGCTAGAGAGATGGCTCATCGGTTAAGAGCAACGACTACTCTTCCAGAGGTCCTAAGTTCAATTCCCAGCAACCACGTGGTGACTCACAACCATATGTTATGGGATCTGATGCCCTCTTCTGGTGTGTCTGATGACAGAGACAGTGTATTCATATACATAAAATAAATAAATATTTAAAAAAGAATATGAGGTTTCAGCAAACACTGGAATGATCATTTTTGATCGTGAATGAAATTGGAGATAAGGCAAACTAAGATGTGGTTAAATAACCCTTGTACCAAGTGGAGGATTTATTTGCAAAGTAGAAAATTTACAGCCTTAAGGTTATAACACAAGAATTGTCATCACTTAGCTACAAGCCTTGCTATAAGTAGTTCTAGGATTGAGCTGAAGGGATGAGTAATTCAACAATGTCATCCAAAAAACTTCTTTTATTTTTTGTTGTGTTAGCCAGTTTCCCTACTATTTCAACTATGAGCCTCACCTCCCTTCTTAGCCTCGAGACATTTGCTCAGTTGAAAATATTCCATGAAGCATTAAGTATGCCCACCTTGTTTTATGTTCTTTTTAAAGATAAAGCAAATCTTCTCAGAGACCTCAGTAAATTTCCCTTCATGTGTCATTGACCTGTGCTTTGAAATTGCATGTGGTTCTACCAATTGCTTGGAGAAATGAATGCTACCACTCTGATGGGTGCCTGAGAGCTCTTATTCAGTGTGGTGGTAATGTAAAATGAACAGCCTGTTTGGAAAATGGTTGGATAGTCTTACAAAACTAAACATATCCTTATCATGTGATCTAATAATTATATTTCTTCAAGTTAAGTGGTTATGAATAGTCTTATTTGGGGAAGAGGCCAGAATCCCTTGAAAGAAATAAGCCCAGGAAGAAAGTGAACACAAAATTGGGATTTAATTTACAAAGAAAATGGATGCCTATTAATTAAACTAAATGTCAGGCATCTTTCAAGTTTGTCCTGTTGAATCTAATTCTGTAATTAGCCTCCTTTACTTGAAGAAAGTGCCACCCTTGGAACAAATATATTTTTTTAAAGCTATAGGTAAGTACAAAGATGGAAATCATCATTATCTAGTTTTATTATGCACAGTGTTGCTTATCAACCCAAAAGAACCCCTTCTGTACCTCAAATTTTAAAGTACGTTTTTGGTTTTACTTTAGAGAGCATCGGTTGTCTTAATAACTCTAAACTACATCCCATTAATCATGGTAAATCCATGCTCTCATTTCACTGGCTTGCATTTGCTTTTCTGATACACAGACTAACACTTAAGATTTATTGAGTGGCATCTGGTTAATTAGATGTCTATTTCCTCCTGCCTGTTATAGGGAGCATAACACAGACAGACAATGTTGGGAGGATAATTAAAGTGCAACCAGAGATCAGGACTAACCTTGAAACTCACTTTAATTAAAATTAAAACAGGTGCGATATGTGGGAAGAATCACTGCCTTTGTCTGAGCTGTCTGTACACTTAAAACCTTACTCTGGAAATCTGTATTCTGCTTTTCTTCATTTTTATATGTGGATAAAAGTTTTACTTTCATGGACATCTATTTTGCAAATATTTTACATTTGGCTTTCAAGAAAAGTCACGCTCAGCATCCATAAGATTTGCACAAGTTCAAACAAGACAAAATCTCAGCCTGGAGAGGAGGAAGTAGATACAGAGGTCCAAGAAGCTATTTGCCATTGATACCGTCTGGGGAAGGGGAAATCCATTTTCTCCAACAGAGTGACACTGGGCATAGCAACCACTCTCCAGGGCAGGCCCTATGCCCAGAATTAGTTGCCCAACACAAAGCAGACTCCATGTTTTGGGGTTTTGGTTTCTTTGTGTGTGTGCCTGCACACATGCATGCTCATGGTCAAGACATTTTTGTTTTATTTGGGTATTTTTGGGCTCTTCGGGCATTTTTTTAATTTGGTTGTGTTTTATTTTGAGTCAGAGAGAGGGGAAATATGATACAAACGTTTTACTTAGAGCTGAGCACTTCACAGTGTCTAATTTTCTGCATGTTGACTAGTTGTAGCTCTCTATATTAGTCAACCTCTACTGCAAAATGAATCTTCTCTAATAACAGTTAAGAGATGCACTGGTGAGTTTAATATCATGTGCATTTACAAAATGATCGCAGTAGGTTCTCCCTAGATGATCCAACTTGCTATTCTCTTGGCTTTATTAACAGTGACAGCCACAAGTTCCATCTTGTGAAGTGAACCTTAAATCCTGACAGAAAGTGGTTGGTTACTCCGGTAACATTTGTGCCACTGTGGGACCAGCGGCAGGCCAGTTGCCAGGCATGTTGATATTGAAGTTTTCAAGAATCATACCTGAACATCACTGAAGATGACTCATCTCCCAGTAGCATGTGTAGCACCTTCCAACATTAGGAAAGTTAGCCAATAGGAATTGAGCTTCTAGGCCAGTAGCAGCTTGCTCTCTCATGTCCTATGACTCTGTAGTATCTTCAGCAATAGAGTCTTATCATCAAGTTCTAGAGTGTAATCAAAAGCAGTGGCAATAGTCTGAAGTGTCTGATGAGCTATGGGATCCCACTGATCAACAACTCAAAAAGAAGTAACCCTTTTCAGGCTTAGCTGATCGTCTATGGTGTCTAGGAGAAGCACTGTCCCCTTGTTAATGGGTAACTTCACCTAAAGTATTTTATATGTGTATATACATTTTAGGAATTTCTACAGTATTAGGCTTCCATATGGATCTTTGAAGATCCTTAGTGTTAGGGTTTTTTAATCTGTATTTTTTCCTTCCCTCATAACCCTTCTCACTTAGCCCTCACCTGAGGGCTCCATTATTTCCCATTCCAACTTTGCTACCTGCTCCTTGACTTCTATGTATACTCCAATTTAAACACATCTCTAAAGATGGAAAGCTAGCAAGCACAGAAGAGAAAGAGTGTGTGATGCTTGCCTTTCTTTATCTGGGTTATGTCCCTCGGGATGATTGTTTCCATTTACCTGAAAATCCCATAATTTCATTTTTTTCAACAGGTGAATCCTATTTCATTACATAAATGCACATTTTTTTCTATGTATTCACCAGATGGTGGACAACTAGGCAACGAGGCTATTTCCTTTTCGTGGCAATTCAAATAGAGCATCAATGAACATGGATGAGCAAGTATCTCCACAGTGAGGTATGAAGCCCTTTGGGTATATGCCTAAGAGTAATGGAGCTGGATCATATGATAAACCTATTTCTATCTTTTTTAATAACTTCCACTCTGATTTCCGCAGTAGCTGCACCATTTTTGCAGTCTCACCAACAATGGATAAATGGTACCCTTTCCTCCACATCCATGCCAGTTTTTGCTATTTGGTTTTCTGACTGTAGCCATTCTTATGGGTCTATGACAAAACTTTGAAGTAGTTTTAGTTTGCATTTCCTTCCTGAATAAGGATACTGAATATTTAAATATATTTCATCCATTCATGTCTCTTCTTTTGAAAATTTTCTGTTTTAAAGTTCCATGCCCCAATTTTAATTGTGATGTCTATCTTCTTGACTTTTGTTTTATGAGTTCTTTATGTAATCTAGACACCAACTCTCTGTCAGCTCTATATCTGACAAATGTTTTCCCTTATTCTGTAGGTTTCCTACCACTGTTAATAAAGACTAATGAAATTACTCCCTGCTATGCTTATAACAATATACTTTATGCCTGCTTTATCTTTTAAAGAGCCTGCAGACTAAGTGTTAAAATGAGCCTCGTGTACATGATTTGTGTGTTCTAAATACTCTACCTACTTTGGAGAAAAGACCAAAGTAATTTAAAGGAGATTAGAAGGATTTTACCTTTTCATCTAATAAAGAGTCTGTATAACTGTTCAAATTGGCAGGACAGACTCAAATCTCTGTCCCTCGGCTTGTCTCCACACTGCCATTTCTTAGAAAGGAATACAGTATTAAGCACTTTGTTTCCTCCCCATATGATTTTACCCACAAAAAGAATGGAAATTAAGGTGACTGGGCTTACCTATGCATTTTGATGGATAAATGAGAAAATTCGTTCGATATCTGCTCCCTAGTAATGGCTTCTTCCTACCATCATCAACAAGTTAAAATTCCATGGTTATTTGAATTTTTTCATTACTGACATCCTAAGTAAAAACAAGACACTTTAAGCACCAGTGATATTTATGACTTGAAGAAGGAAGAGGAGGAGGGGAAGAAGAAGAATAAGGAGGATAAGGATAAGGATAAGGAGAAGGAGAAGGAGAAGGAGAAGGAGAAGGAGAAGGAGAAGGAGAAGGAGAAGGAGAAGGAGATGGAGTTGTTGTTGTTGTTGTTGTTGTGGTGGTGGTGGTGGTGGTGGTGGTGGTGGTGGTGGTGGTGGTGGTAGTAGTAAACTGATTCAAGCTCCAGTCTACTAAGATATCTTCAGCCATGTCTAGTGAATCATGTTGTAAGCTTGGTTCTTGTGAAGATTTCAAGTTTAAGGACACTCTGTACTGCATAGCAAAACCTTGTTTAGAAATTTCTTCTTCTTCTTCTTCTTCTTCTTCTTCTTCTTCTTCTTCTTCTTCTTCTTCTTCTTCTTCTTCTTCTTCTTCTTCTTCTTCTCCCTCCTCTCCCTCTTTCTTTCTTCCTCCCTCCCTTCCTTCCTTCCTTCCTTCCTTCCTTCCTTCCTTCCTTCCTTCCTTCCTTCCTTCCTTCTATTTTCTTCTTCAACCTAAGTACTTCCATCTCTGTCCATGACTACATCCAAACATTTTTCTCTAAGCTCTGTTTTATTTTTTCAGGCTCATCCCATCCATATAACCTCATCACCACAGGACATTTTCCTATTTCTCCAACTCAGGGCTTCCTCTTCACTTGAACTTCCACAATACAATCTTTCATCTCCTAGCATCATCATATTCTGCTGTGTCATAATTTCTTTAGTTTTGGTCTTAATTCTCTCATGCTTCTCCAGCAGGGTGATAAGCTCTGAGTGGCTTCCACTCCATAAATAATTTCTGCTGCTTGAGTACAAGACATACCAGTAATGGTTGAATTAGACTGGATTAAATTTAAATGAGTTTTCATTAATGAAATATTTCTTCTGATGAGGATTCATTGTTTCTGGTCATTAAATTTTTATCTTACCTTAGGAATAAAACTGTAGTGGTACAATATGCATTGGATTTAGGAGATGAAATATCTGAGTAAATTATTGATAAAACATGTAAAAGAACAATTTTATTCCAGGAATCCTAAGGAAATATGTTTCAGATCTTCTAAATGCCCTGTTTGGTAAGTCAGGAAAAAAACACTGGCTGTGCAAATGTTTGTGAAGGGGAAACCATTATATAAATATACTTTGGAAGTGTTTAGTTGCAGAATGCAAAATGTCATTTCCTTGGCTTGAAACCATGAAAGAGAGAGATTTCACTACTAAAAATAGGAAAGATAAAATCTATTTTTGTACTTACCCAATTGGACAGATTCATGGCACATCAATAAGAGATATTTGATGGTGATTTTTTACAACAAAGATGAACTGTACCCTTTAAAGATTCAGTTTTTAATATCTGGAAAGGGCACCTCAGAAATTTTATTTTGTAATTTTTTTGCAAGGTGATAATTCTATGATTCTCAGTCATCCAGCACACAACCACCAGACCGAGATTTGTACTAACTCGGACAATCAACTACATTTCCCATGGGGTCGTTTCTTTTTTGTTCATACTAACATATTAAGGATATTTCACAAATTATAGAAAACAAGCCTTGGATAGGTGTCACTATTACATCAAGTGTTTCAAGATTATGCTACCAACAAAACAGCCTTTCTCAGCCTCTCTATATGATCTCATTGTTCCTCTCTTTCTTTCATTTTATGTACTCTGATACCACTTAATCCAGACCAATCAGGGCTTTCATCACAAACACTCCCTCGGTGGTTTTCAGCTTGTGGATTTCGAGCCATTTGGGGGTTGGATCACATGTCAGACATCCTGCATATCATATATTTACATCACTATTCACAAATTTACAGCTATGAAGTAGCAACAAAAAAATTCTATGATTGTGGGTCACCACAACATGAAGAATTATCTTAAAGGGTCATGGCATTAGGAAGGTTGAGAACCACTGCTGCTGCTCTACTGAGATTTTTGAGTCTTTCATGGGTTTTTGTCCTCAAATTTTACATCTTGTGAGATGACAAAAGCTTGACGGGAGATGATGCTCCAGTAGAGATACGTGTTGACAACCTAACACAACACTGGTGACCTCCCCTCCGGTTTCCCATGATAGTTTACCATGATAAGAATAACTAGCTATAGACTCTGATGAAATAATGACAGCAATAAGCAAGAGCCATGTTTTCATGAACGTTTTGTAGAATCTTTACATATGTCATAGTATGGCTATACACATCAATACCTTAGATTAATTGTGACTTTTAGAGGTTGTTAGTCTTTCTTTGATGATTTTCTCTTGTTCATTTGTTTCTTTATCTCCATATAAAAACTGACTGCACACATTAAGCTTTAGTAATGAATGCCAGGGCAGAGCTTACTTTGGTGAATGTGATCAATTCTCCCAAAGCATGGTAGACCTTCCTAGAAGTGCAGCCATCCTTTCACTGGTTTGCATTAATGACAGGGGAAGCTTTTTATAACACACTTACATTGCCATTTTTAGAGAAACTGAAATTCATTTCACTCCAGAAACACATTGAGCTCTTTCTGCATTCCAGAAACCTATTAAGCTGCTTCTGCAGTCAAACAACTTCTTAAGCAATAGTTCAGCATATCCCAATCTTACTGGATCTCATTCTATAATTTCACGTCTTAAATACCATTTACCACAGTTTTTGCTACTCCTCGAGTATCAAATCTCATTTGGGTAACTTTACAAAACACCCTTTATAAAATCTGCTCTTTTTTGTAAGCAAGTAATAGCTAGAACTAATGATTCCCATGGGTTTATCCATTATTATATACAAAACAGAATTTTAGTCCTGAAATGTTGAATGACTACAAGTCTATGTTTATTTGCTTGAGCATTTGCCTTCATAAATCCTCTCGACCTGATACCCCTATCAGCATCCATAGCATCCCAGGTGTGCACAGATGTGCTGTCTGCTAATGCATATTTGTCTATTTTAATGAATTAAGGAAACATGCTGAGAGATTTATTTTGCAGTGTGTCCAAATTATACTTTACTGTCTACATCTTTATTTAAAAGAACTAAATTATTGAAGCTGGAATAGAGACTAGGGAGATAAGAAAAACTTATACTGATATTGACAACTGAGTAAGTTAAGTTGTTGGGGAATAGTTAACAATAGTCAATTTGATACTCACTAGTAGAGATTATCAATGGAACTAACTACATAGTGCCACATTATAGCACTATGCTGTAATCAGCAGCATTCTCACTGCTGCATTTTTAACTTAATGTATATACAGATACATGGATGCAAAAATGATCTTGTAAATGTGTACCCACATGGGTTAATGTTCATATATATGTTTCGTAGCTCTGCTCATTGAGAAACTACAACTTCCCAGGACTAATGAGTATACTCAGTGCCTTCAGGTAGGTTTTTAACACTATTCAACTATGAAAGGCATGAAGAATCCTTAGAGAAATGATTATAGGACTAAGGACAGATAATCAAGCTTGAAGCATCATTTAGAACTAGAAAGTAAAGAAATAATAAATAAAGAGATGGGGATTATCAAAGGGACTTTTGAATCAACATGAATTCTTTTTCAACAGCCAGAACTAAAATTATTTCAGCAACAAAATAAATAATGGAACAGTAGATTGCAACCCTAAATATAGAGTACAGATATCTGTAAGCAGGCAATTATGCAAACAAGTGAACAGATAAATGGGAGAAGAAACAAGCTGTTCTGTAAAACAACTGCACGCATTGCTCTCTCCAGAAAGCAAGGTTTAACTAGCCACCTCCTCCACATGACCTCTTCTTGCTGACTTGCTTTCAAGTGTGGGGACAGGTCCAGACTTCCAGAAGTAAACTTCACAAACAAGGTTAATGCTATCATTCATGAAGCATCTTGGCAAGATCTCCTCCCTATACAAAGAAAAGGGGATTTTTCTTCTGTTCTACTTCTAAAACCTCATCAACTCCACACTGATTGTGAGAAGAAAACATTCGGGCAAAACCAAACTGAGAGATTTCTACAAACTGTAAAAGCAGCGCTCTTTGAAATGATGAATGTCGCCATAAACAAGAAAACTCCTGAGGCACCAACGTGGATGCTGAAGGACACACAGCTGAGAACACCTAGAAAGCCTTGGGAATAAATACAGTGTGCCCTTCATCTGATGGGATCCTGCAAGGGGAAGCACAGGAAGGGAAGAGATTTAATGTTAAACAGTGAGCAGTTCAACTGGTTATAATATTGGTTCTACTTGTGACATAAGAGAAATAGGAGTTCCTGATACAGGAGAAATTGCAGAGTACTATCTTTGAAATTTTTCTGTACATTTAACAATATTCAAAAAAAAAAAGTTAAGTGGAGTGGAGAGATGGCTCAGTGTTTTAAGATCACTGGCTTCATTTGTAGAGGATACTAATTTGGGTCACAATGCCCACACAGCATCTTAAACATCTATACCTCCAGTTTCAGGGGGATCTAGTACCTTTTTCTGGTTTCCAAGAACATTAGCCATACATGTGGTACATGTGTGTATAAGTATACATATATATGTATAGGCAAATTCATACACATAAAATTTAAAAATTCTTTTTAAAAAAGAAATTTGGGGCTGGAAAGATAGCTTAGGAGTTCAGATACTTTCCCAGAGGACCTGAGTATAGTTTCCAACACTTAAAATGGACAGCACACAATCACTTGTAACACTACCTACAAGTGATCCCCTGGCCTTTTCTGACCTCTGAAGATACCCACACATACACAAATAAATATAGAAATTACTTTTAGAAGTTTATTTTCACCCATACACACATATAAATATAATAAATATGTTTAAAAGACTCCACATTTGAAACAGGAGAGAAAGTTTCAGTGCATCTCCTAAAATAAGGAAATGTACATTTCAGTGGCTTCCCTTGGGATGACCAATATAATCCTTTTACATATATAAACACAAAGGAAATATGCTTTAAAAATTCTTGAGGAAGACCTAATCACAGTGCACTAGACCAATATTAACCCCCTTGTACCCAAGGAGGAGAAGATGAACATCCTTGTCAGGCACACTGGCTTTATAAGTATGGGAAACTTTGAGTGACTCAGATGTTCTTACTTTAGAAAGATCAAATCTGGGCAACATGAGTTCTAGGTGTGGTAAAGAAGAGAAGCTTTGATGGAGACGACCTCCACAAAAGCTAACGAGAATGTGGAGCAAGGGAAACACTCCTCCATTGCTGGGGGCGGTGGGGGGGGGAGAATGGAGTCAAACGTTCACAACCACTTTGGAAATCAATCTGGCACTTTCTCAGAAAATTGGGAATAGTTCTACCTCAAGATCCAGCTAAACCAGTCCTGGGCATAGACCCAAAAGATGTTCCATCATACCACAAGGACTCTCACTCAACTATGTCCATAGCAGCTTTATTCGTAATAGCCAAAAAGTGGAAACAAACTAGATATCCCTCAACCAAATTGGATAAAGAAAATGAGATATATTTACAGAATGGATTACTCAACTAATAAAAACAACGACATCAGAAATTTGCAGGCAAAGGGATGGAACTAGGAAAGATCATCCTGAGTGAGGACAAAGAGAAGGTGGCATAGGGAATGATGAGTTGAGAGGGAGGTACTGGGAGAAGAGTAGAGAGGGGAAGCTGGGATTAGAATGTAAAGATAGATAGATAGATAGATAGATAGATAGATAGATAGATAGATAGATAGATAGGGAAAACCCAGAAAGAATAAAAAGAAAGTTTGAGGTTACAAAGGTCCTCCCCCAGAAGAAATTTTCTTTTAATTTCTTTTGCTAAATGGCTCAATGGGACATTTCTTGACTGGTCATGTCTAATTTCTATTTCACTGTGATCAATGGAACCAAAACAAACAAACAAAGCACAAATTTCCTACTTACTGCTTCATAGGAATAATGTGTTGGATTCTTTTGATGAAAAATGGCCCTTGCTACTTCAGTTCACAGAAAGTTGAATTCACAGATCCATCACAAAAAATAAACTGATGCCAGAATTGAAACTTGAAAAAACACTAGCTTTCCCACCTCTTCCATGATTCATGTGTTCTTTTACCCATGATCTATCCCTCCTCATCACCTAATATTGCCCTCTCTCTCTACGTCTCCTTTCTACATTTGTTAGACTTTGTTCATGCTTAACATATGTGTGTATGTGTGTGTATAACACACACACACACACACATTGTAGGCTAGGGTCCTCATATGAGGGATAATACAAAGGCTTTTTTCTTTTGTAGTTTGAAAAAGCTTTGATTTTTTTGTGACATTTAAAAATACTAGCAACAAATGAACAATCTTTAAAAACCTGTTTGAGCCAAATCAAATGTACCTCTGGTGTGACTAGATCAATGCCTTTTTATCTGCACCTTCTGGCCTAATTACAGCATTGTAATTCTGAACATTCAGAAGTTAAAATGTGTTTTTCAGTGTTCTGAGTGAATCAAACACAGAGGAGGTTTCTATGAAGGCTGACCTAACACACATAGTCATTTCAAAATCCCTACTTTAGTAACTGGTAGATATGGAGACTAGGGAGTTAAATCAGTCAGTAACATGCCAGTCTCACAATCACTAGGACCTACATTTGATCCCTATCACTTACATAAAAAGTCTGGCAGAGTGGCATGCATTTGCAATGTCAGAATTGGGCAGGAGAATCACTGAAGTTCACTGGCTAGACCAATGTTTCTCATCCTTCCTAATGCTGCAACCCTTTAATACAGTTCCTCCTGTCATGGTGACCACCACCCATAAAGTTATTTTCGTTGCTAATTCATAGCTATAATTCTGCTACAGTCATGAATAGTGATATAGATATCTGATATGTGACCCCTATGAAAGGGTTGTTTGACTCCTAGAGGAGTCCAGACCCACAGGTTGAGAACTGCTGGACTAGATGGGCTAATCTGTGGGTTATCTCCAGGCTAGTAAGAGACCCTGACTCAAATTATGAAGATTGTGTAGCTGGGGATGACACTGGAGATTGCCCTCTGGCTTCCACATGCATGCACACATGAATATACCCACACACTTACAAACATGCACACACATAAATGCTTTGAAGTGTTAGGTGTTGAAAGATGTTAACTCTTAGGAAACCCTCTGTAGTCTTTCACTCACAGCTTGTAAGACTAAATGGCTATACCTTTTAAACTACCAAGCCCAACCAGGATTCTACAGACAGGAGATTGCTGGAAGGTCAATGATAAGCTGAAGGCCAATCAACACATTCACAGGGTAGGGTAAAGAAGATTCAGGAAACCTTGGCAGAAACTTTAAGAGGCAGTCATCTCAGAGATGGATGACAGTCAGCATCATTACAGAGAATTAGCCTAACCCAGGCAAACTCCATCACATCCACCCAGCTCAGGTGCTTTTCTCAGCCACCTTGATGCCCCACCACCCCCAACACTGCCTCCACAAGAATGCCTCCAGCTGCCCTCCAATGCTAAACCATGGAAAAACTCCAACCTGTTGGTTGGCATGCTGTGTTATTGTCACTGTCCTTTGCCTTACAGAAGCTTTGCAATTTTATGAGGTCTCATTTGTCAATTCTTGATCTTAGAGCATAAGCTATTGGCGTTCTGTTCAGGAAGTTTTCCTCTGTGCCTATGTGCTCAAGGCTCTTCCTCACTTTCTTTTCTATTAGTTTGAGTGTATCTGGTTTTATGTGGAGGTCCTTGACCCACTTGGACTTGAGCTTTGTACAAGGAGATAAGAATGGACTGATTTGCATTCTTTCATATGCTAACTACCAGTTGAACCAGAACCATTTGTTGAAAATGATGTTTTTTTTTTCCCCCACTGGATGGTTTTAACTCCTGTGTAAACATTAGGGAAACAACACCCTTCACAATAGTCACAAATAATTTAAAATACCTTGGGGTGACTCTCACTAAGCAAGTGAAAGATCTGTATGACAAGAACTTCAAGTCTCTGAAGAAAGAAATAAAGATGTAAGAAGTTTGAAAGATCTCCCATGCTCATGGATTGGCAGGATTAATGTAACAAAAATGATCATCTTGAGGAAAGCAATCTAGAGATTCAATGAAATCCCTATCAAACTTCCAACTCAATTCTTTATAAAGTTAGAAAGAGCAATTCTTAAATTCATCTAGAATAACAAAAAACCTAGGATAGCAAAAACTATTCTCAACAATAAAAACTTCTGGTGGAATCACCCTCCTGATCACTTCGTGGTATTTCCCTATTTATTAAAAGGACTGAAGGCTCAATCACATCAGTGTGTGTTTTGTGCTACAGAGCAATAGTGATAAAAACTTCGTGGTATCGGTACAGTGACAGGCAGGTAGATCAACTGAATAGAACTGAAGACCCAGAAATGAACCCACACACCTATGATCACTTGATCTTTGATAAGGGAGCTAAAAACATCCAGTGGGAAAAAGACAGCATTTTTAACAGATGGTGCTGGCTCAAATGGTGGTTATCATGTATAAGAATGTGAATTGATCCATTCTTATCTCCTTGTATAAAGCTCAAGTCTAAGTGGATCAAAAACCTTCACATAAAACCAGAGAAACTGAAATTTATAGAGGAGAAAGTGGGGAAAAGCCTCGAAGATATGGGCACAGGGGAAAAATTCCTGAATAGAACAGCAATGGCTTGTGCTGTAAGATCAAGAATCGACAAATGGGACCTCATAAAATTGCAAAGCTTATGTAAGGCGATAGAAAATTTAAAACAATACTAAAACTGACTAAAATCTCATCTCCCAATCCCACAAATCACTAAGTTTTAACAACAACAACAATAAACAACTCTTTCTTTCCCCAAAATATTTCTTGCTATGAGTTCTAAACAGTTACTAGGATTACCACTGAGTTTTAATGTTATACACACGAACTTGGAATCAGCACAGACTGAATTGCTTATCCTTTAATAAACATTACATATGGAAATTTATTCAGAGGATTTCCAACCATACAGTCAAGAGTCTAAATGTGTTTATCTCATGGTGAGCTGGCAGTGACTCCAGCACTGTTCTGGCTCATGGAGAGCAGAGCAATTTTTCTCACCTTGCCCAGGGGTTTCACTCATCCCTGCTTGCAAATGCGGGCTTACAGGGCACACTGGAGTGAGGGGTAGTCATGGTCATGACAGCAGAAACCAGGCAAAATCTTTTTTCTCAGTGGGCAGAAGGAAGGGTCTTCTGTAACTCTCAAACTTCTTTCTCCGTACGTGTATAGGTTGTTTGAAAGAAGATAGTATAAAAAATGTGCTATTATTTACTAGACCCTAGTTTATCGGTTAGAGACATGATGAATATAAAGTAAACATGTATGTAGAGTTTGGGTGTTAGTTTTGTTTTCATCATTTTGTTTGCTTGCCTCTTTGTTTAGAGACAGGGTTTTTGCTATGCTGTCGAAGTTGGCCTTGATCTTCCAACCTCAGCTTCCCCAGGGCTGGGCTTACAAGCACATATCAACACCTACAGCTCAAAATGCACTTTAAATATTCCTTTAAAAAGAAAAGCTTATCAAAACTACTTTCAATCGTGTTTGCCTTCCCCTCGTCCTGTACCTTATATAATGAGCTTGGTCTGAAAGACTGGGTCATCTTCCAGGGACCCACTCTTAACAACTTATCCCTGGAAGTGGAAGTTCAAAGAGATATTGTGAAATTTCTCCACCAGTTCCTTCTTGTGGAGATTTGGATGGTGTCACTGTTTCTGGGACATCTTTGATTTTATCAAAGTCAAGTTCCTCTCTATGACAGGAAGGTCATCCTTGCCACCCTACTGGATGCTTAGTCCCAATGCTTTAGAGCTCAGAAGTTAAGAGCACCTGCTGTTTCTGGAGAGGACACAGGTTCAATTGCCAGCACCCACATGGTAGCTCACAACCATCTACAACTCCAGTCCCAGGGGATCGGATGGCCTCTACTGGCCTCCTCACGTACCAGGCACATCACGTACCTGGCATGTACACCATGTACCAGGCATGTACACCATGCATGCAGGCAACTACCTGCACACACTTGGTGTACTTAGTCTTTCTTAGCCAGTTTCCTCTTCTGTAAAATGCATGTGAATTGTCACTGGGTAATATGGGCACAGTGCTATGCACTTTATCTGTGCCTGAGCTGGATAACGGAGGTGCAGAGATCAACCACTACCAAACATTTAAATAAAGAATCGTGCCGACCACTGGTTACACACTGTTACTCGCTGTAAATCAACAATCTTACAATTACTCACTGTTAATAGCGTGAACTGGCAGCTGAAAGGAGAGCCTTGTTGGAATGCTGGCATTTCTTCACTGAAATGAGATGGATGAGGTGAGTCAGGTTAGAAGTGGATATAGGGCTTCTGCTCCAATCCAATTGCGTGCGGGACCTGAGACTGCATTAGTTAGGGAAGCAGAAACCAGCCTGAGTAGGGCCACAGGCCTCATCCGGCCGGATCAGCACCAAGGTAGCTAGAGCGCAGGGTCGGCTGACACCCGCCAGCTACCCACGACCCCCGCCACAGGATTTTGAGACTGCTGGTGAGTGGAACACAGCTTCTGCTCCAGTTCAATCACGCGGGACCTGAAACTGCTCTGGTTGGGGAGAGAGAAATCTGGCCTACATAGGGCCACAAGCCTCTTCCGGTCAGAAAAGGACCGGGGTAGCAAGGGCGCAGGGTCGGCTGACACTCGCCAGCTACCCACAACACCCGCCACAGGATCTTAAGACTTCTGGTGAGTGGAACACAGCTTCTGCTCCAATCCAATTGAGCACGGGACCTGAGACTGCATTAGTTAGGGAAGCAGAAACCGGCCAGAGTAGGCCCACAGGCCTCATCCGGCCAGATCAGCACCAGGGTAGCTAGAGTGCAGGGTCGGCTGACACCCGCCAGCTACCCACGACCCCCGCCACAGAATTTTGAGACTGCTGGTGAGTGGAACACAGCTTCTGCTCCAATCCAATTGCGCGCGGGACCTGAGACTGCATTAGTTAGGGAAGCAGAAAACCGGCCTGAGTAGGACCACAGGCCTCTTCCAGCTGGACCAGCACCGGGGTACTGCCAGCTACCCACGACCCCCGCCACAGGATTTTGAGACTGCTGGTGAGTGGAACACAGCTTCTGCTCCAATCTTTAAACAGTGACAACGACAACAACTAACCCCAGAGATTACCAGATGGCGAAAGGTAAACGTAATAATCTTACTAACAGAAACCAAGACCACTCACCATCATCAGAACCCAGCACTCCCACTTCGCCCAGTCCAGGGCACCCCAACACACCGGAAAAGCTAGACACGGATTTAAAAGCATATCTCCTGATGATGATAGAGGACTTCAAGAAGGACTTTAATAACACACTTAAAGAAATGCAGGAGAAGACTGCTAAACAGGCAGAAGACAATAAAGAGGAAGCACAAAAATCCCTTAAAGAATTGCAGGAGAACACTGCTAAAGAGTTACAAATCCTTAAAGAAAAACAGGATAACATAATCAAACAGGTAGAAGTCCTTACAGAAAAACAGGAAAACACATCCAAACAGATGATGGAAATGAACAAAACCATACTAGACCTAAAAAGGGAAGTAGACACAATAAAGAAAACCCAAAATGAGGCAACACTGGAGATAGAAACCCTAGGAAAGAAATCTGGAACCATAGATACGAGCATCAGCAACAGAATACAAGAGATGGAAGAGAGAATCTCAGGTGCAGAATATTCCATAGAGAACATCGGCACAACAATCAAGGAAAATGTAAAATGCAAAAAGATCCTAACTCAAAACATCCAAGAAATACAGGACACAATGAGAAGACCAAACCTACGGATAATAGGAGTGGATGACAATGAAGATTTTCAACTCAAAGGACCAGCAAACATCTTCAACAAAATTATAGAAGAAAACTTCCCAAATCTAAAGAAAGAGATGCCCATGAACATACAAGAAGCCTACAGAACTCCAAATAGACTGGACCAGAAAAGAAATACCTCCCGACACATAATAATCAGAACAACAAATGCTCTAAATAAAGATAGAATACTAAAAGCAGTAAGAGAAAAAGGCCAAGTAACATATAAAGGCAAGCCTATCAGAATTACACCAGATTTTTCACCAGAGACTATGAAAGCCAGAAGATCCTGGACAGATGTTATACAGACACTAAAAGAACACAAATTCCAGCCCAGGCTACTATACCCAGCCAAACTCTCAATTAACATAGATGGAGAAACGAAAGTATTCCACGACAAAACCAAATTCACACATTATCTCTCCACGAATCCAGCCCTTCAAAGGATAATAACAGAAAAAAACGAATACAAGGACAGAAACCACGCCCTAGAAACAACAAGAAGGTAATCCCTCAACAAACCTAAAAGAAGACAGCCAGAAGAACAGAATGCCAACTTTAACAACAAAAATAACAGGAAACAACAATTACTTTTCCTTAATATCTCTTAATATCAATGGACTCAACTCCCCGATAAAAAGACATAGACTAACAAACTAGCTACACAAACAAGACCCAACATTTTGCTGCTTACAGGAAACTCATCTCAGAGAAAAAGATAGACACTACCTCAGAATGAAAGGCTGGAAAACAATTTTCCAAGCAAATGGTATGAAGAAACAAGCTGGAGTAGCCATTCTAATATCTGATAAGATTGACTTCCAACCCAAAGTCATTAAAAAAGACAAGGAGGGACACTTCATACTCATCAAAGGTAAAATCCTCCAAGAGGAACTATCAATCCTGAATATCTATGCTCCAAATACAAAGGCAGCCACATTCATTAAAGAAACTTTAGTAAATCTCAAAGCACACATTGCACCTCATACAATAATAGTGGGAGACTTCAACACACCACTTTCACCAATGGACAGATCATGGAAACAGAAACTAAACAGCGACACAGAGAAACTAAGAGAAATTATGAATCAAATGGATCTGGCAGATATCTACAGAACATTCTATCCTAAAACAAAAGGATATACCTTCTTCTCAGCACCTCATGGTACCTTCTCCAAAATTGACCACATAATTGGTCACAAAACAGGCCTCAACAGATACAAAAATATTGAAATTGTCCCATGCATCCTATCAGATCACCATGGACTAAGGCTGATCTTCAATAACAAAATAAATAATAGAAAGCCAACCTTCACGTGGAAACTGAACAACACTCTTCTCAATGATACCTTGGTCAAGGAAGGAATAAAGAAAGAAATTAAGGACTTTTTAGAGTTCAATGAAAATGAAGCCACAACATACCCAAACTTATGGGACGCAATGAAAGCATTTCTAAGAGGAAAACTCATAGCTCTGAGTGCCTCCAAAAGGAAACTAGAGAGAGCACACATTAGCAGCTTGACAACATACCTAAAAGCACTAGAACAAAAGGAAGCAAATTCACCCAAGAGGAGTAGACGGCAGGAAATAATCAAACTAAGGGGCGAAATCAACCAAGTGGAAACAAGAAGAACTATTCAAAGAATCAACCAATCAAGGAGCTGGTTCTTTGAGAAAATCAACAAGATAGATAAACGCTTAGCCAGACTCACTAGAGGGCACAGGGAAAGCATCCTAATTAACAAAATCAGAAATGAAAAAGGAGACATAACAACAGATCCTGAAGACATCCAAAACACCATCAGATCCTTCTACCAAAGGCTATACTCAACAAAACTGGAGAACCTGGATGAAATGGAGAAGTTCCTAGACAGGTACCAGGTACCAAAGTTGAATCAAGATCAGGTTAATGATCTAAACAGCCCTATATCCCCCAAAGAAATAGAAGCAGTCATTAATAGTCTCCCAACTAAAAAAAGCCCAGGACCAGATGGGTTTAGTGCAGAGTTCTATCAGACCTTCAAAGAAGATCTAATCCCAGTTCTTCACAAACTATTCCACAAAATAGAAACAGAAGGTACACTCCTCCATTGTTGGTGGGATTGCAAGCTTGTACAACCACTCTGGAAATCAGTCTGGCGATTCCTCAGAAAATTGGACAAAGTACTACCGGAGGATCCAGCAATACCTCTCCTGGGCATATATCCAGAAGATGTCCCAACTGGTAAAAAGGACACATGCTCCACTATGTTCATAGCAGCCCTATTTATAATAGCCAGAAGCTGGAAAGAACCCAGATGTCCCTCAACAGAGGAATGGATACAGAAATTATGGTACATTTACACAATGGAGTACTACTCAGCTATTAAAAAGAATGAATTTATGAAATTCCTAGCCAAATGGATGGACCTGGAGGGCATCATCTTGAGTGAAGTAACACAATCACAAAGGAACTCACACAATATGTATTCACTGATAAGTGGATATTAGCCCAAAACTTAGGATACCCAAGATATAAGATACAATTTGCTAAACGCATGAAACTCAAGAAGAATGAAGACCAAAGTGTGGACACTGTGCACCTTCTTATAATTGGGAACAAAACACCCAGGGAAGGAGTTACAGAGACAAAGTTCGTAGCTGTGATGAAAGGATGGACCATTTAGAGACTGCTGTATCCAGGGATCCATCCCATAATCAGCTTCTAAACGCTGACACCATTGCATACACTAGCAAGATTTTGCTGAAAGCACCCAAATATAGCTGTCTCTTGTGAGATGATGCCGGGGCCTAGCAAACACAGGAGTGGATGTTCACAGTCAGCTATTGGATGTATCACAGGGCTCCCAATGGAGAAGCTAGAGAAAGTACCCAAGGAGCTAAAGGGATCTGCAACCCTATTGTTGGAACAACATGATGTACTAACCAGAACCCCGGAGCTCTTGTCTCTAGCTGCATATGTATCGAAAGATGACCTAGTCGGCCATCAATGGAAAGAGAGGCCCATTGGACTTGCAAACTTTATATGCCCCAATATAGGGGAATGCCAGGGCCAATAGAATGGGAATGGGTGGGTAGGGAAGTGGGGGGCGCTATGGGGGACTTTTGGGATAGCATTGGAAATGTAATTGAGGAAAATATGTAATAAAAATATTAAAAATTAAAAAAAAAAGAAGTGGGTATAGAAAATTCACTAAAATCCACACAGGCACAGGGATGATAGAGACAAAGACACAGACCCTCTGATACTTCTCTTTCTCCATTATTTGTGAAAACTCAGTACTTTCCTTTGTGTTTAAAATATTTCAAACAGGGAAGGGAGTGCACACTATGCTGTTGTTGGTAAGTATAAGTTTTCATTGGGAAATATTGTCTTGAATTTGAAGATTGTACTTGAAATTGAGAATTTTAATTAAAATTAATTTTAAATTAAGTTTAAATTTAAATCTTTCTCTTTTGTCTAGCTTTGTAAAAATGACATTTATTACATTAACATTGAAAACAATAATTTACTCAGATATAATGATATACATCTGAGAGATCAAATCTTTTGGGTTCAGACTCTATCTTAGAAAACCTGATCTAAGGTTTAACTCGAGCTACCTAACAAACCAATACTTAGCACTAGTTTCCAGGATACCCCCACCCCAACAAAACCTGACTCTAGCACCAGTTTCCAGGTTATTCCCCAACAAATCTGCACCAACTTTCTAGGTTACAAGCCTACCCTGGCACTTCACTTTCTAATATCCACCAATCAGGAAATAAAGCAGAAGTTAAGTTTATGGTTTGGCTCCCAGCTCCAGCCAATTATATTAAAGGCCATAATGGCCCCCTAGCCAGATGTGTACCAGACTAGACTCCCCCTTCCTTCTTGCCTCTACAAATGCTTGACTGAAACTGGGCTCAGAGCCCCCTCCCGTTTTTTGATGATGTGGCCCAAGCTCGAGCTTGAATAAAGAGACCCTAATGCAATTGCATGTGGATCAGCTCCTTGGTAGTTTTTTTGGGGTTCACAAATGTTTTCTGGCACAACACATGTATTGAAATGGCACCCTGAAACCTCATGTATATTTACATTAGTTTGTCAATTAAATTTTTAAAATAGTCAGCACTCATGGCTGGAGAAATGGCTCAGCTGTTAAGAGTACTGACTGCTCTTCCAGAGGTCCTGAGTTCAAATCCCAGTAACCACATGGTGGCTCACAACCATCCACAATGAGATCTGATGCCCTTTTATGGTGTGTCTGAAGACAGCTACAGTATACTTACATATAACAAATAAATAAAACTTTGGGCCAGAGAGAGTGGGGTCGGAGTTAGAAGAAAAAAAGAAAAATAGCCAGCACTCAGAAGTCAGAGGCAGGCAGATCTCTCGGAGTTTAAGGCCTGCTTCATCTACATAGTGAATTACAAACCAGCCATGGTTATAAGAGAAAGACTACGATTAAATTATATTTCATTAAATTTAAGTTTTAAATTTAATTTTAAAAAATACACATCCTGAATTCAGTGTGATTGACATTCTGGATGCCCCTCAAAAAAGAACCATTTTCCAGAGGTATTAAAATGATGCTTTCTGTTTGCTGAAGTACCATCCATACCAAACAAGACATGAAATCAACCTTGGCTCTCCACAGACTTAAGAACTGAGCAGGAGAACATGGTGCATATCCATCCACAGTGGCATATTACTCTGCCATAAAAGAATGAAATTCTGTTATCTGCAGCAACCAGGGTGGAACTGAAACACATTACTCGCAGTGAAATAAGTCAGGTGCGAGGAAAACAAATATACATTTTCACTTCTCTACAGAAGCTAAAGTGTTGACCTTTCAGAAATGAAGAGAATCAGGGCTATCAGGGGCTGAGAAGGGTTTGTGAAAGGGGCAAGGGAGATGTTATTGTTAGTGAGTGTAGGGGAGAGGCAATTAGATAGGAGGAATCCCAGTAGGGAAAGTGGGCAGCTAGTTGTAAGAAAGTATTAGGCTTCTTGTAGAAGCTATCCTCTTAGGCAGTGGTTCTCAACCTTCCTAATGCTGCCTCATGTTATGGAGACCTCCAACCATAAAACTATTCTTGCTGCTAACTCATAACATAGGCAAGGAGCTAAGTAAAGGGTAACTAAGAAAGACTACACTGCACATATGGGAGGCTGGGATAGTTAACTCTCTGACATGGTAAATCTGAAAACTGGTCACATAATGTGAGACCACAGGGAGTGTCCTATAACTAACCACAGATGAGACACTTGGAAGGTTGGAGGGTAGGGGCACTGTCAAGATGGTGAACAATGCATGAATGTCACATGCTCATCTTCCTGGTTGGGCCATGAAGTATATCGGTCTTTCATTGGCTCAGCTCATGACAATGCAGAGCATTAACCAAATTTCTGTAGAAATTACCTTAGCTGTTGTCCAGTTTCTGATATTGTCCTGTAAATATCCTTGATAAAAGAAATGCAATGACTTTTTCCTCTGTTGTAAACCTCTCCTAACTCTCAAGAGTCCTCTTGCTTTTACTCAATTTTTTTTTCACATTTCTGCAGTAATTCTTACTAAAATCAGCCTCTGCTTTGCACAGCTCAACAAAAGTTCACATCTTTAATCTTTATTAGCATGAGACAATAAACTGCAGCCACAATCCATCTTTGATGACTACAGGTGTTTGGCATGTTGGTTCCTTGAGTCATGTACAACTAACTGTGCCATGAAAGGTTCCATCAGCAAGGAAGGAAGGGAGGGAGGGAGGGAGGGAGGAAAAGGAGAGTGGAGAGAAGGGAAGGGGGGAAGAGAGTGCTTAGCACACTGTATTATGGAGCAGGTGTTTCAAATGTCACACATTCTAGGGAGCATATCTCATGGTCACTGACTCATACCAGGTGCCAGCAGAAATTCCTTCATCACATGTAAAAAAAATAATTGAATTGATGGAATCAGTGTGGTATTGATATCAGATGATATCTTTCAACATTCTACTTAATAGAAAATTTGCAGATATCCTGCCCAAGATCAGAAAGGAACTTGCTATCTTACATTTTTTAATTAAGTTATTTTATTTATTTACATTCCAAAAGTTGCCCCCTTACTTATCCTCCTCCCTGTGTTCCTCACCTCATCCCCTTCCCCCCCCCCAGCCACCTCTGAGATTGTGCTCTCCCAGCCTGCTACCCACCCCCACCCCACCCCACCAGCATCCCTCTTCCCTGGGGCATCAAGTTTCCGCAGGATTAACCACACCCTCTCCCACTGAGGCCATGCAAGGCAGTCCTCTGCTACACTTGTGTCCAGGACTACAACCAGCTGATGTATGCTCCTTGGTTTTTAGTTTAGTCTCTGGAAGCTCTGAGGGCTTTGGGTTAGTTGACACTGTTGTTCTTCCTATGGGGTTGCAATCCTCTTCAGCTCCTTTAGTTCTTCCTCTAACTCTTCCATATTGGTCCCCGACCTCAATCCAATGGTTGGATGTAAGTATCTGCATCTGTCTCAGTCAGTTGCTAGTAGAGCCTCTCAGAGGACAGCCATACCAGGCTCCTGTCTGCAAACACAACATGGCATCAGCAACAGTGTCAGGATTTGGTGTGCAGTACATGGGATGGATCCCAAATTGGGCCGATCACTGGATGGCCTTTCTCTCAGTCTCTGCTCATTTTTGTCCTTTACTTAGAAACAATTCTGGATTAAAAATTTGAAGATGGGTGGGTGGACCTCTGTCTCAAATGGGGCCCTGTCTATCTACTAGAGATGGTCTATTCCAGTGCCTTCTCTCCACTGTTGGGCATTTTGGCTAATGTCATCCCCATTGAGTCCTGGTAGCCTCTCATATCCCAGGTCTCTGGGACTTTTTAGAGGTTTCCCCTGTCCTCATCCCCGAATGCTGCATATTTCGATTCATTCTCCTGGCCCTCTGAGTGTCTCTTCTGTCTGCCCCATACCTGATCCTGCCCCTCTTCCTTCTCCCACCCAGGTTCCTCCCTCCCTCTGCCTCCCATGATTATTTTGTTTCCCTTCTTAGTGGTTTTAGGTATTCACACTCTGTCCTTCCTTCTTGTTAAGCTTCCTAGGTCTGTGAGTTGTATCATGGATATTCAGTACTTTTTGGCTAATATCTACTTATCAGTGAGCACATACCATCCATGTCTTTTGGGATCTGGGGGTCCCAGCTAGGGCAGCTATTTGGGTAGGGGCCTCCTCTGTGTCCCTGGTTATGGCAGATCTTCTGGGAGACAGGGAGGCTGTGGGATGTGGGGGAGGAGCGGGCAGGCTGGTCTTCCCAGGTGAGGGTACAGACAGAAAGGGAGATGGGGGTCTCCACTATCTTCCATTTTAAAAAAAAATTTCAATTCAATTCAAAAGGTTACTTTTGCCATTGAATTCTCCAAGAATCTCTATCAAGAGATAAATATTAATTAGATAAGCGAATCACAGATATTTATGGTGTGGGGCAAGGGGCAGTGACTACAAAGAAGAGGGTGAGAGATGTTTCTTTAAGAGAGGAATGGAGAGGAAGATGAGCTCCTAGCTGTGAGAGGCAAACTGAAGGAAGTGGCTGGCTTCAGAATGTTAATACCATCACTGCAATTTAGTTTTAATATAAGTAATTAATCAACTTTTGTCACTTTCTGCAATGCACTCCGAACATTCTGTATGAGGCTCGCCCTTCATGTGCTCCTTCAAGTTTAAAAGCCTTAGGCTTTCAGAACTTGCCTTGTGACATTGGCAAGGCCCCCTTTTTTATAGACTAATTAACATGCCAAGAATTTCAAACCAGCAAGAGATACAATGGTATTATTTTCCAGTATCAGAGACGTTTTTCATACCCTGCTTCAAACACCTTGAACACATTGGTCTTCTCTTCTCAACACCACTCAGCTGACTATAATAACGAACCTCAAATTTGTTTCGGAACACCCCTTCCTGCCCGCTGAAGTTCAGGTGAGGAAATACTATCTCACTGTGCAATCTCTCCCTGTAGACCCTTTTCAATGGTATCACCAAGAAGGAATATACCCACACTCCTAGAGATTAAGTTACATACATACGCTAAGCCAAGGGCCACACCAGCCTGGAACAAATGATGACACATATATGAGCAGGCACACGCAGCCCCTCCTGTTGTGCTTGTAAGTCTTGGAGGATCTGGAACATTCAGTTCTGGTTTTGAGTTAGAAGAACTACTAAACTGCTACCCAGTCTTTTAAGGCTGAAATTGCAAATGCACCAATACAGAACTCAAGTGCCTGCTGCCACTGACATATAAAACACGGTCTACAGACAAGAGCATCTCCCGTTACCTGGAACTTGCTGCATAAGAGATAGTCTTAATATGTTTTTGTTAGCATTTGTATCGTGTGTGTAGATTTCCTTTTTTTGTGGGGGATAGGGGCGAAAAATGGAACCCAGTGAAGATAATGGTCACCCAAGATAGAGTAAGGTGAGCATTTAGGGAATCCCTTTCTGTCTTCTTTCTCTATGGCTTATGTTTTCCTATGCAAATACCATGGAAAATGAAAAGAGTTACAATTCTCACTTCGTGAGGTACAAGGACTCCCACCTCCATAGAACATGGCTGTACTGGCAGTTTTATGTCAGTTTGACCCATCAACTAGAGTTATCTGAAAGGGGTGAACCTCAACTGACAAATGCCTTCATAAGATCTGTCTATAAGACATTTTCTTAATTAGTGATTGATGTGGGAGAGCCCAGCCCATTATGGATGGTTTCATCCCTGGACTGGTAGGTAGCCCTGGGTTCTATAAGAAATCTTCCTGAGCAAGCCCACAGAAGCAAGCCATAAGCAGCACCCTTCCCTGGCATCTGCATTAGACCCTGCCTCCAGGTTTCTGCCTTGTGTGAGTCCCTGTCCTGACTTTCTTCAATGATGTACAGCAATATGAACGTGCAAACCAAATAAACCCTTTCCTCCCAGATTTGGTTGTTGGTCATGGTGTTTCATCGCAGCAATAGAAACCCTAAGTAAAACCATGGCTCAAGGCCTCCTGGCCTACATACACTTAATTTTCCGCAAAGTCAAGCAAGGTGAATCAGAACTGTAAAGATGGCTCTCAGAGGGAGAGAGATAAATTACTAGCCCGGAGATTCCTTTAGTCTAGTTTGACTTTTCATTTCTGTCATCCCCAAAGTGACCAGGTTCTCCCAGGGTGCTTTGCTCCTTGCTCAGTGACCCATCCATAAACAACAAGCTCAGGGCATCCCCTTGCTGCAGAACTAGGCTTGTTACTTCAAAGCCACTCTTTGGAATCGCCCTTTCAGTTTGCTTAGGTCAATCTCCCAAAGACACATCTGTCAAAGCTCCGGGGGGCCTGGGCACAAATGAACTCTAAAATCTTCTCTTCCCTCACAATCTTACAGTGAAAACACAAACCTTTCTCCTGGCAGAATTGCTCCAGGTGTGACTGCCTCTTCTGCATCTCTCAGAAAACAAAAGTTCAGTCAACATCACTTTAGTATGAAATGGGTTGATCTTCTGCAGGAGGCAAAACCGTGTATGAGCACCACCTGGCAGGAAAGGGGTGGAGACAGGGGAGGGGCGTGGAAGGGGAGAAGGGAAGGGGAGGGGCCAGGAGGGGTGTGGAATTTCTGGAGAGGAAGCCAAGATGAAGGACATGGAATCAGTGCCACCCATGTTAGCAAACAGCAGATTGCCTAACAAAATAAAAATCTCACTTCACCAATTAAAAAACATGTTATAATGCATATTAGTGTATACGTCAGAAGCGCCTCCTACACAACAAATTTAGGCATGTTTTATTGGCAGTGGAAGGTATATTTAATCTTTGGTCCGATAATTCTAGGTGTGACCCTAAGGATGTAACCTGCAGCTCACAGAAAGGAAGATTTGTAGCCTCGCAGTTGATAATGTCAAGTATACAGTAATTATTAAGGAAGGCACCCTCACTTGGCAAGCTGGTGAAGGAAAAGGTTAGCATACACGGAGAAGGGCTTACTGCAAATCGGCATGTAAAGACACAATCGCTTATTCATGGGAATGCATGAACACTGACAAAAGTCTAGACGCAAATCAACAGTGAGTGTCCAGGAGGAGAAGGGTAGTAAATAAAATGTGAGGAAGCTTTATCATTATGAAATTAATTTTTATGTATACAAGTACAGTGTATTCATTTCAATAGATCATACATTAAACATACACATAAAGAAAAATTAATAACCTCCTGATTTGTACCTCACCATTTCTACCTTCTCCAACGTATGTTTTGTCTCCTTCCACATTTTATGCTCATTAATTTAAATCAAGTCATGTTTGTAAGATCTTATTTATAATACTTAGCACTTACAGGGTGTTTTATATTTATTTTATTTCTTTTAATTTTGTGTGTGTGTGTGTGTGTTTGGGTGCACACTCACATGCATCCAAACCATCTCCCAAGCCCTGGCACCTATGGTCTTTATATTTAAAAAATTGCTGTTTTTAGATAAGTGTATATCTACCTTTTGTTAATGGGCGTATCTGGCAAATGGTTTCTTTATAGATTTTAGTAGTTGGAGAATATAGCTTCTTCACATATTTGATTTTTGTCATTATTTACATTTTAAGACATTTTATTATAAAACTAAAAACCTGATTTTTCCAAATTCTTTATTTTTATACTACATTATGGTAGAAGAGTGAAAAGAACAAAACTAACTCCTCTACTGAGGCTCTTCACCAAGGTTACTAATCTCATACAGAAGGAAGAGCCACCTCCCAAAGACCGACTGCCTACATCTGGATTTTGGAGGAGAAACACTGAATACAGTGGTAGGGCTGGGTCACTGCTGGATCTCACAGTAAAATATTGGAGACAAACCCTACTCTCCTAACTGCAGGTCATCAGGTTCTGAGTTTCCTAGGAAAGAACACCTTCAGTCTTGCTGGGGAAAAATCCTGGCTGCTGCAATGTTCAGTTCAAACAATGCAACAACACCCAACAGTTTATTGCATTCTTCTCTTCTGTACAAAACCAAGCCACTGCCCTCCTGTGCTTGGTACCTGCAACTTCAAGACTACTTGAGCAAGTTCTTTCTTTTTTTTTTTTTTAATATTTTTTATTAGGTATTTTTCTCAATTACATTTCCAATGCTATCCCAAAAGTCTCCCATATCCTCCCCCCCACTCCCCTACCCACCCACTCCCACTCTTTTGGCCCTGGCATTCCCCTGTACTGGGGCATATAAAGTTTGCATGTCCAATGGGCCTCTTTTTCCAGTGATGGCCGATTAGGCCATCTTTTGATACATACGCAGCTAGAGTCAAGAGCTCCAGGGTACTGGTTAGTTCATATTGTTGTTCCACCTATAGGGTTGCAGATCCCTTTAGCTCCTTGGGTACTTTCTCTAGCTCCTCCATTGGGGGCCCTGTGATCCATCCAATAGCTGACTGTGAGCATCCACTTCTGTGTTTGCTAGGCCCCGGCATAGTCTCACAAGAGACAGCTATATCTGGGTCCTTTCAGCAAAATCTTGCTAGTGTATGCAATGGTGTCATCGTTTGGAGGCTGATTATGGGATGAATCCCTGGATATGGCAGTCTCTAGATGGCCATCCTTTCGTCACAGCTCCAAACTTTGTCTCTGTAACTCCTTCCCTGGGTGTTTTGTTCCCAATTCTAAGAAGGGGCGAAGTATCCACACTTTGGTCTTCGCTAAAAGAATCCAGTGGAAAAAAGACAGCATTTTCAACAAATGGTGCTGGCAGAACTGGTGGTTATCATGTAGAAGAATGCAAATTGATCTATTCCTATATCCTTGTACTAAGTGGATTAAGGAACTCCACATAAAACCAGAGACACTGAAACTTCTGGAGGAGAAAGTGGGGAAAAGCCTCGAAGATATGGGCACAGGGGAAAAATTCCTGAATAGAACAGCAATGGCTTGTGCTGTAAGATCGAGAATTGAAAAATGGGACCTCATGAAACTGCAAAGTTTCTGTAAGGCAAAAGACACCGTCAATAAGACAAAAAGGCCACCAATAGATTGGGAAAGGATCTTTACATATCCTAAATCAGATAGGGGACTAATATCCAATATATATAAAGAACTCAAGAAGGTAGACTCCAAAAAATCAAATAACCCCATTAAAAATGGGGCTCAGAGCAAAACAAAGGGGAATACCAAATGGCTGAGAAGCATCTGAAAAAAATGTTCAGCATCCTTAATCATCAGGGAAATGCAAATCAAAACAACCTTGAGATTCCATCTCACACCAGTCAGAATGGCTAAGATAAAAAATTCAGGGGACAGCAGATGCTAGCGAGGATGTGGAGAAAGAGAAACACTCCTCCATTGTTGGTGGGTTTGCAAGCTTGTCCAAACACTCTGGAAATCAGTCTGGCACTTCCTCAGAAAATTGGACATAGTACTAGTGGAGGATCCCGCAATACCTCTCCTGGGCATATATCCAGAAGATGTCCCAACCGGTAAGAAGGACACATGCTCCACTATGTTCATAACAGCCTTATTTATAATAGCCAGAAGCTGGAAAGAACCCAGATGCCCCTCAACAGAGGAATGGATACAAAAAATGTGGTACATTTATACAATGGAGTACTACTCAGCTATTAAAAAGAATGAATTTATGAAATTCCTAGGCAAATGGTTGGACCTGGAGAGCATCATCCTGAGTGAGGTAACACAATCACAAAAGAACTCAAATGATATGTACTCACTGATAAGTGGATATTAGCCCAGAAACTTAGTATACCCGAGATATAAGATACAATTTGCAAAACACATGAAACTGAAGAAGTACTTGAGCAATTTCTGAAAAACTATCTTTCAACTCTCAAAAGAGAAAGTCATTACATTTGTTAGAAGGAAAGTGGGGGTTGGGTATCCAGTTGCTCATTAAATAAATGGTCCTTTCTTCTGCCTCTTGATGATCGTCCACACTATATGATGGTTAGCATTTCTGATGTCTGAGAATTCCCAGAACTTGGCAGTAGAGTCACTGAAAACCTCATGGGTTCTACATACACACACTCCAAATGGACCTATCTTTGCTCTGAAAAATAGAGGAACATTGATTTACCTGCTTTCCACTATCCTGTGTCACAGTCTGGATTTTCGGATGTTTCTTGTCTCTCTTTGATAGCGTGGACACCTTACAACTTCAGAGTAGTTGTTAGTGTCCTTGCTTTGTCCCGGCTTGTGAGGGGTATAATTGGGCAGAGGCATCATTCCTCTTACTGCCCATCTCACCAATGAAAGAGCCTCTTATTAGCACAGGAAAGATTCCTGTTTGCTTTCTTGGGTGAAGATAGAAATTGATTCTCCTCTAATTGGAAACAGCCTGTCATATTTATATTTCTTCATGTTCTCAGCATGAGTTCTCATTAAATGATGTCCTTCCGTCTCTAAATGCCTGGTACACACAAAGTTCAAAATTCTGAAGTAGAAAACCACAAAACAAATGCTACTTCCTCTTTTCCTCTGGAGTTCCTTTGATGCTTCAGTCAGTGTATACTAACTCCATTAGGCAGGGAAGAGAAACAAAGAGAGAATGTGATGCCAGGTGTATTGAAGGGGATGGTGGCAGGAAAAGCTCATATATGTACATAAAGTAGTGATTTCAACCCAAAGTTTTCTTTTGAATGCAAAGTGAAAAGTAATAGGAATTAAAATCCTCAGGATTTTAGTGTATGCTATGCCTACAATACCTGATAATGTGTGGCTCTATCAACTTTCTAAATAAGTAGGCATTTCCTTTGATATCCACAATTGTTTTAGGGTCTTATGTTGAGTGGTTACTCTAGTAGATGGCAGAGACCCCAGAAAACATGCTGCACAAGGCACACACCAGCAAGCATGTTTAGGGCGCCCGTCTGGGTCTCACACATGTAGTTTATGCATATTCAAGAGAGCAGAAAAGGAGAAGGAGCACACAGGGGAAGGTAAGAATGGCAAGCATCGTACTGGAGCGCTCTTTTAATTAACAGGAGCTAATGAGGGTCTGTGTCCTCGGTGAAAGGAGTTGTTTTCTGGTGAGGACGTTCAGCACCATTGTAATAAATAAAACTAGTTGAAGCTTCAGGGAACAAGAGGTAAATTCCAGAGATAATTTTATTTTCTACCTAGGATTTAAATAACTGAAAAGGAAGAAAATAAAAAAGAGATTTCTTGTTTTCTGACTAACAAATAGTACTTTATACAGAAGCCCAAAACAAAATATGGAGAGTCAACTCAGTGCCATACAAAAACACGTCTGTAGGTTCATGTTATGACAATCTGGGTGTTAGAGAAAGAAGGAAGAGGAGAAGGAGGAGGGGGAGAGGGAGGAGGAGGGATGTGAAAATAAGATATACAAGTGAGCTAAGGGACAAAATGTTATCAAACAAAAAAGTGTCACAGGGACAAAATATTTCATTTGCTTGTCAGTGTTACTAGTTTTTGTTCTCAAAGCTCTGTCCCATAAGTCTCCACATACTGGGCTGAGGTTCTCAATATCTCCAGGGACAGGGTGTCTCTGCAGTGGGACAAGCTTTTCTAGATTGTTTGTAAGGTACTGGGTTCACACTTGAAAACCCCAATCTTCCAATTGAAAGAGCCATAGTCTCAGAAGAGAAAGAATGCGTTTCGCATCAATCTCAAAGATAGGCTTTCAGCTACCCACTGGCCAAGCACAGAGCACTGTGTAAACCTCAAATGCAGAGGTAAGGGATAGCAAAGAGGAGGAAACAGGAGAGATGGAGCAGGAGGATTACACAGATCAGGGAGGGGCTAGAAGGAACTCAAACCCCTTCTGTCCTGAGCATCTCTGACACAGATAGCTTTTTTCAGTAGAAAGACACAGAAACCAGAAAAGCTAGGGGCAAAACATGGCAGAGGCTTGAGGGTCACTGTGCTTCAGAAACTCTTGGAGAAGGATGTCACCTTAGTGAATTATGGCAGTCTGCACTAAAGCAGAGTGGATCTACTTTAAGCTGATAATGCCCCACAGTCCCTCACTCTCCACTGCAGAACAAGATGAAATTAATCTGTGATGTCCTGGGGTCCATTCAAAGGGAACAAAGATACTCCAGTGTGTAAAGAGTTCTAGGGTTTTGTTTGATTGTTTGTTTGTTTGTTTGTTTGTTTGTTATCCATGCCTTGGGGAAAGGAGCATAGCTGTAAGATGAAGTTCAGCCAAAGTGGTGAGCAAAACACTAAAGGAGATGATGGAGGGAGAGTGTGATGTTCATTATATTGGGCAAATACCTGATTGCCACGGATTCTTTGAGTTTGCCAAGAAACCAGCTCTAGAGACAGGATTGGCCCATCCACTTCAGACCAAAGCATGTTATCAAGTGTCCTTCAAGGCCCCTTTTGGAGGGGATGGGTTGCCCTCTAACTCTGCAACAGAGAGAGAGGAGAACAACAAAATGGCCCAAGGGTAAGACCGCTGCGCTCCTGGGGACAGCCAGAAGGAGAACCATTTCCAACAGAGGTCACTATTGTTTATCCCATGATATAAAAGAAACTCCAGTAGGTAAAAGAAGCTGTAAGTTCAGCCATAAGAAGCTTATTCATGGAGAATGTTCAGTGGGGAACTTCAACCAGCTCCCTCAGCTTCCCTAGTCAAATGCTGTGTGTCTATAAGCCCCTGATTTGATGATGAACGTAGCTCTAATCTGTTGCTATTGATTTTTTATTAGAAGCCCTGCCCCACAGGGGGAATTCTACTCTGCCACGGTCTCTCTCTCTATTGGAAACTCTAGCTGGCTGCCTTCAAGAAGCTTCCCCAGTTATTTCTGCTGGATGTTTTGAGCACCTCCCCGAATTTGATGTAGTTTTGCCATCTTTCTATTTCTTGATGTTTATTATTTTACTTTTGGTTTACTGCATGCTTAATAAACATTCATTCAAAACAATAGGTGATAAAAGCAATAGGTGATAACTTATACCATAGAAATACATCCAGACAAACAAAGGGAGACACCACAGAAGGCCATCTAGGTGTAGCTGCTTGTTCTGGGCTATGAACACAAAGTGCTTTTTTTTTTTTTTCATCTATATGGCTACATGGAGATAGAAGGCACTTGTAAGGGCCACCAACCCATACAGGAACCTTAGCTAACTAAAGTTAAGACCTTATTTGGTTAATGACTGAGTGAACTCAAACAGAAAAGATGGAGCTGATGAGTGGCTAATGGGATAACAGTGACTACTTGTGTGTATATGGGCCCTATATGTACATCCGGTGTATATCAGATAGAGAGACACTGAAGAGATGAGACATTGTACTACTGTGGGAGACATAAGGACTGTATTAGAGCAAGCTTTTTTTACAGAACAGTAGGAGATTTATGGACTCTTGACATGTAGAAACAGAACAGAAGTGTTCCAGGTGGCAGAAAGAGGTCAGTCATCAATTAAGAAAGGGGGAGATGTGGGTCAGCAAACAGAAAAAGGTCTAATTTGGCTGAAATATGAGATCCTCTTGAAATACCCTGCATTTTCTACCTGAGCCCTGTGCTTTGTTCTGTGTAATGGGAAGGGTTTTATAAACACAATATAAAATCTATTCTGATCTATGTGATGGATGTCCAATTTCTAAATCCACTGCTTTGATCCTCTCTGTCTGCCTGCTTCCTGTTCTTTAATTCTAGTGTAGTAGCTAAGCTCACTCCTAATGATGCCTCTAGTGGAAAATGATTTTTCTCTCTGGCTATCCTCAGAATCAGCTCACAACCATCAGCATCTATCCTTCCATCAGATGCTAGGAGAGCCTTCAGAACCTGCCTACCCCCACTTGCTAGGATGGAAACACCTCCAACATGGAAGGCAGTTTAGTGGCATCCAGCCACAGGTGCTTCAGATAGGCAACTTTGGCCTCTTAGCCTATCACTTTCTTGACCTCTCATTCACTCACTTAGAACAAAATGTGATATACATTTGATAACAAAAATATTTGTGTATGTATATGTGTGTGAATATACATGTGAGTACACATCAAAGCTAGACATTGATGTCAAAGGTCACCTACAACCTTCCATGATCACCTACAACCTTATATTTTTTTAAACATAATTGCTCATTAAGACTGGTTAGAATAGATGATCTATCTAGCAGGCTTCTCGGGTACTCCCGTCTCTGCCTCTTCTCCTTCTGGGTTTACAGGGACACACTGCCAGACCTGTCCCCGTATGTGGGTGCTGGGTTATAGAGCAAGCACATTACCATCTGAGCCATTCCCTGGCCCTCAAAATATTTTTAGATACATGAATGAGTGGCAGACACACCTATGCATTTCTTTTCTTTTTTTTTTAAGATTTATTTATTTATTATATGTAAATACACTGTAGCTGTCTTTGTCTTCAGACGCACCAGAATTGGGCATCAGATCTCATTACGGGTGGTTGTGAGCCACCATCTTAAACATGATTGTATAACAGAATTGAGGGAAGGCCTGTTAGATACAGATTACCAGGCTCCACCTAAGAGATTCTGTCAGTGGTTCTGGGACCTGGGGAGCTGAGAATCTTCATCTGAAACCATGGCCTGTAGGATATCCAGGCTCTTGGTAGAAGGGATACAATCTGAGTGCTAGTATTCTATATCAATATGGAAAGCCCTGGATATTTCAAAAATTACCTAAAATGAAATGGTATCATTAATTGTTTTGCCTGCCACTCACCAAGAGGCATTTAGAAAGTAGTAATTCCTATTATATATGTTGCAATAACAATAATGTAAATTATAGGCATTTAAAGTTTCTGCTAGAAGAGATCAAAATGTCACTAAGAATTCCAAGAAACAGAGAGATGTCTGAATGAATGTGAATTATCACTTCTAATTCAAAGTTTGATCTTTCAATAATAGAATAAGATTTTTCTTTTTTGAGCTTTTAATATTTTATATGCCTTTAAAAAGTAAAGTACACACACACACACACACACAGTAAGACTAGAGAAGTAGCAGAAAGTGAAAATGTGCTCAGAATAACCCAAAGAACAAAGGCATGCCAAAGGTCTTAAAAGACCCCGCCTATAGGAGCCCGGTGACCCCTGTGGGATCCATTGAAGCGATAAAACAACAAAACATGGCACAGGATACAGCCCAGAGAACAAGAGTAGCATGACCAGCTTCATGTGGATATAAATAAATGTGTAAAAACTAATTAAATATAAATAAATGGGGGAAGGTTGTACTTTTTACAGATACATTCCAAGTATTCCAAGTGATATATTTAGACATTTTCTCACAAAACATGGCTTTAACCTTGTACCAGCAACAGACTGTACTTAATATCTTGATTCCACATAATGGGGGAATATAGGAATAAGATTTTCTGAAAGCCACAATATTTACTATTTTACTCTAACCTGGCCTATTTTAATATCACAGTAAAGCAAAAAAAAAAAAAAGCCAAACTATCTCTTCTGGAATGGCTGAGACATAGACATAGATTCTCTATGTTTCTTCCCATTGTCATGAATCCATTTGTAGACTCCAAAATGCATTATTCTTACTTTCCCCCTACATGATTCTCCTTCACTCTTTGTCTCCCACCCCTGTCTCTCTCTGTCTCTGTCTATGTGTGTCTTTGTGTGTTTGTGTGCCAAGTCCTATAAAGATCCATATTTCTAGTTCATCTTCTTGTTACTCTAAAAAACAGAGCAGTCTAACATTTTTATTGCAGTTTTGTTTTGTGTAGCCCTGACTGCCCTGGAACTCCCTCTTTAAAACAGGCTAGAATGGAAGTCAGAAATCCACCTACCTCTGCCTCCCAAGTGCTAGGATTAAAGTCATGTGCCATCACCACCTGGCTTAATTTAAAACAAAAAACAAAACAAAAAACAAAAAACCCTCTTAAACCTACAGATACAGAGATCTATTACCCCTCATCAAAAAAATAGCTTCTTTTCTTTTTGCAGCAGAGACTATTACAGAGAGCCACAGCTGGTCAAAATGCATAACATAATTGATAGTGGGCTGCTCAATCCTAATTGAGTCATTTACCGTGCAACCTCTACACCTAAGGTCCAGAAAAATACTGAAGAAAGTGGGGGAAGGAAAGATTGTATGTAAGACCCAGAGAACGTGGATTCTGCTGTAAGATAGTGTCTTCAAGACACGACAGGGAAGCTGAACCTGTGAAATTGCAACAGTATGGTTGACTGGACAGGACCTCTGTCATCAGAACAGAGCTGACAATGCCAGTGTAGGTAGGGGAAGTCTCACAAGGTCCTATCCCTAGATGAAGAACTACAGGTAGTCAGTGGCTGATGAGACAGGGAGATTCAGTTGGCTCCAGGGATGCGCTCCCTGATAGACTATCCAGCCTCATGTGTTCAGTCCTAAATACAGGTACATAGGAGCAACACTACATAGACTCGGTAGGTTGTGTGTAAATATACATATACATGTAACCATTATAATTAAAGAAAAAAAGATCATGAATTCGAGAGGAAAGGAGTAGGGACATCGGAAGCGTTGGAGTGAGAGGAGCCATAGAAATGAAATAAATAACAATGGTCCCCCAAACCCAATGGGTTTTGAAGGCACCAGGCATGCGTGTGGTGCAGATGTATATGTAGGTGAAACACCCATACACATAAAGTCTTTTTCTATTCATGTTTGAAATTTTTGAACTCTATAATACTGATGTCAATTTCTGTGTTCAACAATAGCAATTATTAGACTGTTCCTGGATTTCTTTAATCCATAGCACCAGAAAGCATTTATGAGGCAAAAGACTTTGCTTGATAATTTGAAACAAGTATGTATACACTATAAAGGTGTATAGCACACATATGGCTTCATACACCTCTAAACCTTAAGTTTGTTAATATTCTTGTATCAATAGATGCCCAGGAGTGTAATTCTAATTATTCCTAATATATAGTATAGTAATAGTCATCTGAATATATAATAAATATTATGCATTTATTTGAATATCTCAGACGACTATTTTAGCTGCATCTAAAATACATCTTTTTATTTCTCAGAACCAGACTGCACATCAAATTATCAGCAAAATGTCTGACACAGCTTTTTTTCTTCTTTTTTTTATTAGATATTTTCTTCATTTACATTTCAAATGCTATCCCAAAAGTCCCCTATATGCACACCCCCCCCCCGAGCACCCTGCTCCCCAACCCACATCCACTCCTGCTTCCTGGCCCTGGCATTCTCCCGTACTGGGGCATATGATCTTCACAAGATCAAGGGCCTCTCCTCCCATTGATGGCCGATTAGGCCATCCTCTGCTACATACACAATTAGAGACACAGCTCTAGGCGTACTGGTTAGTTCATATTGTTGTTCCTCCTATAGGGTTGCAGATCCCTTTAGCTCCTTGGGTACTTTCTCTAGCTCCTTCTTTACAGACCCTGTGTTCTATTCAATAGATGACTGTGAGCATCCACTTCTGTGTTTGCCAGGCACTGGCATAGCCTCACAAGAGATAGCTATATCAGGGTCCTGTCAGCAAAATCTTTCTGGCATATGCAATAGTGTCTGGGTTTTGTGGTTGTATATGGGATGGATCCCCAGGTGGTGTAGTCTCTGGATGGTCCTTCCTTCCATCTCAGCTCCAAACCTTGTCTCTGCAACTCCTTCCATGGGTGTTTTGTTCCCCACTCTAAGAAGGAACAAAGTATCCACACTTTGGTCTTCCTTCTTTAGTTTCATGTGTTTTGCAAATTATATCTTGGGTATTCTAAGTTTCTGGGCTAATATCCACTTATCAGTGAGTGCATATCATGTGTGTTCTTTTGTGATTGGGTTACCTCACTCAGGATATCCTCCAGATCCATCCATTTGCCTAAGAATTTCATAAATTCATTGTTTTTAATTGTTTAGTAGTACTCCATTGTGTAAATGTACCACATTTTCTGTATCCATTCTTCTGTTGAGGACATCTGGGTTCTTTCCAGCTTCTGGCTATTATAAATAAGGCTGCTATGAACATAGTGAAGCATTGTCCTTATTATCAGTTGGAGCAGCTTCTGGGTATATGCCCAGCAGAGGTATTGCTGGATCTTCCGGTAGTACTATGTCCAATTTTCTGAGGAACTGCCAAACTGATTTCCAGAGTGTTTGTACCAGCTTGCAATCCCACCACAATGTAGGAGTGTTTCTCTTTCTCCACATCCTTGCCAGCATCTGCTGTCACCTGAATTTTTTAACTTAGCCATTCTGACTAAACTAAATAGTTCTTCAAATCTATCCACAACACTGAAATTTCGTGATAATCCTATAGTCGCACAATAGTTAAAATATTGCTCATATGGACAGCAAATATCATTTAGTCTAAAAAAAAGTCTTTCCTGATTTAACCTTTGTATTAAAAAGAATCTCACTTCTCCAAAGATTTATGTTTCATATGTCAGTTCTCCTCAACCTGAGATGTCAGTTTCAGATTTCTTTCAGTTGCTGTATCTTACAGGCTGGAAATAAAACACCCCAAATGTAATTATTATTTGTAATTGCAGGCTGTAGTTTGAGTGCTGTTTGCTCTCTGCTTTCCCTACTCTTAAAGGCATATGTAATTTTGCATATTAGTAACTAGTTAGCTCATCGATCAGTGGGTTGTTTAACAAAGACGCAAGCAAACACAGATATCTAAAGCCTTCGAAGCAATAACCAAAACAAAAATGTGATTAAAATCACTTCTAGGAAATAAAAACTACTTTTTAAAAAAACATAATTGGTTGAAATTCCTAATGTTGCTCTTGAATAGTTGGAGGCATACAGAAATCAGAAAAGGTCAAAGAAGTGAACAGATACTGAACTCAGACTACAAAGTAGAGAGTATCAGAACAAATAAATTGTTCAGATGGACAACTAAGTGCAGAGAAAGGAATCTTGCAAGTCTGAGAATCAGAAACAGAGGAGGAGGAGGAGGGCAGGGAGGCTAGGGAGCAAGATGAACACTCGTGAGAGGAGGCAGAGACAGAGTGGCAGAACTGTGAAGTAGATAAGTAAGCCTGAACAGGAACAGGAGTTGGGAACATCAGCCAAAACCATGACTGTCAAGCTAATGGAGATGCAAGGGCCTGAGATGTAAGCAAAGTAGACAGTGTGTTGTGATGGTCCTAATAGGCCTAATTAACTGCTCTGGCTGGAACCTCCCATGACAGAGTGCAGCAGCTCCCAAAGCAATGTGAATAAACTGCCAGGATACCCACTATCCTTAACTGAGTGACAGTTTTGCTTTCCTTTCATCAGGTGTTTTCCACTGTATGCATGAACGGGCCAAGGTATGAATCTGAATGTGACTTTACCAAGTATACAAGATATCAGAAAAAGAATTCAAATAAAAGCTATGAACTATACTCTTGTTACTTGGACACTAATAGCAGCTTTTCTTAGGAGATCATTAATATTTAGGGAATTTCAATTAGTACGGACATAGTTAGAGTCATTTCTACACAAAAATTAAATTCCTAAGGCAATTCACTATGCAGGATATAAAAGAATCCTCAGGCATCTCGTAAGACATATTTGCAGTTATTTTCAAGAATTAGCAAATGAATATAGAATTTTCCACTTATATCAGTGAACTTGACTCCTGATAGAGTATCAGAAGTCCATAGAAAACCTCAAGTGTAAGACATAACAGTGTACACTCTAGCACTTAACAGGCTGAGGCAAAAGGATTGATTGCTATCCATTCAAGACTAGTCTGGACTATATAGTGAGTTCAAGTCCAGCCTGAGCTACACATAGTGAGACCTTTATTCCAAAATAATAACAACGAATGGAACATAAGACCTGATTAGTCTTGGGTGGAATGTGAACATCAGAATATCTTTGCAGTTATCCCTCCTCATCCGTGAGGATATTGAAGAAAGGACTGAGACTTACTAGAATTGCTCTGTGGAAAAGACTCAACAAGGAACATACTGCTGTGAATAACATGATGTGGAAAGATGATTAAGGTATAGTGAGGATTTCCTAGAAAATTCAACCCACACTTTTATTTCTTTGGGAAAATTCTAAGTGGCTAGTCATAACACAGACTCACTCTCTGAGGTCACTTGGACTCTGTCTCAAGCAAAAGATGCGGGACAGCATGCTGTTAATCACGATTACTTAATTTGTGAATGTGCCCAATGCGTTTAGGCTTCTCTGGGGGCCAGCGCTAATGGATCTTGTTACTTCTCTGTTCATTAAGCCCCATTTATCCCTTCAGTTCCTGAGTGTGTGGCCAGTGCTTTGAAGTGGCAGAGGGGGAATGTCTATATTTGAAATAGAAATAAATCTAAGGCAGCAGGATGATTTAAGCAAAGCAATTTTTTTTAAAGCAGAGACATGGTTTCAGACCTAAGAGAAATAGGTTATCAAAAGAGTACCTTCCTAAAGGTGACGTTAGGGAAGGGAGGTAAACACAAAGTTTTATAGAGTCAAGGAAGCTATCCTTGTGAGAACATTATCTAACAAACGTTTAGAAAGAGCTACTTGATAAGGAAACATATGAGTTTCACAGCCAGAAACTCTACTAAGGGACTCTATGCATATGACTGGTTGATGAATATTACCCATGACTTTTAAGTGTGTTTAGAAACTAAAGCCATTAAATGTTAGGTGCAAATACAGTTTGTCTTGAAAACATAACAGGCCTACAAGGAGAATAGTTAGTAGTGTAATATAATGTTATCATGAATATTCATGTTGACTTTAGAGTTAAAATTGTCCACTGATTGATATTATATCCTAAAGCAAAGTAGCATTCCAACTGTCCCAGATGTAAAATTTTCCTTTTAGTAAAGAAAGCGTTTCTGAAGAAAAAGCAATGATAAGTAGCTTTCTCTGAGCAGCAGTTCCACATTCTATCCACTTTCCTGACATGAGTCACACTGCTGCCCACACCTTCCAGCTTGTAGATTGAATTCTTTCCTATGAAACTGTTCTGCTTTGGTTTGGTTTGATAAAGTAGCAATAACAATCTCAAATCCTAGTGAGGAAGATTTTCCATTAATCTGGGACCCTTGCTAGCAGAAAAATTTAAATATTAATTATTTATCAGCACATTATTACTTGGCAACAAAAATAAAAGGCTAAACAGCAGCTATTGGACTGTAATGTCAAGTGTCCAGGTAAGCAACCCTATCCTGAAACTCCAATGCAGTTAGCATGAAATGACTGTAGGAAATGAAGCAGGAATGGAGACAAGATGGAGGGGAGCCAGGCAGTGAGGGGACTAGTCTCAGAGACCTTTGGAGTGACGTCTCACAGACAAACACCCATCACTTCCTCCCACCAGATGAAGAAACTGAAGCTTTCAGAAGGGAAATGGCATGTCCAAGTCCCCACAAATGGTACATGATGAAACTGTAGCTGGAATCTGACTCTCAGTGCTGCGTACATCTGGGAGCTGTTGTTCAATATCAGTCTTGAACTTCAGACCTGAGAATTCAAGTATAGACATGATGGGCCACCTTTAATAAAGAAAAATCGCCAACTCACCAATCATCCCTCCCTCTTGTGGTTCATGCAATGAAAATGTTTTATTTAATATTAAATCAAGTAAGAGAAAGAATCCAGTGGGGATTCAAAATGTGGCGATTTGTCAACATTATCAAGGGCTTGTCACTGGCTAGAGCAATCAGCATGAAGACACTGAAATGTCACTAATAAAAGGAGCCTGGGGCAGCACACCTCAGTCATATAATTTCAGTATGCCAATACTTTAAGAAAAACATACAATTTCTTTGGCTAAGAATAACGTAATAAGACTGTCTAACAGCATTGTTTGTACAAACCATATCTTCTATAAATGACTAAAGAAAAATCATTTAGTGAGACCATTAAAATATTAAGAGATTTGGGGAAATCCCTAGTATAACCTAAAGACAGGTGCAGAAAACAAAAAGGCCCACTGTATAATACCAGGACCCGTTGGGATGAATCTATGTGTTACACTCCATTAGAAAACCCTTGATCTGATAAACACTTTTGGCAGAGCAGCAGGATACAAAAGCAACTTGCAAAAATCAGCAGTCTTTCTGTGTATCAGGAACAAATGTGCTAAGAAAGACAATATATATCAATATAAAAATGACCCATTTATAATATCATCACACATTTACGTTAAGAATAAATCTAACCTTCATATACTTTAGAAAGTTTCTGCTGTGCTAGGTTTGCATATTGTTCCTCAGATGTTCCACAGTTCAGCTGTCTCCCCCTGCATGCCCTCTCTCAACCCTATCTCCTCTTCCCCTTCTTACCTTATCTTATCCCTTCCCTACCTTCCCCTCATTCCACCTATAAAATCTATTCTATTTTACACTTCCAGGGATATCTGTGTGTCCGCCATAAGCCCTCTATAACTAAACTCTTTGGGTTTACCAATTGTAAGTTGGTTATCATTTATTTGATGGCTAATATCCACATATAAATGAGTATATACAATATTTATTGTTCTGTGTCTGGGTTACCTCACTCAGGATGATTTTTTTCCACTTGTTTGCAGACTTTATGATGTCATTTAACAGCTGAGTAATACTCCATTGTGTAAATGTGTCACATTTTCTTTATCCATCCTACTATTAAAGGACATCTAGATTGTTTCCAGTTTCTGGCTATTATGAATAAACCTGCAATGAACATGGCTGAGCAAATGTCCTTATAGTAGGAAGGAGTATCCTTTGCATATGTGGCAAAGTAAGAGTGTGGTGTAGCTGAGGCAAATTGACTCCTAACTTTCTGAGGAACTGCCATGTTTATTTCTATAGTGATTGTATATATTTGCATTCCCACCTGCAATGGATGAGTGTTCCCCTTATTCCATATCCTGGCCAGCATGAGCTGTCACTTTGTGTTATTGATCTTAGCTATCCTGACACATATAAGCTGGAAGCTCTAAGTAATTTTTACTTACATTTCCCTTATGACTAAGGACGGTAAAACATTTTAAGTGTTTCTCAGTCATTTGAGTTTCTTCTATTGAGAATTCTCCATTTAAATCTGTATCCAATATTTAAATTGGATTATTTGGTTTTTGATATCTAGTTTCTTGAGTTCTTTATATATGTTAGATATTAGTCCTTAATCAGAGATGAAGTTCAATCTTAATGATGTCTTCTAATAATGGAGGCTACAAAATATCAAATGTTCAGCTTTTGTCACCAAATGAGGCTTCCAGTAATGAGAATAGGCTGCATTCAATTGAGTTATTGGTCAAAAGAGTCCTATGGAAATCCCCAAACAACCCAGGCTGTTTCTAAGAAAATGGGTTGAGAAGGACAACACTCACACATCTCATTGAACATGTAGAAGTCAAGCTGGTGCCTACATGAAACTTTACCCATGTTCTAATGTCCTTGTTGCGGGAAGGCACTCTGCAGGTTACCAAAAGAGAAAGGTAAACTCCAGCCCAGCTGTTGACCTACAATGTGTCCTGTCTGCAAGGTATGCTAGGGTAATAGTGGCATAGAACCTATAGAAGTACCTAACCAGTATCTGATTTGACTTACAGTGCACTCCACAAGATAGAACCCATACCCAACACTGCTTAGGTGATCAAGAATCTGAGACTAGATACCTGCAGTCTGGGCATAAGAGGAAACACAACTGGCCAAAAAAGCATCAATAAAATGACTCCCTAATGATATTCTACTACACTCTTATATCAGTGCCTTATTCATTCATCATCAGAGAAGCGTTCTCCAGCAGCAGATGGGAATAGATTTAGAGACCCATAGCCAAATTGTACACAGCGAAACAGTCCTTGGAACACACAGCTTTACATGGGAGATTTCCATCAAATCCTTCCATTCAGAGCTCAGGGAACCCCGTGAAAGAGAGGCAAAAAGAGTACCCAGCCAAAGAAGATGGAGGATGCTGAAGAACAAGGCCCTTAGTCAACTAAGCAGGATGCCTATGAACCCACAGAGAATGAAGCAGCAAGCAAAGAACATACATAGATTTGCTGTGTATATTTTACAGCGTTCAGCTTAGTATTCTTATGGGACTCCCGAGTGTGTGAATGAGTGAGTCTGACTCCTGTGTCTGCTTTCTGCTCTTTTCCTTCTTTTGGGTTGCCTTGTTCAGTCTTGAGGTGGTGTTTGTTTTATCTTATCACATATTATTTTGTCATGTTTGTTTGTTATCACTAAGAAGTCATTCTTTTCTAATGAGAGACATAAAGGGAGTAGATTGGGTGGAGAGAAACTAGGAGGAGCAGAAGGGAAACTGTAATCAGGATACATTGTATAAGAAAAGGTCTATTTTCAATAAAAAAAAAGGGAGAAAAGACTAAACCTAACCAACGAGGTGAAAAACCTCTACAGTGAAAATTTTAAGGCACTGAAGAAATTGAAGAACACTAGACAATGATGGAAAGATCTGTGCTCTTAGAATGATATAATTTTGGTTTTTGAAAAAGAGTTATATTACCAAACGGTATCTACAGTTTCAGTGCAATCCCCATCAAAATTATGTTCTTCACTGAAATGTGAAAATATCCAAAAGTTCATATGCAAACAGAATAACCACAAGTGTTCAAAGCCAGGCTGAGCAGAAAGAAGAACGCTAGAGGAATCTTAGCACCTGATTTGAAAATACTACATTATATACAATTGTCTTTATTTATTCATCTATTACCATATATATGAACACATATATACATGACAAATAAGCAGAATATATGTTTTTCAAAAGATAAATACAAATGACAAAATATATATGAAAACAAATGTTTAGCACCCTTAGCCATCCAGGAAATGTACCTCAAGCCAGTGCTGGGTTCTATTTTATCCCAGTCAGAGTGGTCATCACTGTATCAGTTAACCTCTACCAGGGAAGTTTCTACTTGGAGTATATGATAACTAACAGAGATCTACAACTTAAAGTTACATAGGAATAAGAGACTTTGAAACACACAGTCCTAAATGGGATGTTCTTATCAACCCTCACCCCCTTCAATGCCCAGGGATGTCTGAAGAAGAAGAGATAGAAAGATTGCAAGAGCCAGAGGGAGAGTACAACATATAATGCTTCCCACAGCCGTGTATAGAAAACATCTCACAAAGGATTGGTCATGAATGTTCAATGCACAGTTAATAGATCCCCCAACACACACACACACACAAACACACACACACACACACACACACACACACACACACACACACACTAATCTCACCTCCTAACTATTCTTTAGCTCAGCAAATGGTATCAACATTTAATTAAATAGTAAAAATCAAAACAGTTGGAATTATTCTTAGCATATATATATTTATTTCACCTTGCACATACACTCCCAAAAACTACTATTGACTGGCTTGGTGAACTTGATCACTTCCCATAATTCTGCTCCTTCCATCCTAGTCCAGGCTTCCAGATAGCTTCTAAGAGAGGTAGATACTTCACTGCTATCTGTTCCCTTAGGGTTGATCATCATCTTCAAACAGCCAGAATGATTTTTAAGGTATTTACAGTGTCCCAAAACACAGGCACCTTCTCATCAGAGCAGAACACAAGGATTTTGAAGGTAAGATCTGGATTACTTTTGGAAAGACATTTGATGCTCTATCATTGAGGATTTTATTCATGTAGGTGTGAATTTAAATGAGTTGTTTTCTATTGCTATCATTACACATTTCCCAAATTTTATATTTTTTAAAAATAACAAACTTACTCTATACATCTATACATTAGAAGTCTAATCCACTGAATCAAGTTCTTTGTAGGACTATATTCCTTTTTGAAAGCTTTGGGGAAGGACATGTTTCCTTGTATCCTATAGTTTCCAGCAATCCTTTGGCTGATGGCTCCTTCCTCCATCATAAAAACCAGAAGAAACTCATCAACCTCACTCTTTCTCCCTGATCCCATCTCTTCCCCTGGATATGCCTCGGAAAGTGTCTCTTATTTTAAGGCCTCGGTGACTAGAATTATCTTATCTAGGTAACTTTAGCCATGTCTGAGGAACTCCCCTTGCCATGAAGTTAGTATGTCCATAGATTCCAGGGATCAGAGCACAGGCTCTATGGAGGGGCTATTTTCCTTCCTACTACAGAAGAGAAGACTGGGTCTCCTCCAGAAAGAGTTACATCCACACTGCATCCATCCTCATCTTCCCTGAATCATCAGATGCCCTTCTCCTTAGGTTGGAGGTTCCCCCTTCTACTCTGTGCCCAAACTTTCACGAGATGCTCTGGACTTTATGGAGATGGCTCCTTTTCTCTTCCAACTCATAAAAATCCCTTCACAATCACACTCAGTGTAATTTCCATCCCTTGTCTATGGTTTAAATTTTGTAACCTGTGAGCTTGGATTTCTCTTTGTTTACACATACACACACACACACACACACACACACACACACAGAGAGAGAGAGAGAGAGAGAGAGAGAGAGAGAGAGAGAGAGAGAGAGAGAGAGAGAGAGAGAGAGAGAGAGCTACTACAGCAGATTCTCCCTCTTTGTTTCTAGGCAATATCACAGAAAGATATTCAGAGACAAATACGTGGCAAAGCAAGTATATAGTTTATGGACAAATACACACACACATACATGCACACAAGTGTTTAAGTGAAGTTATCAGGTGTATCAAATAAGATAGGTTGTAAAAAGAATTTTCCAAAATGAGTCATTAAGTATTCTCATCAAGAGTCATTCTGAGCATGTTAGAGATGGCTCTCCCTCACAGGCTTTTCAGAAGCTTATTTCCTACTTAAAATCTGGCATCCCAGTCTTGGTCAGCTTTGATCTTCTTCCCAGAAAGTCCCATCACAGACACTGGAAGAAATCCTGGGAATTTGATTGTTTCATCTAATTAATACATATGGAAACTGAGGCTGGATAATGTAAAGATAGGTGAGAATATGAAGGTCAGGTTTATTTACTGGGAGGGTGAAAAACAGCTTGAATCACTGAACAACACTATTCAGGATCCCCCGGAAAAGAAGCTTACACAATCACGCTTCTGATCACACTCTAGCTCATAGCTTAACCTTGAGAGTGGAGAATGGCCACAAGCCAGTGGAGCAGAAGGCCAGAGGAGGGAAGAGTGTCCCTCAGCTGATGGAGCATGCTGACAATAATAACCAAGCCCACGTGGTCTCTCAAGCAGCAGTGATTCGGTTCAGCATGGCTTCCTCTGAGCTGTGTACATTTTAAGCAAGTTCAGGATCAGCCTGCTGGGTCCTTTTTTTTCTTTAATAAATAGGCAGGTTGATAATCTTTCTTTTGAGAATCTCACCTCTTATGCTCAAAGGAATTTAAATCAGTACTTTTGCACCACATACAGAAACAGGTGGAGGCAGCTCACCTCCTCCCTTGCTACTGCTTAAATATCTCTCTTCCCACACCAGTGGGGGGGGGGGGGGTAGGCGGGTTGAGAAAGTGATACAAGTACTTCTACTCATGTCTCCCTCCTTCTTTGACATCACTCATGCTTACACGTGCTCCTGCCTCAAAAGAAGAGGGGCAAACAAGGGGAACTATAAAGGCTTGTTAGATTAAACTAACTCTCCTGCACAGTGATGGAATTTTTAATTTGATTTTAACTCTAGGAGTGTGTAAAGTTTCACATACAATCTGGTTCAGGTATCATATACCACCCATAAGCAAAAGGATCCAGAAGGGTTTTGATTTGTTTTGTTTTGGGGTTTTGTGTGTGTGTGTGTGTGTGGTGTTTTGCTTTGTTTGTTTCTTTGTTTTGTTTTGTTTTGTTTTTTGAGGTCTTTAGGCACCTGGGTCTTGGTGTAAGCAAAGGTTTTAGGGAGATTTCAAGAACTGGCAATCATAAACTATACAGGCACTTCATTATGAACCGCAGCCAGAGATGCTCGCTGTCGCTGCATCTCAAATCAGCATTGCATGATTGAAACACCAGTGTGTACAAATCACAAATCAAACTGCTGAAATGTTCGATTCCAAGGACAACTGATGAACACCGAATATTTCAACATCAACAACAAAAATATATGGATTTCAGATTCTAACAAGCTGTCATCTGGCAGGGGGTTGAGACTGAAGCTAACATCGTGGGCTTGTGTACAGCAGAGGTGGCTTGTGAGCAGCCACTGATTGGATTATGCATTATGCCTCTTTTCTTCTGGCTCCCTCCCACACACATATTCTATAAGAGGCTAGAGGTGTCTTGGTCAAATAGGCAGGCTCCTATATGTACGGCCGCATCAGCGATGAGGTTGGAATCCAATACATGTTTTTTTGTTTTTTGTTTTTTGGGTTTTTTTTTGGTTTTTCTAGACAGGGTTTCTCTGTATAGCCCTGGCTTTCCTGGAACTCAGAAATCCGCCTGCCTCTGCCTCCCGAGTGCTGGGATTAAAGGCATGTGCCACCACGCCTGGCACATTTTTAAAACATAAAAAAATCAGCTTCCCAAGACTTTGGTTTTCCATTCAAGAAAAGCCCAAGAGCCCTTTGAAGATAATGAATCCAAATGATATTGTCAAAGGAAAAAAAATCAAGCCCCCCCCTCTTCCTCCCTCCTTCACCTCTCCTTCTCTCCTCCCTTTCCCCTCCTCTTTCTTATTCTTGTTCTCTGTAGGGTTTCAAGGAATTACAGGCAGCATCACTATGCCCAGTGAATTTCTGTTTTTTTAAGTCTGAATTTTCATTATACACATATATTTACGTATATACTGAATGTTATTCTATAATTCTGCTACATTCACTAAGCTGATTCTACTCTTTTACCCCTCTTTCTGTTGATGTGGCATACCACCCTGGCTTATTTGCATAGGTTGGACTGTCCTGTACTCACAGAGTTGGATGCCACTTGATTTTGATGAGTGGCCCCTATACTGTGTCAGTGTTTCTAGTTTTTTGCTTTATTTTTTTTGCTCATCAGGGATATTGGCCTCTAATTTCCTTTTCTGGTCATGTTCTTATCTAGCTTTGGTATCAGAGTAACACAGACCTCGGAAAATAAGCTCAGAAGTGTTTCTTCCCCTTCAATATCTTGAACAAGTTTGAGAATAATCAGCATTCAGTCTTCTTTGTGTCTGGTAGGGTTCACGAAGGAAGCCATGCAGCAGGATCTTTTGCAGGGTCCGTGGCCCCAGTCCCTGGACTCTGAACAGTGGTGCTGACAATTTACCCATGCATTTGCATAAAACATTTCTCTTACATGGCTCTGTAACATCCTTCGGGGGGTGGGGGGCACAATGAGAGTCAGTCTGATCCCCTGGAGTTCATTTCTTGCTCATTGGATTAATGAGTTCACTCTTTCTCTCTCCCTCACCTCACTTGTTAAACCCCACCTCATGAGCATGGACCTCTGTACACACGAAGAGGAAGGACGTTGCAGTCATGAAAGAGAACAAGCTGGGACAAAGGATCCATGTAGAGAGAGAATAAATCAATTACACTGTACGGTCATGAAGTGAAGGGGAATTTTGCTAAGGGGAATTGGAGGTGGGTGATCAACTATGCATTAAGCCATTAAGAGAGGGAGCTTTGGAGATAGAGTCAGATGTGAGGTGATCACTAATGGTTGCTGACTGGGATAACCGGGGACAATCATTCATGGCCTGTGGTCCCCAGGCAAAGGATGAATAATAGCCCCACTTGCCCTCTAACAGTTTGTGAAAATTAAGTCAGCATAGGCTAATCATGATAATAATGCCACTTGAACTCCTGGCTCTTACAAATATTTTGAACTTATGAAAAATGCCTTAAAGTTGGCCTTTATAAGTTCCAAATTAACTATGCTTCCAGGGGGCAAAAACAATTTTACCCTGAAAGGTAATATAGTACAGGAACTTGCTTTGCCCTTTTCATTCACAGCAACACATGTTCCTTGTCTGGGGAAAAGAGTTTGACAGATCATGACGTATAGTTGCTGTCAGGACTGAAAAACAACCTTGCAGTAAATCAGTTTTTAATTTGTGTTTTTGAAAAATTGGGACTCTGCTTTAAAATTCTGCAATTATTCACCGGTGAGGATGTGACTTAGGAAGCACGGGGCCCTCCCGCTTTCCTCAGAGACAGAAAGTTCCGGATACAGAGCAAGCAGGCCCTTCTAGCTGAAGATAGGGGCTGGCCAGGGACTTTCTTCCTGCAGGCAGACACCTAGGGAGGCTTCTCCCCACTGGAGACCTTCCTATGGCATTAAAAGGCCCCTCAGATGTAGGTCCTTGAGGTAACCTGTGCAGAATATTCCCAGAGAGCTGCCTCTAGCCTTGCAGAATCTCCTCTACATTCCTTGAGAATGAGAGGGGAAATGAAAGGGATTTGTTGTGATGTGTGCCATTCATCAAGAGGTATTAGGCTTTGGATTTTGCAAAGTTGATGCCATTGTCAAGAACAAAAAAAGATCAGAAGACGGATTCTCTCAGAAGGGGCACTTGGAAGCCTGACTGATACAAGTGCTGAGGAGGACAGGGTAGAGTAGAAGAAGAAGACAGAGCCCTCTCCGGGGAAGCTAGGCCACCAAGAGCAAAGATGATTCAGAGGGCCAGTGAGACTCCTTCAGATGACAAGCAAAGCGCCCTGTGTGTTTGTCTCTAGTGAACACTCTTAACTTTTATAAGGGTATCAAAGAGTATCAGTCAGCCATCTTGGGCTTCTGAGGACTCAGCCATCAAGAACCAGTACAAGCCCCATTTTTTAATGGGGTTATTTGACTTTCTGGAGTCCACCTTCTTGAGTTCTTTATATATATTGGATATTAGTCCCTTATCTGATTTAGGATAGGTGAAGATCCTTTCCCAATCTGTTGGTGGTTTTTTTGTCTTATTGATGGTGTCTTTAGCCTTGCAGAAGCTTTGTAGTTTCATGAGGTCCCACTTGTCAATTCTCGATCTTACAGCACAAGCCATCACTGTTCTATTCAGGAATTTTTCCCCTGTGCCCATATCTTCAAGGCTTTTCCCCACTTTCTCCTCTATAAGTTTCAGGGTCTCTGGTTTTATGTGAAGTTCCTTGATCCACTTAGACTTGACCTTAGTACAAGGAGATAGGAATGGATCGATTCGCATTCTTCTACATGTTAACAACCAGTTGTGCCAGCACCATTTGTTGAAAATGCTGTCTTTCTTCCACTGGATGTTTTTAGCTCCCTTGTCGAAGATCAAGTGACCATAGGTGTGTGGGTTCATTTCTGGGTCTTCAATTCTATTCCATTGGTCTATTTGTCTGTCACTATACCAGTACCATGCAGTTTTTATCACAATTGCTCTGTAGTAGAGCTTTAGGTCCGGCATGGTGATTCCACCAGAGGTTCTTTTATCCTTGAGAAGAGTTTTTGCTATCCTAGGTTTTTTGTTATTCCAGATGAATTTGCAGATTGCACTTTCTAATTCGTTGAAGAATTGAGTTGGAATTTTGATGGGGATTGCATTGAATCTGTAGATTGCTTTTGGCAAGATAGCCATTTTTACAATGTTGATCCTGCCAATCCATGAGCATGGGAGATCTTTCCATCTTCTGAGATCTTCTAGAATTTCTTTCTTCAGAGACTTGAAGTTTTTATAATACAGATCTTTCACTTCCTTAGTTAGAGTCACGCCAAGATATTTTATATTATTTGTGACTATTGAGAAGGGTGTTGTTTCCCTAATTTCTTTCTCAGCCTGTTTATTTTTTGTGTAGAGAAAGGCCATTGATTTGTTTGAGTTAATTTTATATCCAGCTACTTCACCGAAGCTGTTTATCAGGTTTAGGAGTTCTCTGGTGGAATTTTTAGGGTCACTTATATATACTATCATATCATCTGCAAAAAGTGATATTTTGACTTCATCTTTTCCAATTTGTATCCCTTTGATCTCCTTTTGTTGTCGAATTGCTCTGGCTAGGACTTCAAGTACAATGTTGATAGGTATGGAGAAAGTGGACAGCCTTGTCTAGTCCCTGATTTTAGAGGGATTGCTTCAAGCTTCTCACCATTTACTTTGATGTTGGCTACTGGTTTGCTGTAGATTGCTTTTATCATGTTTAGGTATGGGCCTTGAATTCCTGATCTTTCCAAGACTTTTATCATGAATGGGTGTTGGATCTTGTCAAATGCTTTTTCCGCATCTAACGAGATGACCATGTGGTTTTTGTCTTTGAGTTTGTTTATATCCTGGATTACGTTGATGGATTTCCGTATATTGAACCATCCCTGCATCCCTGGGATGAAACCTACTTGGTCAGGATGGCTGATTGTTTTGATGTGTTCTTGGATTCGGTTAGCAAGAACTTTATTGAGGATTTTTGCATCAATATTCATAAGGGATATTGGTCTGAAGTTTTCTATCTTTGTTGGGTCTTTTTGTGGTTTAGGTATCAGAGTAATTGTGGCTTCATAGAATGAGTTGGGTAGAGTACCTTCTGTTTCTATTTTGTGGAATAGTTTGTGAAGAACTGGGATTAGATCTTCTTTGAAGGTCTGATAGAACTCTGCACTAAACCCATCTGGTCCTGGGCTTTTTTTAGTTGGGAGACTATTAATGACTGCTTCTATTTCTTTGGGGGATATAGGGCTGTTTAGATCATTAACCTGATCTTGATTCAACTTTGGTACCTGGTATCTGTCTAGGAACTTGTCCATTTCATCCAGGTTCTCCAGTTTTGTTGAGTATAGCCTTTGGTAGAAGGATCTGATGGTGTTTTGGATGTCTTCAGGATCTGTTGTTATGTCTCCTTTTTCATTTCTGATTTTGTTAATTAGGATGCTTTCCCTGTGCCCTCTAGTGAGTCTGGCTAAGGGTTTATCTATCTTGTTGATTTTCTCAAAGAACCAGCTCCTTGATTGGTTGATTCTTTGAATAGTTTTTCTTGTTTCCACTTGGTTGATTTCACCCCTGAGTTTGATTATTTCCTGCCGTCTACTCCTCTTGGGTGAATTTGCTTCCTTTTGTTCTAGTGCTTTTAGGTGTATTGTCAAGCTGCTAATGTGTGCTCTCTCTAGTTTCCTTTTGGAGGCACTCAGAGCTATGAGTTTTCCTCTTAGAAATGCTTTCATTGCGTCCCATAAGTTTGGGTATGTTGTGGCTTCATTTTCATTGAACTCTAAAAAGTCCTTAATTTCTTTCTTTATTCCTTCCTTGACCAAGGTATCATTGAGAAGAGTGTTGTTCAGTTTCCACGTGAAGGTTGGCTTTCTATTATTTATTTTGTTATTGAAGATCAGCCTTAGTCCATGGTGATCTGATAGGATACATGGGACAATTTCAATATTTTTATATCTGTTGAGGCCTGCTTTGTGACCAATTATGTGGTCAATTTTGGAGAAGGTACCATGAGGTGCTGAGAAGAAGGTATATCCTTTTGTTTTAGGATAGAATGTTCTGTAGATATCTGCCAGATCCATTTGATTCATAATTTCTCTTAGTTTCACTGTGTCCCTGTTTAGTTTCTGTTTCCATGATCTGTCCATTGGTGAAAGTGGTGTGTTGAAGTCTCCCACTATTATTGTATGAGGTGCAATAAAGAATTCCCACCTGAGGAATACCGAATGGCAGAGAAGCACCTGAAAAAATGTTCAACATTCTTAATCATCAGGGAAATGCAAATCAAAACAACCCTGAGATTCCACCTCACACCAGTCAGAATGGCTAAGATCAAAAATTCAGGTGACAGCAGATGCTGGCGAGGATGTGGAGAAAGAGGAACACTCCTCCATTGTTGGTGGGATTGCAAGCTTGTACAACCACTCTGGAAATCAGTCTGGCGGTTCCTCAGAAAATTGGACATAGTACTACCGGAGGATCCAGCAATACCTCTCCTGGGCATATATCCAGAAGATGTCCCAACCGGTAAAAAGGACACATGCTCCACTATGTTCATAGCAGCCCTATTTATAATAGCCAGAAGCTGGAAAGAACCCAGATGTCCCTCAACAGAGGAATGGATACAGAAATTATGGTACATTTACACAATGGAGTACTACTCAGCTATTAAAAAGAATGAATTTATGAAATTCCTAGCCAAATGGATGGACCTGGAGGGCATCATCTTGAGTGAAGTAACACAATCACAAAAGAACTCACACAATATGTATTCATTGATAAGTGGATATTAGCCCAAAACTTAGGATACCCAAGATATAAGATACAATTTGATAAACGCATGAAACTCAAGAAGAATGAAGACCAAAAGTGTGGACACTGTGCACCTTCTTAGAATTGGGAACAAAACACCCAGGGAAGGAGTTACAGAGACAAAGTTCGTAGCTGTGATGAAAGGATGGACCATTTAGAGACTGCTGTATCCAGGGATCCGTCCCATAATCAGCTTCTAAACGCTGACACCATTGCATACACTAGCAAGATTTTGCTGAAAGGACCCAAATATAGCTGTCTCTTGTGAGACGATGCTGGGGCCTAGCAAACACAGGAGTGGATGTTCACAGTCAGCTATTGGATGTATCACAGGGCTCCCAATGGAGAAGCTAGAGAAAGTACCCAAGGAGCTAAAGGGATCTGCAACCCTATTGTTGGAACAACATGATGTACTAACCAGAACCCTGGAGCTCTTGTCTCTAGCTGCATATGTATCGAAAGATGGCCTAGTCAGCCATCAATGGAAAGAGAGGCCCATTGGACTTGCAAACTTTATATGCCCCAATATAGGGGAATGCCAGGACCAAAAGAATGGGAATGGGTGGGTAGGGAAGTGGGGGGCGCTATGGGGGACTTTTGGGATAGTATTGGAAATGTAATTGAGGAAAATATGTAATAAAAATATTAAAAAAAAAAAAAAGAACCAGTACAAGTAAGTCACCGCTCATTGAACATTCATTACATACATGTCTGATGCTAGCTTAAGTCTGTTAAATTAATTGTCAACATAATCATGAAAACATTAAGGTAACCACATCATGGAGGGTGAACTAATGGTCAAAGGTTTAGATTATCTGCTGAAGTGTGGATAGCTCAAGTCTGCAGGGAGATGATTTGAGCCCAAGCAGCCATTTTTGCCACATGAATATTGTCCCTGTATTGTTATTATGACTACATCATCATGAGATAGAAGATGTGAGATTATTTGTTCCTTTCTTTCATATTATCTTTAAAAATTAATGCATAAATACATGTACAAATTCTCCTCCACAAAATGTTATTTCATAATCAAATTGTTTTGAATAAAACACAAGCCTGGGAGAGATGAATGGTTTTGCTTATAAGTAATTTAAATGATATACTGCTTTCTACAGAGCATTGTTTTAGATGAACTATTATGAAATGTTATGCAAATTAAAACATACCAGCTTTCTGTAAATAAAAGGTGCTTAAACTATTTAATAAATGATTTATGAATGTTTAGTTGATCAAAGAAGGTGATTTAGCCTATTCACTGAACTATACCTATTTGAATAATTTTAAAAATCATTTGGTATGCATTTTAAATGCAAAAATGTGTGTGACTATGATATACCCTCAATTTCTATACCCTGGCTGCTATTTCACCTTCATGTGAGCCTGGATTAAAGCATGCTCCAAATGAGGGAACAGAACACAAGACACCTGCTGTCCCACTGTAAAGGACATCTGTCCTGGTTCCCCACGAAGAGAAACAAATATTTTTCTAAAAACAAAACCGCTGAGATGTAGCCACCTTCCTCATGCCTCACACTACCTGGTCTTCATTGTAAATGTTCTGAAACACTTTCTGGAGTCTGTAGAATCTATCAGAACATCAGATAGAATCCTTGAAATCTCCCTTTGTGCCATGAACTAGGTAGGTACTATGTCTCTGAATATGAGATGCTGGAATTTACCCAGGAAAGACAATCTAGAAAGAAAGCTATACTCTGTCCATCCTATGTGGGTAGTGTCTTAGTTAGGATTTCTATTGCTGCAATGAAACACTATGAATGACCAAAAGCAACTTGGAGAGAAAAGGGTTATTTGGCTTACACTTCCCACATCACTGGTGATCAGTGATCAGTAAG